>NC_141072.1:50219210-50836710 GCF_041138505.1 Cibotium barometz | reverse complement strand
CACTTTTTCTCAATCATTTTTTAATTAAAAAAAACAAATTATTCTACACTTTCTCTCTCTCATCAGTCTTTAACTTTTTAGGAAGGCTTTGAATTGATGTTTATATTAGGTTAAATCATTAATTTATAAAACAATTCATTACAAAACTTATGTATACGATTGGACCTTAATTAGTAATTATACGTCGTCAGATATGATAATGCTTTTTTATTGATGTGCAAATTTAAAACAAAACGAATCATTCTACACTCTCCCTTTATCTTGTATATACTTTGTTTATATAATACATTTTGTATATATAAAATGACCTTGAGCAAAATAAAAGACCTTGAGCAATGAAGCACTTGGAGGAGGCAAAGGCGGTCGAGGAGCTCGAGGAGGCGAAGGCACGACCACGTGGAGCTCAAAGCTGGCAGATTGAGGTGCCTGGCATACATAGAATAACCAAAATTTTTAAAAATCTGAAGGCTAGCAAAAATCTGAAGGCTAGCGAAAATGCAACCACTTTTTCTCAATCATTTTTTAATTAAAAAACCCAAATTATTCTACACTTTCTCTCTCTCTCTCTCTCTCTCTCTCTCTCTCTCTCTCTCTCTCTATATATATATATATATATATATATATATATATATATATATATATGTATGTATGTATGTATGTATGTATGTATGTATGTATGTATGTATGTATGTATGTATGTATGTATATATATATATATATATATATGTATGTATATATATGTATATATGTATATATATATATATATATATATATATATATATAAACAAATTATTTTTTATTTAAAAAATCCAAAATCATTTTACAAAATACACTTTTAGAACTTTTAGGAAACTAATTTAAAAAGATGAATGAAAATAAGTCTGAGGAATATGTAAAATATCATGTGTGTATATATATATTCTATATAAATAAATCTTTTATTTAAAACAAAACAATCCAAATCTTTTTTATTTAAATCTTACACACACACACACACACACACACACACACACACACACACACACACATGGGGCGGTGTCCTGCTTGCCCTTATCGAAGGGGTTGGCCTTATGATCAACAGGGTCCTTGCGCAGTCAGGGTGAGCAAAAAGCTGAGAACTGGGGGTCCTTATCAACATGGCTTCAGAGGTTGCACAGTCAGGGTGAGAAAAAAGATGAGAACAGGGTCCTTGTCAACTGGGGGCGGTGTCCTGCTTACCCTTATCGAAGGGGCTAGCCTCATGAAGATCAACAGGGTCCTTGCCAACATGGCTTCAGAGGTTGCACAGTCAGGGTGAGCAAAAAGCTGAGAAAAGGGTCATTGTCAACTGGGGGCGGTGTCCTACTTGCCCTTATCGAAGGGGCTGGCCTCGTGATCAACAGGGTCCTTGCCAACATGGCTTTAGAGGTTGCACAGTCAGGGTGAGCAAAAAGCTGAGAACAGGGTCCTTGTCAACTGAGGGCGGTGTCCTGCTTGCCCTTATCAAAGGGGCTAGTCAACAGGGTCCTTGCCAACATGGCTTCAGAGGTTGCACAGTCAGGGTGAGCAAAAAGCTGAGAATAGGGTCCTTGTCAATTGGGGGCGGTGTCCTGCTTGCCCTTACTGAAGGGGCTAGCCTCATGATCAACAGGGTCCTTGCCAACATGGCTTCACAGGAGAAACCTCTTGATACCTCTCTTGATACCTGTGGAGGTCAAACCGGTAGCACGAAGGTGATAAGTTGATACCTATGGAGGTAGAGCTCGAGGCGCAACCCTGACGTGATGAGACGACTGGAACAGCAGGTGACTTGGAGGTGATGAAACGACTGGAACAGTAGCAGGATGACTGGAACAACAAGCAACTGATTGGACCCGAGAAGAGCGTCACGTCGTGGGAGGAGTGGATATTTTCAAATGCAAGCGTGAACTTCACGCCTGCCGGAGGAGTGGGTATGTTGAAATAGCCCCACCTCCTTTGCCCACGTGGAGGGAGGTGGGGTTGTTAATCTTGTATAGAAGATATATATATATATATATATATATATATATATATATATATACCTCCAAGGATCAACAGATTAGGGCTTGGACAACCTAGGGTTTGAACAAGCTAGATTTTGTATAGATTTGCATGTCCTCGCCATTCCTTATCTGACCCAAGGCCACATCAATCCGCTGCTCCTTTTTTTTGGGGTATGAGTACATCAAAATTTCAAATTGAGAAGAGCAATTAATTAATGCAAAGAAATACTTTTATACTTGTATTTAGAAATATATATATTTTGTGGCTTATTTAATTGATGCGATTTCTGAAGAGAGCCAAAGAGGAAGAAAAGACTCTCTGCATGTGTCCCAATAATCGAGTGCAGCATACGCTCATGGGTGTGGTGGGTATCCATCGCGGGGAGGTGAAATGCAGTTGGACAGATAGGTGCGCAATCCACAATCGAGTGCAGCATGCGCTCGTGGGTGTGGTGGGTATCCATCGCGGGGAGGTGAAATGCAGTTGGACGGACACCGCCAAGGAGCTTTGGTGCACAACACCCACGATTGCCATCGGACCCCTTGACACCAGGATGGACATCGCCGAGGTGGTGGGTATCCATCACGGGGGCAATCAGCTTTTTTGGTGTGCAACACTTCATTTATCAGTGGAACTATTGTCGTCGGACGGACATCGCCGAGGAGCTTTGGTGCGCAACACCCACGATTGCCATCAGACCCCTTGACACCAGGATGGACACCGCCGAGGTGGTGGGTATCTAGCGCGGGGAGGTGAAATGCAGTTGGACGGACACCGCCGCGAGCTTTGGTGTACAACACCCATGATTGCCATCGGACCCCTTGACAACAGGACGGACACCCCCGAGGTGGTGGGTATCCATCGCGGGGGCAATCAGCTCTGAAGCCAGCTTTGGTGCGTAACACCTATTTATTAGTGGAACCATTGCCGTCGGACGGACACCGCCGAGGAGGTGAAATGTAGTTGTCAGCGAGAAGTTGATAAGTTGATACATGTGAGAGCTCGAGGCGACCCAGACGTGATGAGATGACTAGAACAACAGGCGACCTAGAGGTGATGAAACGACTGGAACAGCAAAATGACTAGAATAGCAGGCGAGTGTGAAGTCACATCGCGGGAGGAGCGTTTTTGAAATGCAAGCGTGAAGTTCGCGTTTGCTGGAGGATGGTTATTTTGAAATAGCCCCACCTCCTTTGTGGAGGGAGGTGGGGTTGTCCTTAATCTTGTATAGATATATATCGGAGTACACAACTATGCCAATTACATCACAGTGACCCACTACTTCTCACATTTCACCTCATTTAATAAATTACACAATAGAGTCCATCTCTCCTCCTCCAAGAGAAAGCTAGATTGCTCCCAAGAGATTAGTGGAACACCCCCTAGGGGTTTGCTTTTCCAATATGTCCCCCTTTTTAGACCAAATTTTTACGTAGGTCTGGTCCCCACAGGGTTTTCTATGAAAGTAACAGAAGTATAATCCACTTGTTTCTCTTTAAGGTACATCTTCTAGTTTTGGGTCCAAATCTGGGTAGCCCAGTCTTCCAACCCTCAACAAAGCTTACCTGCAAGCTATGAGCCATGGATTAGGTTACCCTAGTATGCTTGCAGATTCCCCAAGTGGATGCTTAAATCAAGTGATGATCATCTACAGTTTCTACATCAACTGATCCATCCCCTTTTTTCTTAGCTTATTCACATTAATTACAGACTAGCACATACACACACATTTATACATTACATATGTCACATCAATACCAACAAGAGATGCATTCTCGAAAAATAACAGCATTCCTAGTGATCTAGATTTCCCACAAGCAGCATGCTCTGATAATATTAATCAATATTTATGCAGCTTCATCCTTGAGAAAGCCCATTTCCCACAGATCCAATCTCCCTAGTAGCCCTGGATTCCTAAGCATTGCTCAACCCACTTTCCAATCTTCCCCCATGCACCTCTGATGGGGTTGGGTAATCCCAAAAAGCATGTTTGCCATCTTCCAATGTAAGTTGCATAACTTAAAGAAGAAGGCTATGGGTATAGTGTGACTATGTGTAAAAGGTCAAGGAAAAAAACACAGACTCTTGGGATTACATCCAAACTTTAGAAGATGCCAAGGGTCATGTCTCCTAAGAGCCAAAATAAACTCCTCCCAAGACGAGTACTCCGTACTTGATACTATAGACATGCCACCACCGATTCTATCCTTTGTTGACTCTATCATGTTAAAATCTCCACCCATGCACTATCATGTTAAAATCTCCACCCATGCACTAGAAATCGAGGGACTGACTAACTCCAGAAGGTGGTTTTGTGTTACAAAGACAACCAAGGTACTTGGAGAATTGATTAATCCACAAATTAATAAATCACTAAAATAAATCAAAGATACCATAGCAAAACTCAAGAGTATAAAATCAAGGAACACAAGATTGGGTGCAATCTCCCTCCTCATGCGTGTAGCTCCACTTCCACCACATGAGTATTTTGAGAATTGTATTTATAAAAATAGCCCTAGGAGCTAATAATAGATGTGCATACAATTTGGGCTTGCTTTTCCCACTTTTGGGTATTGCTTTACATATTATTAACCAAATGAAAGTTCCTAAGGTTTGTACATAAGAAAGCCTTTGCCAAATATAAATGCTATTGGGCCTTTACACATGAAATAACTTTGTGCACACTCACACATATATAATAACCTTGTGCACATTTGGACATTCCATTAGGCCAATTCTTGCACACATTAAAAAATTATTAATTCATCAAAAATATGATAAAATATATACTTGTAATAATCCTCCCGTTTGAGCAAGCAATTGTCCTCAGTTGTGTAGAAGAAAATGCTACAACAACGAAAACTCATGTGGCACCTAAATTGGTGACCCTCACACTCATCATCAAATCACAAATAATAATGCAAAATAATATGATACAGACAAGATCCCTTATGTGGGATACACACACATTGCTCATCACCTATTTCTGTAAACATATCCCAATTAATTGCCTTCTGTATAATTAATCCTAATATGAAACATTGATAGGCACAAACACAACATATATTCACCACTTGTTTCTCTGTATGAGAGTATCATTATGTACACATCATCTAGCATGGTGTGAAATACCACTTGTTACACTCCAAGAGCATGGCGCATTAGCTACATAAACCACCAGTTTCACTTTGACCGTGTGTAGTTGTCTAGCATAGTCCACTTGTTTCACTTTGACCACAATACAATTGTCAAGCATGGAACTACTTGTTACAGAGTGTGATTTTTGAGGGAGCTTGGTGGAGGGAGCTTTTCTTGGCTGTCCTCTCTCTCTACTTAAACTATCTCTCTCTAAATATTGCCACCACCATCTCCACCCACCAACCGCCCAGCCCAGCCCATCCCACCCTCCCTTTCTCTCTCTCCTTCTCTCACACTCCCTCTCTCTATCCTTCTCTCACACTCCCTCTCCCTCTCTCTCTCCCACCCTCCCTCTCTGTCCTTCTTCCCTCCATTTCACTCTCCCACCCTCCCTCCCTCTCCTCTCCTCTCCTCTCCCTCTCTCCCTCCCTCTCTCCCTCTCTCTCTATCCTTCTCTCACACTCCCTCTCCCTCTCTCCCTTTCTCTCTCCCACCCTCCCTCTCTGTCCTTCTTCCCTCCATTTCACTCTCCCACCCACCCTCTCTCTCCTCTCCCTCTCTCCGTCCCTCCCTCTCTTTCTCCCACCCTCCTTCTCTCTCATCTCTCCCACCCTCCCTCTCTCTCCTCTCCCTCTCTCCCTTTTGCTCTCCCACCCTCCCTCTCTCTCTCCTTCTCCCACCCTCCCTCTCTCTCATCTCTTCCACCCTCCCTTTTGCCCTCTCACCCTTCCTTCTCCCCTTCTCCCATCCTCCTCCCTCTCTCCTTGTCCCACACACTACCCTCTCTCTCCTTCTCCCATCCTCTTCCCTCCCTCCCTCTCTCCTTCTCCCACCCTCCCTCTCTCTCATCTCTTTCACCCTCCCTTTTGCCCTCTCACCCTTCCTTCTCCCCTTCTCCCATCCTCCTCTCTCTCTCCTTGTCCCACACACTAACCTCTCTCTCCTTCTCCCATCCTCTTCTCTCCCTTTCACTCTCCCACCCTCCCTCTCTCTCCTTCTCCCATCCTCTTCCCTCCCTTTCACTCTCCCACCCTCCCTCTCTCCCTTTCTCTCTCCCACCCTCCCTTCTCTCCTTGTCCCACACTACCCTCTCTCTCCTCTCCTCTTCCCTCCCTTTCACTCTCCCATCCTCCCTCCCTCTCCTCTCCCTCTCTCCCTCCCTCTCTCTCCTTCTCCCACCCTCCCTCTCTCTCATCTCTCCCACCCTCCCTTTTGCTCTCCCTTCTCTCCTTCGCCCACCTTCCCTCTCTCTCATCTCTCCCACCCTCCCTTTTGCTCTCCCTTCTGTCCTTCTCCCACCCTCTTCCCTCTCTCTCATCTCTCTCACCCTCTTCCCTCTCTCTCTCTCTCTCTCTCTCTCTCTCTCTCTCTCTCTTGTCCCACACTACCCTCTCTCTCTTTCTCCCATCCTCTTCCCTCTCTTTCACCCTCCCACCCTCCCTCTCTCTCTCCTTCTCTAACCCTCCCTCTCTCTCTCTCTCTCGCCCTCCCTCTCTCTCCTTGTCCCACCCTCCCTATACATAATCTCTTCATTCAGATGTTATTACATGTGGACGTTATTGCATCTGGATGTTATTATATGTGCATGTGATTGCATGGTACTCTATGTCATTTGCATGTGACGGCATATCTTTGCATGTGAGTACAATTAACAAGGTGAATAATTTAAACATTATTACATACAAGGTCAATAATTTAACAATTATGATTAAGATCATGGCCTAATTCTTTGAGAGGAAAAGGGAGTGTGAGAGAGATAGAGAGTGAGAGAGATAAGAACATGACATTGCTATTAAAAACATACAATAAACCTAAAATTTGATATGATTAATTATAACAACAACAAATCCACAATTAATACAAAAGATAGCGATCTAGAGTTGAAACCACTTTATTCCAAAAAAGGTTATTACATGGGCTACTGCAATCTAACATTGTTTAAAATTGAAAATATACTATAACTACCTATGGATCCTACACCTATACACTTTTTTGGGCTACTTTATTCTTCAACTCCTCTTATAAGGGCTCCTCTGCCTCTTTTGCAATATATCATCTGAAACTTTGCCAAGTACTGATAGCACTTTGAATCTTCATGTTCCACACGAACAAATCTTTAGAATCAATAGGCTGATCTCCTAGCATCTTTGTCCAAAGATTATAGGCCTCTGTTGTGATTTTGAGATGTTCTCTTGCATCTCCGCTCGTTTTGTTGCATAAATCTTTGCAAACCCTTTCGAGGGTTTCCTTCAAAGCATAGCTAAGGCCATTAGAAGAAGCCATTTGAGCCATTAGAGGTGAAAAAAGGTACTTGATGGTCTTGAGGGTTATAAGGAAGAGAACAAGAGCTAGTATGTTATGGCTTTATGTTATGATTATTTCTATTATAAAAATAATTACTATTCAAAAAGTTCTACCCAAAGCTCAGGATTACAATCCCTGGTAAGCTACCTACGTGAAAAGCTTTGGATAAAATTGTCGATCAACACAAGTGTAGTAAATTTAGGGAAAACTTGATTCAAATTTTGCTAGGTTAAATTGTAAATTATCGGTCACAATCATAAACACCAGGATCATGAAAATCAAATGAACACGTTAGGGAAATTTTGGGGTTATTTGAGGGCCACTGAGGGAGTTTGGAAAATACGCTCTTCTCCAATGGGCTTCTCCAATGGGCTTTAAGCTAACATAACATTGGTTTTTAGTGAAAAAATAAACATGAAATACAAGATAAGCTTCTAAAAAATGAATACTTATCCTCTCTACAATAGAAAATAACTTAATATTACAATGGAGAGATCGAGGAAACCCTCATCAACAATAGACAAAGCAATAGATGCAAATACACTAGATGAAAATAATAGCTGGATACCGCTAACTGTTATGAAGGGTTCATGGATCTTGCTACAAGGAAAGAAAAGAAAGAGAATGATATGTATGCAAAGAGGTAATATCTTGTTTATTTGCAAGGGGTGTAGAGGTAATTCACCAGCAAACTACCCTTAGGATGCCTCTTTTCTCAAAATAGTTGGATTTGCATGCAAAGTGGTACATAATAACAGACTTGATTGAAGAGGGTAGTGCTTCTGTATGTAGTGGTTATGTATGTAATGTGGACAGGTATGCAAAATGGACTTGATTGCAGAGCATAAATGTATGCTAAATATTGCTCTTATGAATATGTATGCTCAGTGTTGCGCTTGTGGAAATGTATGCAAAGCGCCATGCTCTTGAGAATACACAAGGGTCCTGGAGGTAGTTCACCAATGAACTACCCACACACAACCTCTTTCTTTAGCTTTAAATATATGCTAGTCTCTTTTATATATCCTCGAGATACCCTTGGGCTTATCTACATCATCTCCTTCTATGTATCTAGGCACCTATACAAGGTGCCTGGAGGAAGTTTGCCAGGAAAGTAGTCCCATGATTCCTCTTTTAGACATGTTTATTAGCAAAATGAATGTGGGTTTATGAAAACTTCACTAATATAAACACACTTATCATCATTACCACAGGATGCTTATGTTCTGACGGTGAGTTTTGACGCCTCTATCGCCAAAATTTTTGTTTGAATGTGGGTCTAAATTTTTGTCTATAATATCGTCAAAATATTGGTATAAAATATTTTCTATAATTTTGATTGAATAAGCATCAAAAAATTGTTGTTTCTCAAGTTTTTCTCCACTTGCCTTTTTAGTATCAAAATAAATAAATAAATAAATATAAATATAAATATAAGTACATATATTATCACTTTTGTATACCTAAATACGTATAAGCATATATGAAACCAACAAGAAGAGGAAAGTTGGACATGTCATGATGTTTACAAAATCATAGCTGATCATTATCAACTCTCTCATCTTCAAAAAGATCATTGGCCTTAAAAAGATCTATTTCAAGGAAAATCCCTCAACCTTCGAATCGTGTAGGACTAGAATGTGCATCTATGTGGGCTCTAAATCTTCTAGCTCTGGCCCTAGTTCCTCATTTGTTTCTGATTCTTCGTCAATATCACCACCTACAGTGTTTGAGGCATCTCTTGTGTCTAATTGTTCAATCTCTATACCTTTGTATAGCCCTTTCTCTTGTTGTACTTCAATATGCAAAGTAACTTGCTCTTGTTGGTGGCCTACACCAATCTCTGCTTCGTCTTCTGTTACTTCTATATTTGTTTACTGCGTGGTGACACTTGGATTACAAACCACCATCGACGATCCCTTGGGTCCTCCTTAAAGATCACTTGCTCAAATGTATCCTTTTGCTTTATCCATATCTTTGTGGATTCCACTTAAATTAATCCGGATTTGTTGCTTCGTATGGTTGCATGTGCTCCTATTGTGACTACCTCGAACCACCTAACATCAAAGATAAACATATGAAACTTTCTAAAGCAACTTTGATGATATCTCGGATGGTTCCAAAGAGCATGTTCACATCCGTATTTAGATCACTTGCACTAGCCCTAATTTCTTGCATGAAATTTCCTTTAACAACACAATCGAATGTTTTTCTCTTCTTTATCGATCCATCCCACTCGAAAATGGCATCCATGCAACCATAGTGCTATAAATTTTTGATACTAGAAGAAAATAACACATCATCCGTTAGTTTTTGGTGGAGAAGTTGTAAACAATATCTGGTGAACATTTGTACATATCGAGGCTTAGAATGAATGAAATCACCTACACAATAGTCGCAATCATATGCAAGCTCTTCTTTCTCATCTGTAATAACTTCACCGTGTAGTTTTCCTTCTTGTAAGGTTTTTTGGAACCATCTACTTGTTGACAAAAAGTCTGGAAGCCATCCCATTGCCCTATTTCCCTCTGGGCAAGCTCTTTGATGGACAAACCCTTTTAGCATCTTCATGAACCTCTCCAAAAAGAAAATCCAGTGTGAATGGATGACCCCTGCTACCATGACCACCTCATCTACAACATGAACTGGGAGATGCATCTGTATGGTTAATATGATGGTTGGGAGGAACTCTTCCACCAATGTAACAACTTCTATGGCATTTAAGCAGGCTACTTTCAAAGTGTCTTTTCTTATCTTCTTTAATGAAATCCAACGGACCATGTTACCAATCTTGCATATTTTATCCCTTATGTTGTCGGTGGTGAGGCAATTATTTACGGCCATACGCAAGACAAATTGCAAGAACATGTGTCAATCGTGTGATTTCAAGCCCAAGCTTAAGGTGGCCTTATGTGTACTCAAGGGGATTTGAACACAAGACCTCATGAATGAGAGTCCTGAGCTCAATCCACTTGTGCTACGCCTCTTGGTTTTGGTTTTAAGGACGCGATTAAGAAACAACTCTAATTACAACAAGTTAAGCTATAAAATCATGTAGACAACACATAATCAAAGAACAATCTTGTAAGACATGAAATTATAATCATGAATTTAACAAGAAGACATAGATGCTTCCCTTATAGATGCTCTGATACCATGTTGAAATGTAGAGAGAAAGAGACGAGACAAGAGACACATCATGTACGCTCCCAAAGACTGATTCATATTGAGAACAAGATACATATATGTAGGTGAGACCAAGTTAGGTAGAGTGAGCCATATATAGAGCTCCAACACAGCTCACGTGGCAAAGCTTGCCCAGGTCTTGACCAGCCTTGGTACGGTTAAAATGGTACGCTTCCAGTACGATGGACGAAGGCCGACGAAGCGGTCCCTGAGTGAAGTGCTAGGACACGTAAGGAGGATCCTGGAGGGTTCTGACCAGGCGATGCACGGGCTCACGGTGCCTAGGATACCCATACGTCTATCATGGAAGATTGTATGATGGACTAATGATTATTGTAATCTGTTTTACTGGATCTCATTGGCTGACCAAGTGGTCTCAACAGAGAGTCCAAAGTGATATTGTTTTGTTTTTTAGAAACAAGGGATTGAATGAAAATTTTGAGTTATGACATCTATAACCAATAAATGCTTGTCAATGGATTGTTTTATAAGTTAAAGTTTTAAAGAGGAGTGTGTGTGTATATGTATTCAAAAGCAAAAGTTAAGAAAAGCATTCAATTATGGGTGGGTGAGTAATTGTCTGGTTCTACCAATTCGAGTGGTTGGGTGGTGGCTAACCCATGGGCCGGATGGGGTTAGGCTGGAATTAGTGGAGTTTTAATAATGAAATTGAATAATAGGAATACGCTTAGAACTCGAGTAGTTAAATAAAAACCTAAAGACTTCTCAAATGAATAGATCAACGGCTGTGCCTAATTTCAGTTAGGAAAAAAACGTTGAT
Source organism: Cibotium barometz (assembly GCF_041138505.1). NCBI lineage: Eukaryota > Viridiplantae > Streptophyta > Polypodiopsida > Cyatheales > Cibotiaceae > Cibotium > Cibotium barometz. Next base: position 50,825,297 of record NC_141072.1, on the reverse strand, counting down.
TTCTTCAAGTTAAGTCTGTAATAGTTTTCCTTCTATCTGGTTTAATCGGGTGAAGGATATTTTAGCCTCTTGAGCCCGTTAGAAAATTCATTAAGAAAATAAAAAAGGTGGAATTGTCCCCATTTTCCAGGCACAGGAAATTTTTCCGGTTTCGGTTTCGAAATGACCACCAGATTAGTCTCATGCTCAGACATTTGAGGGCGAGGCCCCGAGTGGAAAACCCTGCCCCACGCAAGAGGAAGCTACTTCTGCTACAATAACAACTGGGAATCCGGTGCACGGAGGGGGCAGAGGGGTCTCACAGCTGGTATCAGAGTGCTACTGTAAACTTATGAAACAACAGCAAAAATTACCTTAAATTTTAAAGAAAATATGGGAAATAATGTTTTTACTTCCTAAGATTATGTTTGAAATGAATTCATAAATTGAAAAGTCATAAATTGAACTGGATTTTTAGATGGATACCCCAAATCTGTCTAGTATTCTTGGACTTTTCCAGAGTCAAGTCAGGATATGATTGCCTTTGCCTTCGAAAATCTCATCAACTCCGCTACAACCCGAGAAAGCAAAGTGAGGCTCGCTCGTCACTTTGAGGATCTATACTTTCCTGATCTCCAATAGAGCGACATCAACACATGTGGTTCTCTGGAGGGCGATGTATTAACGTAAATACCAATCAGTGTCAAAGACTTAGACAGAATATCTCGCTAGCCATGATCTTGATAAGGCTAGGAGTTATTCATTATGTCCAACTCTATAATCATTCACCCTGGAATTTTAGAATTTCTTGCCAAATTTTTAGACTTCTAAGCCGCTTTATTCCTAGGAGTAGAATTACAGCACCTTTATCACTGATGAATCGTGTATATCATAGCATGTCTCTATTGCAATATCGCCTTTTTTATGCATATGTGATTGAGACAGTGACTTTTGGAGCTGTGACACTCTATGTATATATCAAAAACTTTTGATAATAAATGATGTTTTGCAAAAGATTCTAATTTTTTTCGTGGTTGTAAATATTGGCTAACAAAATTATCAGAGTGAATCTTGTTTTCAAAAATTATGATGGAATATTTATTATTTAAGAAATAAATCTCAAAAATTAAATAGTCATAAATCTGATGACAAAGTTAAGTTGACAAAAATCTCGTTTTGTCAGAATCATGAGGCGCGTGGCCCGTGCTAGGCAGCCGAATCCTCTGACCAATGATGAAGAGTAAGATATCCGGATGTTCGTAAAGCCCTGCACGGATCCCAACCTGGTCCATTTAGGGGAATAGTTAGGAGAAGTAGTGAAAAAATGGATCGAGGCAATGGAAGAGTACTTTGATGTAACCGGTTATAATGAGAGGAGCAAGATGGCTCTTGCCAGATTGAAAATTGTGGAAAGGGCCAGGGGTCGCATGGAGGAACCATTGCATAAACTGTCTTGACCAAAATACACAGACCTGGTCAGATCTTAAAGCTTACCTCAGAAAGAGGTTTTGTCCTCCGGGCTTCCTGGAAACTAAAATGAATGAGTTCTTGGAATTGAAGCAAGATAGCCGGACAATTGAAGAATACCATCAGGCATTTGCCCTTCTTCTCAAATATTCTCCACTTTTGGATGAAGAGCAGCTGATGGCCAGATTCATTCAAGGGAGGATGAACGAGCCATTAGACACTTAAGTGAAAAATGCCAAAACCAGTCTCAATGTTAGAAGCTATCAGAATGGCAAAGGACTTTACCAAAGCTTTTGTTGTTAAGGTCCCGCCAAAGCCTCTCAAACTTTAAAAGGTTCTAAACCCCGGGAAGTGCTTCAAACTTTCCACCCCCAAAGAGGCAGCAAGGCCCAAATCAAAATCAAGATGCTGGGAGATTCAGAAGTGAAGGAAGACACTTCCCTCAGAACAATTTTTCAAGAGCCCCACCTTTCTCAAGGATTCAGAGCAATGAGCTTAGAAGTGAGAACAGGTGTATTGGATGTCAGGGTTTTGATCACCTGCTTAAAGACTGCTCGACTCCTACCATGTTAAGAGGACAGGGAAGTCAAGGACCCAGAGTGCAGAGACCAGCCCCTTTGTATCAATCAAATCAGGATCGTCTCGTCAAAATCAGGGCCATCCTAGGAGGAATGTAGCTCAACCATCTGCCTCTGTTCAGAGTAATCTCATAACTCCCTCCCAGAACTGGGGTAACCAAAGAGAAAGAGCTCCACCCCAATTTGCAGCACAGCTAAAGCAGTTACGATAGCAGAAGTAGTGGAAGAGGAAAGAGGTCAGATTTATGCCACAATTGAGAACCAAGGGCCAAATCGTCAATTCTCTATCATCCATACTCCAACTGAGTATAAGGATAAGCCATTTAAGCTTTTGATTGATTCAGGCAGTACTCATTCATTTATTTCCCCAGGATGCTTGCATCAGCTAGCCTTAGAACAGAAACCAAGGAAACCTATGCAAGTTGAATTGTATAGTGGGAAGATTCTTTTCACTCACCATGAGACAGATCATACTCAGTTTAATCTAGATGGGAATGTAACTGAGTGCCAGTTCAGTGTCTTACCTTTGGGAGTTTTTGACGGAATCCTTGGACTGGATTGGATCCACTCAAATCAAGATCACATTCACTGTCACAATGGAATCATTTCCATCTGTGACCTTCACGGAACAAAGTTCAAGGAACTGGAATTTTTGGATCCCCAGATTTGCAATTAGTAAATTACTGAAAGAACTTAGAAAGAAGCAGCTCATTTATGTTGTCAAAATGAATCCGATAGACACAAAGTTAGAAGCTAGAGTACCAGAATGGTTAAGTGAGTATGATGATTTATTCCCAGTAGAGCTAACAGAGACGCCTCTGATTCAGGAAGTAGATCATGTGATAGAATTGATCCTTGAAGCTCAGCCAGTAGCCCAACGCACGTACAAAATGCCAGTCTCTAAAGCCATTGAAGTCAAGGAATAGCTTAGGCAGCTGTTAGAACAAGGGTTTGTAAGACCCAGTGTTTCACCTTAGGGAGCACCAGTTCTCTTTCAAAAAAAGAAGGATGGAACGCTAAGACTTTGTGTGGATTATAGAGGTCTCAATCAGCTGATAGTTAAGAATAAGTATCCTATCCCCAGAATTGATGAGCTTCTAGACAGGCTAAGTGGAGCCCAGATCTTCACAAAGATAGATCTCAAATCAAGGTATTACCAGATCAGGATTAATGAGCAAGAAATCCCGAAGACCGCCATCAATACTCGCTATGGGCACTATGAATTTTAGTCATTCCATTTGGATTGACAAATGCCCTAGCTACATTCAATCGCCTAATGCAAGAAATTCTCAGAGAATACTTGGATGATTTTGTTCTTGTTTTCTTTGATGATATTCTGATTTACTCAAAGAATGCAACTGACCATGAAGCTCACATCCAAAAAGTTCTTGAGATTCTAAGGAAGCACCAACTCTATGCAAAAAAGAGCAAATGCACTTTCTCTGTCGACCATGTTGAATACTTGGGCTTTCTGGTATCCAAAGACAGAATTTCTCCAAATTCCACAAAAGTCCAAGCAGTCATCGATTGGCCTGAACCAAAGACAGTGAAAAAAGTCAAGGGATTCTTGGGATTAGCTGGTTGGTATAGAATTTTTATACCTGAGTATGCTCTCATAGCTTCCCCCCTGACTAATCATCTCAAGAAGAATAACCCGTTTCAATGGTATGCCAGGTGTAAGAGCGCTTTTGAAAAGCTGAAGGCCGCCTTGGTAAGCAATCCCGTTTTGAAGTTGCTAGATTTCTCTCTACCCTTTGAGGTAGTAACTAATGCCAGTGGTTTTGCCTTGGGAGGTGCGCTCATGCAGGAAGGTTATGCAGTGGCCTATGAATCCCAAAAACTCAGAACGCATGAGAGAAATTACGCTGTCCACGACCTGGAGCTACTTTCAGTAGTTTATGCCCCTGAAGTTGTGGAGACATTACCTACTAGGTCAAAGATTCACTTTGATGATAGATCATCAGAGCTTAAAGTGGATCTTCACTCAGAAGGGTCTCAACATGCGCCAAAGAAGGTGGATGTAGACCCTGCAGGAATTTGATTTTGAAATCAAGTTCCGCCCAGGCAAAGAAAATGTGGTAGCAGATGCCCTCAACAGAAAAGCCTCCTTGCTTGCAATCACAGTGGTGTCAAATCCATTAATTAATGAAGCAAGAGAGAAGATCATGCAGGATAGATTCTTTGGCCCTATTGCTACCCTACTTATGCAGGAAACCAAAACTCCTCAGGAGTTGAACCGAGTTCAAGGGTACAGCCTGGATGAAGGAATTATGTATTACAATAGCAGGCTATGCATTTCCAATGATGAGGGAACTAAGGGTCAAATTCTGATTGAAGCCCATGACAGCCTTATAGCAGGACATCCAGTTTTCGTCAAGACCTACATGTCTGTAAAGAAAAGCTTCTTTTGGCCTAGACTAAAAAAGTATGTACTTAATCATGTACGTCAATGTGTGATATGTCAAAAAGTCAAAGCCGAGAGAGTAAAAATGCCTGGGAAGTTACATCCATTAGACATCCCCCAAATGAAGTGGGAATGTATCAGTATGGATTTTATTATTGGACTACCTTCAGCTCAATTAAGTTACAACTCCATCTTTGTGGTAGTTGACAGACTAACCAAAGTTGCCCATGTGATTCCAGTAAAAGAAACCTACACTGCAGTGGATGTGGCCAGAGTGTTCCTCAAGGAAATCTTCAGATTGCATGGCCTACCCAGGAGAATAGTAAGTGATCGAGATCCCAAGTTCACGTCAAGATTCTAGACTGCATTTTTCAAAGTAGTAGGAACTTTCTTGGATCTCAGCACAGCCTACCACCCTGAGACCAATGGTCAAATAGAAAGGGTGAACCAAGTAATCGAAGATATACTTCGGTCATGCTGTGGGTGGCAGAGAACCCAAGAAGTGGCTAAGCTATCTGGACCTAGTCGAGCTCGCCTACAATGCCTCTTACCACCGAAGCATCGAGATGAGCCTCCTCATGAAGGAGGTGCCTTTTTTCTCATCATTACTCCCCAATTTTAAATCAATAAAATGAGATATTTCATCTCTACTCTCTCCTATTTCAAGTCTAGTTCCAAAAGTAAGCTGAACTGATGCAAAAATGGTCAAAAATTGACCAAACTAATCTGGAAAATTCTAGAATCAGTTTGCTTGGTTTGAGGCTCACTTTTTCCTATAAAAAGAAGCCTCCCCCTTTGTAAAATCTTAATAGTGTTTATGCATTGTTACTCTACTCCTTACATTGAATTTTCTTGATAATTCAATTATTTTTGGTTTAACCCTCTCCAGAGCAATTGGTGGCCACTCTTGCTTCAAACAAGAGTAGAACCGTCAATCCCTCAAGCCAAAGGAAAGCTTACAACTCCATTTAAGCTAAACTTTTCTTACTTTTTAATTTTAAATCTATGGTTTTCTTGATCTTCTTGTTTTATAATTGATTAAAACAAATTCTAATGCTATGCCTTGATGAAAAGGCCACCCCCTTCTCTTCTTTACAATTCAACCTCCTTTCTTTATTCTATAATGTTTAACAAAAGATTAATTAAACTTTTCTTATTGTTTACTCTCTTGGAAATTAAAAATTATGTAGATTAGACTCCTTTACATCTAATTGGGGCTAATTTAAAATTGAAAATAAAATGTTAAAAATGAGAAATGGTCAGCTATACAAAGGAGGTTATGGAAAAATTTTCTAGAATTTTGTAAAAAAAGGTTTATTTTTATGTTATTCCAAAAGAGTAATTCCCATCGTTTGTGCATTCTAAAAGAAATATTCTAATTTACTCCATGTACATATTCACCTATGAATATGCATGGATATCACTGATATTAATTATTGAATTTAATTTCTATGCATAGAAAGGTGCATAATGTTGGAAATATCACCCAAATCCATTCAAAGGTTGAAAGGGGCTATATTACCTTGATTACTTTACTCAAGATTCATCCTCAAATGGGCGCCTATTTCACAATAGCCTAGAGGGCATCTTGTTCATTTATGGCAAACCCACATGGGGGGAGATGGCATCTTATGCTTGTAAGACATCATAGGTGATGGTCATGAGGTCATGTACTACTTGCCTATATAAGAGGCCCTTGCTAATGAAGATAACAACTCGTGTGTCTCTATGTTCATGCCTAAACTATGTTTCATTAGCATTTCTTAATCCACTCATAATCTTGCTTCTAACCATGACCTAACCATGACCATAGCCATGTTTGATCCTCCTTAGCTTTGCTAATCCACTCACTAAACCTAGAATTGGTATCAGAGCTTAGGATTAACATTATCCAAATCTCACTCATTAGGGATTAATTAGCACCTCATTAGCTTAAGCCTATCTTATCCCCTCCACTTATCTAGCCTGAAATATAGGCAATCCATGGAGGATCAAGATCTCATCGTCCTCTTCAAGACTCATCACAAGCGCTTAGCCAGGCGTTCTCAACACAAAGACGAAGCTGCTGACGGGCGGAATTAGCCAAAGAGTGCCCGGAGTCAACGGCATTGCTGCAGAGACCTGCGCCTTTTTATTTGGGGAAAAACGTTGCCCCATCGCCATCACTTTGTCAATCTCTAATTCCTCAGAGCCTCGAGGGTTTTCATAGGCTGCGAACACACCTATCTGGTCAGATTTGCAAATGGTTTCATGGTTTGGTGGCTGTAGGACTGACAAAGCTTCTGGAGCTTCATCTCTTAACAGTAAATGAATGAGTGATTATTCCACTTAATCACCAATGTTTTGTGCTTAAATTAGTCTCAAATCACTGATATTGAAAGTGCTTAAAGCATTAGGTGCTTGGACCTAGGCCTCTACTTCTTTCAAGTACTCCAAGTGACCCAATTTTTAGAAACTATTTTGAAAGCATTTATCACATTGGTCACCATATACTTGATGATATTACTATATTGTGATGATGTTATTGTTTACATCATTTTTTGAATCACAATGGTTGAACCATCTGATGCTGAATAATCAAATATTCAACATTTGAAGTCTAAGAAGAAAAGCAGAAAGCCGAGGAGACGGGTAAGAAACAATGTCTACAACCCAAGAGCAAACAATGTTTCAGGAGGGCATGACTGGTCTGAATTTTTCATAAATAATCTTCATCTATTTGGTGAAGGTATCTAATCTTGTAAAAGCATTAGACACTGCCCTTGAGTGATACTCAAGTGGTAAGACCTTGCTTTATCATCATGTCTACATCCTCATTTCATGTTGATAAGTTTAATGGGGTAGGCTTTCATACCTGGCAAGTTAGAGTACGATTTATTCTCATGAAGAAAGGTCTGTGGGGAGTTGCTAGTGGAAAGGAGAAAAAACCTACCACTAGAGATGGTGAGCAAGGATGGTTACCTAGGGATGAGAAAGCTTTTGCCATAATTGCATTAGGTCTAAGTGACAACTACATACATCATATCTCTAATGCAAATAACTCCGCTGAAGCATGGGAAATCCTAGAGAAATTATTTGGGGCAAAAGGGAAGCATTCCAAGATAGGGCTGAAAATCCAATTTTTTAAACTTGAAATGAAAGCTTCTGAGTCTTTACCTTCTCATCTTAATTATATGAAAAGCCTAATGTCACAACTTGCAACAATAGGAGCACCAATAGATGAGGGAGATGCCATTGCAGTTTTGTTGAAAAGCATGCCTTATGATGAATATGGACATTTAGTGTCAACTCTCATGAATCTTCCGGACCCTACTTTAGAAGCCATTGAAGCTGCACTCCTTGAGGAGCACAAGAAGAAGCAAGAGAAGATAGGGGTAATTGAAGGGGCATACTTCTCCAACAACAAGTCACACTTCAAGAAGAAGAACTTCATCGACACAAAAGGAAAGAAGAAGACTTGTGGATTCTGCGGCAAGGACAATCATATTGAAGAAAATTATTTCTTCAAACAAAGAGCACAAAAGGCATTCCTCGCAAGTCAAGACAAAGAAGAGCTTCAAGAAGAGGCCTCCAAAGAGGCCAATTTTATCGAAGATGAATGGGCCTTTTGAGTAAAATCAAGGGATTGCCCGTACCATGTTTAAAACCTCTCCATCCTAAACATAACTATCTCATTGTAAGCTTTACTATGGTATTCTAGCATCATCCATCATTGCTAGCATTGTAAACCTAACTGGAATAAGACCTACGGGCACCAGCATGGTCATCATAACTAGTTTTTGTATGTTGTAACTAGAGCCTAGAATTGCCATCATAAAGGTAGCATTGTCATGGATTTGGTTGAAGGAGAGTTTGTTGGAAATATCACCCAAATCCATTCAAAGGTTGAAAGGGGCTATATTACCTTGATTACTTTACTCAAGATTCATCCTCAAATGGGCGCCTATTTCACAATAGCCTAGAGGGCATCTTGTTCATTTATGGCAAACCCACATGGGGGGAGATGGCATCTTATGCTTGTAAGACATCATAGGTGATGCCATGAGGTCATGTACTACTTGCCTATATAAGAGTCCCTTGCTAATGAAGATAACAACTCCTGTGTCTCTATGTTTATGCCTAAACTATGTTTCATTAGCATTTCTTAATCCACTCATAATCTTGCTTCTAACCATGACCTAACCATGACCATAGCCATGTTTGATCCTCCTTAGCTTTGCTAATCCACTCACTAAACCTAGACATAATGGAAATTTTTTTAATTATAAAAGTGTTATTTTCATTGAATTTAGTTTCTATGCATAGAAAGATGCATAATGGAATTTTTTTAATTATAAAAGTGTTATTTTCATTGAATTTAATTTCTATGCATATAGAAAGATGCATACTAGAAATTGTTTTATTATAAAAGTGTTAGTTTCATTGAATTTAATTTCTATGCATAGAAAGATGAATAATGAAAATTTTTTATTATAAAAGTGTTATTTTCATTGAATTTAATTTCTATGCATAGAAAGATGTATAATGGAAATTATTTTTATTATAAAAGTGTTATTTTCATTGAATTTAATTTCTATGCATAGAAAGATGCATAATGGAATTTTTTTAATTATAAAAGTGTTATTTTCATTGAAATTAATTTCTATGCATAGAAAGATGCATATTGGAATTTTTTTATTATAAAAGTGTTATTTTCATTGAATTTAATTTCTATGCATAGAAAGATGCATAATGGATTTTTTTTTATAAAAGTGTTATTTTCATTAAATTTAATTTCTATGCATAGAAAGATGCATAATGGAAATGTTTTTATTATAAAAATGTTATTTTTATTGAATTTAATTTCTATGCATAGAAAGATACATAATGGAAATTATTTTATTATAAAAGTGTTATTTTCATTAAATTTTATTTTTAGGCTTAGAAAGATGCATAAAGGAAGTTTTTATTACAAAAGTGTTATTCCTATTAAAATTGATTTTATGCATAAATAGATGCATAAAAGGATTTTCTTTTATATAAAAGTGTTATTTCCATTAACGTTGATTTTTATGCATAAATAGATGCATAATGAATTTTTATATCAAAATTAGAATTCTCTTTAATTCTATGAGTATTTGATAAATGAATAAGGAAATACTCTGAGAGAAATTTCTATCGTTTTATATTCACTCGGATTGTAAAGAAAAAATTCAGAAAAACTATCAAAGTCAAAATATTCATATAAATAAATAACTGAAATATCGCCCCTTTTAGAGAAAGATAGTTCAGGAAAAATCTTATCAGACTTGAACCCTGAATCAAACTATGAGATGAAGACCAAACTCTTTCAACAGTTTCGAGGAAAGATGTGACCAGCTCAGGAAAATACACTCAAATCTCCTGCCAAATCCTAAAACTAAGTTTGAGACCCTTCGAATTGATCTGTGATCAAGGTTATAGAATTTGAGGAATTCTGTTGTGGAATTCAGAATTACGATCAGGGATATTGATTTAAGATAAACTCATTGTATTCAAAAGAAAATCAAACTGAAAACTTGCATAGAAACCCTGTGTAAGATTCCTCCTCAGCCCAATTAAGCCTCTACTTCAATCCCTTGTAATCATTCTATGTTTTTGAATACAAGAAAATATTATTTTTCCTTGTTTGGCCTAGTGAGATAAAAAAATTTAGAGAGTGGTAAATCAATATTGGGATATTTTTGGATAAATAAATTCTATAAATATCAAAAAAATGTTTCCCTGAAACAAAAAATCAAAATAGATTTTCCAAGGTGCAATTGGAATTAATTAAAAATGATTTAGAAGACCTTAGCCTAAGGGTCAAGATTTTTTAAAAATTTTGGATTAAGGTTCCTATGGACCAATAATTGGGATAAGATAAATCCAAAGAATAAAAGAAAATACCCAAAAATAATTAAATACCCACATAAGATGAAGAGTTGACTAAGTACTAGATTTATTAGTTAAAAACTATAAAGTATTAATAAAAAAATGAGATATTTTGGAGTAATCATTCATTTTTGACACAAGGAGAAGGGGGCCCTTCAAGCAGGTGCCTATTTCACATGTGTGGATGAGTTTTAAACGCAAAAGTAATAGGATATTTTTATCTCTCCTCTCTCCTAGATCAAAGCAAATTAAAAAGGGACCCAAAGTGGTCCAAAACGTGTCCAAATTCAGCCAAACTTAAGATGGAAAATTCTAGAACTCAAATGGACTCAGTTAGTGGCCTCCCTCACCTATAAAAAGCCCCTAATTCTTTTGTATTCTAATCTGTGAACTAAACTATGCCGGTATTACTCTAAGATAAGCTTATTTTCTATTATCCCCTAAATATCGTCTACAAATTGAAGAGATTGGAGCTTCTCTCTCTCTTCAATCTTCCTTGGAGACTTCATCAACATACCAAACCAATTGATTGGTTGGGGGCCTGTACTTTGATCAAAGAATTAAGCAATCTAGGAGGTAAAATGTGGTTTATGGTCTTTTTTCTTTAATCTCCAAATGTTTCTCTCTTCTCAACCCCTCTCAAGCTTGAGAGCATTCAAGTGAATGGCTTTTCAATACAATTGAAGTTCTTTAATGAAATTGTAGTGATAAAACACATAAATTTTTATTTATGCTTAAATTATAATGTTTTAAAGCATTTATCTCTCTTCCCCAAAGAATGGTCATTTCTATGACCTATTCTATATTCAAATGAAGCTTCTCATGAAGCTCTCTAATCTAAAAGTAATTTCTATGCTTGTTGAAGCCAAATAAGTGGCTTTTTAATGCTTTTATGCTATTTAATTTATGAAAAAATTAACAATCAAGTCCATAATTGGATATTGATCTAATTAATGGTTTTTATAATCATAGGGATATTACTAAACTTTATGCTTCCAAATTATTGAGATTTATCAGTAATAGCAGTGGAGCTATGGTAATATTTTAGAAAAATTAACACATAAATCATTTTCATTCATAATATGAAAAGACAGACTTCCTACCATATTCTAGGGTTAATCATCCTAGATTAATTGAATGATTCTCATTATAATCATGGAAAGTTTGATTTTTATGTTTATACATAAATAGTTAAATAGAAAAAAGAGGAATTTCTAGTAATCCATTTTTACGTTAAAAGAGTAATCCCCACATGACAATGGAAATCCATGTATTCCAATGAAGTAAGACAAAAATTGTGATGCTAAAATAATGTATATTTTATTTAAAAATTAAAGAAAGATTTAAGTTAAATTTATCTTTTTGCATAGATAAATTTAAACGATGAAAGAGGAATTCCCACCATATTGGAATTCAAATATTTAAATGAGGAAAGTGTAATTCCTAGTGAAAAGGAATTAACGAAGATTTTTATTTAAATTTTAAGAGAAAATTTAGTTAAATTTATCTTTTTACATAGATAAATTTAAATGATGAAAGTGAAATTCCCACCATATTGGAATTCAAATATTTAAATGAGAAAAGTTTAATTCCTAGTGTAAAGGAATTAATGGAGATTTTTATTTAAATTTTAAGAGAAAATTTAGTTAAATTTTTCTTTTTGCATAGATAAATTTAATTTATGGTAAGAGAGGAATTCCCATGATAATTGGATTGCACTCATTAAATGAGAAAAAGAGGGATTTTAAGTTTATTCAAAAAAATAGGTATTGGTATTTAGTTAAAAGAAGAATGTTTATGATATTTAAGAAAAGATGGGTTTGAATTAAATCTTAGTGTCAAAAGATGAATTTACACCATAATTCTACCTAATGAATTAAGGTTGAGAAATTATGTGATAAAAGGAATATCTTTGGATATTTTAATTGGTAAAATCATTAAATGGATAATTACCCAAAACTAGATGTTTATCTGAAGGGAATCCTTATAGAACTAAACCGAATAAATTTGTTTAGACTACGAGAGGGATGGATAGTAAACCTATTTGTCCATCTCTCGATCTGAATCAAATAAAAACTTCGTGACCAATTCTAGTTTCTAATCACAAAAAATAGACTACAGGAACTCAACTAGTTTTTCCTGACCGAGCTCACCAAGAATCTGGTTGGACAATCAGACTAAATGATGGGTAGATTACCCTGATGAGAGATCAAGGATCCTCATTATGAAACTGGGAATTATGGAAAAAGAGTTTTTGGAACCAATCTCAAATTGGAATTTTACTTGCATTGGAACATCTATTTTTTATTCAAAGGACTGTTTTATGCCAGAATGCTAGAGGAAGCATTTGGCTTATGTTTTTCTAAGAGGAGGTTCGTTGGAATAGCTGGCGGCGGGGAGTCGCCAAGGGACGTTGCTCACGGCAAAGCCTGTCAAGGTCTTGACCAACCTCGGTACAGTTAAAATGGTGCGCTTTCGATACGATGGGCGAGGACCGACGAAGCGGTCCCTGAGTGAAGTGCTAGGACACCTAAGGAGGATCCTACAGGGTTCTCACCAGGTGATACACGGGCTCGCGTGGTTGTTATAGGACACCCATGCATACGTCAAGGAAGATTTCGGATGGACTAAAAGGAAAGATTTTTGGGAACCAAATTTTGATACTAGATCTCGTTGGTTGGCCAGCTGGTCTTCAACGGAGAGTCCAGAGTATATTATTGTAATACAATGGACTCAAAATTTTAGAAAATGATGATCAGAAATATTATGATTTCTATTGAAGGATTGTTTTAAAGCCAGTTGAATATGTTATGAATGGTAATTTCATATTGGGTGTGTACGTGGTATGCCTACCTTAATTTTTGCATGAATCACTGGCTAGGGGACCTGGGAACTCTTTTCCTTGGTACCTGGGCAAAAACACAACCAAATCTTTATAAAGGAATCCCACCAATATAGTGGTCAGTTGGTTGGCTAACCCATGGGCCACCGGATGGGGTTAGGCTAGATCGGAGGATTTCTAAGAAAAAACTAGATACGATTAGTTACGTTAATTAGTTTAAATCCTGAGAAGACCTTGTTTTGTGGGAGGGGATCAGCGCGACTATGCCTCGTAAATGAGAAAAAAAGCATTGATTCCATGGACCAAGTGCAAGTCTCTTCTTGATCTGACTGTGTGACTTTAGGTTCGGTCAGATCAGTTTAACTAGTTAAGACTTTGACTCGTTAAAGTAATTCCTCGTTAGAAGATTTTCCCATGGAGGAATCGCCCGTGCCTTCCAGGCGAGGGGAGTCTTCTGGGCCTGGTCTCGGAGGGACCACCCGGGCTAGCCTCTCATCCGTCGGGCGAGGCCCCAAGTGTGGATCCCTGTCCCACGTGGAAGGCCTAATCCGCTTCCGTCGAGCCGTCGGCAGCGCGGAGGGGGGCAAGGACTTCAGAGCTGGTATCAGAGCTTTGTTGAAAGCTAATAAGGATAAATGAATTCTTATCAGAAATTGATAATAATAATAATAATAACTCAGAAAAAGAATTTTTCATAATGTATTTTCATTCTACCAGTCTCATTAATAAATAATTTTTAATCAAAGAAATTGTTTTTTTTAATGGAAGTTCCATACTTATTTGGTGTTCCCGACCTCACCTAGTCCACAAGACATGACTGCGTTCACCTTCAAACATCTCATCTCTTCCACTGCAACTCGAACAAGTCGAGTCACACTTGCATGCCATTTTGAGGATTTATATTTTCCTGACCCAGTGGAGAGACGACAGCATAAGTGGTTTGCAGGGCAATATGTCCACGCCTCTTGTGACCGGCGTGTAATGCTAAGGCAGAACCTCTCATTGGCCATGATTCTAATAAAGCTGAAAGTGGTACATGGTGTCATTCTATATCATTCAACGCCTCAGAATTTCAGACTTTCATGCCAAATCTACAGACTCCTTAGTCTCTTTATTCCTAAGGAGAAGATAATAGCTCCCTTGGCAGTCACGGCATGGCTATGGCCCAGTACTGCCCTCTTATGCTTATTTGGTGTTCTCGACCTCACCTAGTCCACAAGACATGACAGCGTTCACCTTCAAACATCTCATCTCTTCCACTGCAACTCGAACAAGTCGAGTCACACTTGCATGCCATTTTGAGGATTTATATTTTCCTGACCCAGTGGAGAGACGACAGTATAAGTGGTTTGCAGGGCAGTATGTCCACGCCTCTTGTGACCGGCGTGCAATGCTAAGGCAGAACCTCTCATTGGCCATGATTCTAATAAAGCTGAAAGTGGTACATGGTGTCATTCTATATCATTCAACGCCTCAGAATTTCAGACTTTCATGCCAAATCTATAGACTCCTTAGTCTCTTTATTCCTAAGGAGAAGATAATAGCTCCCTTGGCAGTCAGGGCATGGCTATGGCCCAGTACTGCCCTCTTATGCGTCTCCCGAGGAGATTTTGATTTGTGGAACCAAGCTGCTCTGTACATATTGCAACTTTTATATAAATAAAGAAATGTTTTCTAGAGAAAAATTCCCTGTTGTATAAGTGATTGTTTATGGACGAACTAATAAAGAAAAATCTGTTACCAGACATTTGTCATAGATCTCCAATAAAATCATTTATCTTGTTTAAGAAATTGTTTTCCAAATCCCTTAAGTCTTAGGATCTCGTGTATGATATCAAAATAAAAATTTAATAATATATCATTTTTGGCAGAATCATGAGACGAGGAAATCGTGGTCGTCAAGCTAGACCCTCTCTCTGAAGATGATGAGCTTGACCCCAACGTTCGCAAGGCTCTTCATAGAACTCAACCAGGACCCTTCAAAGGAGAAGGGGAGAACCTGGGCGAGGTCGTGGAGAAATGGGTGGAAGCTATGGAAGAATATTTTGACGTCACAGGCTACAATGAGTGAAGCAAAATGGATCTTGCCAAGCTAAAAATAGTGGAAACAGCCAGGGTGGCATGGAGGAACCATTGTGACACCAACCGCTTGGACAAGAACCCTCAGTCTAGGAACGACCTTAAAACCTATTTGAGGAAGAAATTTTGTCCCCCTGGGTTTTTGGAAACCAAAATGAATGAATTCTTAGAGCTAAAGCAAGGGAGAAAAACCATCGAGGAATATCACCAGGCCTTCGCTCTTCTACTCAAATATTCACCACCTCTAGATGAAGAGCAACTTATGGCCAGGTTCATTCGGGGAATGAACAAACCCTTGAACACACTGGTCAAGAATGCCAAGCTAGTGTCCATGGCAGAAGCTGTCAGAATGGTGAAGGACTTCGCCAAAGCCTTCATCTCATGAAAGTCCCACCAAAACCAGCTCCCTCATCCTTTAAAAGATTTCAGACACACACTAGGAAGTTCTTCCAACTTTTCGCCTCCAAAGAGACACCAAGGTTCTCAAAAATGAAGGAAGACCTTTCCCTTGAAGTACATTCTCAAGAACTCTGACTCTCTCCAGAATGCAAAGGCAAGAGCTTTGAAGCAAGAACAAATGCTTCGGATGTCAGGGATTTGGGCATGAGCTCAAGGATTGCCCATCTCCTTCGGTGGGCCAAGGAAGCCAGGGTCCCAGAGTTCAAAGACCGACTCCTTGATTTCAGTCCAATCAGGGTCCCCCATGCCAGTATTTGGGTAACCCAAGAAGAGTGCTAGCTCATCCCGTAACCTCCATGCAAAGCAATCTCCGAACTCCCTTCCAGAATTGGAATACCCAAAGAGAGAGAGTTCCACCTCAGACTGCAGAGCAGCCAAAGCAGTCACCATAGCTGAGGAAGTAGAGGAAGAGAAAAGACAGATCTATGCAGCAATACAGCATAAGGGAAATAACCATCAATTCTCAGTCCTCCAGACTCCAGTAGAGTACCAGGGTAAGCAATTCAAGCTTTTGATTGATTCAGGCAGTAGTACTCATTCTTTTATTTCCCCAGGATGTCTGCGTAAATTAGTCCTAAATCAAAATCAGGGAAACTTATGCAAGTGGAATTAGCCACCAGTGGTGGGAAGATTCTTTTCACTCACCTTGAGACTGACCTTATTCAGCTTAGCCTAGATGGGAATGTAACAGAGTGCCAGTCAGAGTCCTATCCTTGGGAATATATGATGGAATCCTTGGAATGGATTGGCTCCAAAAGAATCAGGTTGACATTCATTGTCACAAAGGAACCATATTTTTCCTTAACCTTCACGGGAATAAAGTTCAAGGAATTGGAATTTCTGGATCCCCAGTGCTACAATTAGTCAAGGCTTCCAAATTATTAAAAGGTCTCAGAAAGAGGCAAGCTGTGTATGTCGTTAAAATGAATCCAGTAGACATAAAATGCAAGGTTAAAGAACCAGAGTAGTGGTTAAGTGAGTATACAGATGTGTTTCCTGAAGAGCTGACTGAGACGCCTCCATCTCATGAAGTAGATCATGAGATCAAATTAACCCTCGGAGCTCAGCCACCAGTAGCCCAGCGTGCATACAAAATGCTAGTCCTTGAAGCCATAGAACTTAAGGAACAGTTAAGACAACTATTAGAACAGGGATTCCTCGGACCGAGTGTCTCACCTTGGGGTGCACCCATTCTCTTTCAAAAGAAGAAAGATGGAACGTTAAGACTCCCTATTGACTACAGAAGAGGACTGAATCAATTTACATTTAAGAATAAGTATCCTATTCCTAGGATTGATGAACTTCTGGATTGGTTAAGTGGGACCCAAATGTTCACAAAGATAGATCTCAAATCCGGGTACTACCAGATCAGAATCAAGGAGCAGGACATCCCAAAGACAGCATTCAATACTTGCTATGGGCATTATGAGTTCACAGTCATGCCATTTGGATTGACTAATGCCCCGGCTCCAATCATCTTATGCAAGATATTCTCAGAGAATATTTGGATGATTTTGTTCTTGTCTTCTTTGATGATATCTTGGTATACTTAAAGAATGCTCCAGACCATGAAGATCATGTGTGCAAGGTCTTGGAAATCCTAAGGAAACACCAACTCTTTGCAAAGAAGAGCAAATGTTCTTTCTCGGTTGACCAAGTGGAATACTTGGGATTCATAGTGTCAAAGGATGTGATTTCTCTTAACCCCGCAAAGATCCAAGCAGTCGTAGAATGGCCAGAACCCAAGTCAGTAAAGGAAGTCAGAGGATTCCTAGGGTTAACCAGATGGTATAAGATCTTTATACCTAGGTATGCTCAGATATAGCATCCCCCTTAACTAACCTTCTCAAGAAGAGTACAATCTTTTAGTGGACTGCAATGTGTCAGAGTGCCTTTGAGAAGCTAAAGACAGCCTTAGTAACCAACTCTGTCCTTAAATTTCCAGATTTCACCAAACCCTTTGAGGTAGTTAACTGATGCAAGTGGGTTTGCCTTAGACGGTGCTCTGATGCAGGAAGGTCATGGAGTGGCCTATGAATCCAAAAAACTCAGAACACATGAGAGAAATTATGCCGTCTCCATGACTTCGAGTTACTCTCAATAGTGTATGCTCTGAAGTTGTGGAGTCTTTTGGGACAAAGGTTCACCTTGATGACAGATCATCAAAGTCTGAAGTGGATCTTTACCCAAAGGGATCTCAACATGCGTCAAAGGAGATGGATGCAAACCCTACAAGAATTCGATTTTGAAATAAAGTATCGATCGGGGAACGAAAATGTGGTTGCAGATGCGCTCTGCAGAAAAGCCTCCTTGCTTGCAATAACGGTGGTGTCAAATCCATTGATCAATGAAGCAAAGAAGAAAATCTTGTAGGACAAATTCTTTGCCCCTATTGCTACCCTTCTGATGCACGAAAGCAAGACTCCTCAGGAAATGAGTCGAGTTCTTGGATACAAATTGGATGAAGGATGCATGTATTATAATAATCGGCTATGTATCCTCAATGATGTGGGAATAAAGGAAAAATTCTGAGAGAAGCCCATGATAGCCTGATAGATGGACATCCAAGGTTTATAGAAACCTATATGTCTGTGAAGAAAAGCTTCTTCTGGCTAGGACTCCAAAAGGATGTACTTGATCATGTACAGAAATGCTTGATGTACCAAAGAGTCAAGGCAGAGATAGTCAAGATGCCGGGGAAACTGCAGCCTCTAGACATTCCATAGATGAAGTGGGAATGCATCAGTATGGACTTTGTCACTGGATTACCTTTAGTGCAATCAGGTTACAACTCCATTTTTGTGGTAGTTGACAGGCTAACCAAAGTTGCCCATCTGATTCCAGTGAAAGAAACATACTCTGCAATGGATGTTGCCAGAGTTTTCCTTAAGGAGATCTTCAGATTGCATGGTTTACCTAGGAGGATATTAAGTAACAGAGATCCCAAATTCACATCTAAATTCTGGACTACGTTCTTTGAAGCAGTAGGAACTTTCTTGGATCTCAGCACAGCCTATCACCGCGAAACTGATGGCCAGACAGAAAGGGTGAATGAGGTGATAGAAGATATCCTTCGATCATGCTAGGGCAAGGAACCCAAGAAGTGGTTAAGTCATCTACATCTGGTCAAATTTGATTACAATGCTTTCCTTAACGTTCGGGAGAAGATTCTCAGGAGCAGAGTTCTCAAAGAATTCTTAGTAAAGTGGAAGTTCTTCCCTCTAGAAGACGCCACCTGGGAGAAAGAAGAAGAGTTGGCAAAGAATGACCCCCACTTTTTGCGAGATGAGGACATCTCGCGTTTTTCAAGTGGGAGAGGATGTAAGATTCCTCCTCAACCTGAATAACAAATAAGTCTCTACTACTTCAATCCCTTGTAATCATTCTATGTTTCTGAATACAAGAAAATATTTTTTTTCCCGTCTTGGCCTAGTGAGATAAAAATTTCTAGAGAGTGGTAAACCAATATTGGGATATTTTTGGATAAATAAATTCTACAAATATCAAATAAATATTTCCCTGAAACAGAAAATCAAAATAGATTTTCCAAGGTGCAATTGGAATTAATTAAAAATGATTTAGAAGACCTTAGCCTAAGGGTCAAGATTTTTTGAAAATTTTGGATTAAGGTTCCTATGGACCAATAAAATTAATCCAAGTGTTGGGATAAGATAAATCCAAAGAATAAAAGAAAATACCTAAAAATGAGTAAAGGCCCACATAAGATGAAGAGTTGACTAAGTACTAGATTTATTAGTTAAAAACTATGAAATATTAATAAAAAAAATGAGATATTTTGGAATAATCGTTCATTTTTGACACATTGGTAAGGAGAAGGGGGCCCTTCCAGGAGGCGCCTATTTCACATGTGTGGATGAGTTTTAAACTAAAAAATAATAGGATATTTTTATCTCTCCTCTTGATCAAACCAAATCAAAAAGGGAGCCAAACTAGTCCAAAACTTGTCCAAATTCAGCCAAACTAAAGCTGGAAAATTCTAGAACTCAGTTGGACTCAGTTAGTGGCCTCCCTCACCTATAAATAGACCCTCATTCTTTTTGTATTCTCATCTGTGAACTAAACTATGCCGGTATTACTCTAAGATAAGCTTATTTTCTATAATCTCCTAAAAATCCTCTACAAATTGAAGAGATTGGAGCTTCTCTCTCTCTCTTCAATCTTCCTTGGAGACTTCATCAACATACCAAACCAATTGATTGGTTGGGGGCCTCTACTTTGATCAAAGAATCAAGCAATTTAGGAGGTAAAATGTGGTTTATGGTCTTTTTTCTTTAATCTCTGAATGTTTGTCTCTTCTCAACCCCTCTCAAGCTTGAGAGCATTCAATTGAATGGCTTTTCAATATAATTGAAGTTCTTTAATGAAATTGTAGTGATAAAACACATAGATTTCCATTTATGCTTAAATTATAATGTTTTTAAGCATTTATCTCTCTCCCCCAAAGAATGGTCATTCCTATGACCTATTCTATATTCAAATGAAGCTTCTCATGAAGCAATTCTCTAGTCTAAAAGTAATTTCTATGCTTGTCTAATTGAGGCCAAATAAATGGTTTTTTAATGCTTTTATGCTATTTAATATATGAAAAATTTAAGAATCAAGTCTATAATTGGATATTGATCCAATTAATGGTTATTCTAATCATAGGGATATTACTAAACTTTTTGCTTTCAAATTATTGAGATTTATCAATATTAGCAGCGAAGCTATGGGGTAAAAATTTTATAAAATAATTAACACATAAATCATTTTCATTCATAATATGAAAAGAGGACTTCTTACCATATTTTAGGATTAATCATCCTAGATTAATTTAATGATTCTCATTATAATCATGAAAAGTTTGATTTTTATGTTTATA
This sequence comes from Cibotium barometz, assembly GCF_041138505.1. Classification (NCBI taxonomy): domain Eukaryota; kingdom Viridiplantae; phylum Streptophyta; class Polypodiopsida; order Cyatheales; family Cibotiaceae; genus Cibotium; species Cibotium barometz. The sequence goes on along the minus strand of NC_141072.1, from coordinate 50,804,715 downwards.
CATAAATAGTTAAATAGAAAAAAGAGGAATTTCTAGTAATCCATTTCTACATTAAAAGAGTAATCCCCATGACAATGGAATTTCATGTATTCCAATGAAGTAAGATAAAAATTGTGATGCTAAAATAATGTATATTTTATTTAAAAATTGAAAAAAGATTTTAGTTAAATTTATCTTTTTGCATAGATAAATTTAAATGATGAAAGAGGAATTCCCACCATATTGGAATTCAAATATTTAAATGAGGAAAGTGTAAAGGAATTAATGGAGATTTTTATTTAGTTAAATTTATTTAGTTAAATGAGGAAAGTGTAAAGGAATTAATGGAGATTTTATTTAAATTTTAAGAGAAAATTTAGTTAAATTTATCTTTTTGCATAGATAAATTTAAATGATGAAAGTGAAATTCCCACCATATTAGAATTCAAATATTTAAATGAGGAAAGTGTAATTTCCACCATATTAGAATTCAAATATTTAAATGAGGAAAGTTTAATTCCTAGTGTAAAGGAATAATGGAGATTTTTATTTAATTTTTAAGAGAAAATTTAGTTAAAATTATCTTTTTGCATAGATAAATTTATTTTATGGCAAAAGAGGAATTCCCATGATAATTGGATTGCACTCATTAAATGAGAAAAAGAGGGATTTTAAGTTTATTCAAAAAAATAGGTATTGGTATTTAGTCAAAAGAAGAATTTTTTGATATTTAAGAAAAGATGGGTCTGAATTAAATCTTAGTGTCAAAAGATGAATTTCCACCATAATTCTACCTAATGAATTAAGATTGAGAAATTATGTGATAGAAGGAATATCTTTGGATATTTTAATTGGTAAAATCACTAAATGGATATTTACCCAAAACTAGATGTTTATCTGAAGGGGATCCTTGTAGAACTAAACCGAATGAATTTGGTTAGACTACGAGAGAGACGAATAGTAAACCTATTTGTCCATCTCTCGATCTGAATCAAGTAAAAACTTCGTGACCAATTCCAGTTTCTAATCACAAAGAATAGACTATCGGAACTAAACTAGTTTTTCGTGGACCGAACTCACCAAGAATCTAGTTGGACAATTAGAGGTAATGATGGGTAGATTACTTTGATGAGAAATCAAGGATTTTCATTATGAAACTGGGAATTATGGAAAAAGGGTTTTTGGAACCAATCTCAAATTGGAATTTTACTTGCATTGGACCTCTGTTTTTTATTCAAAGGATTGTTTTATGCCAGAATGCAGGAGGAAGCATTTGGCTTATGCTTTTCTAAGAGGAGGTTCGTTGGAATAGCTGGCAGGGAGTCGTCAAAGAACGTCGCTCGTGCGGCAAAGCCTACCGAGATCTTGACCAGCCTCGGTATGGTAAAAATGGTGTGCTTCCGGTACAATGGGCGAGGACCGACAAAGCGGTCCCTGAGTGAAGTGCTAGGACACCTAAGGAGGATCCAAGAGGGTTCTCACCAGGCCATGCACGGGCTCGCGGTTGCTAGGACACCCATGCGTACATTGAGGAAGATTTTGGATCGACTAAAAGGAAAGATTTTTGGGAACCAAATTTTGATACTGGATCTCGTTGGCTAGCTGGTCTTCAACGGAGAGTCTGGAGGATATTATTGTAATACAATGGACTCGAAATTTTGGAAAATGATGATAAAAAATATTATGATTTCTTTTGAAGGATTGTTTTAAAGCCAATTGAATCTGTTGTGAATTTCATATTGGGTATGTACGTGGTATGCCTACCTTAATTTCTGCATGAATCATCGGTTAGGGGGCCTAGGAACTCTTTTCCTCGGTACCCGAGCAAAAACACAACCAAATCTTTATAAAGGAATCCCACCAATACAGTGGTCGGGTAGTTGGCTAACCCATGGGCCGGGCTGGATCGGAGGATTCCTCACAAACAACTAGATACAATTAGTTACGTTAATTAGTTTAAATCCTGAGAAGACCTTGTTCTATGGGAGGGGAGCAGCGGTTGTGCCTCATAAATGAGGAAAAAAGAGTTGATTCCATGGACCAAGTGCAAGTCTCTTCTTGATCTGACTATGTGACTTCAGGCTCGGTCGTCAGATCAGTTTAACTAGTTAAGACTTTGACTCGTCAGAGTAATTCCCCGTTAGAAGACTTTCCCATGGAGGAATCACCCATGCCTTCAGGGCGAGGGGAGTCTTTCGGGCCTGGTCTCGGAGGGAACGCCCAGGCTACCCTCTCATCTCGGACATCCGCAAGCGAGGCCCTGAGGGTGGATCCCCGCCCCGCAGCACGGGAGGCCGCCGCCCGGCAGGTGCACCGCGGAGGGGGCAAGGACTTCAAAGCTTTGTTGAAAACTAATAAGGATAAACAAATTCTTATCAAAATTTGATAATAATAATAATAATAACTTAGAAAAAGTATTTTTCGTAATGTATTTTCATTCCGTAAGTCTCATTAATAAAGAATTTTTAATCAAAGAAATTATTATTTTTAGATGGAAGTTCCATACTTATTCTGTGTTCTCGACCTCACCTAGTCACAAGACATGACTGCGCCTTCGAACATCTCATCTCTTCCGCTTTTGAAACTTAAACAAGTCGAGTCAAACTCGCATGCCATTTTGATGATTTATATTTTCCTGACCCAGCGAAGAGATGAGAGCATAAGTTGTCTGCAAGGTAGTATGTCCATGCCTCTTGTGATCGGCGTGCAATGCTTAGGGAGGACCTCTCATTGGCCACCATGATGCTGATAAAGCTTAAAGTAGTACATGGTGTCATTCTATATCATTCAACGCCTCTAAATTTCAGACTTTCATGCCAAATCTACACTCCTTAGTCGCTTTATTCCTAGCGAGAATATAATAGCTCCCTTGGCAGTCAGGGCATGGCTATGGCCCAGTACTGCCATCTTATGCGTCTCCTAAGGAGATTTTGATTTCTGGAACCGGGCTACTCTGTACATATTGTAACTTTTATATATAAATAAAGAAATGTTTTCTGGAGAAAAATTTCGTATTGTATAAGTGATTGTTTATGGGGACGAACTGATAACGAAAAATTTATTACTGGACATATGTCATAGATCTCCAATAAGATTATTTATCTTGTTTAAGAAATTATTTTCCGAATCCCTTAAGTCTTAGGATCTCGTGGATGATATCAAAATAAAAATTTAATAATATATCATTTTTGGAAGAATCATGAGACGAGGAAATTGTGGCCGTCAGCCAAACCCTCTCTCTAAAGATGATGAGCTTGACCCCGATGTTCGCAAGGCTCTTCATAGAACTCAGCCCAGGATCCTTCAAAGGAGAAGGGGAGAACCTGGGCGAGGCTATGGAGAAATGGGTGGAAGCTATGGAAGAATATTTTGACATCACAGGCTATAATGAGTGAAGCAAAATGGATCTTGCCAAGCTAAAAATAGTGGAAACAGCCAGGGTGGCATGGAGGAACCATTGTGACACCAACCACCTAAATAGGAATACTTCGGCCAGGAATGACCTTAAAACCTATTTGAGGAAGAGACTTTGTCCCCCAGGGTTTTTGGAAACCAAAATGAATGAATTATTAGAGCTAAAGCAGGGGAGCAAAACCATCGGGGAATATCACCAGGCCTTTGCTCTTCTACTCAAATATTCACCACCTCTAGATGAAGAGAAACTCATGGGGCCAGGTTCATTCGGGGAATGAACAATCCCTTGGACACACTGGACAAGAATGCAAAGCTAGTGTCCATGGCAGAAGCTGTCAGAATGGCGAAGGACTTTGCCAAAGCCTTCATCGTGAAAGTCCCGCCAAAACTAGCTCCCTCATCCTTTAAAAGATTTTAGACACTGGAAAGTTCTTCCAACTTTCCACCTCCAAAGAGACACCAAGGTCCTAACCAGAATGTAGAGACGAGAACCTTCAAAAATGAAGGAAGACCTTTCCCCCGAAGTACATTCTCAGGAACTCCGGCTCTCTCGAGAATGCAAAGGGAAGAGCTTCGAAGTGAGAACAAATGCTTCGGATGTCAAGGATTTTGGCACCAGCTCAAGGATTGCCCATCTCCTTGGGTGGGCCGAGGAAGCCAGGGTCCTAGAGTTTAGAGACCGACTCCTTCATTTCAGTCCATCAGGGTCCCCCGCGCCAGAATCTGGGTAACCCAAGAAGAGTGCCAGCTCAGCCTGCAGCCTCCATGCAAAAAGCAGTCTCCGAAATCCCTCCCAGAATTGGAATACCCAAAGAGAGAGAGTTCCACCTTAGACTGCAGCAACCAGAGCAGTCACCATAGCTGAGGAAGTAGAGGAAGAGAAAGGACAGATCTATGTAGCAATAGAGCATCAGGGGAATAACCATCAATTTTTAGTCCTCCAAACTCCAGCAGAGTACCACGGTAAGCAAATCAAGTTTTTGATTGATTCAGGTAGTACTCATTCTTTTATTTCCCCAAGATGTCTGTGTAAATTAGTCTTAAATTAAAAATCAGGGAAACTTATGCAAGTGGAATTAGCCAGGGAAACTTATGCAAGTGGAATTAGGGGAAGATTCTTTTCACTCACCTTGAGACTGACCTTATTCAATTTAGCCTAGATGGGGACGTAACAGAGTGCCAGTTTAGAGTCCTACCCTTGGGAATATATGATGGAATCCTTGGAATGGATTGGCTCCAAAAGAATCAGGCTGACATTCATTGTCATAAAGGAACCATCTCTTTCCTTGACCTTCACAGGAATAAAGTTCAAGGAATTGAAATTTCCAAATCCCCAATGCTACAATTCGTCAAGGCTTCTAATAATTATTAAAAGGGCTCAGAAAGAGGCAAGCTGTGTGTGTCCTTAAAATCCTCAATGCTACAATTAGTCAAGGCTTCTAATAATTATTAAAAGGGCTCAGAAAGAGGCAAGCTGTGTGTGTCCTTAAAATGAATCTAGTAGACATAAAATGCAAGGCTAAAGAACCAGAGTGGTTAAGTGAGTATACAGATGTGTTTCCTGAGAAGAGCTGACTGAGATGTCTCCATCTCATGAAGTAGATCATGAGATTAAATCAACCCCTGGAGCTTTGCCACTAGTAGCCCAGCGTGCATACAAAATGCCAGTCCCTAAAGCCATAGAACTTAAGGAATAGTTAAGATAATTGTTAGAATAGGGATTCGTCAGACCCAGTGTCTCACCTTGGGGTGCACCCGTTCTCTTTCAAAAGAAGAAAGATGGAACATTAAGACTCTGTATTGACTATAGAGGACTGAATCAATTAACAATTAAGAATAAGTATCCTATTTTTAGGATTGATGAACTTCTGGATTGGTTAAGTGGGATCCACATGTTCACAAAGATAGATCTCAAATCCGAGTACTACCAGATCAGAATCAAGGAGCAGGACATCCCAAAGATAGCATTCAATACTCGCTATGGACATTATGAGTTCACAGTCATGCCATTTGGATTGACTAATAAGAATGCTGCAGACCATGAAGATCATGTGCGCAAGGTCCTGGAAATCCTAAGGAAACACCAACTCTTTGCAAAGAAGAGCAAATGTTCTTTCTGAGTTGACCAGGTGGAATACTTGGGATTCATAGTGTCAAAGGATGGGATTTCTCTTAACCCCGCAAAGATCCAAGCAGTCGTAGAATGGCCATATCCCAAGTCAATAAAGGAAGTCAGAGGATTCCTAGGGTTAACCAGATGGTATAGGATCTTTATATCTAGGTATGCTCAGATAGAATCCCCCTTAACTAACCTTCTCAAGAAGAGTACACTTTTTCAGTGGATTGCAATGCGTCAGAGTGCCTTTGAGAAGCTAAAGACAGCCTTGGTAACCAACTCTGTCCTTAAATTGCCAGATTTTACCAAACCCTTTAAGGTAGTTAACTGATGCCAGTGGGTTTGCCTTAGGCGGTGCTCTGATGCAGGAAGGTCATGCAGTGGCCTATGAATCCAGAAAACTCAGAACACATGAGAGAAATTATGTTGTCTCCATGACTTGGAGTTACTCTCAATAGTGTATGCTCTGAAGTTGTGGAGACATTATCTTTTGGGACAAAGTTTCACCTTGATGATAGATCATCAAAGTCTGAAGTGGATCTTCACCCAAAGGGATCTCAACATGCGTCAAAGGAGATGGATGCAAACCCTACAAGAATTTTATTTTGAAATAAAGTATCGGCTAGGGAAAGAAAATGTGGTTGCAAATGCGCTCAGCAAAAAAGCCTCCTTGCTTGCAATAACAATGGTGTCAAATCCATTGATTAATGTAGCAAAGGAGAAAATCTTGCAGGACAAATTCTTTGTCCCTATATTGCTACCCTTCTGATGCAAGAAAGCAAGACTCCTCAGGAAATGAGTCAAGTTCTTGGATACAATGGATGAAGGATGCATGTATTATAATAATCGGCTATGTATCCCCAATGATGTGGGAATAAAGGAAAGAATTTTGAGAGAAGCCCATGATAGCATGATAGCTGGACATCCAGGGTTTATAAAAACCTATATGTCTGTGAAGAAAAGCTTCTTCTGGCCAGGACTCAAAAAGGATGTACTTGATCATGTACGGAAATGCTTGATGTGCCAAAGAGTCAAGGCGGCAGAGAGAGTCAAGATGCCAGGGGAACTGCAACCTCTAGACATTCAACAGATGAAGTGGAAATGCATCAGTATATGGACTTTGTCACTGGATTACCTTCAGTGCAATCAGGTTACAACTTCATTTTTGTGGTAGTTGACAGGCTAACCAAAGTTGCCCATCTGATTCTAGTGACAGAAACATACTTTGCAGTGGATGTTGCCAGAGTTTTCCTTAAGGAGATCTTCAGATTGCATGGTTTACCTAGGAGGATAGTAAGTGACAGAGATCCCAAATTCACATCAAAATTCTAGACTGCGTTCTTTGAAGCAGTACTAGGAACTTTCTTGGATCTCAGCATAGGCCAGACAGAAAGGGTGAATGAGGTAATAGAAGATATCCTTCGATCATGCTGCACAGCAAGGAACCCAAGAAGTGCTTAAGTCATCTGCATGTGGTCGAATTTGCTTCAAATGCTTCTTATCATCAAAGCATTGGGATGAGTCCTTTCAAAGCTTTGTATATGGACAAGATTGCCTTAAACCGTTGACTTGGTCTGACCCATTGATTAGAGTCGAAATGTCCAGACAAATGCTTGATGACATGGACCAGCAGATGCAATCAATCCGTAAAGATATAAAGGTAGCCCAAGACAGACAAAAGCTTTATGCAGATAAAAAGAGGTCAGAGAGAGTTTGAAGAGTCAGATATGGTCTTCATTCGAGTATGACCAAAAAGAAGTTCCTTATCCTTGGGAAAGTATAAGAAGCTCTCTCCCGGATACTATGGGCCATATGCTGTCATCATAAAGAAAGTGGGCGATCTAGCCTAGAAACTTCTTTTGCGTCCCCATCTCAAGGTACATGATGTATTCCATGTCAGTTTGCTTAAGAAGTATGTACCTAGCCTGAGTCACATGCTTGATGATGAACAATTGATCTCTCCGACTCAAGGCCAAATGGTACTCTAACCTGAGGAAATCCTTGACGTTCGGGAGAAGATTCTCAGGAGCAGAGTCCTCAGAGAATTCTTAGTAAAGTGGAAGTTCTTCCCTCTAGAAGATGCCACTTGGGATAAAGAAGAAGAGTTGGCAAAGGATTACCCCCACTTTGCGAGATGAGGACATCTCGCGTTTTTCAAGTGGGAGAGGATGTAAGATTCCTCCTCAGCCTGAATAACAAATAAGTCTCTACTACTTCAATCCCTTGTAATCATTTTATGTTTCTGAATACAAGAAAATATTATTTTTCCTTATTTGGCCTAGTGAGATAAAAATTTCTAGAGAGTGGTAAATCAATATTGGGATATTTTTGGATAAATAAATTCTACAAATATCAAAAAAAATCCTTGAAATAGAATATCAAAATAGATTTCCAAGGTGCAATTGGAATTAATAAAAATGATTTAGAAGACCTTAGCCTAAGGGTCAAGATTTTTTGAAAATTTTGGATTAAGGTTCCTATGGACCAATAAGAGTAATCCAAGTGTTGGGATAAGATAAATCCAAAGAATAAAAGAAAATACCCAAAAATGAGTAAATGCCCACATAAGATGAAGAGTTGACTAAGTACTAGATTTATTAGTTAAAAACTATGGAGTATTAATAAAAAAATGAGATATTTTAGAGTAATCGTTCATTTTTGACACATTGGTAAGGAGAAGGGGGCCCTTCAAGGAGGTGCCTATTTCACATGTGTGGATGAGTTTTAAACTTAAAATAATAGGATATTTTTATCTCTCCTCTCTCCTAGATCAAACCAAATCAAAAAGGAAGCCAAACTGGTCCAAAACTTGTCCAAATTCAGCCAAACTAAAGCTGAAAAATTCTAGAACTCAGTTGGACTCAGTTAGTGGCCTCTATTACCTATAAATAGACCCTCATTCTTCTGTATTCTCATCTGTGAACTAAACTATGTCGGTATTACTCTAAGATAAGCTTATCTTCTATTATCCCCTAAAAATCCTCTACAAATTGAAGAGATTGGAGCTTCTCTCTCTCTTCAATCTTCCTTGGAGACTTCATCAACATACCAAACCAATTGATTGGTTGGGGGCCTGTACTTTGATCAAAGAATCAAGCAATCTAGGAGGTAAAATGTGGTTTATGGTCTTTTTTCTTTAATCTCCAAATGTTTCTCTCTTCTCAACCCCTCTCAAGCTTGAGAGCATTCAATTGAATGGCTTTTCAATACAATTTAAGTTCTTTAATGAAATTGTAGTGATAAAACACATAAATTTTTATTTATACTTAAATTATAATATTTTTAAGCATTTATCTCTCTCCCCCAAAGAATGGTCATTCCTATGACCTATTCTATATTCAAATGAAGCTTCTCATGAAGCGATTCTCTAATCTAAAAGTAATTTCTATGCTTGTGTTATTGAGACCAAATAAGTGGCTTTTTAATGCTTTTATGCTATTTAATTTATGGAAAAACTAAGAGTCAAGTCCATAATTGGATATTGATCCAATTAATGGTTATTCTAATCATAGGGATATTACTAAACTTCATGCTTTCAAATTATTGAGATTTCTCAATAATAGCAGCGAAGCTATGGTAAAATTTTTACAAAATTAACACATAAATCATTTTCATTCATAATATGAAAAGAGAACTTCTTACCATATTCTAGGATTAATCATCCTAGATTAATTTAATGATTCTCATTATATAATCATGGAAATTTTGATTTTTATGTTTATACATAAATAGTAAAAAAGAAAAAAGAGAAATTTCTAGTAATCTATTTTTACGTTAAAAGAGTAATCCCCATGACAATGGAAATCCATGTATTCCAATGAAGTAAGAGAAAAATTGTGATATGATAAAATAATGTATATTTTATTTAAAAATTTAAGAAAGATTTTAGTTAAATTTATCTTTTTGCATAGATAAATTTAAATGATGAAAGAGGAATTCCCACCATATTGGAATTCAAATATTTAAATGAGGAAAGTGTAAAGGAATCAATGGAGATTTTTATTTAAATTTTTAGTTAAATTTATCTTTTTGCATAGATAAATTTAAATGATGAAAGAGAAATTTCCACCATATTGGAATTCAAATATTTAAATGAGGAAAGTGTAATTCCTAGTGTAAAGGAATTAATGGAGATTTTTATTTAAATTTTAAGAGAAAATTTAGTTAAAATTATCTTTTTGCATAGATAAATTTAATTTATTGCAAAAGAGGAATTCCCATGATAACTAGATTGCACTCATTAAATGAGAAAACGAGGGATTTTAAGTTTATTAAAAAAAATAGGTATTGGTATTAAAAGAAGAATTTTTATGATATTTAAGAAAAGTGGGTTTAAATTAAATCTTAGTGTCAAAGATGAATTTTCACCATAATTCTACCTAATGAATTAAGGTTGAGAAATTATGTAATAGAAGCATTAGGAGGCTTCTTGGGCCCTTTTATTTGGCAGTTTAAGGAGTCAAACCTTTTCTCTTAAGAAGAAACGTTTTCTAATTAGAAGCTTCAAAACGGCTACTTTATTTGAATTTGAATTTTGGGGGAAAAATGGAATTTAAAATCTAGCGGACAAAACCATATCATGTAACATATCTATGGAAGGCTCTTGATGTGTAGATCACGGATCTATAATCTCCGCTCAAATCGGAGCTTGTATGTAGAAGTTATAGAGATCCGAAAAATTGTAAAATTGCCTCCCCCCTTTTTGGGGAAAAAAGTGCACCCTTTGACCACTCTTACACCTCTCTTACAAACCCAACATTTCAGTCCACATGGCAACCCCCCATTTGCCTATTCCTTAATCACCTTGATTAGGCTTGGGCAAATTAAAGGGCCCAAGAAGACCCCATTCACTTCCTAATGGAATATCTTTGGATATTTTAATTGGTAAAATCACTAAATGGATATTTACCCAAAACTAGATGTTTATCTGAAGGGAATCCTTGTAGAACTAAACCGAATGAATTTGGTTAGAGAGAAATGGACACTAAACCTATTTGTCCATCTCTCGATCTGAATCAAGTAAAAACTTTGTGACCAATTCCAGTTTCTAATCACAAAGAATAGACTACCGCAACTAAACTAGTTTTTCCTAGTCGAACGAACTCACCAAGAATCTAGTTGGACAATCAAACTGAATGATGGGTAGATTACCCTGAATGATGGTACGCTTTTGGTACGACGGGTGAGGACCGACGAAGTGGTCCCTGAGTGAAGTGCTAGGACACCTAAGGAGGATCCCAGAGGGTTCTCACCAGGCGATGCATGGGCTCGCGGTTGCTAGGACACCCATGTGTACGTCGAGGAAGATTTTGGATGGACTAAAAGGAAAGATTTTTGGGAACCAAATTTTGATACTGGATCTCGTTGGCTGGCCAGCTGGTCTTCAACAAAAATTCCAGAGGATATTGTTGTAATACAATGGACTCAAAATTTTGGAAAATGATGATCAGAAATATTATGATTTCTATTGAAGGATTGTTTTAAAGCCAATTGAATCTGTTATGAAATGGTAATTTCATATTGGTTGTGTACGTGGTATGCCTACCTTAATTTTTGCATGAATCGTCGGCTAGGGGGCCTGGGAACTCTTTTCCTCGGTACCCGGGCAAAAACACAACCAAATCTTTAAAAAGGAATTCCACCAATACAGTGGTCGAGTGGTTGGCTGGATTGGAGGATTCCCACCAATACAGTGGTTGGCTAGATTGGAGGATTCCTCAGAAACAACTAGATACGATTAGTTACGTTAATTAGTTTAAATCCTGAGAAGACCTTGTTCTGTGGGAGGGGATCAGCGAGGTGACTATGCCTCGTAAATGAGGAAAAAAGCGGTGATTCCATGGACCAAGTGTAAGTCTCTTCTTGATCTGACTATGTGACTTTAGGTTCAGTCAGATCAGTTTAACTAGTTAAGACTTTGACTCGTCAGAGTAGTAATTCCCCGTTATTAGAAGATTTTCCCATGGAGGAATCGCCCGTGCCTTCTGAGAGAGGGGAGTCTTCCGAGCGTGGACTCGAAGGGACCGCCCGGGCTAGCCTCTAGTCCCGGACATCTGCGGGTGAGTCCCGGACATCTGCGGGTGAGGCCCCGAGTGTGGATCCCCACCCCCACGGGGGAGGCCGATGCCGCTTTCACCGTGCCACGACAGGTGCACCGCGGAGGGGGCAGGGACTTCACACCCTGTTTTCTTAAAGGACTGTCTTACGCGAGAATGCTAGAGGGAGCATTTGGTATATGTTTTTCTAAGGGAAGTTTGGTTTGCACAGCTGGCGGGGAGTGTTCAAAGGACAACTCACACGACAAAGCCTGCCCAGGTCATCTTGGAGGACTAACCTCGGTACGATTAAAATGGTGCGCTTTCGGTATAATGGACGAGGGCCGACAAAGCGGTCCCCTGAATGAAGTGCCAGGACACCTAAGGAGGATCTTGGAGGGTTCTGACCAGGCGATGCACGGGCTCGCAGTGCCTAGGACACCCATGCGTATGTGGGATTTCTCAAGAAAGTTGAATTTGCAGCAATGTCATGGGCTATGGTGGATCAAATGCAAGAATCAACATGATTAGCAAGCAATTAGAAAGTGATTAAAGTAATATTAGTGCACAATTAATCTGATAGCATAATGTAGGCATGGATACTCAAAAACCAGCAAATTCCATTAGGCCAATGCGTCAATTTATAGCTTTTACATCCACAAGGTGCCAAGCACCCACCCCACAAGGTGCCAAGCACCCACTCCACACTCATTTCTCCTTGATTTGTGCCACCTCCCCTACATCTGGGGGGGCACCTTTTCCTAGAATCTTTCCACACCCCTATATTCACTCATGCTACCCTTGATTCTCTCATCCCGTAGATTCTTCTCACCTTTTCAATACTACCCACTCAATTACAGACTCCCTTTTACAATCTCTAGCTAAGGGCTTTTTCTCGCACACACCCATTCACTTCATATTTCAACACCTCCCCTCAAGTGAATAATTCTAGCACACCTTGACACTATACCAAGTTTCCCTCTTACTTGGTAGCCTGCAACCAGTGCCTCAAGTCCCTAACTGAGAGTCCTTGACACTCTCTCTCTATTTGTCCAAGGCTACTACAAGTGCCCGTAACTTTGACTAAAGTGCTCACACATACATCTACCACATGGCCTACGTCATCGGTGGCTCAGAGGTGGTTTTACTCTATTGGGAAAGGTTACATTGGGTTGTGGGGTTTCTCTCTCTTTATCTCTCAAAAAAGATGTTCTGACTCCTCTTCCTTATTAGGAGTATCCATGAAGTTTGCCGATGCTGATCCTTCTTCATTTGGTTGTAGTCTCTAACCATGTGTCCTGTGGCTTCCCACAGTTGTGGCAAATGAAGGTCCTTCTTCCTCCCCTGCCTCTTCCTCATCCTTGTCCTTTTGCGAGGCCTCCTCGGGTGTAGAATTCTTTCTCCTCTCTAGTTGTTGGGTCCAATCCTTTCTTCTCTTTGACCTTATTCTCTTGCTCTAGTAGAGCTCCTTCTATCTCATGCAACTTCAAATCTGGTACATTCTTTAAGGTTTCCACAATGTTCTCATACTCTCCCTTGTCCACACTCTTTAGAAGCACTACTAGTGCCTCGTCATCTTCTACTTTCTTCCCAATGGCAGCAAGTTATTATTTGATGCTTTTGTATTTGTTCAAGTGTGTGGTTAGAGGTTCACTTTCCTTCATGTCAAGTTTGTAAAATTGTATTAGCAGATTTATCTTTGAATTCTTTGCTTGAGTGCCAAATAATTTGTTAAGTTCATCCCATGCATCTTTAGCTTGTTGTATCCCTGCAATGTGGTGAATGATTTCATCATTTAAGCTAAGTGCAATGAGCCCTAATGCTTTCTCATTTTTTCTCTTCCATTCATTCTCCCCATTCTCCTCTGGACATTCATCTCTTCCCTCAACTAGCCCCCATAGATTCTTCCTCATGAGCAAATACATAGTTTTTGTTTGCCATGTATGGAATTGCTCCCCATTGAATTTAGCTACTTCTTGTGCAATGCTCATGAGATGATGTGAAGGAGGTCTTACCTCTTGATCCAATTCAAGATTCAAGGGCAGTGTCTACCCTTTTACAACTCCAATTTGGTGTTTAATGATGATTACAACAAGTTTACAAGCATGAATACACCAAAAGTTGCATAATGCCAATGATAGTTGGTTTTGTACTGGATGGTTGGGACATCAAAACCACTTCAAATTGTAATATGAAGTGATAAAGGTCTATATCACATACCTAATGGTAAGTTTGAACCATAAATTATACCAAACTTTAATGATTAGTGCTAATTAATCACTAATTAGTGGAGTTAATCCCATGTTTTGTGTGCAAAAAATAGAGTGTACGGGGAGGCCAGATCTGGTGCCTTAGAGTTCATATGAGCTCAAATCATTTTAAGGACATCAATAGTAGTTAGTCTAGTAGAGGATCAAGCCCAAAAACATAATATTTAAACAAATAATGAATGCTTAATCTCTGTTCTACCAAAGTCACTTGATTTGCTTTAAAGCTTGATGTAGCTTCTCCTTGAAGAATTTCAAAATTCTGAGGCCACCAACGTGTTCAACACACCAAAAACCCCTTGGGCTAGCTCCAATGCTTCCAATTCAAAGGCATGATGACGATTTTGTAGTTTTTCTCACAAAAAATGGTGCCAGCAAATCGACGCTTCCCACTTGCATCTGTTTGCGGTTTGAGCTTTTGAGGTCCCACGCCTAGGTGCCAGGGTGTTGGCAAGAGGGTGTGTGAATTTTGTAGGCAATGGAGCTGTTTGGAGGGAGAGATCTAAGCTCCACTGAGTGTGGGTACTATAGAAAATGAAAAATGGCTTATAAGGCTATTAGCACCTAATTTAGTAATTAAGAAGGTGATAAGGCTTAAAACAATAGCTAAATGCTAAGCTAGGCTCTCATACCAAGTTGAATTTGTAGCAATGTGAAAGATTAATGCACAATTAATCTAATAGCATAATGTAGGCATGGATACTCAAAAACCAGCAAATTCTCATTGGACAAATGCCTCAATTTATAGCTTTTACATCCACAAGGTGCCAAGCACCCACTCCCCATTGATTTATCCTTAATTTGTGCCACCTCCCCTGCATCTGGGGGAGCACCTTTTCCTAGAATCTTTCCACACCACTATATTCACCCATGCTACCCTTGATTCTCTCATTCTGTAGATTCTTCTCACCTTTTCACTACTACCCACTCAATTACGGATTCCCTTTTACAATCTCTAGCTAAGGGCTTGTTCCCGCACACACCCATTCACTTGCATATTTCAACAAAGAATACCCAATCACCTTCCATGAACTCCAATGGTCTCCGATGAGCATTAGCATAGTGTCTCATCCTTTTCGAGAACCAAAAGGGATTTCCTCATTGGAAGATGTAGCAGTAGTTATTCTAATGTATTAGAAAATTTCCATGCGGGGGTTCTTGGGTATCCAAGGTTTCCCCTCAGCTTGTGCAAACATCTAGTCTAAAGCATGTGGATGGAACAAGAATCAGGTGGGGGGATGCCAACTCCATTTTGGGCTTAACAAAGGCACTTTCTACTACTACAAAGAGGAGTAGCCAAATAAGTATTATGTAAATGACACTCTATAAGTTGTATCTATTATGAGAAAAGCTAGAAAATGACCAAGCTTAATAGATTAGTGTTAAGGTTGGGAACCCAAGTGTGAATAAGTGCCAGTTGTATACAAGCAATTTTAATGAAAAAATAATAATCCCCATTTGTACCAATTGAGACTTTCTTGTCTACTTGATCTTATGTTATTGAGAGAGAAAGTGAGTGCATGAATTTTGGTGCATGTGCCTCTTATTCATTGTGTGATATTTAGTGAGAGTGGGAGAGGCAAGTTCTTATAGGGAGATGAAGCATCTTCTTAGTGACACCAACAAGAAGAAGAATATGGGAGATTAGAGCTAGCAACCACTAGTACTACTTGGAGCTCAAAATCCCAAGCCAAAAGTAAGGTAAGAACTCCAAAATGGTTGTTGCTTATTCCATAGATTGTTGGAATGGTAGAGATCTTGTGAGGTTAAGAATTAGCCATAATATTTTTTATGCTTAATTAGGGTTAGGGTTTTGTATCTTTTTAAGTAGAGAAAGGTTATTTGTTATTATAAATCAAGAATGAGAGAGGATGAATCAATTGTGTATAATTAGGCATCGCATAAGCTATGCTTTGCCTTTCTTGTAATATGAGAGAATGAGGGGTTTTGTGAGAGTCGGATATTAAATGGATATTTCATATCTTCATTAATAGAGAGAATTAGAGTGCATAAGTAAAAAGGATTACCTTTTCTTAATGTATGTATTGTTGTTTCTCTTTTCACCTAATTTATAATTGATGGGGTAATTTAGAACATTATTTACGTACCATTATTTGTTTTTTGAAAGAAAATTATTGTGAGTGGGTGTGTTAAGGGAATTTAAAAATAGTATACAAATTACTATGAGAATTTACTTATCATGGAAATAATGTAAAAAGTATTAAGCTGATTTCCTAAGTGCTACAACCATGTCTTTATCTAATGGTTATGATAAAGAGATTGGAATCTAGCTTCTTGCTCCTAGGATCTCATGATTGAGGAGGCCAAAGAAGAGATCTCTTTAATGGTGCAACAAGTCCCTTCACTAAGATCAACTTGAAAAATCCTTGGCCATTTTCATTACCTCTCCTATCAAGGTTGGTTTACCAATCTTCACCAACTTGTCAAGTGGGGGGATTCCACGATCAAAGTGGTGAAGCAAACCTTTCTCCTCCATTTGTGGGGCATACTATATTATCTCACAGTAACGCTTAATGATACTCATCGATTGTGTTTCCTTTTTGTGATAGCTCCAAAAATTCAATTATCTTATCCTCTACATAGCTTGTTGAATATTTTTGGGAATCATGGTTTACGCATGGTGTTACCCTAAGTAAATATTCAAGACTAACACATGGTGATTAGTCTTAAATATTTAAGAACAATAACATGGTGATTAAGCTAATGACAAGTGTAATGATAATGTGGATTTGAGAATGTGAGTTGTATTCTTCCATTAGATGTGTGTCTTTAAATAGGCATGAGTACATGTGATTAAGTATTAGATAAGAATGTGGATTTGAGAATGTGAGTTGTATTCTTCCATTAGATGTGTGTCTTTAAATAGGCATGAGTACATGTGATTAAGTGTTAGATAAGAATGTGAGTTGTATTCTTCCATTATATGTGTTAAATAGGCACAAGTACATGAGATTAATTGTTAATCCCCTTCTAGAATCTCTCAACCATCCTCATTGATTTGAGCACCTTGGCCTAGATTTGGATGCATAGAGGACCTCCTCTCCAATAGACCTTCATGTGTTTTTTCTTACTAAACTATAGGGCTTATATGGCCATATTACAACTTTGTAAGATATGATTTTGATCTTAGAACCATATGACCTTAGTCCTAATTTCACA
The DNA here is from genome assembly GCF_041138505.1 of Cibotium barometz. Classification (NCBI taxonomy): domain Eukaryota; kingdom Viridiplantae; phylum Streptophyta; class Polypodiopsida; order Cyatheales; family Cibotiaceae; genus Cibotium; species Cibotium barometz. The sequence goes on along the minus strand of NC_141072.1, from coordinate 50,787,724 downwards.
TACATCGATGTTTAAACAACCTTCCTCGATGTTTAAACACCCTTCCTCAACAAAATATTCATGGATTTTGTCTATATAACTTTAGCCCTAATGTCACATACATGGATGTTTCAACGTGACCCTCCCTTAACATATATTCATGGATTTTGTCCTTATAACCATATTCCCTTAGCCATAATGTCACATGCATGGATATTTCAACACCCTTCCTTAAAATATTCATGGCTTTTGTGGGTTGGCAATGCTAGTCCTAGTTACTATTTTAAATGATGACCATGCAATAAGTCTTACAATATTCAGGATTACAATGCCAGTTATGATGCAAGATGCTAGGCCCAATTGTGCTTGTGCAACAAGCTTAGAAAAGAGGGTTGGTGAATAGGTCGGGCAAGTTCTAGCTGGTCTAGAAAGCCCAATTATCTTCAACGAAATTGACCTCAGTTGAGGCCTCTTCTTCTTTGTTCTCTACATCTTCTCCACTTGAATCAACTTTGCCTAAAAGAAAGGCTTTCTAAAATTTGTTTCTATAGTTTATTTTTCTCTCCATTGAACGGCTTTTCCACAAAAGCTGCATCACTTCTTTGGAAAGTCTTTTTTTATAATATCCTTTAATGGTTGTCTTTGGTCCTGATATCTTAAAGCCTCCTTTGTTAAAGAATTTCCCTTCAATAATTCCTTGCCTTTGTTAAAGAAATCTCCTTCAATGATTCTTGGCATTTGTTAAAGAAATCCCCTTCAATGATTCCTTACCTTTGTTAAAGAAGTCCCCTTCAATGATTCCTTGTTTTGTTTAACCTTGTCAAGGAGAGATAATTCCACATCTACCAACGTTGGAGCTAGCAATTTTGTTAGTTTGGTAACAATGTTATCACTCTCTTCTTGGGGCAAGCTTTTTAATAATGCTTCAATGACAGCATTGTCTTCTATTATTTTCTTGATCCTACCTCTACAACTATGTGAGAATTCTCTTCATGTAGTTGAGATGAGTCAAAAGTGGCTCACCCGAGTTCATTGTGGTGGTGGGGGTATTTTCCCTTTCCCATTGGCTATTTCCCATAATCCAATCCTCATCCTTACTAGCCTATGTGTCATGGTAGGTATTTTCTCTTTCCCATTAGCTACTCCCCATAATCCCTTTCTCATTCAAGGTAAATTTTATCTTGTTTTACCAAGTATGGAAACTGTATCCCTCAAATTTCTCAAGCTGTAAACATATTAGTCATGGCTTGGATATTTCTTACAACTTAGCTTATTAAGCTCAATGTCTAAATGATTACAACCAAATTGAAGAGATCCTAGCAACCCTTGTTGCCATCATATAAGTGTATGTGGGTTGAAAGAAACTCTCAGAACCCTAGATTCTTTTAATAGTAGTGGGGTTTGGTTTTGACTTTATACTTTTTGATATTCTTCTTTGACTTGATATACTTCACATTAGATAATTCACAAGAAGGAGCCATTATTGATCACTACCAAAACAATCAATCCAAACCACTATGAATAGGCCCAATTAATTATAAATTATTGATTTAACTAACTATTTTGAAAGATTAAAACATGGCATACTTGAAGCATTACACTCCTCAAACCCAAATCTAAAACGCTTCAAAAGGGTGTTATATTAGTGTGTCCACTTGATATTCAAGCCTATAAACTCAACATTAAGCCTATAAACTTGACATTCAAGTCTACTTGATATTCAAGCCTATAAACTCAACATTAAGCCTCTAATCACACTTTACCCTCTGATTTACCAAAACATGCTTGTGGAGTGTCTAGTTCTCAATGAGCCCAATTTTTTCAATTCTTATCCCATGAGTGTGTTTGAAGTTCTTGAAAACCTCTACAGATATAGTGAATTAGATTGATTTAATCTAGATAGCTGCATTTAGTTTTGTTTTTCCTGGGTTCTTGCAAATCCATGTGCACAAGTTGAGCACATGGAGGGCTACAGCTTTGTGATGAGAAGAGGCTCCAACAATTGGCTTGGCCAATGGTTATGTATGGGAGGAGAAACCAAAGGTCGAATGGTAGTGGGTTGTGGGAGGAGAAGGAAAAAAGACCTAAAAATAAGAAATGGATTATGCACTAATCAAGATTAATCTAATATGATTAAATATCTTGTTGTGAGTATAATGGATGTGATGAGGACTTAGGTATACCATGATGGAGGGTTGGAAATCATGGTTGATTAAGACTAAAACAAGGTGATTAAGCTAGTGACAAGCATAATGATAGCATGGATATGAGAATGTGAGTTGTATACTTCCACTCGATCTATGCCTTTAAATAGGCATGAGTACATGAGTGAGATTAAGCATTAATCCCCCTAGAATATCTCAACCATCCTCATTGATTTGAGAACCTTGAAGTGATCACCTTTGCCTAGATTTGGGTGCATAGAAGATCTCCTCTCCCCACCAAGCAGACCTCCACAACTTTCTCTTGCTGAAATGGAGGGCTAATATAACCATGTTGCAACTTGGTAAGATATTATTTTGACCTTAAATATTACCTTAGCCCCAATGTAGCATACATGGTTGTTTTGGTGTATATTTCAACAAATGTGGGATTTCATTTCCTCCTGGTAATTTCACCTTCCTCAAGGTGTTGAATGATGTATAAACTCAGTTTTTGTAACACCCTTGAGTTTGAGATGTGTAAGGGCTACTTAATTTCCTTATTGAAATCTCATAATGTCAAAATAATCATCCATTATCGTGATAGTTTATGAATTGAAGACATCACTTAGGTCTGCTCCTTTCCCTATGAAGTCACCTAGCTAGGCTTTTTGAAGGATGTCCTTTAGTTTATATTGTCAAGAGGTACATAGAAGAGTTGGTACTGATTTTGCATCGATGAGAGAAACTCATCTTTTACCTTTAAAAAACTCTAAATTAGATTTAAGGAAATAACCATATCATTGAATTTTTTTGTTATAAGAACAATAGGGACCCTAATTAGAAACCTAAAATAATACTTTAAGTTTTAATTTTGGAGTCCTCAATTTGTGCTCTAATAGTTAAGACCCCTACCACTCCCTGAAAGACTGAGGAGAGGGACCTTAAACTCTTGCAAGCACACACACACACACACACACACACACACACACACACACTATCTCACGATAATGGAGAAGTCACACATAAAGATGGAAGATTGAGGAGAGACCTTGAACTCTTGCAAGCACACACACACACTCTCTCTCTCTCACACAATAATGGACAAGTCACACATAGAGGTGGAAGGCTGAAATCTTCTTCTAGTTGTTTCTCTCAAAACAGGTCTACAAATGATAAGAGAAAACTAACATAAGTGCTAGAGTACTATGTATAATAAGTCCATAATGTGAACACACTGAGTAGGTGAGTTGGGAGGATAAGTATGCCATAACTTGGTTATATTAGGTAGGTGTGGTCTAGCTATAGAATTACATGGCAAATATCATCATGTTAGCTACTAGACACACTAGTAGTGTAAAGGTTGAACTATCACCTAGGAATGCCATGAGTGTCCGCTCGTGTTGAGCTTGACATCTCAACACTCCCCCTCAAGCTCAACTCCATGTCCAAGACTCCAAATATAGTGCAAAATCTACGAAGCCTCTCTGCTCCCAAGGCCTTGGTGAGAATGTTAGCTACCTACTCCATTGTACTGATGTACATCAACATCTCCTTCCAAGACCTTCTCTCTGTACCAAGACCTTCTCTCTGATGAAGTGACAATGGACCTCTATGTGTTTGGTCCACACATGAAACAATGTTCTCCTAGCCAACATTTTGGTCATAAAATATAGAGGGTAGCTTGCTTGTCCACATGTAGCCCAAAATCTCCAAGTAGCTTATGTAACCAAGCTACTTCACATGTTGCCATCGTAGCACTCATGTACTCTGCCTTTTGTACTCAACGAGACAACTGTTGGCTGCTTCTTGGTACTCCATGTAACAGCACCACTCTCAAAGGAATACATAAATCTGCTAATAGACCTTCCATCCAAGTTGTTACCATCCCAATCTGCATCAATGTATCCATACACATACAATTGTATACTAGCCTCATAGAAGAGGCCATAATCCACTTTGGACCTCATGTGTAGTGTAGTGTTTGCATCACACTATCCAAATGTGGCTTTCGAGGAACTTGCGTAAATTGGCTCTTTAACCTAAATGTGTAGTTCATGTTTGGCCTTATCATTTAGATCAAAGTTTCCCACTATCTTCCTATACATAGTGGCATTCTTTAAAGTCTCAACTATGTTTGTACTCAACTTGCCATTCGCATCTAGCGGTATAGAGATGGGCTTACAGTCCAATCATACCATATTTAAACAATATGTCCAATGCATACTATCTCTATGCATCCTGACAGCCAACCATATGCCCTCATGCATACTAATGACCTCAATCCCAAGAAAGTATCTTAGATCACCCAAATCCTTCATGCCAGACTTCTTTTTAAGGAGACCCTTTACATTCTTAGCATCCTCTTCAGTTTCACCCCCACAAATCAAGTCATCTACGTAGATGGTGATAATCACAATCCCCTTATCTGTGATATCCCTGTCCCCACCACGCAACGGATTCGGGGTGCTAGCAGCAAAAGTAGTACATCTTGTGCGGGGCAGGGTCCCACACTCGGGGCCTCGCCCACGGATATCCGAACAGGTGACTAATTCCTCGATTCTTCTAAACCTAACTCGGAAAAAACTTCTCTTGCCCGGAAAGCACGGGCGATTCCACCAGGATAACTTTTTCCTAATGTAGTCAAAAGCCTTACTTAACTGAACCGATCTGACCGAACTCATAAGTTCCATAGTCAGATCAAGGGACAGACTGCACTTGGATCATGGAGACCAACGCTTTTTTCCTCATTGAGAGGCACATCCGTTGATTTTTGTCCAGGATTTACTTCATCTATCAAACTAAACAGAAATTGAGTCTCAATTTACGGATCCATCAGTCCAGCCTAACCTCATCCAGTCCCATGGGTTAGCCAACCGCCCAACCACTATAGTGATGGGATCCAATTAGGAATTTGGTTAGGTTTTGTCCTGGGTACTAGGGAAAAGAGTTCCCAGGCCCCCTAGCCGGAAGTTTATGCAAACATAAACTAGTCACACCACTTACACACCCCACTTACACACCCACCAATATGAAATTACCTTTTTCTTAGCATCAGCTAACTTTAAAACAATTCTTTAATGAAACCATTATGTCACTAATCACTATCCTCAATATCTGTGGTTGAATTCATATTTTCAATCATTCATTCATCGGTGTACTTATGGCATCATTGGTAACCAGAACGCTCACCACCTGTTCACTCAGGGGCCTTTTCGATAGTTCCTAGCTCATAGTAACTGGCAATATATTCACATAACATAATGGAATCTCTGTGGAAGATCAGCAAGATCAACCAACAGATCCATATAAAAGAGCCATGGACTCATCCATTCAGGACCAGCAAGGTCAATAAACCAGATCCATGCCCGGTTTTAGAAAACAACTCTTACTCTTTATTCCAATATCTTCCACGACGCACGTGTGGGTATCTTTGGTGACCCAGAGTCCGAGCACTGTATAGTCAGCACCCTCTAGAATCCTTCGCAGGTCACCTAGCGCTTCACTCATAGGCCGCTTCCTTGGTCCCTCATCCACCGTTACCGGAAGCTCACCATTTAAATCGAACCAAGGCTGGTCAAGACCTCGGCCGACCTTGCCACGCGAGACATCCTCCATTGACTCTCCGTCAGCTGTTGCAACTTTATCAAGTAAGTCTCTACGATCACATACTCAAGACAGTCAAAATGCTTCCCCGGCATCTTTGACATAAAACAGTCATTTGCAAACAATTTAAATACAGTTTCTATATTGAACTCTCATCATTTCACATTATTCCATATCGATCCATATTACTTAATCCAATTCCAAATCATATGTGTATCCATTCTTGACCAGATACATCATTTTCCATCCCATCACATCGGATTCATTCACTTCACATAACATCCATTCCTATCTTTCTTAATTTACATTACGTCTCATCACATCCATTTCTCATTATATCTCATTCGTTCAGATCTTATATTATTCATTCACATTCTGATTCACATGACATCTCATATCATCCATTCGCTTATATATCGACTTCATATCCATTCACATACATTTTTGCATTCATTATTCCACATACACATCCATATTCGTACATCCACATTCACATTCACATACATCCACATCCATATCTATATTTATACATCCACATTCACATTCACATCCATACATATTTATACATCCACATCCACATCTATATTTATACATCCACATCCACATTCACATTCACATCCACATCTATATTTATACATCCACATTCACATTCACATCCATACATCCATATCATACATTCACATTCGCCTTCTCATTCATACATCCATATCCACATCCATATCCTCATTCACACATCCAAATTCACATTCACCTACATCCACATTCTTACATCCATTTTCATTTCCACATTTACACTCCCACATTCACATACATACATCCACATCATACATTCACATCCGCGTTCTCATTCATATATCCATTTTCACATACATCTTTCCTTTCACATACATCATCTACATCATTTCTTTCACATACCTATAACTACATCCATTCTTTCACATATATCTCCATCTATTCCTCGTTCATTTTCATCTATCTGATTCGTTTCACATCTTCATATCTATTTATAGAATCCAAAAGAATTCTTATTTTTTATATAAGATTTCTTTACACTTCTATTTATGCATAAATTCCATTTTAAGGAGAATAACACTTCGAAATAAAAATCAATCTTTTATGCATCTTACTATGCATAAATTCATTATTGACGAAAATAATTCTTTTAAACTAAAAATAGATTTCTTTATGCATCTTTCTATGCATAAAATTAAAATTGATGAGAATAATACTTTTGGGTTAAAATAAATTCTTTATGCATCTTTCCATTCATAAATCCAATTTAGTAGGAATTACACTTTTAGAATAAAAGAATTTCTCTTATGCATCTAATTTATGCATAAAATCATTTATGATGAAAATCACGCTTTTAGTATTAAAAAAATATCTCCTTTTTTTGCACCCATTTATGCATAAAAATCAAATACGGTAAAAGTAACACTTTTACAATAAAATAATAATCTTTTATGCATACCTCTATGCATGAAAATCAAATATGATAAAAGTAACACTTTTATAATTAAAAAAATAATCTTTTATGCGTACCTTTATGCATGAAAATCAAATACGATAAAAGTAACACTTTTATAATTAAAAATTTATCTTTTATGCATACTTCTATGCATGAAAATCAATTATGATAAAAGTAACACTTTTATAATAAAAAATAATCTTTTATACATACCTTTATGCATGAAAATCAAATATGACAAAAGTAATACTTTTATAATTAAAAATTAATCTTTTATGCATACTTCTATGCATGAAAATCAATTATGATAAAAGTAACACTTTTATAATAAAAAAATATTCTTTTATGCATACCTTTATGCATGAAAATCAAATATGATAAAAGTAATACTTTTATAATAAAAAAATAATCTTTTATGCATATCTTTAAGCATGAAAATCAAATATGATAAAAGTAACACTTTTATAATTAAAAAAATAATCTTTTATGCATACAAATCTATTTTGATGAAAGTAATACTTTCATAATAAAAGAAAATTTTTCCTTTATGCATAAAAATCTATTTTGATGAAAGTAACACTTTCATAATAAAAGAAAATTATTCCTTTATGCATAAAAAACTATTTTGATGAAAGTAACACTTTCATAATAAAAGAAAATTATTCATTTTTGCATAAAATAATAATAATCAATATGCATCTTCTATGCATGAAAATGACACTTTTAGAGTATAGAATTGATAGGAATTACTCTTTTAGCATAATAAAAGATAATCCTTATTTCCAAAAATTTTGCCATAACCTCCTTTTTATGGCTGACCATTTTTTAATTTTTCCTACTTAATTTTGTCTTAAAAATTAACTCTAATTGATTTAAAGTAATCTATACTAATCAAAATTCATTTATAAAAGAGAAAACATTATAAAAAGTTTAATTCCAATAATTATCACTTAACTAGGATAAAGAAGGGTTGATTCTAAGAAGAGAGAGGGGAAAAGCCTTTTGATCAAGGCATAGCATCCATTTATCACTTCAAACAATCATAAACATTAGAAAACATAAAATCAATAAAGAAAATTACAAGAATCTCTACTTACATAATTTCTTGGAGCTTTCCTTTGGCTTGATGGTTTGAGGGTTCAACTCTTGTTTGTAACAAGAGTGGCCACCAATCTTTGGAAGAGGGAAATGTCAAAAACTAGTGAATTACTAATAAATTCACAATTCTTGGCTTGGGGGGAGTAGAGTAACAGTGCATAAAACACTATTATTTTTCAACAAAGGGGAAGGCTTCTATTTATAGGAAAAAGTGAGCTCCTAACCAAGCAAACTAATTCTAGAATTTTGTGGGTCAGTTTGGTTAATTTTTGACCATTTTTAGGTCAGTTGAGCTAACTTTTTGGAACTAGACTTGAATTAGGAGAAATAAGAGATGAAATATCTCGATTTTTGAAGATTTAAAACTCAATTGCACATGTGAAGTAGGCGTCTCATTCATGAGGGGGAAATCCCCATACAGAGGTGTCAAAAATGCATCATTACTTCTAAATATCTCCTCTTTTTAACTATTAGCCTTGTCCTTAGTCAACTCTTCATCTTATGTGAGTATTTATTCATTTTTGGGGGGATTTTCTTTATTTCTTCCATTTATCTCCTCCACACATTTGGATGAATCTTATTGGTCCATAGGAACCTTAATTTAAAATTTCGAAAAAATCTTCACCCCCAGGATAATGCCTCTTGAATAGATTATACTTAATTTCTAATGCACCTTCTAAAAATCTTTTTGAACTTCTATTTCAGGGAAACTTATTTTAATAAGATGAGGTATTTTTCTATCCAAATTTTTTTTAAAATCTGAATATTCTCTTTCTAGAACATTTTCTCTCTCTAGGCCAAAACTGGTAGAAACAAGATCTTTTATATTTCTGAAGAGGGAATTGATTACAGGGGAAGATACTGGACATCATGAGGGGCTGGGGGAGGAATCTTACATTCTACCCCACTTAAAAAACGTGAGATGTCCTCATCTCGCAGGTGGAGTATGATCTTTTTTGTGAGATCCCTCTGCCCCCTTCGCGCACCGGGACTTCCGGAAGCTGACAGGCGGAAGCAGCCCCCTCATGCGTGGGGCAGGATTTCTCACTCGGGGCCTCACCCTCGAATGTCCGGGCACGAGACTAAGCTGGTGGTCACTCCGAAAACCGAAACTGGGAAAAATTCCCATGCCCGAAAAGCGGGGATGATTCCACCTTTTTGAATTTTTTTGAATTTTTATTTTTTTAAATTTTATTTAATGAGTTTTTCTAAACGAGGTCAAGGTGTTAAACTAACCTTCATCTGATAAAACCAGATAGAAGGAAACTATCGCTGATATAATTTGATCATTTTAAATTCAACGCTTTTTTCCTGATTAAGATCAGGCACAGCCGTTGATCCACTTATTTGAAAAATTTATCAGGAAATTGACTAACTACTCGAATCTTAGCATAATCCTAAGATTTTTTAGTTTGATTATTAAAAAATCCATGATTCCAGCCTAACCCCATCCGGCCCATGGGTTAGCCACCACCCTACCACCACTGGAATCGGTGGAACCAAACAAGTACTCACCCACCCATAATTGAATTGCCTTTCTTAACTTTAGCTTTAGAAAACAGATACGCACACACTCCTCTTTATTAAAACTTTAATAAAAACAATCCATTGACAAACAATTTACTGGTTATACATGTCATACTTCAAAATTTCCATTGAGTCTTTGTTTCTCACAAAACTGCGTCACTCTGGACTCTCCGTTGAGACCAGCGAGTCAACAACAAGATCCAGACTTGTGATAGATTACAATAAACATAGGTCCATCATATAATATCTTCCTCGACATACGCATGGATGTCCTCGGCACCCCGAGCCCGTGCATCGCCTGGTCAGAACCCTCCAAGATCCTCCTTAGGTGTCCTGGCACTTCACTTAGGGAACTTCACTCAAGGACCGCTTCGTCGGCCCTCGTCTATCGTACCGGAAGCGCACCATTTTAACCATACCGAGGCTGGTCAAGACCTCGGCAGGCTTTGCCACGTGAGCTGTCTCTCGAACACTCCCCGCTAGCTGTTGTAACCGAACTTCCCTTAGATAAACATAAATGCCAAATGCTCCCTCCAGCATTCTGGCATAAGACAGTTTTTTAAGAAGGCAGGGTTTCTATGCAAGTTTACAGTTTTGATTTTGTTTGAATACTATGAGTATATCTTAAATCCGTATCTCATTACTTCTAGATCCAGTTTTCAATTCCGAATAGAATTCCTCGAATTCTGTTAACTGGATCCTCAGATCAAAATCACAAGTCTTAACTTAGTTTCAGATTCGGTGGGTGATTTGAGTACATTTTCCCTGAATTGGGCACATCGTCATTGATTGGAACTGACGAAGGAATTAAGTCTTGGTCAATAGTTTGAGTCATAGTTTAGGTCTTGAAAGTTCTTCCTAAAATTATCTTTCTTGAAGGTACTATCTCAATTTCTCTTTTTCTAAAATTTCTTTCGATGAATATTTGTTTACAGATTTCAAAAACATGGATTTCTTGAGGAATATTCATTTACCTCGATCTCCGATTAAAAATTATCTTTCATGCATACTTTTATGCATGAAAATCAAATATGATAAAAGTAACACTTTTATAATAAAAAAATTATCTTTTATGCATACTTTTATGCATGAACATCAATTATGATAAAAGTAACTCTTTTATAATAAAAATTTATCTTTTATGCATACTTCTATGCATTAAAATCAAATATGATAAAATTAACACTTTTATAATGAAAAAAATATCTTTTATGCATACTTCTATGCAATAAAATCAAATATGATAAAAGTAACACTTTTATAATAAAAATTTATTTTTTTATGCATACTTCTATGCATTAAAATTAAATATGATGAAAGTAACACTTTTATAATAAAAATTTATCTTTTATGCATACTTTTATGCATTAAAATCAAATATGATAAAAGTAACACTTTTATAATAAAAATTTATCTTTTATGCATACTTCTATGCATTAAAATCAATTATGATAAAAGTAACACTTTTATAATAAAAAATTATCTTTTATGCATAATTCTATGCATGAAAATCAATTATGATAAAAGTAACACTTTTGTAATTAAAAAATTATCTTTTATGCATGAAAATTAATTATGATAAAAGTAACATTTTTATAATAAAAATTATCTTTTATGCATACTTCTATGCATTAAAATCAAATATGATAAAAGTAACACTTTTATAATAAAAATTTATCTTTAATGCATACTTCTATGCATTAAAATCAAATATGATAAAAGTAACACTTTTATAATGAAAAATTTATCTTTTATGCATACTTCTATGCATTAAAATCAAATATGATAAAAGTAATACTTTTATAATAAAAATTTATCTTTTATGCATACTTCTATGCATTAAAATCAAATATGATGAAAGTAACACTTTTATAATAAAAATTTATCTTTTATGCATACTTCTATGCATTAAAATCAAATATGATAAAAGTAACACTTTTATAATAAAAATTTATCTTTTATGCATACTTCTATGCATTAAAATTAATTATGATAAAAGTAACACTTTTATAATAAAAAATTATCTTTTATGCATACTTCTATGTATGAAAATCAATTATGATAAAAGTAACACTTTTGTAATTAAAAAAATTATCTTTTATGCATACTTCTATGCATTAAAATCAATTATGATAAAAGTAACACTTTTATAATGAAAAAATTATCTTTTATACATACTTCTATGCATGAAAATCAATTATGATAAAAGTAACACTTTTGTAATAATTTTTTTTATATCTTTTATGCATACTTCTATGCATGAAAATTAATTATGATAAAAGTAACACTTTTATAATAAAAATTATCTTTTATGCATACTTCTATGCATTAAAATCAAATTTGATAAAAGTAACACTTTTATAATGAAAAATTTATATTTTATGCATATAATCAAATGCATCTTTTATGCATGAAAATGATACTTTAGAATATAGAAACCCTAAGGATTACTCTTTTAGAATAATGAAAGATGAATTTTATCTCACTAATTTCTAAAAATTTCGCCATAACCTCCTTTGTATGGCTGACCATTTTTTAAATTTTTAAATCTTTAAGACTAATTAAAAGTGCACCAAGAGTATTGAAATTATCCTAAAGTAAACATTTGTATGGCTGACCATTTTTTAAATTTTTAAATCTTTAAGACTAATTAAAAGTGCACCAAGAGTATTGAAATTATCCTAAAGTAAATATTTTTCCTCTTAATTAAGATAAACATGATAAAAACTTGACTTTAATCATTAACCATTCACCTAGGATAGAGAATGGTTGGTTTTACTAGAGAAGAGAGGGGAATGCCTTTTTGTAATGAGACATAACATTTTTAGAGAAGACATAAAGCATAAAAACCATTTAAAATCATAAAAACCATAAAATAAGTGAAAAAAAAAGAGAAGAATCACCAACTTACTAGTGATTTTGAGAGCTTTCCTTTGGCTTGATGGTTTGAGGGTTCAACTCTTGTTTGTAACAAGAGTGGCCACCAATCTTTGGAAGAGGGAAATGTCAAAAACTAGTGAATTATTAATAAATTCACAGTTCTTGGCTTGGGAGGAGTAGAGTAACAGTGCATAAAACACTATTGAGTTTCAACAAAGGGGAAGGCTTCTATTTATAGGAAAAAGTGAGCTCCTAACCCAACAAACTGATTCTGGAATTTTCCAATTCAGTTTTTGACCATTTTTAGGTCAGTTGAGCTAACTTTTTGGAACTAGACTTGAATTAGGAGAGAGGAGAGATGAAATATCTCAATTTTTGAAGATTTAAAACTCAATTGCACATGTGAAGTAGGCGCCTCATTCATGAGGGGGAAATCCCCATGCAGAGGTGTCAAAAATGTATCATTACTTCTAAATCCCCTTTTTAGCTATTAGCCTTGTCCTTATTCAACTCTTCATCTTATGTGAGTATTTACTTCTAAATATCTCCCCTTTTTAACTATTAGCCTTGTCCTTATTCAACTCTTCATCTTATGTGAGTATTTACTCATTTTTGGGGGTTTTTCTTTTATTTCTTCATTTATCTCCTCCTTACAATTGGATGAATCTTATTGGTCCATAGGAACCTTAATTTAAATTTTTGAAAAAATCCTAACCCCTAGGATAATGCCTCTTGAACAGATTATACTTAATTTCTAATGCACCTTCTGAAAATCTTTTTGAACTTCTGTTTCAGAGGAACTTATTTTAATAAGATGAGATATTTTTCTATCCAAAAATATTCAAAATCTGAATATTCTCTCTCTAGGCTAAAACAGTTAGAAACAAGATCTTTTATATTTCTGAAGAGGGATTTCATTACACAGGAAGATGCTGGACATCTTGAGAGGCTGGGGAGGAATCTTACATTTTTCATCATCTTCTTCTTCTTCAATCACTTTCAACGTCGCTGTCTTGGAAGTGGACGGCCGATTTGGGAACAACTCTCTTTGACTTCCCCTATTCTGAGGTGGAGGTCTTGTATTAATTTGGATTGAAACTGCAGGTTGGATAGAGGGTCTACCTCTGGGATTTCTCAGATTTTGGCCGATAGAACCTTGATTACTCTGGAAGGAAGGGGCTCGAGTCTGGAATCTTGACCCCTGATTTCCCTGCCCTGAAAACCTTGATCCAAGTTGGGCAATCCATACTGCGATGTCCAAATCCTTGATAGTTATAGCATTTCACTCTCTTGTTCAAGGGTGGAACTTTTGAAGTTGAATTCCAAGGGATTGAGTTTCGGGAAAAGGACATTTCTTCCATTTTGGAACTTCCCATATCCTGGGTTTGACCCTGATATCTCTTAGGCGGAGGAAGGTTGGAATCATCTTCTGGGAATAAAAACCTTTTGAAAGGTGATAGTGCTGGTTTTGGCGGGACTTTGACATCAAAGGCTTTGGTGAAATCCTTCGCCATCCGAACTGCTTCGGCCATGGAAATAGGTTTGGCATTCTTGACTAAAGTATCTAATGGCTCATTCATTCCCCGAATGAATCTGGCCATCAGCTGCTCTTCATCCAATTGAGGGGAATATTTAGGAGAAGGGCAAAAGCCTGATGGTACTCTTCAATTTTTTGGGTTTCCTGTTCTAGTTCCAAGAACTCATTCATCTTATTTTCAAGAAAGCGTGGGGGACAAAACCTCTTTCTGAGGTAAGCCTTGAGATCGGTCCAGGTTTGGGTATTTCGGTCGAGATGGTTTGTCTCACAGTGGTTTCTCCACACCACTCTAGCTGTCTCCACTATCTTCAGCCTTGCAAGAGCCATTTTGCTCTTCTCATTGTACCCAGTGACATCGAAGTATTCTTCCATTGATTCGATCCACTTCTCCACAGTCTCGCCCAAGTTTTCCGCTTCACCCTTGAAAGGTCCAGGCTACGAACTATGAAGAGTTTTATGAACATCCAGGTCGAGCTCTTCTTCATCGAGTTGGGGGTTAACATTTCTACCACGACGACGTCGATCCATGTTCCTATCAATACGAAAATTCTTGTTAAGTCTCTTTATTTATGATTCAATCCGAATTTTGATTCAACTGATTCCGGGGTTCTCTAATCTGATAGTGATTGGCTGAAGTCATTAACTTCATTCTAGCTACGAACATTGTCACAAGGATTCGTCTCATTCATCCTCATTGCGGTTTCGCTCGGTTTATTATATTTCAACCAATTTTCAGGTATCATCATTTTTCAATCAGAATCCAAATCAACTCATCAGTTCTCAACCAAAATTTAAAAATCATATCAACCACATTCAAATTCATCAACTGGATAGCATTAATGCTTATAATTTCAAGTCTTAGATTTACTCATATATACTGCTAGTAAAGAGCTATAGTTATACCCTCGGTATATAAGGGTAGTCATGGTCCTTGGATTTATAAGGTAAATACTATCATGTCTAGGCCTCAAGCAAGTTAGGGATTCCGGTACTTCCACCTGAAGACCAAATTACCAATTTACGAATTTCAGTTTGAATATCAAATTGTATGAATTTTATCACACAATTACAACCTTTTAGTGCCTCTTGATAAATTTTTGACATATTTGGCTTCTCGGTTGATCCTCATTAGCCAAATGGCTCTGATACCAACTGTGAGATCCCTGTCCCCACCACGCAACGGATTCAGGGTGCAAGCAGCGGAAGTAGCACATCTTGCGTGGGGCAGGGTCCCACACTCGGGGCCTCGTCCACGGATATCCGGACAGGTGACTAATTCCTCGATTCTTCTAAACCAAACTCGAAAAAAACTTCTCTTGCCCAGAAAGCACGTGTGATTCCACTAGGATAACTTTTTCCTAACGTAGTCAAAAGCCTTACTTAACTGAACCGATCTGATTGAACTCGTAAGTTCCATAGTCAGATCAAGGGACAGACTGCACTTGGATCATGGAGACAACGCTTTTTTTCTCATTGAGAGGCACAGCCATTGATTCTTTATCCATAGAACAATTTTTGTCCTAGATTTACTTCATCTATCGAACTAAACAGAAATTGAGTCTCAATTTACGGATCCATCAGTCCAGCCTAACCCCATCTAGTCCCATGGGTTAGCCAACCGCCCAACCACTGTAGTGATGGGATCCAATTAGGAATTTGGTTAGGTTTTGTCCCAGGTACTAGGGAAAAGAGTTCCCAGGCCCCCTAGTCGGAAGTTCATGCAAACATAAACTAGTCACACCACTTACACACCCAATATGAAATTACCTTTTTCTCAGCATCAACTAACTTTAAAACAATCCTTTAATAAAACCATTATGTCACTAATCACTATCCTCAATATCTGTGGTTGAATTCATATTTTCAATCATTCATTCATCGGTGTACTTATGGCATCATTGGTAACCAGAACGCTCACCACCTGTTCACTCAGGGGCCTTTTCGATAGTTCCTAGCTCATAGTAACTGGCAATATATTCACATAACATAATGGAATCTCTGTGGAAGATCAGCAAGATCAACCAACAGATCCATATAAAAGAGCCATGGACTCATCCGTTGAGGACCAGCAAGGTCAATCAACCAGATCCATGCCTGGTTTCAGAAAACAACTCTTACTCCTTATTCTAATATCTTCCACGACACACGTGTGGGTATCTTTGGCGACCCAGAGCCCAAGCACCGTATGGTCAGCACCCTCTAGGATCCTTTGCATGTCACCTAGTGCTTCACTCATAGGCTGCTTCCTTGGTCCCTCATCCACTGTACCGTAAGCTCACCATTTAAATCGAGCCGATGCTGGTCAAGACCTCGGCCGACCTTGCTACGTGAGACGCCTCCATTGACTCTCGGTCAGGTGTTGCAGCTTTATTAGGTAAGTCTCTATGATCACATACTCAAGATAGTCAAAATGCTTCCCCGGCATCTTTCTATAAAACAGTCATTTGCAAACAGTTTAAACACAGTTTCTATATTGAACTCTCGTCATTCCACATTATTCCATATCGATCCATATTGCTTAATCCAATTCCAAATCATATGTGTATCCATTCTTGACCAGATACATCATTTTCCATCCCATCACATCGGATTTATTCACTTCACATAACATCCATTCCTATCTTTCTTAATTTACATTACGTCTCATCACATCCATTTCTCATTATATCTCATTCGTTCAGATCTTATATTATTCATTCACATTCTGATTCACATGACATCTCATCTCATCCATTCGCTTATATATCGACTTCATATCCATTCACATACATTTTTGCATTCATTATTCCACATACACATCCACATTCATACATCCACATTCACATTCACATACATCCACATCCATATCCATATTTATACATCCACATCCATATCCATATTTATACATCCACATTCACATTCACATCCATACATATCTATACATCCATATCCACATCTATATTTATACATCCACATCCACATTCACATTCACATCCACATCTATATTTATACATCCACATTCACATTCACATCCATACATCCATATCATACATTCACATCCACGTTCTCATTCAAACATCCACATCCACACATCCATATCCTCATTCACACATCCAGATTCACATTCACCTACATCCACATGCTTACATCCATATCCATTTCCACATTTACACTCCCACATTCACATACATACATCCACATCATACATTCACATCCGCGTTCTTATTTATACATCCATTTTCACATACATCTTTCCTTTCACATATATCATCTACATCATTTCTTTCACATACCTATAACTATATCCATTCTTTCACATATATCTCCATCTATTCCTCGTTCATTTTCATCTATCTGATTCGTTTCACATCTTCATATCTATTTATAGAATACAAAAGAATTCTTATTTTTGATATAAGATTTCTTTTATACATATAAAGATGCATAAAGAAATCTATTTTTAGTTAATCAAATATGATAAAAGTAACAAATATTATACTTTTATTATACAAATATGACAAATATGATAAACCTTTATGCATGAAAATCAAATATGATAAAAGTAACACTTTTATAATTAAAAATTAATCTTTTATGGATACTTCTATGCATGAAAATTAATTATGATAAAAGTAACATCCACATTCTTACATCCATATCCATTTCCACATTTACACTCCCACATTCACATACATACATCCACATCATACATTCACATCCGCGTTCTCATTTATACATCCATTTTCACATACATCTTTTCTTTCACATATATCATCTACATCATTTCTTTCACATACCTATAACTATATCCATTCTTTCACATATATCTCCATCTATTCCTCGTTCATTTTCATCTATCTGATTCGTTTCACATCTTCATATCTATTTATAGAATACAAAAGAATTCTTATTTTTGATATAAGATTTCTTTTAAACATAGAAAGATGCATAAAGAAATCTATTTTTAGTTAATCAAATATGATAAAAGTAACAAATATGATACTTTTATTATACAAATATGACAAATATGATAAACCTTTATGCATGAAAATCAAATATGATAAAAGTAACACTTTTATAATTAAAAATTAATCTTTTATGGATACTTCTATGCATGAAAATTAATTATGATAAAAGTAACACTTTTATAATTAAAAAATAATCTTTTATGCATACCTTTATGCATGAAAATCAAATATGATAAAAGTAACACTTTTATAATTAAAAAATAATCTTTTATGCATACCTTTTATGCATGAAAATCAAATATGATAAAAGTAACACTTTTATAATTAAAAAATAATAATCTTTTATGCATACCTTTATGCATGACAATCAAATATGATAAAAGTAACACTTTTATAATAAAAAACTAATCTTTTATGCATACAAATCTATTTTGATGAAAGTAACACTTTCATAATAGAAGAAAATTATTTCTTTATGCATAAAAATCTATTTTGATGAAAGTAACACTTTCATTATTAAAAAAAATTATTCCTTTATGCATAAAAATCTATTTTAATGAAATTAACACTTTCATAATAAAAGAAAATTATTCCTTTATGCATAAAATAATAATAATCAATATGCATCTTCTATGCATGAAAATGACACTTTTAGAGTATAGAATTGATAGGAATTACTCTTTTAGCATAATAAAAGATAATCCTTATTTCCAAAAATTTTGCCATAACCTCCTTTATATGGCTGACCATTTTTTAATTTTTTCTACTTAATTTTATCTTAAAAATTAGCTCTAATTGATTTAAAATAATCTATACTAATCAAAATTCATTTATAAAAGAGAAAAACATTATAAAAAGTTTAATTCCAACAATTATCACTTAACTAGGATAAAGAAGGGTTGATTCTAAGAAGAGAGAGGGGAAAAGCCTTTTGATCAAGGCGTAGCATTCATTTATCACTTCAAACAATCATAAACATTAGAAAACATAAAATCAATAAAGAAAATTACAAGAATCTCTACTTACATAATTTCTTGGAGCTTTCCTTTGGCTTGATGGTTTGAGGGTTCAACTCTTGTTTGTAACAAGAGTGGCCACCAATCTTTGGAAGAGGGAAATGTCAAAAACTAGTGAATTATTAATAAATTCACAGTTCTTGGCTTGGGAGGAGTAGAGTAACAGTGCATAAAACACTATTATTTTTCAACAAAGGAGAAGGCTTCTATTTATAGAAAAAAGTGAGCTCCTAACCAAGCAAACTGATTCTAGAATTTTCTGGGTCAGTTTGGTCAATTTTTAACCATTTTTAGGTTAGTTGAGCTAACTTTTTGGAACTAGACTTGAATTAGGAGAAAGAAGAGATGAAATATCTCAATTTTTGAAGATTTAAAACTCAATTACACATGTGAAGTAGGTGTCTCATTCATGAGGGGGAAATCCCCATGCAGAGGTGTCAAAAATGCATCATTACTTCTAAATATCTCCCCTTTTTAACTATTAGCCTTGTCCTTAGTCAACTCTTCATCTCATATGAGTATTTACTCATTTTTTGGGAGATTTTCTTTATTTCTTCCATTTATCTCCTCCACACATTTGGATGAATCTTATTGGTCCATAGGAACCTTAATTTAAAATTTCAAAAAAATCTTCACCCCCAGGATAATGCCTCTTGAACAGATTATACTTAATTTCTAATGCACCTTTTGAAAATCTTTTTGAACTTCTGTTTCAGGGAAACTTATTTTAATAAGATGAGGTATTTTTCTATCTAAAAATATTTAAAATCTGAATATTCTCTTTCTAGAACATTTTCTCTCTCTAGGTCAAAATTGGTAGAAACAAGATCTTTTATATTTCTGAAGAGGGAATCGATTACAGGGGAAGATACTGGACATCATGAGGGGCTAGGGGAGGAATCTTACATTATCACTCTTTCACACATAGAATGAATGATCAACATCAACCATATGAAAGCCAATGGTGATAAGTTACTATGTAATCATATCATGACGTACTCTCAGTGCATGCTTCAAGCCATCAAGGCTTTACTTCTTCTTGTAATGCACCATGTAAGAACATATTCCTTAAATTCATTTCATGCAAAACCCAACCTTTTGATGTAGCCACTATAATAACAGCTCTCACAGATGGCATCTTAGCAACATAGCTGAATCTCTCCTCATAATCAAAATGTCGTAGATCTGAGCATAACCTTTGGCAATCAATCTTGCCTTGTATCTACTAACGCTTCCATTTAAGTTATGATTCACTTTGTAGACCCACTTACATACAAGAGCCTTTTTACCCTCAGGGAAAGACACCAATGCTGGTGTCTTATTTGCATCCAATGCAACCATTTATTCATCCATGGATTTCTCCCAATGTACATGCACAACAAAATTATAAACGCATATGGAATCGTCCCGTTTTTTGAGCATGGGAAATCTTCCCAGTTTCGGTTTGTAGAATGACCACTAGCTTAGTCTCGTGCCCGAACATTTGAGGGCGAGGCACCGAGTGAGAAACCCTACCCCGTGCAAGAGGAAGCTACTTCCGTTGCTACCATCCAAGAATCTAGTCTGTAGAGGGGGCAGTGGGATCCCACAGTTGGTATCAAAGCGTTGTTGTAAATTTACGTATCAGCAACAGAAATTGCTTAAAATTTTGAAGTAAATCTGGGAAAAAATGTTTTTGCATTGTTAATATTATGTTGAATGAACTTCAAAAATTGAAAAAACTCATAAATTGAATTGGAAATTAGATGGATACCCCGAATCTATCTAGCATTCATGAACTCTCCGAGAGTCCGGATATGATAGCCTTTGCATTCGAGCACCTCATCAACTCTGCTACGACTTGACCCAGACCTGGACCGATCTTAAAGCTTACCTCAGAAAGAGGTTTTGTCCTTCGAGCTTCCTTGAAACTAAAATGAATGAGTTCTTGGAACTAAAGCCGGATAGCCGGACAATTGAAGAGTACCATAAAGCTTTTGCCCTCTCCTCAAATATTCCCTGCAATTGGATGAAGAGCAGCTGATGGCTAGATTCATTCGAGGAATGAACTAGCCATTGAAAACCTTAGTGATGAAGAATGCCAAACCTGTCTCAATGGACGAAGCTATAAGAATGGCAAAAGACTTTGCCAAAGTCTTTGTTGTTAAGGTCCTGCCAAATCCTGCACCCTCTAACTTTAAAAGATTTTAAACCCTGGGAAGTACTTCAAACTTTTCTCCCCCAAAGAGGTAGCAAGGCTCAAATCAGAATCAGGATATTGGGAGATTCAAAAGTGAAGGAAGACCCTTCCCATAGAACACTTTCTCAGGAGCCCCACCTCTTTCAAGGATTCATAGGGATGAGCTCAGAAGTGAGAATCGGTGTTTTTGATGTCAGGGTTTTGGTCACCAGCTGAAAGACTGCCCGGCTCCTGCCAAGTCAAGGGGACAGGGAAGTCAAGGACCGAGAGTGCAGAGACCAGCCCCTTCCTATCAGTCATATCAGGGTCCATCTCGTCAAAATCAGGGTCCATCTCATCAAAATCAGGGCAATCCCAGGAGAGCTCTAACTCAGCCATCTGCCTCTGTCTAGAGTAGCCTCAAAACTCCTTCCCAGAACTAGGGCAACCAAAGAGAAAGAGTTTCACCTCAGACTGCAGAGCAGCCAAAGCAGTCACAATAGTAGAAGTAGTGGAAGAGGAAAGAGGATAGATTTAAGTAGCAGCAATTGAAAACCAAGGTCCAAACAATCAATTCTCTGTCATTCATACTCCAGCTGAGTATCAAGGTAAGCCTTTTAAGCTTTTGATTGATTCAGGCAGTACTCATTCATTTATTTCCCCTGGATGCTTGCGTAAGCTAGTCTTAGATCAGAAGTTAGGGAAAAATATGCAAGTTGAATTGGCTAGTGGGAAGATTCTTTTCACTCACCTTGAGTCAGATTGTATTTAGTTCAATCTAGATGGGAATTTAACTGACTGTTAGTTTGGAGTTATACCTTTGGGAGTTTTTGACGGGATCCTTGGAATGGATTGGCTCCACAAAAATCAAGCTGACATTCATTATCATAATGGAACCATTTCCTTCCGTGATCTTCACGGAAATAAAGTTCAAGGAACCAGAATTTCAGGATCCCCAAGTTTGCAGTTAGTAAAAGCTTCTAAGCTACTAAAAGGACTTAGAAAGAAAGAGCTCATTTATGTTGTCAAAACGAATCCGGTAGACACAAAGTTAAAAGATAAAGAACTTGAATGGTTAAGTGAATATGATGATTTATTTCCAACAGAGCTAACAGAGATGCCTCCAATTCGAGAAGTAGATCATGTGATAGAATTGACCCCCGGAGCTTAGCCCGCTAGCCTTGTGCACGTACAAAATGCCAGTTTCCTGAAGCCATCAAACTTAAGGAACAGCTTAGACAACTATTAGAACAAGGGTTTGTAAGACCCAATGTTTCACCTTGGGGTGTGCCAGTTCTCTTTCAAAAAAAGAAAGATGGAACGCTAAGACTCTGTGTGGACTACAGAGGTCTCAATCTAACAGTTAAGAATAAGTATCCTATCCCTAAAATTGATGAGCTTCTACACAGGCTAAGTGGAGCCCAAATCTTTGCAAAGATAGATAAATCAAGGTATTATCAGATCAGGATTAATAAGCAAGATATCCCGAAGACAGCCATCAATACTCAGTATGGGCATTATGAATTCACTGTCATGCCGTTTGGATTGACAAATGCCCCAGCTACGTTCAATCGCCTAATTGAGGACATTCTCAGAGAATACTTGGATGATTTTGTTCATGTTTTCTTTGATGATATTCTGATTTACTCAAAGAATGCATCTGACCATAAAGCTCATGTTAGAAAAGTTCTTGAGACTCTAAGGAGGCACCAACTCTTTGCAAAAAAGAGCAAATGCACTTTATCTTCCGACCATGTTGAATACTTGGGCTTTCTGGTATCCAAAGATGAAATTTCTCCAGATTTCGCAAAAGTCCAAGCAGTCATAGATTGGCCGAAACCAAAGACAGTGAAAGAAGTCAGAGGATTCTTGGGATTGACTGGTTAGAATTTTTATACCAAAGTATGCTCTCATAGCTTCCCCCCTGACTAATCTTCTTAAGAAGAATATCCCATTTCAATGGTCTGCCAGGTGCCAGAGTGCTTTTGATAAGAAGAAGACCGCCTTGGTAACCAATCTCGTTCTGAAGCTGCCAGATTTCTCTCTACCCTTTGAGGTAGTAATGTTTAGGCTAGACCTTAGGAGGAATTACTTTTATTATATGTATGATCTTTAGTCTGTTTTTGACATTTGTCTATTTTGATGACTTTTGGGATCTTGGAAGCTAGAAGTCATAGGAGTCTTTATATATGGGGTAGTTCTTGGTGGTTAGAAGAAGAAGACGAAGATGAAGATGGTTCTAGGCGGATTTTCTGTGTAGCTATGGCGGATTTCTGAATGCAAGATGCAGTTTGTCAAGCTGTTTGTCTTATTCTGTGTTTTAGATCTTCTGTGTAATTCGTATTTGAGTGCAGTAGATGTGCAGTGATGTAGAGAGAGAAATGTCTGTGATGTGTGAGTGAAGTTCTGTGTAAATTTGGATTATCTCAATTGTCAGATAGAGTGTCATTTGAAATGTCAAACTATATAACTACTACTTGGCTGTGTAACCATTAAACACTGGCGATCACGATGCTTATGAAGGGTGTTCATGGTCGAGTTTGCTCTCTTCTGTTTGAGAAGGATGAGTGCCAGAAATGATGCCGAGCAGTGGTTTTGGTGGTAGTTACGCTGACAGTTATGGTTTTTGGAAGTCAGATATTGAATGGTTGTTCGTTCTGGAGCAGCCTGTTCATCCGTATTTCACAAGATTGGTAGCGAGGCAGCGAGGTGTGCAGCAGCAAGAGAATGACCAGTGCAGAAGGGCATGATCGTGGTGAAGATAGTGGGATGCAAAGTGACAATTCAGAGGATGAGTCAAACCTGGGTGTAGAGGAATTGGAGGATATAGAAAATTATGGAGGATTTTTCAATGAACCTGGAGAAGTTAGGCAATTTGATCCGACTTTTGTTGGAGGAGTGGTGTTGCTGCAGGCATTCTTGGTGAGAAGACAATTGCAGTTTGACCCTTTGGATATTCGAAGAGGTGTACCAATACGCCCTTCATTACATAAGCATCAACATCATCATTAGCAGGGCAATTAACCCCAAATATGCTAAGGAATATGGCAGCAACAGCTAGAGCAGATTTACGTGTCAGATTCAGGACCTGTTTCGGGAAGTCTAAACAAGACCGCGATTGCCACATAGCTCAATTCGAGACAAGGTGGTAGGGCAGAGGATTTCACGGAGTGTATGACGCGTAAGACAAGATGTGACAATTCCAAGCCACACTTGAGGGAAAAGCCATGCAATGGTTGAGTAATTTCAATGTAGGGTATTTTGCAGATTATGGAGATTTGAGAAATGCATTTTTGAATAGATTTTGGAAGGAGAAAACTCCGAATGATGTGCTTACAAAAATCAAAGAGATTAAGCAGAGGAAAATGTTTGTGGAGGATTACACTCAGAAGTTTAATCAGTATTTGAAGAGGCTTACAAATGCAGAGAGACCTACAAATGAAATGTTGGCTGGGGATATTAGATGCAGGGGTTGAGGAAAGAATTGCGGAATGCAGTAGCAGGGGTAGATGTTGGAGTTGGTTTTGATGCTTTGGTGGATACTGCAACAAGAGCAGAGAAGAGGTTTGGAGTAATAAATCCAAGTTCCTCAAAGAATAATTCTAGGATGAAAAGGAAGAGAAAGAAGGGGAAGCAGAAGAAGAAATATTTGGATGACAGTAGTGATGATGGTTCTGATTCAGATACAGATTTCGATTCCGATTCAGAAGCAAGTAGCAGTTCAAATTCTGATTCCAATTTAGACTCAGATTCTGGTTCCAGATAAAGGAGACAAGAAGAGGAAGCATAAGAAGAAGGGTAAAGAAAAGTCCAAGGTGAGTGTAGTTCAAAAGATGGTGGAGAAGAAGTTGAAGGAAATGGGGGTCAAGCAAGAGTCAGGTAGCAAGAAGGCTCATTGTGATAATTGTGACAAGGATGGTCATTTGACAACTAACTGCTGGTACAACCCAAACTTTAGAGGACAAATTTCGGAGCGGGTTCAGCAAAAGATTCAACAGAATTTGGCCCAGGCAAGTGGAGTGTTTCCAGATGCTGTAGGACAGCAGAGGCCGTTTAACAATTCGGGATGGCAAAGGCAGCAACAACAATTTTCTAGATGGAGACAACCTTTTAATCAAAATAGGCCATTTAGAGGAAATTTTAATCAAGGGTTCCGACCAAGATTTGGTGGATTTCAGAATTCTAGACCATGGGGAGGAAATTGGAATCAGTAGAGCAAGGTTGGCAATAGCCACCAAATTGGAGTCAGCAAAATTGGAATCAGCAAGGGTGGAATCCACAAGGATGGAATCAGCAACCACCAAATGAGCAGTTAATGATAGTTACCTGCACCACCTATGCAGCAGAGAGGGAAGCAGAGAAAGCACCTCAAAGCAATTTAATTGATGTTGAAATTTCTCAAGATCATGGGGCAAATCAAGTGTCAGCAGATTGTTCTCCGGAGTGTGATTATTCGCAATGCAAAATAGGTGAAATAGAAGTATTTGCAGTCACACGCTCTAAAGCGAAGCTAAAACCACCTTTGGATTGGGAGGAATAGAAAGAAGTCAAAAATGAGGTAGTTGAAGAAGTGGAGAAGTCTGGAGGAGAAGAGATGACATCCAAGCAGAAGAAAAAGCCGATGAAGGAAGTGTAGAATTCTGAATTGACATCAGGAGCACTGTTTGAAGAATTGTTGAATACTCCTATGCATTTTACATTAGATCAATTGCAATCATTGGTTCTGATTTTTAGGGATAGGCTTTACTCAGTCACAAGGAAGTCAACTGGTCCAGAGATTCAGAGTGCATTAAAAGAGAGTGTTGGAAGTTATCAGATCAGTCCTGATGATGTTGATTTTACCATCCCAAACTGTTAAGCTTGAGTTTGATGGTCGCATATTTTCATATGTTCTACTAGATGGCAGATCTGGCATAAACATTTTGTCAGAAATTGAATTTTCAAGGATGATAGATGTGAAGCTTGAACCTGCACCATTTCAAGTAAGGATGGTGGATCAGCGCG
Source organism: Cibotium barometz (assembly GCF_041138505.1). Classification (NCBI taxonomy): domain Eukaryota; kingdom Viridiplantae; phylum Streptophyta; class Polypodiopsida; order Cyatheales; family Cibotiaceae; genus Cibotium; species Cibotium barometz. Next base: position 50,761,363 of record NC_141072.1, on the reverse strand, counting down.
AAGAGTGCAGCCGATTGGGATGCTGAGAGAACAAACCCTCAAAGTGCATGGGTTGCCATTTCAAGCAAATTTTGTTGTTTTGAAAATGCAGGATGCAGGTAATGCTTACTCAATGCTGTTAGGAAGACCCTGGTTCAAGACAGCAAAGCTTAAGCAAGATTGGGAAAAGAATAAAGTGGTTTTGAAGAAAGGAAGAAATTCAGTAAGGATTCCAATGGATTCTAAGAAGAGATTATACTGCTGCTTTGTGGATTTCCGCAAAGCATTTGACACGGTGCCATGAGAGAGACTCTTCAAGCGGGGGAAAGCCTTCCAACAAGGCATAACATCATTTTTCCATTTTAAAGAAAAAAATTAGAAAACCATTAAAAGGAATAAAGAAAAAGTATGATTTTTAGCTTACATGAATTTCTGTAAGCTTTCCTTTGGCTTGATGGTTTGAGGGATCTACTCTTGTTTGCAACAAGAGTGGCCACCAATTCTTTTGAAAAGGAAAAGGTCAAAAACTAATAAATTATCAATAAATTCACTGTTTTTGGCTCTGGGGTGGAGTAGAGTATTAGTGCATAAAGCACTATTAAGCTTCTACAAAGGGGTAGGCTTTTGTTTATAGGAAAAAGTGAGCTTCTAACCAAGCAAACTGGTTCTAGAATTTTCCACATCAGTTTGGTCAATTTTTGACCATTTTTGGGTCAGTTTAGCTTACTTTTTGGAACTAGACTTGAATTAGGAGAGAGAAGAGATGAAATATCTCAATATTTGAGAATTTAAAACTCCACCACACATTTGAAATAGGCGCCTCCTTCATGACGGGGAATCCCCACTCTAAGGTGTCAAAAAATCATTTTTTTAGTATTTCCTTTGGTCCTTAGTCCACTCTTCATCTTATGTAAGTATTTACTCATTTTTGGGGGATTTTCTTTATTTCTTCAATTTATTTCCTCCCTACATTTGGATTAATCTGATTGGCCCCTCAGAACCTTAATTTAAAATTTTTAAAAATCTGATAAGATTATAATTTATTTCTAATGCACCTTCTGAAAATCTTTTTGAACTTCTGTTTCGGGGGAATTTATTTTAATAAGAAGAGATATTTTTCCATCCAAAAATATCTAAAACCTGAATAACCTCTCTCTAGAACATTTTCTCTCTCTAATCCAAAATAGGTAGAAACAAGATCTTTTATTATTCTGAAGAGGGGATTGATTACAGGGGGAAGATAGTGGATATCTTGAAAGGCTGGGGAGGAATCTTACATACATGATTAAACACATCCTTTTTTAGACCAGGCCAAAAGAAGCTTTTCTTCACAGACATGTAGGTTTTGATTAAACCTGGATGTCCTTTAATAAGGCTGTCATGGGTTTCATTCAAAATTTGACCCTTAGTTTCCTCATCATTGGGAATGCATAGCCTTCGATTATAATACATAATTCCATCATCCAGGCTGTACCCTTGAACTCGGTTCAACTCCTGTGGAGTTTTGCTTTCCTACATAAGTAGGGTAGCAATAGGGCCAAATAATCTATCCTGCATGATCTTCTCTCTTGCTTCAATAATCAAAGGATTTGACACTACAGTAATTGCAAGCAAGGAGGCTTTTCTACTCAGGGCATCTGCTACCACATTTTCTTTACCTTGAGGGTACTTGATTTCAAAAGCGCATGTTGAGATCCTTCTGAGTGAAGATCCACTTTAAGCTCTAATGATCTGTCATCAAAGTGAATCTTTGACCCAGTAGGTAATGTCTCCATGTGCGCTTTTGCCGCACAGGTCGTAGCTGGGAACTTGCCGGACATCGTATGCGAGCCACGAATGGCTGCAAGCATACAACCAGGGAAGGAAGCTCAAACAGAATGCCAAAGGGTGTGTCACTCACCGCTCAACCGCCGCCTTGAAGGATTCCCGCATCGCAGCCGTGAAGGAGGAGCCACCGTCGCCGCTCTACCGCCTCTCCGTCGCCGTACCACTACACAGTGCTCGATCGCTCTCTCACTCTCTCTCTCTCTCACACACACACGCAGGAGAAGGAAACCAAGGAGATAAGGCAAGAGCACTCTTGTATTCACAACACATGAGAATGAGGATTTTAGGGTTACATTTGACTCTTATAGGTGACTTGGCCGTTCACACTTGGGCGCCCATACATGGCCGGCCGACCCTAACCCTTATCCTACTGATATTCAAGGTGCACCTCTCATCGGCGATCACCCAATTCCTTCATCCTTAACATATGGTGCCGACAAGCCCGGCCCATGACTCAGAATATTTAAATTAATGACGTAGAACATAGTACGTCTCAATGTCCGTCATAGGTTAACATGCCCTCCTTCCTGATGTAGATTCCGTCCTCGGAAGCTATGGTATGGTAAGCTTGAGAGGGTTGTTGTGGTAGACCGTCTGCAAAACAGGGAAGTAGAGTGAAGGTATGTTGGAATTCAAAAGATATAAAGTGTATAAATTCAAGCATGTTAGACCACCATGGATGTTGCTATGAGAACTTAGTTTAAGGGTCACATGAATGAGCTAGTGTAGCAAATTAACAGGAGTTTAAAATTATTGAAAGTAAATCAAGAGTAAGCAAGGTGTCAAAGGTTAATCAAGGTTTATAACTGGCCTAAGTCAAGGAAAATAACCAAGCTTAATAAATAAACACATGACCACACTGTGTCTACTCTAAGAACAAGTTAATACCACAAGCCTAGGGAAACAAGAAACATCAGAGTTACAGGAGCTTTTTGCCTCTTTTTTTTTTCTTTTTTTTTTTGCACGTGACAATTTTTACACACAATGGCGACCTTCCTAAGGCAAAACTAACATCGATCCTGGTACCATGTTTAACACAAGGCATTATCCAGGAATCTATTAGCTCACTTTAGGCAAGGCTACCCCCTACCAACCAAGGCATCAGTCTGGAGTAGAATACTCCTCGCCTACCAAGTATCAATAAGGCGATAGGCCAACATTAAAGAACATCATAGACTTGTATTGCCATTTATTGTAGGCTTTTTTTTTTAAAATCTATTTCTTTTGATCTTCGCTCCTGAACTATAATTTGTCTTGCATCCTTTCGACAAAGGGGTAATAGCTATGTCCTAGAGGTCAACACACACATGGCCAGGGGTCAAACATTAAGATGGTTTGACCCTAGACCTAAGACAATCGTATTCCAAGGTTAACTAAAGATGTCATGCTGCCTAGGAATATTTCCAATAAAGTTAAGCTCATTAATGATTTACACTAGCATGCAAGCAACTTCAAAAACTAAGTAGTACATTGACAATTTCCATGTGGTCATGCATTATAGTTTATGCAATTAATTGAACAGTAAAAACGAAAGAGAGTGGGTATGGAAGAATTACACCTGTAATTGGAGATCTCCTTGATTTGACGAGATAGCTTGCAATTTGATGTAGATATATTTTGATGAACGTTGCGGCAGTCTCAGGACTTGAAAGCGAACCCACCTCAAACTTTTCAACTTGTACAATCAACTAACAAGCACTATACCTCGAGAGGCACATCAGTGTGAAAATTTCAAGACTTGTTTAAGGAATCTAAACTAGAAAAAACTTGAAAACACTAACCTACCTACCAGTCACCACACTACTACTGAGGATACGGTAAGAGGATGTTGTAGAGTCCTGGCTCTAGCCCTAAGGCTAAGCCTCTATCCGCATCATCCAAACAAATAAAGTCAACCTCAGTAGTGCCATGAGTTTCATCCGTCCATTCATCATTGTCAGATATTTCCTTTTCATTTTCCCATCCACATAAACTCATCAAAAATGTAACCATGCGAGGATAGTCATCTTGTGGAAAAGGAAAGCATTGGGCTATCGGGGATATGTCCTCTACGGAGTAGGGGTCAGTCATGGTCAATAGGCGAATTAGCCATTCTAATTCCTCAACATTTTCTTCTCTGGCTAGTACATCTATATGATCCCATTCAGTTTCAATTACAGGATAGCACATGTGGAATATCTGAGAAAGGTACAGATGATACCTCTCACCAAAGGTAGGAGTGGATGAAGTGTATGATGATCGGGCATCTGCCATATCTGCAACCATAGATATAGCATCAGTAGGTTTATGACAGGTCAATCAGTTCTTAATTGTATACGGATATTTCTCTTGTTTTTGTGCTCTTGCTCTTTTTACTATTTTTTGTTTTTCTTTTCTTTGTTTTTTTTTAAAAAAAATGTATGAAGCTATATATATACATCCCCTTGAATTTGGCAATTACATGGTCAGGGGAGAAGGTTAAGGAGGAAGCATTAGAATGTCGAGCGTGAGTACATGCTCCCCCTTTCCTTGGGTAGATCATATTATTTGCAATGATGTTGCAGCCTCTTGGAACCAATTTGTCCAGCAGGTCATAGGTTGTGATGTGGGCAGATAGCTTTTTATGACCCTTGTGACCACATCCACCAATTGCAGAGATGGTAGTGTACGCTCCCATTGACGAATGGAGGAAATGGTTTCCGACGATACTATTACAAGGGGAGACGTAGACTCATCGGTTTTTTGTTGGGTGTTGACAAGAGTAGGTGTAGAGCATGTAGAAACTTCTATATGAGTGTGTGCCTGGCATGAGGAGCTAGAAGCTTCATGTGGCTCCCCCCTTCCTGAGCTAGGTGGTAATGATCGATATCGTTTGGGAATCCAAACTAACTCTGGAAGAAGTGGTGCGGAGCACTCTATTACCTTTCCCTTACCACGGTCTTGAATTGTCATTAGGGTGGCAACAATTGGTTTGCAAGGTTTTACAGGTGATGTAGAGGGATTCAACTTATGTTTAGGGACCCAAATCTGGTCATTCCCCTCGTAGTACCCTTGGGCTACTAATAATTTTTTAGGGATCCATCGCGATGTTACATTGCCCTTTCTCGGGTGGGTAGCTTCTTTCCTTTTACGAGGCTTCTTGGTGGCTGAACGAGATTGAGCAGGGGAAGTAGCTGTTAACGAAGCTTTGGGGACCCATTTGTATGTACTCTTTGGCATAGTAAGCGAAGCTTTAGGGACCACCTTGCCTGTTTCCACTCTTGGCGTTGAAGCGTTAGAGGGGTGGCCAACAATCGAAGATGGTTTTGCCACTGGACTTTGTGATTTTTCGTTATCTAATATTTGAGTGGATGACTTAGGTGCGAGATTTTGAGCGGTCAGACCTAGTGTTGGTTCTTGCGTTGTGACTTGTCTGGTTGCCCAATCGATATTGCACTTGGTGGCCATCATCCATTTGCGCCCTAAGATTACAGTCCCTTCCATGGTACCAGCAGGCATAACCAAAAAGCTTTGAATTATGGTTCCCTTGTCATAAGCAACCGGAGTGTGCAGAATTCCTGAGACAGGGGTTTTCTTCTTGTTGATTCCTTGAACTTGGATAGAACTCTTGGATAAAGGTGATTTTCCCAGTTGACACCACACGCCATATGATAGCAAATTGTGTTGAGCTCCTGTATCCAATAATGCATTATACAGCACCTCCCCGTAAGGACTCTGTAACTCAATTGGGTATCTTAGAGGTGGGTCAGATTCCAGTGCATCCTCCTCTGCTTCCTCGAAAAATACTTGCGTAATTCCCAAGTTGGCTTCTCGTTGTCTCCTAGCACGCTGTTGACGTTCTTTGGCTTCGACTCTCGCTTGTATCTTTTTAAGCTCAGCTTGTTCTTTAGCTGCCTTCTTTTGATGGATTGCATGTAACTCCTCCTGGCTCAGGGGGTCATAGTATCTTTTGAATTTACTCCCATTAAGGAATCCAATGGTTTCCGTTGAGAGTCTCCACTCAGATGGTACCTTGCGGGGTAATTTCACATACTCTATATGGCCCCTTACCAGCATATTTGAGCTTCTTCTTTTCGTTACGCACTCCATACATCAGGACTTTATCCCCAACCTTGATGTCCTTGTCCTTTAGGTGGCGATCAAACCATTTTTCCCTTCTATCCTTCTCCACAAGGGCATTGTACACAGTCAATTGTCTTTCTTCATTTAGCCGCTCAAGGATATACAGACGCTCTGCCAAGGGATTACCATCCCAACCCTCTTGAGTAGCAACACGAAGACTAGGAATGACAAATTCCCACGGCATGACTGCTTCTTGGCCATATACCATTTTGAATGGTGTGCAGTTAATAGCCACTTTGTACGCAGTACGATAGGCCCATAAAGCTGTCGTAAGCTTTAGATCCCAATCCGTGCGATGAGCTTCAACTGTCTTTATCAAAACAGAGATTAAGGTCTTGTTGGTACTCTCGGCTTGGCCATTCGCTTGCGGATAGTAAGGAGTAGATTTATGATGGGAGATCATGAAATTTGTTGTGAGCTCCTTAATCACGTCATTTATAAAATGCGTACCATTGTCGCTCACAAGTTCAAAAGGACAACCGAATCGTGTGATTATATTTTCAAAGAGGAAGTTGGCTGTTGTCCTCGCATCTGCCTTACGTGTCACTTTCGCTTCAGCCCATTTGGTCATATAGTCAGTGGCCACAATAATATAGCGAGATTGTGTGTTTCAGGCCGCTGGACTAATTGGACCTACAAAGTCTAAACCCCACTTTTCAAATGGTTGGTTTACTTTGATCGGATGTAGTTGGTTTACTTTGATCGGATGTAGGGGCATCTGATCTTTCCTCTGGGGTTTCTTATATCGTTGGCATTCATCGCAACCCTTCACAAAGAGTGATGCGTCTTGGAACATAGTGGGCCACCAATACCCTGATTGTAAGATCTTTCGCGTAGTTAAGTCTCCTGAGAAGTGACCACCGGCTACGCCCATATGGGCCTCTTGTAAAATGTATAGATACTCATCCTCTCAGGCACAACGCCTAAGAACGCCATCCTTTCCTCTTTTATAAAGAGTCCCGGCTATCAGGCAATAGGGTTCGCATTCTTTGATTAGCTTTCGAGCTAGATCTTTACGAAGCTCCTTGGGTGGAAAGCCATTAACCAAAAAGTTAACAATCTTCTCACTCCATTCAGGCATTGTCTCCACCATGAACAGGGAAGTGTCCGGTAAGTCATCATCAACCCTAGTAGGAGCCTCACCACCATTAGGTATGCGAGACAAAAGATCAGCCATAACATGTTTTTTGCCAAGTCTCACAACAACAGTGAAATCAAACTCAAGAAGAATCAATAGCCATCGTGTGATTCTTCCTGTGGAGCATGGTTTGTTTACCAGATACAACAATGCTGATGATCTACATAGAAAACAAACTTGGTGGCAAGGAGGTAATAACGAAATTTCCTTACTGCATATATCATTGCCAACCCTTCTCGCTCCGTAGTGGTGTAGTTCATCTCAGCATCGTTCAACTGGCGACTGGCAAAGCTAATGGGGTAGTCTAGCTTGTGTTCTCCAGGTTTAGTTAAAACACACCCAATAGCAAAGTTTGATGCATCAATATGCACATGGAAGAGTAAATCCCAGTTAGGTATTCTCAAAATTTCACCAAGGCCTTCTTTAATAGCTCATAGGCACGGTCACATTCTTCGGTCCAAATAAACTCGATGAGAAGCTTATACAATGGTCGAGCTATCTCAGCGAAGAAGAGAATAAACCTTCGATAATAACCAACATGGCCCATAAAGCGTTGGACTCCCTTGTAGTTGGTGGGTGGGGGTAATTCCAGAATGACCTTGATTTTACTCTCGGTGTGGAAATCCCATTTTTGGACACTATATGCCCTAAGATAACTCCGTGTTTAACCCAGAATTGGCATTTGAAAGGATTCAAGGAGATGCGATATAATCTATACCTTTCAAATATTTTTCGTAAACACATCAAGTGCTCATCCCAAGAGGAATGAACACAAAGATCGTCTAAGAAAGCTTCACAGAAGTCCCTTAGATATTCCTTAAAGGCCGTGTTTATCAATCGTTGGAATGTTGCAGGTGCATTGGTCAAGCCAAAGGCCATGACGCGAAAGGCAAACACTCCAAACTCCGTGATAAATGCTGTTTTAGCTTGGTCCTCGACTGCAATTATGATTTGATTGTAACCCGAGTACCCATCTAAAAAGCTATATGCCTCCTTGCCTGCCACTCTTTCAAGCACATGTTCAGAATATGGCAAGGGGTAATGATCCCTTCTGGTGGCTGCATTAACCTTTTTGAGATCAATGCATACTCTGAGTTTCCCATTCTTCTTTGGCACGATGACTATCGGAGAAACCCATTCTGAGTGCTCAATTGGGTATATGAATCCACATTTTACCAGCTTTTCAATTTCCTCTTGTACAATCTTTGCGTACTTAGGATTCATTGGGTAGGGACGTTGCTGGACTGGTTTAGCAGTGCTAATCATTGGAATCGTGTGTTGCACCACCGAGGGTGGGACACCCTTCATATCATGATATGTCCAGGCAAATATGTCCTTGAATTCCTTAAGAAGCTTCGTAAGTGCAGCTTCTTCTGCCTTGGTGAGGTCTTGAGCAATAAAAACTGGTTTAGACTCCTCACCCAGATCTGCTAAGTCTATCTCCTTGACTACCGCAGGGCCATCGTAGACACCGCTACTCCCATTGGTAGGCGTTCGTTGGGCTTTTGTGTAGACTACTTTACATTCCCCTGTGGTGAATGATTTGAAATGCTCGGGTGCGGGGTGTAAGTCTACTGGTTCTTGTTGTGCCAGGCTTTTTTCTTTCAATTCCGCTTCCTTTTGTTGTTGAGCCAACTCTTGGTTTTGCCGCCTTCTTGCAGTACGACTTAGTTTCGGCTTCTCTTCGATTTCTAATTGGGCGACGTCATGAGGTTGCGGAATACACCACATGACACTTTGGAGGTATTGTCCCCAATTATCCGCTATCTTCCGATGAGCATCAATGGCTCCTACATAACTAAGCCATTCTGCAGTGGATCTTTCCTTGTTTATTGCAGTGCGTACATTAGCTCGATAGCGTTGGCGCTTATGTTTCGTTTTCTTCTTACCAAGTTTTTGATTTTTGTTTCTATCAAATTCAGACTCACTTGGTCGATCTTCACTTTTGGATGAACTGCAGGAGGTCACTGTCCTAGGCCTTGAGCACCTTGCTTCCACCTTTGATTCATTTTCCCCATCAGGCTCAGGGTCAGTTTCTTCTTGAGATTCATACTCAGAGTTGCATTGGTCAGAGTCTTCGCTACTTTCAGTGTCGGTGGAGTTTGCCACGTTCTGGCCATCAGGAGTCAAGTGCATAACACCTATCATGTTTATTGGCACTAACGGTGGCATATCTTGCCCCTCAGGTGTTACCCAACTTGTGCCTCTATTTCCCCATGTGTCTATGGTTGCCGCTAGGTGTACCCAATCCACGTTATCCGACTCAGTCATACCGGTAGGACATCCATGTAAGGAGAATCCTTCCCATCATCAGTCTCTTTTTTGCATGTATAGCAATACCTTAATGGGGCGGAGTGAACAGTGGTATCCGATCGATTATCAATGATAACCTTGCTTCCTAAAGGATGTGCACGACCATTCTCAAGATCAACTCGAATGACAGAGTCCTGGAATTGTAGGTAGACATGGTTTTTCGACCAGTCATGTACCATTTGTGCTTCCCTCATGAAAGGACGTCCTAAGATCATTTGATATGACATAGGATGCTTGGAGAAATCCATTACAATGAAGGTATGTTTTACCTTGTATCCCAGGACCTTGATCGTAAGGTCCCTTAACATTCCAATAGGTTTAGCTATGGTTCCGTTTGCCATCTTAACCACTATGTTTGTGACTTCGAGGTGAGGCCTTCCCATAGATTCCCAACAGTTTTTAGTCACAATGCTCACTCCAGCACCACCATCAAGGATTCCCTTTAGAGTTAATCCCTTGGTAGTAATGGGGAGGGTGGCATTAGATTCGTCACCTTCAAAGTACTGTCCCAACTTGTTCACAGGTATTTCCACAACCGAATCTTCATCTAGGTTGGGTTGTAGATCCCAATGTTCCCCTTCATCTTGAAGCGTGTCGGGTCTATCCATATTTGCAAATTGTGGTAACCCCGCCTTTAGTTCTCCATTGAGAAATGCCCGAAGAGCTAAGAATAGCTCAGGATCTCCGTATAATTTGGATATGATCGTGGTTCTGATCTCGGAGGACATGAAATCCATTAGCTTGGACACATTCAACGGTACTTTTCGAGACATCGCCCCTTGACTAGGGACTGGTGAAGATGGAATCACTTCCTCTTCGATGGGGTTAGGCATTCCCTCACTAAACATTCTTTCCAGCAAGAAGGGTGGTTGCCTACTTCCGGATGTCCTATCCTCACTTTCTTCCCGAATATGATACTCGGTATAGCTAACGGTTTATGGTTTCGGTGAGGCTGAACTTGCGTAGGAAACACTGTGTCTGGAATTTTGATTTTTCTCGGGTTTGGCTCCAGTTCTCTTTGTGTTTCTTCCACCAAACCCCTTAAGTGTTGCACTTGTTCAATCTCCTCAACTGGGTTTGGGTAAGTTCCAATCTTTTTCTTGAGGGTTTTTTGCCCACGTGGCTTGTCTTGGGGAGTCTCAGTCAGTTTGGGTGGTCGAGAGGGCATTAACTGACTTGGTTGTGGGACCGAGGAAGTTTCCTTATGTTTTCCCTTATTCATGTACTCGCTTGATTCTCCTTCATTGAGCTCCCGAGTGGGTTCCTCCCTTAAGGTAGTGGCTTTGGTCCCCATGGTTTCTATTGAATCAGAATCATCTTCAGGATCATTCATATACACGGGGTCGTCTCCTGTCCCTATGTTAGTCTTTGAACTGGGCTTGGAGCTCGTGGCATTAAGCGATCTCTTTCGTCGTGTTTTCTTTTTCTTTGCCTGAGCGATTGATGCAGTATCCCTCTCTTCAAGAATGTAGTTTTGATTTTGAAGCATTGATCGTGTAACTACATTCGCAGGTACAACAGGTGTGGTTCCTTGTGCTTGGTTGGTGACCTCAACCAAATTCAATGGCGTAATCTTGGGTGCATTAGGATTATGTGGACATTGAGCGATCAAATGATCTATGCCACAACGATTACATGTAAGTACCAGCATTCCCGATGTGCTCCCTTGATTTGGTTGCATATGAGTAGCGATCTTCTGTAGCCTATTAGAGCACTATGCTACACGATGCGGTCCACCACACTCGTAGCATTGAAGAGGTGGTCTCCTCGCCAAGGTATTAAGGTTTTGCCCTCTTGTGGTGAGAGCAGCCGCTTGATATACAGGCTTAACTTGCCCGAAATGATCCTCCATGTAGTACTGGGGAATCATTTCAAACGTATCAATCCCGTATGGAGCAGTGGGGTCTATCTCCTCTTCATAATCCCCACATGCACTATGTGACTCACAACCCATCTGGTTTACAGGGGTAATCCTTGGATGTGGAGGTTGTGGTCCTAGCACTGGCGGTGGTAACGACACAGACTGGACTACATTCGGATTCCTTGGAACTATGTGCTGTGACGGTTGCTCGACAGGTTGTGCAGGCATTAGCGCGGGTACTTGAGGTGTGTTTGACCAGGCTAGTGGTGCCTGATTTGCCAACATTCACTTAAGTACTAGGCAATCTTTAGATTGATGGCCATACTTACCACATGCATTGCAATTCCCATTGAATTTGACTCTGAATGTGGGACATTCACTCGTGCTATGTGGTCCTAAGCACACCGAACACCATTGTTGCTCTCTCCTTCGGTACATATGGCTATTCTGAGGAGCTCGATTACCCCTAAAGTATTCTTGGAGAGCCTTAGTAAGGTCGGTCACAGACATTTCAGATATCTTGGGCTCCTTGGCAATAGGTTTTACCGTCATTGGCTCGTGCCCAGATACTTGCGAACTAACGGATTTTGTTTCTGAAGACACCTTTTTACCTGCAATCATCAAGTTGTCTTCTAACTGGATTGCATTGGCAGTGACTGCTTCCCACGTTGTAAGACCTCTAATGACTAGGCCATTGTAAATGTCCTCGTGGCGCAATCCTCGGATGAATCTATCGAGGAGTTGGTTGTTATTGAAGCGTTCATTGGGAGTGCAGCGAGAATTTAGATGCTTCAATCGACTTATAAAGTCTCTCACTGACTCCCCTTCCTCGCGTTCAGCTTTTTGAAGTTGAGATGCTACCCCCCAAAGCACACCCTCGCGTATGTATTCTTTCAAGAACAATCTCTTGAGAGTGGGGTAGTGAGTGCGCTCTTCAACCCTTAAGGTTCGATACCAATCTCCGGCCTTCCCACTCAAGGTTAAGCCTAAGGCTTTACACTTATGCAACTCATTGTGCTCTTCCAAGGAATCACACACGTGTTCAAAGACTTCAATGTGCTTCCTAACATCCTCGTTACCACTGAAGTTTTGAGTGAGCTTAGCCACTTGTACTGCCTTGCTTCTAGGTTCTCTCTCAAGCATGCCCCGCATGTTTTCCGCAATGGATCGTCCGATCGTCTGAGCAAATGCTGCGAGATCACCTAAGTGAGCAGGCATAGTTGGTGGAGGCACTTCTGGGATAGCCTGGCTGATAGGAGTTGGCGTTGGTCTGAGTATGTTGGCAAACGACGTAGGATATGATATGTAGCTAGGCCTAGCTCCTCTTGGATAATGGTTATGATAAGGTGGTCGTGGAGCATACGCCATTGGCATACTAAGAGGCGTAGGAGCTACATGAGCATGAGTAGCGATAGGTACATATGGTTAATAGGCACTGGCACGCACTGTTGTAGGTACTGTTCCACTAGGTAGCGGTGTCGTACTAACTACAGCGGTAACAGGTGCATTTTCCGCTATGCTCATCATTGGGGTAGGCATTCTGGATTCCTGAATGGAAAGTTGAGCCAAGGTTGGAAAGCTAAAGTTACTGCTCGTGGGCTCAACCTGCATTGAGACTCCAGGCGAAACAACATATGAAGGGTCTATGGGACTCACCGAGGGAGTCTCCAATTGTGATAGGGTTGGTTGTTTGGCCTTGCCCGTATCCAAAAACCTCATAGGGCTAGTGGAAACTAAGTTCACTCCCCTATTTTTCCTCTCAATTTGGATAATTCTATGAATAATCTTACATATCATTTGTTGCTGCTCTTCTAGATTAGTGGCGCTAGATGTAGATCGTAGGACTTCTAACCAACCCACATGGTATGTGTAACCCGTGTATAGGTCCGTTAGAGTCTCTGTGTGTAGATCATATTCCCAATTTTCATTGAGAAATATCCCATCTAGACTTGGTGTGCCAAACGGTTCTCTTGAAGTGGACGCAATGTCACTTCTTATGGATTGGCTTCTAGGGACCTCTACTTTAGGAAGAGCATCGGAATGTGGTAGCTCAGTAGGGCCCTCATTAAACGAAGTGGGTAGAATATCCACATGGACACTCTTTGGGAGGGTAGGGTCTACATGAGATGTGAATGGCGAATCCACTACCCCACCTTCTTCATTTATTTCGCTTATCACATGTTGTTCAGAGCGTGTAGCTCTACTAAAGGTCTCTATCAGACAACTAAACATGCTAGATCCGGGTTGTGGGGCCCAACCTGGCATGTTTTGGCTTGTCTCCTCAGGGTTCTTGGTAGGGTGTCCTTCCATGGCTTTTGAGTCAGAGGACGAGTCACTATCCACTATTCGTGGATCTTGGGTTGCACTCCCTTGGGTTCCAGCCGAAGGCCAAGATACTAACGTGGAGGGATGGTGTGAGCCTGCGTAAACTGAAACACTTTCTAGTGGTTCAGGCTCTAGCACCCGACCAGAACGTAGATGCATGTGACGTGGGTACCCTACGTGCGTTGGTAACTACCCTTGAAACTCACACAAGTGGTTTCTTAGGTGTTTCGCACCCCGTTTTTACTTGTTTTTAGATTGTTTTTAACCCGTTTTTGACCCCCTTACTTATGGTCGAACCTGGACTAGGGCGTGTGATAGCTCGAAACGAGCATATCGTTCAAAGGGTCCTAGTGTGCTTTACAGCACCGTGTTTGCCTATCCAGAGCTCTCGTGGTCCTCAAAACAGTCCGTTTCCCTATGGGGGAAGGGGCAAAAGCCTATTTGCTTGTGGAGGAAAGGGTGAGGGCTTTATCCCACATGCTCACTTTACTCCTTGGGGAGTGGGCTACATATAGGGCACGACTTCCCATAAGCTCTCACTTGAAAGAAAGCTATGGAGGCTCACTCTCCTATATATATATATCAAAAGATCGAGACCGAGATCGAGGCCGGGGTCGTGGGTCAATTGGGGTTTTTTCTTTTCAAAAAAAATTTCTCCAATTAGAAAATCTTTCCTCTCCACACGTTTGGTTCTTTCTTTGAAAATAAAATTTAATTTTTTATTTTTTATTTTTTAATATTTTTTTTAAATTTTTATTTTCTGTTTTTTTTGATAAGTTTTCTAGGGTTTCTTTAGGGTTCAGCCTTGGCTGCGGCGCGGTTCGCACACAGCACAGGTCTGGGGATTCAAAAATCCCCCCCGCATGCAGAAAACCAGACAACAGAACGCACGCCCACACGCGGAGCGGAAAAATAACAAAAGAAACAGAAATGCAGAAGACAGATTGCAGAAACAGATTGCAAAACACAGAAACACCTCAACAACAAACACACAGTCGCTTTCCTACAGTGTAGATTAAACTTCACGCAGCAGCCAAGCTGCAAATTGGAGCTTGGTGCAAGGTAACTTCCCGGCAGCGGCGCCAAAAATGTGCGCTTTTACCGCACAGGTCGTAGCTGGGGACTTGCCGGACACCGTATGCGAGCCACGAATGACTGCAAACATACAACCAGGGAAGGAAGCTCAAACAGAATGCCAAAGGGTGTGTCACTCACCGCTCAACCGCCGCCTTGAAGGATTCCCGCGTCGCAGCCGTGAAGGAGGAGCCGCCGTCGCCGCTCTACCGCCTCTCCGCCGCCGTGCCGCTACACAGTGCTCGATCGCTCTCTCACTCTCTCTCTCTCTCTCTCACACACACGCAGGAGAAGGAAACCAAGGAGATAAGGCAAGAGCACTCTTGTATTCACAACACATGAGAATGAGGATTTTAGGGTTACATTTGACTCTTATAGGTGACTTAGCCGTTTACACTTGGGCGCCCATACATGGCCGGCCAACCCTAACCCTTATCCTACTGATATTCAAGGTGCGCCTCTCATCGGCGATCACCCAATCCCTTCATCCTTAACATATGGTACCGACAAGCCCGGCCCATGACTCAGAATATTTAAATTAATGACGTAGAACATAGTACGTCTCAATGTCCGTCATAGGTTAACACTCCACAACTTCAAGGCATATACTACTGAAAGTAGTTCGAGGTCGTGGACAACATAATTTCTCTCATGCGTTCTGAGTTTTCGGGATTCATAGGCCACTGCATGACCTTCCTGCATGAGTGCACCTCCCAGGCCAAAACCACTGGCATCAGTTTTACTACCTCAAAGGGTAGAGAGAAATCTGGTTCTGCAGAACGAGATTGGTTACCAAGGCGGTCTTCAGCTTATCAAAAGCACTCTGGCACTTGGCAGACCATTGAAACGGGATATTCTTCTTGAGAAGATTAGTCAGGGGGGGAAGCTATGAGAGCATAATTTGGTATAAAAATTCTATACCAACCAGTCAATCCCAAGAATCCTCTGACTTCTTTCAGTGTCTTTGGTTCAGGCCAATCTATAACTGCTTGGACTTTTGCAAAATCTGGAGAAATTCCATCTTTGGATACCAGAAAGCCCAAGTATTTAACATGGTCAGCAGAGAAAGTGCATTTGCTCTTTTTTGCAAAGAGTTGGTGCTTCCTTATAATCTCAAGAACTTTTCTGACATGAGCTTCATGGTTAGCTGCATGGTTAACCATGAGCTTCATGGTTAGCTGCATTCTTTCAGAGTAAATCAGAATATCATCAAAGAAAACAAGAACAAAATCATCCAAGTATATTCTCTGAGAATGTCTTGCATTAGGCGGCGATTGAATGTAGCTGGGACATTTGTCAATCCAAATGGCATGACAATGAATTCTTAATGCCCATACCGAGTATTAATGGGGCTGTCTTCAAAATATCTTGCTCATTAATCCTAATCTGATAATACCCTCATTTGAGATCTATCTTTGTGAAGATCTGGGCTCCACTTAGCCTGTCTAGAAGCTCATCAATTCTAGGGATAGGATATTCTTAACTATTGGCTGATTGAGACCTCTATAGTCCACACAGAGTCTTAGCGTTCCATCTTTCTTTTTCTGAAACAGAACTGGTGCACCCCAAGGTGAAACACTGGGTCTTACAAACCCTTGTTCTAACAGTGGCTGTCTAAGCTGTTCCTTGAGTTCGATGGCTTCAGGAATTGGCATTTTGTAGTGCGCAAGGCTACTTGCTGAGCTTCGGGGGTCAATTCTATCACATGATCTACTTCCCGAATTGGAGACATCTCTGTTAATTTTGCAGGGAATAAATTATCATATTCACTTAACCATTCAGGCTCTTTAGCTTTTAACTTTGTGTCTACTGGATTCATTTTGACAACATAAATGAGCTGCTTCTTTGTAAGTCCTTTTAGTAACTTAGAAGCATTTACTAATTGAAGACTTGGGGATCCTGAAATTCCGGTTCCTTGAACTTTATTTCTATGAATGTCACGGAAGGAAATGGTTCCATTATTATGACAATGAATGTTAGCTTGATTTTTATGGAGCCAATCCATTCCAAGGATCCCGTCGAAAACTCCCAAAGGTATAACTATGAACTGACACAGTCAGTTAAATTCCCATCTAGATTGAATTGAATACGATCTGTCTCAAGGTGAGTGAAAAGAATCTTCCCATTGGCCAATTAAACTTGCATAAGTTTCCCTGATTTCTGTTCTAAGAATAGCTTATGCAAACATCCTGGGAAAATGAAAGAATGAGTACTACCTGAATCAATCAAAAGCTTAAAAGGCTTACCCTGATACTCAACTGGTGTATGGATGATGGAGAATTGGCAATTTGGCCCTTGGTTTTCAATTGCTGCGTAAATCTGTCCTCTTTCCTCTTCCACTACTTATGCTATTATGACTGCACTGGCTGTTGCAGTAGTCTGAGGTGGAACTCTTTCTCTTTGGTTGCCCCAGTTCTGGGAAGGAGTTTTGAGGCTACTCTGGACAGAGGCAGCTGAGGCAAATGGCTGAGCTAGAGTTCTCCTGAGATTGCCCTGATTTTGATGAGATGGACCTTGATTTGACTAATAGGAAGGAGCTGGTCTCTGCACTCTCTCGTTCCTTGACTTCCCTGTCCCCTTGACATGGCATGAGTCGGGCAGTCTTTCAGGTGGTGACCAAAACCCTGACATCCAAAACACCGGTTCTCACTTCTAAGCTCATCCCTCTGAATCCTTGAAAGAGGTGGGGCTCCTGAGAAAGTGTTCTGTGGGAAGGGTCTTCCTTCACTTCTGAATCTCCCAGTATCCTGATTCTAATTTGGGCCTTGTTGCCTCTTTGGGGGAGGAAAGTTTGAAGTACTTACGGGGGTTTAGAATCTTTTAAAGTTAGAGGGTGCAAGCTTTGGTGGGACCTTAACAACAAGGGCTTTGGAAAATTCCTTTGCCATTCTTATAGCTTTGGCCATTGAGACAGGTTTGGCATTCTTCACTAAGGTGTCTAATGGCTCGTTCATTCCTCGAATGAATCTAGCCATCAGCTGCTCTTCATCCAATTGTGGGGAATATTTGAGGAGAAGGGCAAAAGCTTGATGGTACTCTTCAATTTTCCGGCTAGGGCCTGCTTTAGTTCCAAGAACTCATTCATTTTAGTTTCAAGGAAGCCCAGAGGACAAAACCTCTTTCTGAGGTAAGCTTTAAGATCGGTCCAGGTCTGGGCATTCCGATCGAGACGGTTAGTCTCACAGTGATTCCTCCAAGCGACCCTGGCCGTTTCTACAATCTTTAACCTGGCGAGAGCCATCTTGTTTCTCTCACTGTAGCCAGTTACATCAAATTATTCTTCCATAGCCTCAATCCACTTTTCCACTACTTCACCTAACTGCTCCCCTTCACCCTTGAAGGGACCAGGTTGGGATCTGTGCAAGGCTTTTCGAACATCCGGATCTAACTCTTCGTCCATCAGTTAGAGGATCCGATTGCCTTGCACGGGCCGCGCGCCTCATGATTCTTACAAAACGAGATTTTTGTCAACTTAACTTTGACAACAGATTTATGATTATTTAATTTTTGCGATTTATTCTTTAAACAGATAATTATTTCATCATACTTCATGAAACAAGATTTACTCTGATAATTTTATTAACCATATTCACAATCATGAAAACAATTTGGAACTTTTTTGCAAAACATCGTTTATTATCAAAAGTTTGAGATATATACATAGAGCATCACGGCTCCCAAAATCACTGCCTCAATTGCATACGCATAAAGAAGCAAAATTGCGAAGGAGACATACCATGGTACACACGATTCATTATAGAAAGAGGTGCTGTAATTTTACTTCTAGGGATAAAGCAACTAAGAAGCCTAAAAACGCGGCATGAAATTCTAAAGTTCCTGGGTGAATGATCAAAGAGTTGTACATGCTGAACAAGCCCTAGCCTTATCAGAATCATGGCTAAGGAAATATTTTGCCTGAGCCTCTGACGCTGACTGGTACTGATATTAATACATCGTCCTTCAAAGAACCACATATACTGATGTCTCTCAATAGGATCAGGAAAGTAAAGACTCTCAAAATGACGTGCGAGTCTCACTCTACATACTCGGGTCGTATAGCAGAGTTGATGAGGTGCTCGAATGCAAAGGCTATCATATCCTGACTCTCGGAGAGTTCAGGAATGCCAGATAGATTCGAGGTATCCATCTATAAATTTCCAATTCAATTTATGAGTTTTCAATTTTTGAAGTTCATTCAACATAATATTAACAAGCGAAAACATTATTTCCCAGATTTACTTTAAAATTTTAAGCAATTTCTGTTGCTGTTATGTAAATTTACAACTGATACCAACTGTGAGATCCCACTGCCCCCTCTGCGCATCCCGATTCCCGGATGGTAGTAGCGGAAGTAGCTTCCTCTTGCGCGAGGCGGGCAAGGTTTCTCATTCGAGGCCTCGCCCTCGAATGTCCAGGCACATGAGACTAAGCTAGTGGTCATTCCGAAAATCAAAACTGGGAAAATTTTCCATGCCCGAAAAATGAGGATGATTCCACCATTTTTATTTTTTTAACAAATTTTTCTAACGAGGTCAAGATACTAAACTAATCTTCATCTGATTAAATCAAATAGAAGGAAAACTATTACAGACTTAACTTGAAGGAATCAACACTTTTTTCCTCATTGAATCAGGCACAGCCATTGATCTATTCATTAGAGAAGTCTTTAGGCTTTCATTTAACTACTCGAGTTCTAAGCGTATTCCTATTAATCAATTTTATTATTAAAACTCTACTGATTCCAGCAGCTCATGGGTTAGCCACCGCCCAACCACCACTCGAATTAGTAGAACCAGACAAGTACTCACCCACCCATAACTGAATGCGTTTCTTAACTTTTGCTTTAGAATACAGATACGCACACACTCCTCTTTAAACTTTAACTTTTAAGACAATCCATGACAAACAATTATTGGTTACAGATGTCATAACTCAAAATTTTCATTCAATCCTTGTTTCTCACAAAACAGTATCGCTTTGGACTCTCCGTTGAGACCAGCAGGTCAGCAACGAGATCCAATAATAGATTACAATAATTTTCTCATCATCATACACATATATATCTTCCACGACATATGCATGGGTGTCCTAAGCACAGCGAGCCCCTGCATTGCCTTGTCAGAACCCTCCAGGATCCTCCTTAGGTGTCCCGACACTTCACTCAGGGACTGCTTTGTCGACCCTCACCCGTCGTACCGAAGATACACCATTTTTCACCATACCCAGGCTGGTTAAGACCTGGGTAGGTTTTTGCCGTGTGAGCCGTCCTTTGAACACTCCCCACTAGCTGTTGTGCAACCGAACTTCCCTTAGAAAAACACATATACCAAATGCTCCCTCCACCAGCATTCTGGCATAAGACAATCCTTTAAGAAAACAAGGTTTCTATGCAAGTTTTCAGTTTTGATTTTCTTTTGAATATAATGGGTATACCTTAAATCCATATCCCAATACTTCTAGATCACAGGTCTAAAATTCCAACAGAATTTCTTGAATTCTGTAACCTTGATCCTCAAATCAGAATCGAGGGTCTTAACTTGATTTTAGATTCGGTGGGGATTTGAGTGAATTTTCTTGAACTGGTCACATCGTCTTTTCTTGAAACTGACGAAGGAGTTATGTCTTGGTGGTCATAGTCTGATTCAGGGTTTAAGTCTAGAAAGGTTCTCCCTGAACTATCTTTCTCGAAGGGTAATATTTCAATTACTATACTGAATTTCATTCATTGAGTATTTTGCTTAACTGAATTCAAAACTAATCACGAATTCCTATGAGGAATAAATTAATCATTTATCTAAAATTCTGACTTCGAAAGTTTTTCTAAATTTTCTCATTACCGAATCAGGCACAGCCGTTGATCTATTCATTAGAAAATTCTTCAGGCTTTTATTTAACTACTCGAGTTCTAAGCGTATTTCTATTAATCAATTTTATTATTAAAACTCTACTGATTCAAGCCTAACCCCATCCGACCCATGGGTTAGCCACCGCCCAACCATTGGAATTAGTAGAACTAGACAAGTACTCACCCACCCATAATTGAATGCCTTTCTTAACTTTTGCTTTAGAATACAGATACGCACACACTACTCTTTAAACTTTAACTTTTAAGACAATCCATTAACAAAAATTATTGGTTACAGATGTCATAACTGAAAATTTCCATTCAATCCTTGTTTCTCACACGAAACAGTATCACTCTAGACTCTCCGTTGTTGAGACCAGCAAGTCAACAACGAGATCCGTAATAGATTACAATAATTTTCTCGTCATCATACACATATATATCTTCCACGGCATATGCATGGGTGTCCTAAGCACCGCGAGCCCATGCATCGCCTAGTTAGAACCCTCCAGGATCCTCCTTAGTTGTCCTGGCACTTCACTCAGGGACGCTTCGTCGGCCCTCGCCCATCGTATCAGAAGCACACCATTTTTTATCATACCCAGGGTGGTCAAGACCTGGGCAGGTTTTTGCCACGTGAGCCGTCCTTTGAACACTCCCCGCCAGCTGTTGCAACCGAACTTCTCTTAGAAAAACACATATACCAAATGCTCCCTCTACCATTCTGGCGTAAGACAGTCCTTTAAGAAAACAGGGTTTCTATGTAAGTTTTTAGTTTTTATTTTCTTTTGAATACAATGGGTATATCTTAAATCCGTATCCCAATACTTCTAGATCGCACGTCTAAAATTCTAACAGAATTTCTTGAATTCTGTAACCTTGATCCTCAGATCAGAATCGAGGGTCTTAACTTGATTTCAGATTTGGTGGGTGATTTGATTGAATTTTCCTGAACTGGTCACATCGTCTTTTCTTGAAACTGACAAAGGAGTTATTTCTTGGTCATAGTCTGATTCGGGGTTTAAGTCTAAAAAGTTTCTCCCTGAACTATCTTTCTCAAAGGGTAATATTTCAATTGCTACTTTACTGAATTTCATTCATTGAGTATTTTGCTTAACTGAATTCAAAACTAATCACGAATTCCTATGAGGAATAAATTAATCATTTACTACTTTACTAAATTTCATTCATTGAGTATTTTGCTTAACTGAATTCAAAACTAATCACGAATTCCTATGAGGAATAAATTAATCATTTATCTAAAATTCTGACTTCGATAGTTTTTTTGAATTTTCTCATACCATGGTAGAATTTTCTCTCACAGAGTATTTACTTATTCATTTACCAATATTCATGGGATTTAAACATAGGATTAAAGAGAACTCTTATTTTGATATAAAAATTCTGTATGCATCTATTTATGCATAAAATCCAACTTCTACGGAAATAACACTTTTATATAAAAGAAAATCCTTTTATGCATCTATTTATGCATAAAAAATCAATTTTGATGAAAGTAACACTTTTGTCATAAAAAAGTTCTTTTCTGCATCATTTTATCATAAAAATCAATATTGGTGAAAGTAACACTTTTATAATTAAAAAAATTTCTTTTATGCATCATTTTATGCATAAAAATCAATATTGATGAAAGTTACACTTTTATAATAATAAAAAATCTTTTATGCATCATTTTATGCATAAAAACCAATATTGGTGAAAGTAACACTTTTATAATTAAAAAAATTCTTTTATGCATAAAATTCAATATTGATGAAAGTAACACTTTTATAATAAAAAAAATCTTTTATGCATCATTTTATGCATAAAAATCAATATTGATGAAAGTAACACTTTTATAATAAAAAATTTATTTCCAATATGCATCTTTCTATGCATAGAGTTTAAATCTAATCAAAATCACACCTTTATAATAAAAAATTATCCAATATGCATCTTTCTATGCATAGAATTTAATTCCAATGAAAATCACACTTTTATAATTTAAAAAAAATAACCAGTATGCATCTTTCTATGCATAGAATTTAATTCTAATGGAAATAACACTTTTATAATAATAAAAATATCCAATATGCATCTTTTTATGCATAGAATTTAATTCTAATGGAAATAACACTTACACTTTTAGAATACACAAACGGTGGGGATTACTCTTTTTGAATAGTAAAAGATAAAACTTATTTCACAAAATTTAAGAAAATTTTGCCATAACCTCCTTGTATGACTGACCATTTTTCAATTTTTTATATCCTCAAGTTACTTAAAAATTATCCCAAATGGTTTAAAGCATTCTAAACTAATCAATTTCCACTTTTAAAAGAGAAACAATATGAAAAGTTTAATTCTAGCAATTTGATTACTTATCTAGGATAAAGAAAGGCTCAATTTAAGAATGAAGAGAGGGGAAAAGCCTTTCCAACAAGGCAATATCATTTTTTTCATTTTAAAGAAAACAAAAATTAGAAAACCATTTAAAGGAATAAAGAAAAAGTAGGATTCTTAGCTTACATGAATTTTTGTGAGCTTTCCTTTGGCTTGATGGTTTGAGGGATCTACTCTTGTTTGCAACAAGAGTGGCCACCAATTCTTTTGAAGAAGAAAAGGTCAAAAACTAATGAATCATCAATAAATTCACTGTTTTTGGCTCTGGGGTGGAGTAGAGTAACAGTGCATAAAACACTATTAAGCTTCTACAAAGGGGGAGGCTTCTATTTTTAGGAAAAAGTGAGCTTCTAACCAAGCAAACTGATTCTAGAATTTTTCAGATCAGTTTGGTCAATTTTTGACCATTTTTGGGTCAGTTTAGCTTACTTTTTGGAGCTAGACTTGAATTAGGAGAGAGGAGAGATAAAATATCTCAATATTTGAGAATTTAAAACTCCACCACACATGTGAAAATAGGTGCCTCCTTCATGAGGGGGAATCCCCACTCTCTAAGGTGTTAAAAATTCATTTTTTTAGTATTTCCTTTGGTCCTTAGTCCACTCTTCATCCTTTGTGAGTATTTACTCTTTTTTTGGGAGGGGGTTCTTTATTTCTTCAATTTATATCCTCGCTACATTTGGATTAATCTGATTAGCCCATCAGAACCTTAATTTAAAATTTTCAAAATAGCTGGACCCTTAGGATAAGGCCTTTTGAACAAATTATAATTTATTTCTAATGCACCTTCTGAAAATCTTTTTGAACTGTTTCGGGGGAATTTATTCTAAAAGAGATATTTTTCCATCCAAAAATATATAAAATCTGAATAACCTCTCTCTAGAACATTTTCTCTCTCTAAGCCAAAATAGGTAGAAACAAGATCTTTTATTATTCTGAAGAGGGAATTGATTCCAGGGGGAAGATACTGGACATCTGGGGAGGAATCTTACATCTTGGAAGTTGTCTAATCTGAAGGGTTTTCTTCCAATTTTGTTTGTATGCTTCTTGCACCTCCTTTGTTGCAATCTTTGACTTGTTTTTGTTTTTTATAGTCCACATTGTTTTTCTTCTATGACTGTTTGCTGGTTCATCTAACACAACCAATACAATGTTTTTCTTCTGACTGGCTGACTGGCTGGTTCATCTGACGACACAGCCAACTTCTTTTTCCCCTTTTGGGATCTGGTGATGACTACCACAAGTGGTTGTACACCTTCTAGCTCTTTAATGTCGATGATGTTTATGGACGTTGCTGGTGCATCCACCGCCCCTCCTACCTTTTCTTGCAACTCTTGTCTCTTCCTCGACCTTGCCCTTGGCCATAGTAAGGTATATGAGGTGCTTGTCGGTGGTCAAGACCTGGCACTTGCATGGTTTCGAACCACCTAGTCGTCTCTGGAGGAGACACGACTAATGCTATTATGCTCAACAAGATAATCCAACGCTAATGTGTTGTGCCACCGATTTTCCTAGGTTAAGGGAGTTGGTTGCAATAGGGCGGCAATTAGTTCCTACATCTAGAGAGAGTCTTAACATGGCTCCTAATCCTGTCTCTAGAAGGGAGTCACTTCTGAATAGGGTTGACTACTACGGACATAGACACAAGTTAAAAGACATGTTCAAAATAGAGAGAGCAATGACACAACTTGAGAATCAAAATAGGCTTGCACAAAACTATAGATGAAGATGATGCCAACAATCTCCTGTAGTATTACTGAGTAAGGCTTAGCCTATATATTGCCACACCCTCTCTCTCTCTCTACTCTCCTTTTCTTTTACGTTCTCCGGACACGGGTACTACCCATTAGCAAGAATAGTTATAAAATTGTTAGAAGAAAGATCCAGAGTTGTTGTCCAACAGATATGCTTGGCGGTAGTCCACTGCTAGGGTGGCCACCAACACCTGGCGATCACGGTAAACGTTGTGCTAGTAGTGAAGCCCACATAATTTCGTGTTTTGGCCTTCGACTGCTTCCTTCTTTGAAAAATTTAAAAAAAACTTCATTTCCAAAATCTAGATCTGAGTTTTAAGGCCTATTCTAGACCCCTTCTTTCGGTCCTTCTTCTATGG
Source organism: Cibotium barometz (assembly GCF_041138505.1). Classification (NCBI taxonomy): domain Eukaryota; kingdom Viridiplantae; phylum Streptophyta; class Polypodiopsida; order Cyatheales; family Cibotiaceae; genus Cibotium; species Cibotium barometz. The sequence continues at coordinate 50,736,384 of NC_141072.1, read as the reverse complement.
CAAAGCCCCTAGAGACAAATTTTATTGGTTTTTCTAGGCCATACCTGCTTTAACTAGTCCATATGCCTTTCTTGACATGCAATATGGCTTGTGGGTGAGATTGCATGTCCTCATCATGCGGCCTTGTGATTTTGAACTCTTTTTCTCTTCCTTCAAGGGGACCAAACTCCTTCACGAGGTCATTCTTCATCTGCTACCTTGACTTCACCCCCTCACCTTCTACCGGAGGCCTCAATACCTCAACCATGTAGATGGGATCGAAGCCCCACTTCTCTCTTGATGGAAGTGTGATTGTATTGGTCTTTTGTAGTCCTCTAGTTTCTCCGCCACTTTGTAGTTCTGTTGCTGGAGCTCCTCCCATGGCATCTCCACAAACTCTTTGAGGCCCATCCTATCAAGCCATTGTGCATGCTTGTCCACCTCTTTGTATATTGTGGACAATAGGGGCTCAAACTCTAGCACCATATCTTCTTCTTCAAGAACACTGTGATAGAGAAGGCAAGGAAATGAGCAGTGTGTTTAGCAGAAAGAGACTTGAGAGCAAGAAGAGGGTCAAGAGTGTGGGGTGGCTTTTCGAAAGTAGATTTGCAAACTAGGCGTTTAATGGTGGAGACGCATTCAATTGTTGCCATGCGGTGCACCCTTCCCAAAGGCAATCATAATTGCATCATCTTCCCATGATTGCCCTAGATCTCCCTCATTTTTTGACCATAGATCCCTTCTGCGCTCTTTTCGGGGTCATTAATGGCCTTTGCATGTCCATGCCCCCCTTTTGTGGCAGCAACCTCAACTTTCCCATTTGCACCATGCTACTGCCACCTAGATCCTTGGTATCTGTACACACCATTACCATATTTACACATGGTGAATTTAATTTTGGGTTCTCTTTGGTATTTTTCAAATCTCTGAAATCCGGTCGTTCTTCTTAATTCTAGCCAGACATGGATTCTAGTTAATTAATCACTTCTAGATTAGGATTCTGATTCTCTTCTGGACACTTTCTCCCTTCATTTGGTATCGTTCCCTCCATAGTAGGGTTTCAGCCTGTATCCATTTGCCATCTTCTTGATTTTTTCACCATCAAGACTTGCCCACTTAAAAGTTCATGTCCCCAGCTTCTTGATGATTCTATATGGGCCCGTCCATCTCATTTTCAATTTTCCTAGGTGGGGTCCCATTTTTAATGTAAGTAGCAATACTGCATCTTCTTCATCAAAGATCCTAAACCTTGTGTTCCTTTCCACCTCTAGCTTTCTTCTCTTCTTTACAATCAAGTTGTTGTCCAAGCACTATGCAGTCTTATTTCATCAAGTTTCAAGAGCTATTCAATCCTGTGCATCTATGATTCTTCCGGAGAAAGCCTTTCGGCCCCATTGCTATCATGAGACTCTGTTCAGGGGCACTATTGCTTCTAATCCATACACCATACTAAATGATCTTGTTGCATTCTTATAAGCTATCCAAAATGCCCATAATGCCGAGTGCAGTTTCGTGTCCCAATCGTTCATGTTCTCATTCACTGTCTTGATCAAGATTCCCTTGAGGATCTTGTTGGTGGACTCTGCTTTCCCATTGGCTTGTTGGTAGTAGGTTGTTGAATTCTTGTGTATTTTCATGTGCTTCTCTGTTAATTTCCTAATCACTTCATTGAAGAAGTGAGTCCCTTGATCGTTGACTATCTCTATAGGAGGGCATCCGAATCTTGTCATTATGGTTTCATAAAGAAACTTTAGCACGGATGATGCCTTGCAATCTCTAAGGGCCTTGGCCTCTACCCATTTTGTGTGATAAATGTATTTTTTTCATGTCTTGTGAGAAGTTGGTTTGAATGGGCCGACTATGTCCAGACCCCATCTCTAGAATGGCTCAAGCGGCCCCCATCCTCTGGCACATGTCACACTCTTTTGAGAACAATGCGGTTAGCCACCACAGACCCACCTGGAATATTTTTTATTCTATGACTTCTCCAAAAAAAATGCATGCCGTTGCTTAGTCCTTGATGTGCCTCTGCTAACACAGCCTCCTATAGCTCCTGCTCAGGGACACATCTCCTAAGAATTTGGTCAATGCTCATTTTGTATAGCTTCCCATCCACTCACATGAATGACTTACTCCAGAGAGTCAACTTCTTCCTCTAATCTCTGGACATGTACTCTAGAAAAAGGACTGGTCAAACAAGAATAGTAGCATTTCATCATGCCAATTGAGCTTTTCTCCTTCTATGAGAAAAAGTTGTGCATCTGGGAAATCATCTTCCACCCCGTCTAGTTCTTCTCCTATTTCCAGTCTCCAGTTGTGCATGTTTATTCCTAGGGGTGTGCCTTATGTTTAACTCAAATTCTTGTAATAAGAGCATCGATCTGGCCAGCTTTCCTGCCAAGTCTGGTTTGTTTATTAAGTACAAGAGAGATTTATGATCTACATGAAACTTAAGCATCTTACCCATCAACAAGTAGTGCCTGAACTTCTTGATGGAGTAGATCATTCCCAGTGACTCCTTCTCTATTGTGGAATAGTTATTTTTTGATCTGGACAATCTCCTGCTTGCATCTCCTGCTTGCATAGTACACTGGTCTATACCATCTCTCCTATGCTTCCTGCATCAGGGCACTGCCAATGGCCACATCTGAGGTGTCGACATACACATGGAACACCAAGTCATAGTTGGGCTGCTCTGGAGGATGGGCGTGGCTGACAGTATCCTCTTTAGATTTTGGAATGACTCTTGACAGGGTCCGGACCAAACATATTCTGCATCCTTCATCGTTATAAGCTATATAAGGGCACTGCCACATTAGCTAGGAACCTCATGAACCTACTATGCCACTTGATTAGCCCTAGGAATCTTGCAAGCTCTTTGGGATTCTTGGGAGGTTACAGCTTTACAATGACCGCAACCTTGGCTAAATCCACCACCAATCCTTCTGCAAACACTGCATGTCCCAAGAGAGATCCACTAGCTACATCGAAGGCACATTTGGCTGCATTTAGGCTCAGTATTGCCCTTCTACACTTTTCTAAGCACATTGTGAGGTGTGTAATGTGTTCTTCTTTCTTCCTAAACATGCTGGCTCAGTCTTTCCCTTCTACACTTTTCTAAGCACATTGTGAGGTGTGTAATGTAATCTTCTTTCTTCCTAAACATGCTGAAATCATCCACAAACACCCTCATGAAGGTGGTCAAATATTCATATAATATTTCCTGCACCAAGCAAGAGCATTTTTTCAGCCCGAATGTTCTCACATTGGAGGCAAAGGCTCCCCATTATTTTACGAAGGCAGTCTTTTCTTTATCTTCCTAGACCATTCACACTTAATTTTACCCCCACTAAATCCATCCAGGAAAGAATATGTTTCATGGCCTTCTACTACATCTAGCAAGGAATCAATGAAAGGCAGTGGAAATGGGTCGGATATAGTGGAAGCATTCATCTTGCAACGATAGTCAATGCATACCCTCAACTTTGCATTCTTTTTTGGAACAATGACTATCGACAATAGCCATTCTGCCCAATCCACAAGATACATGAACCCTACTTTCAGTAATTTGTCAATCTCTTCTTTTGAATGCTTGGCATAGTTTGGGTTTATCCTATATTTACACTATCTTATAGGGGTTGCATCTTCCTTCAAGTTAATTTTGTGCTGATAGAAACTGAGGTCAATCCCTTTCATGTCAGAATAGTTCCAAGCAAAGACATCCTTCTAGGAATTCAGTAGTTCAAGGAGCCTCCCTCTAAATTCCTGATTCAATGTAGCACTAATCTTGACTGTTTTGGGTTCTTGATCATCCCCTAAATTCACCTCCTCAAGCTTGTCTTCCTGCACCCTAATATTTATTTTCCTAAGCTCACCTTCTTCCTATTTTAGAGCCACCATGGCTTTTTCATGTTCTACCTGTAGCTTTTCCACATCATCCTGAGCATCCTCTTCCTCCTCACACTCGCTTTCCTTATTGACTATCACTTTAGGATGGCCTACTAGGACCTCTGGGTCATACCTTTGCACGATCCTTTCTATGTTCACTTCAAACAAGGAAAGAAGATCTGGATTCTCCTTCAAGATCTGCTCTTCTTCATCATCTTCTACCCCTTCTTAGAGGTAGTTCAGGCCTTCTACATGCATTAGTAGTCTACATGCATTAGTCAGTTTCCTGGGCTTAGCCTGTCTCTTCCTGCCACCAAGATGCAGACCTTCTTTTGCCTCTTCTGATGGGGATCTTGTCCATCTCCCGGTATGCTTTATTCTTCCACTCTGAAGCCATGGCCTTCCTAGGAGCATGGGATATGCAACTTCTATCTCAGTCATCTTGAGGATAATGAACACAGCAGTGAAACTACATCCTGTCACCTCATCCTGTCACCTCTATCTATTCTCCCTTGATTAGCCTGACAAGTCTCAGACCCTTCTCTGGTAATCCATACGAATATGGAACGGAGTGGGTTACATATCAATGATCCCTAGCCTTTTAGCCAGGCTATCTAATATTATGTTTACCCCCCCTGAGCTACCATCCACCAAAATGCCTCTTGTTTTACTGTCGCACCCCTCGTTACTTCTTGAACAGATGTGTCACAATCCTGAACAATTTCCACATTCTTGCATTTTGCCACCGCATTTTCCAGTTCTTGCAAAGGCATTTGTGCCAATTTTTCATTTGGTATTATGACATATAGCAACTTTTGTCTATAGTTAGGAACTAGGTTTAGCATTTGACCTAAAGCGATATTCAATTTCATCTCGCTGAGATCCTCCCATAAATCATACTCCTTTCTGGAACTATTGCCTTCCTCCTTGCTAGTGGGCTCATCTCCACATATTCTTTCTTCTTCCTGATTCATTTCTTTCCCTCATTCCTGACTTCCCCTTGTCAGTTTTCCATTCCAGATTTTCTTTTTCTTCTTTCCTTGCGATGATTTTGCTACTCTGGCTAGAATTGGCTCCAATTGGCATTTTTGTGTCATTTCTCTAGCTGCTTTTTTGTTGTAGAGCGTCTTCTTTCCTATTGCAATATCCTCTTTCTTCTTGATCAGGCTTATCCTATCCAAATTTCCTTTAGATTTTCTAGGCACGAGCTTTCCTATTTTGTTCTCATCATTCCTTGTGCGCTTTGCACTAATTTTGTTGTCCTACCCATTGCTCTGGCCTCTGTCCCTATTCTAGTTCAGCATTCTTGCCCATCGACAGCTTGACAAGTCCTTGTGATCTTGTCATGGCCATCACTACTAGTGGATTTGTCCTTCCTTCTCTATGGTCTATTTTTATCATATTCATAGCTACATCATTTCTTAATGTGTTTGCCTCCGTTGTTGGCCTTGTTTCCTATATTTCTTGGTTGATGGTGCTGAAATATGGGGCAGTCATTATGCTTATGTCCCAAGCCATTACAATAGAAACATGCCCCTCTTGGACCAAATCTTCCACACCGGCAAACCATAACTGCTAACAAAGTCAGTTAAGAAAACATTGGTAGAATTACATAGAGAAATTTATCTAAGAGATGCAATGTCGGCTAAAGCAAGTCAAGCAAGACTAGAGCTGCAACAAGTAAGAACACCGCTCATGTAGGAATAAGGTAAACAATGGAAACTACATGAGGAGCTGCTGACTGTCAAGCACCAGATGAGATCATCAACTCCGTTCACAGAGCTGCTATAAACAATCAAGTCAACATCCTCTGCTCCAACAATTTGTGAATCTACAAGAGGCCAAGCAGAGACAATAGACACATGTAGTAGAACAACTGAAGGCAAAAGTGCAAAATATGGAGTATGTTGCCTACAGCCTTTCTAAATTCAAACAACAGCATGATGAATAGGGATGGGACTTGCCTATAAACCCCTACAAGCAGGATGAATTTCTCAATAAATATAAACCAAAGGAAAAATCAACATCCCAAACCCATGGATTCTCATCTCATCAGATCCGAAATGATGATGCATAGCTATGCTGTAGGGCAAAAATTTTTTGCAGCAAAACTACACCCAAGATGAATACAAAGATGCACTCAGCAAGAACTGGAATGCAATAGACAAATACAAATATTTTCCAAATTATTATTTCATTAGTTGAATTATAAAGCCACACATGCCTATGTAAATAGGGTTTTTGATACAATACAGCCCCAAGACCATAAGGGAGGCTTGGGATGTGATCCCCAGGTAGCAGAAAGACACTAGCAGAAGAATAGTGGTGGCTTAAATCAAATAGCACTATGCCACCCCCACCCATCCATCAATCGTTCCGGTCAGCCTCTAAGGCAAACTACTAGCACATAGCCACCATGCGTGCTAGGTGTTGACCATTCTTGATGCAAAAGTTGTGGACTGGTGGGACCTAAATAACTAGCCACTGGATGTAGGACAACAGTAGATGGTAGTGCACATCCGCATACATTGTAATCATATGTATTTCTTTTAAATAGTCTTGTAACAACACAATGTTCTTGTAACAAAAAGGCCGATGGGTGGGACAAGAAAGAGAGTCCTTTTGACTTAATAAAGTAGGAAGCAGATAGGAGTCCTTCTGACTTAATAAAGTAGGAGGCAGATAGGAGTAAATAAATAGATAGAGTAGAATTGTATGAGTTGAAAAAGCATAGTAATATAGAGTGTCTAAATATTCTTCATTGTGTACTATCTAAGTGTCTAAATATTCTTCATTGTGTTTTCTGTATGTTATCTGATCAATCTGTGAGTTAGTGAGTTCCGAACCCCTTGGGCTTCGGCATTGACAGATCCATTTTCAATTAGTAAAGCAACTATATCCTTCAGATTAACCACTAAGACAGAGGGAACCTAGGGCTCTTTGAGTGCGGCAATCTACATGGGCTCCTCCAGGGGGTTCTCTGACTATGTGAGGAAGAGATTCTATATGAAACAATAAATACTCTTGTTGTTGTACCTATTGAGGAACATTTTTTCTTTGATGAGAGTAACATTGTTACTTCCATATGAAACAATAAAGGCTCTCATTGTTATACCTACTGAGGTGCTTAAACATTGTTGCTTGAGCTTTGGTGAAAGTAACAAACTCAATGCATGCATCTAGATCAACCCCTAAGACCATAATAAGGAACCTTGATAGGGAAGGAGGTAGGTCTTCTTGTATGTACACTTCTCCTCTTTTGAAGCCTCCTATACACCCTTTGCTTCATGAGGGCATGGCCTAATAGGGGTCTTTTTGGTGCAAGTTCTTACCTTCTTGTTTTGCTCCATACATGCTACCAAAATTTCCTTAGTGCTAGAAATGAGAATATCTAATTCTTTAAGGTCTTGCTCTACATTCTCCTAGTTTATCTTGGCAAGTGTTAAAACCCTAAGATCTCTCTAGATAATTGTTATGCATAAACATGCATAAATCAGGCATAAACTCAACCACCCAAGGGATGAGCCCAAGGGATGCACACATGAATAATAATGAAATACATCATACCTCTACCTTGATGTCCCATACCATCAAGAGGTATAACTCCAATCCAATAGCATGTAGCTAAAGTGTGAAATGGTTGATGAGTAGATATGGACCTCTACACAAGAGACTATAGCATAAGCCCTCAAGCCTCCAAGCCTCCAAGCCCCCTTGAGTGTGCCCCATGCCCCTATTATATAGGAGGGTCCTCAAGTGACTCTTGACTTTCCATTCCCCATGTGTGACCCTTGGATGCCTGCCCCTAACCTTAACCCTTAAGGTTAGTCCTAACCCATGCTCCACTAGAGCTTGTTCCCATGCTCCCATGCTCACAAGCCTAATGTGGGTTAGCCTCCTAGTATATACACATATAATGTGTATATAACATAGCACACATAATGTACATATAACATACTTCCCCTCTCTCAAAACATTGCACTCTTGCAATGAAAAGAAGGAGAACTGCACTGAACAATCTCAACCGACTCCCAAGTCAAATCCTCAATTTTCCTATCTTTCCACCTAATGTTAACCTCAAGGATAAGTCAACTACAAAGTTTCCTTTCCCTGAATTCATGTACCATATCAGGTTCATGTGGAACATAGGATAAATCTTCGACTTCAACAAGTTCTTAAGGAGTAACTCTGTTATCCTCACCTCCAGTTTCCCTTTCAATCTATTGATATGAAAGACTGGATGAACTCTCACAATTGGAGGTAGTTTTAGTTCTTACGCAACCGTGCCAATCCGATGCATAACTCAAAATGGACCACAATATCTAGGAGATAAATTCGAGCATTTTTCCATTGACAAAGTCTGAAAATCTTTAGGAACATTAAAATAAACCAACGCTCTTGGTTCAAAAGACCGAGATGAGCGTCCCCTATCATCAGCATAAAACCCTGCCCTATCATGAGCACTCCTGATAGAAACCCGAGCTTCGGTCAGCATTTCTTGCATATCTCGCAAGAAATCCCTCGATGCATCAAGCTCGATGTCCTTAAGACCGACATCAATAGGTGTCCTAGGTTGATACCCATACATAAGTATGCACGGACTAAAAAATAATAGCCGTAAATTTAGAACTGTTATAGGCAAATTCCATCATTGGAAGATATTTTTTCCAATATGACGATTTTCTAGAGACATAGGCACAAAGCATATACACTATAATATGATTCATACACTCTGTTTTCCCATCAGACTACTGCGGATGATCAGAGCAATTCACATTCAAAGTAACTTCCTCGTTGTAAACCATTTGGAATAAAGTAAGAAAACATGGTATTAACAGCAGAAACCAGGGATTCATCGGTGCCCCGACATACCCACATCTGCATATGGAATAATCGACGTCTCGAGTTACCCATATCAACATAGAGAGTCATCAACGTCTCGGTGAGACACATATGTCATCCGTAAACCTATCAGGTTGATTGTGTAAATCACCTAAAGTACGGAACTAAAGAAAGAAATGCCAACAAAGGAAGAATCTAAATTTCCTTATCCGAACACAACAAGATAAACTTGTTTGAACTCTAAAGAAAGAGATTTCAACAAGTGAAAATGCCGATGAGATTACCCTCATCAAAACATGCAGGCTATAAATAAAAGAAATTTATCTAGAGAATGCCCACAATATAACTTCTTGTGAATTTAGAAAATAAGATTGTCTTTGAATGTTGAGATCAACATGCTAAGTGATGTAAGCAAAGCAACAATCTTGAGCCCAAATTATCCCATAAGATAATATATGTGAGGGATCACTTGCGTCCCATACCACCATGATACCACCCATACATACCTTAACAATTTGAAACTCCCTAGTATGCTGTCTAGAAAAATATGAATAAAATCCTGTGTAAAAGGAATAAGATGACCTTATCTAGACTTTCACATACTAAACCTGTCTCTATATACTTGAGACTACATCAAGGAATAACTCCTTCTGAGTACATCATTAGAAAAGAAATTATATTATTGGCGCCTTTCTAATGATAACTACCCAAAACACAATAAAGTTAGGATAGAAAAATAACTCACCTAGCTATATAAGCAACTAGGTATCCGAGTTGGAATATATACAAGAGTATAAGAAATATACTCCAAAATTATGTGCAAAAAAGAACGAAGGCAAATGCTACCTTCAAAGCACATGTAAATATTCAAAAGATCAAAAGATCCTTATAAAACCATGGATAAAAGCATAGAAGCTTCTTAAATCCATAAAAACCATAGTTGATCATAAAAATCAATGCATACCATCTAATGGACAGTAATCATGCCAAAAGAAGCATTAAAATTGGTGGTCAACTCATCAATCCAGAGTATATGAACGTTGTGTTGTTCAAATAAAACTCCAAAGTAAGAAAGTGAAACACATGTGTGTAGCACTCAATAAGAAAACCCTAGACATAAGTGATCTAGGTAGAACCTGGTGAGTCCATATAAAACTTGGAAAATATCCAAAAAAAAATCTACCAAAACAAACCGATCACCTAACCCATGATAGAATTTGTCTTAGGCTTAAGAAATTAAGCACAATCCACACTTTAATAAGTGCAAAATAAATTATCATGGAAAAGTGTCAAAGGTGAAACACACTTTGAACGTAAATTATAGCCTTCAAAAGAAATTAAGGAACATGTCCAAAAAGAATGGCTAAATCATGGTAAAAAATCATGAATACATCTTTTAGAATTAATCCAAACATAAATATCCATTAATACGAGGTATAATCGTATAAATAATATGCGAATAATCCGTATCTATCTAATGTTCGCATGAGAAAATGTACTTCAACATTAAATAGCCCTCAAAAATATTAAATTCTCGAGAAAAAGAATTATCATGATTTTTTTCTAGTTTTCCCTAATTTATAGGACCTCAAAATATAATAATTTTGAATTCCACAAAACCTATCTCTTGGCATTCCAAACCTATATTTTTTTCAAAAAAAATTTAGCAATTAAATTTACCAAAATACCATTGATATTTTAAAAATACCAATTTTTAGGATTTTTAAAAATAATTTTAGAATATTCCTAATTTTTCCTGAGAATCCCATCGTTCACGAAATTTTCAATTCCGCCCAACAATTCTCAAATCCAATGAAAATTTTTAATTTTAATAGATTTTTCTAATTTTTTGGGTCAAAAAATATAATTTTAAAAGAATTTAAATGGTCACGGGCGCCCGAATGGACACACCACATGCCAAACACCAACCCCACATTTTTCCAAAATTTAAAATAACCTTTGTCTAATTTTCCACTAATTTTCAAAAAAAAATTAAAATTTTTAAATTACCCCGAACGCATTTAGAATACGAACGGTCAAAAAATTTCAAATTTCCAACGGTTTTCCCGGAATACGGAAAGCCAAAAGTTTTGGGAAAATGAAAAGACAAAAAAAATTAGAATGTGAAAGGTCAAAGGTTTTCGGAATACGGAAGGTCAAAAGTTTTTCTGGAATTCGGAAAGCCAAAAGGTTTCGAGAAAACGGAAAGCCAAAGGTTTTCCGGAAGATGAAAAGCCAAAAATTTTCAGAGAATTTTTTACTCAAATCCCGTAATTTTCAAAAATTTCCAGGCTTTTTCCAAGCTTTTTTTGAAATAAATTCAAAATTTGATTTTTGAAAGGGGGGCGATTTTTTTCGCCCGACTGCAGCGCAGCCCCCCCCCCCCCCCCCGGGTCGTCTGCGCGTGGAACTGTGAGAGAGGGAGTGAAAACTCCCTCCTCTCCTTCTTCTCCCCTCTTTCCTCTCCCTCTTCTTCCTTCCAATCTCTTTCTCCTCCCCTCTGTTAATCACAGATTACTTTAATCCATGATTAAAGTTTTTAATTAAACTTTCTTTAATCATAATTATCATTAATTATGATTAATGTTTTAAAAAAATCATTTTAAAGAGATTTTCTCCCGAAAAAAAGAAAGAAAAATCTGATTTGAGAGGCGGAGAGAGTCCCACGCACACGGGAGAGCATCTCATGCATCAACACGCTGTCCCCTACTAAATTTCAGTAGAAATTGACAGAAATTTGATCGCATTCCCACGGAAAAAACCCGCAAAAAATGTATAAAAATATATTTTAGATAAAAAAATGCTCAAAAAATTCCTAAAAATTTAGGAAAAAATTTTTAAAAATTCTAGAAATTCAGGGAATCCATTCTACAAAAATATCCACCATAAACTTTATGGTATTTTTGTAAAAATTTCCATTAATGCTCGATTTTATCCATAAAAAATAAGAAAAAATAGCATTAACTCACGATATTCCCCCGCAACGTCGATTCGTCCATTGAATTGTAGTTACACATGTTCCAATCACCATATCGATGATCCACGTGCAATTCATCAACACAAATCAACAAAAGATAACATTTTATTAGTAAATATTAAAATTTACTTTAAAAAATCAACAATTAAATAGAGATTGCTCTAATACCACTGTTAAAACCCTAAGATCTCTCTAGATAATTGTTATGCATAAACATTCATAAATCAGGCATAAACTCAATCACCCAACCACCCCGAGCCCAAGGGATGCACACATGAGTAATAATGAAATACATCATACCTCTACCTTGATGTCCCATACCATCAAGAGGTATAACTCCAATCCAATAGCATGTAGCTAAAGTGTGAAATGGTTGATGAGTAGATATGGACCTCTACACAAGAGACTATAGCATAAGCCCTCAAGCCTCCAAGCCTCCAAGCCCCCTTGAGTGTGCCTCATGCCCCGATTATATAGGAGGGCCGTCAAGTGACTCTTGACTTTCCATTCCCCATGTGTGACCCTTGGATGCCTGCCCCTAACCTTAACCCTTAAGGTTAGTCCTAACCCATGCTCCACTAGAGCTTGTTCCCATGCTCCCATTCTCACAAGCCTAATGTGGGTTAGCCTCCTAGTATATGCACATAAAATGTGTATATAACATAGCACACATAATGTACATATATCAGCAAGCCCTATAAAAATCACCTCTTCTATGGGGAGTGGGATACCTATGATATGAGAAGACTTTTGTTAAGAGGTACATGTTAACTATGTTGTTCTGATGTTGTGGCAGATTATAGCTCTTTGTGTAGATAACACGCCCAAATATCTTAAGAGATTCGTGTGAATCTTCAGTAGCTTATGAAGGCCACTCATATTATACCTATCCATGGGCTTGATCTACATTATCATTTTGAGACTACATGACCTATTAGTTCATATCTACCTTTTCTTTAACATTGGTATATTCCACCCATTTTTATTGAATACTTTCTCTTTAAGCATTATATCAAAGGGGAGGTCTTTGCACTCCACCCTCTATGTGCATGTGGTTGGGGGTAATTGCATAGTTTACCCAATATCATCCTCTTTAATCATTATTCTTTTTGGGAATCCATCTTGAAATGTTACTTCACCTATTTTGTCTTTTTATCATAGGACTTTATGACATCTGCATAGAGTTGATGAATTTCAAAAGGAAAATGGTATTAGAAAGAAACCTTGCCTTTTGATGTCGGTACACCCCTACTTTATAATCTTCATGTTAGTATACACTCAATGCTCGCCTCTCAGCACGTATCTCACTTTGATGTATAATGCACATTTTTTAGGCCCCCATTATGAGGAGTAGCCATGGTGCATATGTCTTTAGTGGGAACCCTGACTTAGACGCGGATGGGTCATTATTGTGACCATTGATGATGGTTAGGAGATGGTCAGGGGTACGAGTGTTAGCTGGGGTCTAGGGCATCACCCCGACTAGGGGGTCGGTTTGGGGGTAGGAGCCCCCGAGACGACGGTATGAGTAATATTCCCTCGAATAATAGGTCCATCATTAGTGGGCGGTGGTCGATGGGCCGCGTTCTTGATATGCGGGCGGTGACCATGTCTATGCAGTGTAACCACCCTCGTTGTATACGTGTCTACTACACCACCTACAGTACTATATATGGACATGGTTGCCACCATGAGCTAAGGGCATCCAATGCTTGTGAGTATCTACCCCTTCGACACCTCATAGATACTCCATCTAGAGTCTGTCTAGATCGCCATCTAAACTCTACTTGAGAGCACACAGGTGGACAGCACCATTTCTTGTACCTCTTTGGTATAATCAGAATTTTAAATTCTCTCCATTGTGTATCTATTGCATTCTCTATTGTTCTTTATCTTGCTGTCTCTTTCCGTTGTGATGTATTCTTATACTTTCCAGCTATTTTCCTGAGGTATGGTCCAAGGTGAGTGAGATTCTATGCCATTGTAACTTTCTTCTTTGATTTCTTCCTTGGTGGGGTTGTTCCCACATCACTTGAGGTTTTGGGTTTCGAGAAGGCATAGTCTAAGTCCTCGTGCTACTTCTTATGGTCACCCTATAAAAGTGAGAATCAAATCTGTAAGCCATAAATTGGCTAGTTTGGAGACTATTTATGGTCATCCTCCTATAAACGTGAGAATCAAATATGTAAGCCACAAACTAGCTAGTAGGGAGGCTCCTTAGCTACTTTAATTTTTTTTTGAGAATTAGTATGTTACTATTGTAATCTGATGTTAGTGAAGCTATTTGTATGCTTAGTGGTACTCTCAATAGGTTTTTTTTAGGCATGAAAAACCACGTTGGTTTTTCACACATGTGAATATCTCAAGATATTCATGGGAGATATTTGACATGAATATCTGGAGATATTCATGGGAGATATTTGGCATAAATATCTAGAGATATTTGAAAAGAAAAAAATGTCATTATTTTAGAGTAAAATCATGGTAAATTGTGATATTAGGACAAGATAGGACTTAGCCATCGCCAGTGGTGGTGAGAGAAAAAGAAGAAGAACACACATGCCAAGGTATGACATGAAGGATGTCAGATTTGTGTATGGAGGGAGCATAATTGATGAACCCAACACCAAGGGTAGGGATGGAATCTAGCAAGAGGTAAATATGGGACTCCATCTGGATAGGTGAACCAGTATTAAGGGAGGTATCAACAACTAGGCAATCGAGGTCAAGCATGGTGGTGGTACTATACCACCATATCCAAACAAAAAAGGATAGATATAGCTATAGTTTTGAATGTGCTCACATAAGCAATCAAAATAGATTGTCTCAAGTGGAAAGAAGAGTACCTCGAGTGAAAAGAAGAGACTACTTCAAGTGGAAAGAATATACTACCTTAAGTAGAAAGAATATACTACCTTAAGTGGAAAGAAGAGAAGAGACCACTCAGGAGAGCAAAACTGTCTTAGATGTGAGCAACCAAGACACATTATGAGTGAGTGTCCCAATGCACCTATTGTGGCATACCCAACTCAAGGTGTTTCAGGACCACGATATCAGTGACCTACAGCTTTAGTGAAAAGTAATCTAAGACTAGTAGCTACTCAAAGTTATCAAGGACCACCGCCACTCCAAAATTGGGGTTCCAACTTAGTCAATTGGTTCAAAAGCTATTACTGTTTTTCTAATGTGGAAGATGAAGAAAGAGGAAGTATTTATGTTGCCATAAAATATCAAGGTCAAAATGGATACTTTTTTGTTATTCAAACACCTACAAGATATCAAAGTGAGAAATTTAAGCTTTTAATTGATTCTCGGAATGCTCATTCTTTCATTTCACCTGGCTACCTACAAAAGTTAGAATTAGATCAAAGATAGAGTAAACCTATGCAAGTTGAGTTAGCTAGTGGAAAGTTACTTCTCTCACACCATGAGAAAGAGGAAGAATGTATGCTGCCATAGAACATAAAGGTTAGAATGGACAATTTTTGTTATTCTAACACCTACAAGATATCAAAGTAAGAAGTTTAAGCTTTTGATTAATTTTATAAATAGTCATTCTTTCTTTTTTCTTGGCTACCGACAAAAGTTAAAATTAGATCAGAGACAAAGTACACCTATGCAAGTTAAGTTGGCTCTAGTGGAAAGTTATTTGTCTCACACCATGAGAGATGGATAATCTCCAATTCTCTCTAGATGGGAATTTGTAGATTCAGAGTCTTATCGTTGGTTTATATGTATTGGTTTATTCAAAAAGAAATACATTGTCACAAAGGGACCCTCTTTTTTGGATCTTTAAAATAATAAGGTCTAAAGGATTATAGTAACCTAGGTCTCCAGCATTACAACTTGTAAATCTATCTAGATTGTTAAAAGGACTTAGAAAGAGGGAGGATTGGAGTAGCTAGGAGGCCTAGTTACTCCAAAGTATTGGAGTAGCTAGGTCTCCAACATTACAACTTATAAATCCATCTAGACTGTCAAAAGGGCTTAGAAAGAGGGAGGCAATTTATGTGGTAAAGTTAAACTCTTTTGGAAAGGAGATAGGTTTAAATGAACCCAAATGGTTAAGTGAATATGCTGATATATTCCTTGAAGAGTTGACAAAAATTCCTTTTAACTGAGAAGTGTACACATGAGATAGAACTTATCCTTGGAGTGCAACTGATTTCAAGGAGAGCCTATAAAATGGTTGTTCCAAAGGTAACTGTACTCAAGGAAAAACTAAAGCAACTCCTGGAGTAAAAATTTATTCAACCAAGTGTATCTCCATGGGGTGTGCTAGTTCTCTTTCAACAAAAGAAGAAGGATGAAACATTGAGATTGTGCAGCATCAATTACAGAGGTTTAGATTAAATTATGATAGAGAATAAGTATCCACTGATACCTAGAACAGATGAGCTTTTGGATCAACTGAATGGAGAAGAAATTTTACAAAGATTAATTTAAGGTCTGGATATTATTAAATTAGAATCAAGGGGCTAGACACACTAAAGGCAACTTTCAAAACAAGATATGGGCACTATGAGTTTACAGTCATGTCATTTGTCCTTGCAAATGCTTATGTGGAAGGTCAGTAGCTTATAAGTCACAAAATCTCAACCCCATGAGTGAAATTTTTGGTCATCAATCATGCTTTAATAATGTGGAGGCATTATCTTCTTGGACAAAATGTTACTCTGTTAACTGATCACAAAAGATTGAGATGGATATTTACCTAGAGTGACCTTAATATGCATCAAAGAAGGCAGATGAAAATATTGCAAGAATTTGATTTTGAAATAAAATATAATTCAGAGGGGGGAAGGAAAATGTATCTATACTGATGCTCTTAGTTAGAAAGCTTCCTTGCTCACCATAACTATGATTTCCAACTAGCTTCCCAAAAAAAATAAGAAAAAAAATAGGATAAATAAATTTTTTACCCCAATAATTACCTTATTGATGTAAGAAAGCAAGAGTGCCTAAGAGCTAAACAAAGTTCAAGGATTAAAGTTTGAGGATGGATGCTTATATTATAATGACCACTTGTATATTCCAAGCAAAAAGGAGGACTCAAGAAATGGATTTTTTTAAAGGCTCATGATAGCCCAATTGTTAAGGACATCCCAGATATGTGAAGGCATTCATGGTGGCGATTAAGAAGAGACTAGGATTAAAAAGGAATGTATTGAATCATGTTTGTTACTTGTCAAAGGATCAAAGCAAAGAGAATAAAGTTGTCTGAAAAGTTGCATCCTCTGGATATTTCGACAATGAAATGGAAATACATAAGTATAGATCTCATTACCAGTTACCTTCAAATGCTGGGATATGACTCTGTTTCTGTGGTGGTCGATAGATTGACTAAAATTTCCCATTTCATTTTAGTAAAGAAGACTTTTACTGCTATGGATATTTTTAAAGTATTTTTGTGAGAGATTTTTACACTTCGTGGATTACCTCATACAATATTAGTGATCAAGATGCAAAGTTTATCTCACATTTTTGGACAACAGTCTTTGAAGAAGTAGGAGCATCCTTAGGTCTTAGCACATCTTATCACCTAGAAACAGATGGTCAAACTGAAAGAGGAAACCAAGTTATTGAAGATACTCTTAGAGCTTCCTATGGACGTGAACCAAAAAGATGGTTGAACTATCTTCATGTAGTGGAATTTACATTTGCAAATAATGCTTCTTATCACCATAATATAAGTATGAGTGCATTCAAGGATTTATATGGACAAGAATGACTTACTCCTTTGGCTTGGTTATATCCTCTAATCAAAGTGGAAGTCTCTAAGAAAATGTGTGAAGAAATGGATAATCAAATGCAATCGCTCGATAAAGAAAGATATTAAAGCTTCTTAGGACAAGCAATATGCTGATCTAAAGACATCCAATCGAGAATTCAAAGAAGGTGATATGGTTTTTTCTTCGTGTGCAAACAAGTTATCACCAAGATATTGTTGACGTTATGTTATCATAAGGAAGATTTGTGATTAGACTTATGAATTACTTCTTCCTCTATATCATAATATTCACAATGTTTTTCATGTTAGTTTGTTGAAGAAATATTATCTGAACCCTGAGCGTATTATGTTAGTACAAATTCAAATGGAGTTAGAACCTAAAGAAATCCTAGATGTTGGACAAAATCCTTTAAGGAAAAAAATTCTGAGAGAATATTTGGTTAAGTGGAATTTTTTCCCTTTTAAAGATATAACTTGGGAAAAAGAGGAGGATCTAGCTAACGAGACTACCCTGATTCACGATATAAGAACATCTTGATACTTAAGTGGGGTACAATGTAATACCCCTCCTTGCCTTTTTTGTAAAAGAAATTGTTGTGGGAGGTCGATATGAACCCAAATAATTGATTAAAAATTTATTAAATATCAAGCATAAATAGAATCAACAATTGCTCGACACAAGATTGGGTCCAATTTTCCTCCACGTAAGAGCGAGCCCATGCTTTCTCTTGGTGTACTTAAATATATTTCTTAAGATAACTTTTGGGGCTCAAAATAGTGTCCTTTTACAAATATGTCAATTTATTCAAGAATAGCTTGCTTCACAAAAAGCTTGCTTTATTGAGCATGCAAGCTAATCTACTTCTAAACTAGATATGTACCTAAAACCATATAAAGGTATACATATCTTGTAAAATCAAAAGTGCACAAGGGATCATAATATATACATCATCAATAAATACAGATGATGCCCAAGATGAATCAATGAGGCTTTTGTGCAAAATAAAATATTGTTTGCCAGCATTCAAAATCAGTCATCTCAAATTGACCACCACCACCACCAGCTTGCCTCTATTATCCAATCCATGATCTACACTTACATCAACTACACCAATCAATTAATAAAATAATTATTAAAAATATAAACAACCATACAAAATTAATAACATCAAGACGATATAACCAATACTCTCATGTATGTACGGATTCACCCACCACGTACGTTGTCGTGATGTGTGCGGAGTAGCCAGGAAAGTACGAGACTTCTAGCTGTAAGAGTTGGTGCCAAACCTAACAAGGAAACTCACATTCAAAATTTCCCAAAAAAAGCATAGGACAAATCCATCCTCGAATTCGTGTTCCAATTGCTTATCCCTTTCCAAGCATAGAATCACTGGCTTCTTTTTCCAAAACTTTCCAGCTAATCACATGTAGGCATAACATAACCTTTAAGTATTTCCAACATACATGTGACCCCTTTCATTCCATACATCCACTGTCACCATTCCCAACATCTCATAATGTTCTTTATCACCTAAAAATCTGGCTTAAAATTCCAACAACTCACAAACACAAAATGATATATGGCATAACTTTAACATATTCATATGATTTTAAATGAAATCCATGGCCTGCATTTAGTTCCACTAAGATAGAATCAAAATCAATTCTCACTAGAGTCGTTGCTGTATTTCTGACTCTTTGATTCCATGTCCCTTCATGGAATATCCTCACATATCATCATATCAAAATCCACCCTTTATTTTTTTTTACAAAACCTTTGAAGGTTTGTTGGCATCCTCTATTTACAAGTGGTAGGTAGGAAAAATAAAGAGATTTTATTTAGCTTTACTTATCTGATGGCGGGGAAAAGCGATTCTCTCGAATTTCTTTAAAAAAAAACCTTCCCACGCTTCACTGCAGGCAACGTACAGCCGGCGCATAGCTGGGTTTGTGAATTTGTAATAAGCATATCATAAGATAGAAGCTGCTCAGCTCTCTAATTCAAGCACCAACACGCCATATACAGTCGATAAATGCATGAAATGAATCTCTCTGGTCGTGTCGCCTCTGTCACCTCGTTTTTTTTTTTTTGTTGCAGACTTTTTCTAATGAGCACCCACGCGATTCTCTGGTTTTTTCTGGTTATCCCGCGAGGAAGTCGGCGCCCACGCCCTTTTGCAGCTGAAATCGCGCATTACCCCTTTTAAATTTCCTCAGTGCGCCTACTATTTCCTTTTTTCATTGTTTTGGAGCGTGACCTTTTTCCTCTATTTTGGAGTGTTGACCATATATATTTATATATAAAATCAAACCCCTTTCTACCATAACCTTGCTAAGGGTTTTTCTCATGCCTCATCAAATGAAGCTCCATTTGGCATCCTTATTGCACATATGATTTTTGCCATCTAAAGCATACGATCAAGAACCCGACCATTATGTACCATAAAGTTCTCTGTCTCAGTGCTAATATCACAAGCAAATCCAGTCCTATCAAGGCACAAGGTATCTGCTAGCTCTGAAATTCTCCATAAGCATAAAAAAAAATCCTCCACAATTCACACCACACTGTCAAAGGCTTCAAAACCTGGCTCAGCCTCAGCTCATCTTATTGAACCTTATCTACAGTATGAACATATATACTCAGGCATCATATAATGACTCGTCATGGCACTTAACCCCATGCATCTGGATGTGTATTTGATGAACTCACATGCACGGTTTCACATCATAGACGTGCCATGGCACGACATCCACCCCCTCTAAACCTGCACATCCTCTGGTATGTGCCAAATCATCATCAAGATCTACATATAGCTGGATGTCGTTTTCATCTTCTGCATTGTCAGGAAGATCATCCTCTTCCTCTTCAACCATATCCATACTACCACTGTCAAGCCTCTCATCCTGAGCCTCTTGTGAATCAAAAGGATCACTATCATGCCTTCTTTTAAATATCTTGATTCTTTTGCCAGCCACAAGATTCTTTACTTCTGTTCCATCAAGCTCACACAGAGTATACGTGGCATTTCCATGCACATGCTTGACAATGTAAGGGCCAAACCATCTTTTTGCAAATTTTCTTTGAACAGTAAATTGGTTGTCAAGGCTACTGTCATACATTAGAACCCAATCACCTTCTTCAATAGGTTTTGGCCGGAGTCTGTGTCTACTATCAAATCTTTCTTTATTTTTCAACCTTGCATCTTTCAAGCGAGCTTTAGCAAGCTCTATATCTCCAGGCCTCCTCTCTAACTGTCTTATTCGCAATGCAAGGAGGTCATCTCTGCTCAATCCTTCCACCCATGGCAATACATTCCAAGTTAGAATTACTTCTTCAACTGGCATCACTGGCTTCTGACCATACATTAATTCTGCAGGCATGTATCCTGTCACTGAGCTATGAGTTGTACGGTCAGCCCACAAGGCATATGGTAGCAGCTTTGGCCACTCTCTCATCCTTTCTCTGCATGCCTTAGCCAAAGCTTTAATGATTGGAGGATGTCCTCGCTCACTTTTCCCATTGCCCTCAGGATTGTAAGCACATGTTAGAGACAGTTTGATACCAATTCTAGAGAAGAATTCCCTTGCTTCTTCAACATCTAGCTCACCCCTATCAGCTGTTATTTTCCCAACACAACCATATTGGCAGATCACATCTTCCAAGAGAAATTTGCATACTGTTTCCGTACTCTTTGTTCTAAGAGCACGCCCTTCTACCTGATTTGTCAAATCTTCTCTTGCAAGTGCTATATACCGCATCTGCCAAATTCCCAAAGGCATTGTAACTAGATCCACTACCCATTTGTAGTGCATGGCAGGTGGGTAGGTTGGTTGCAAGCCATCACGATGCCGCACATTTGAGTATATCTGGCATACTATGCATGTTTCCACATATTGGGAAATATCCTTGTACATTCCTCTCCACCAATATTTTTCCTTTATTTTGGTAAAGGTGGCCCACACACTTCTATGTCCAGCCCAGAGACTCTCATGGAATTCTTTCACAAGCTTTCCTTGTGTCTCTTTATCACATATGACTCTCTGTGGCATAGCATTCCTCTGCTTAGGATGCTTCCAGAGATACCCATCCTTTAGGAAATAACCATATGCTTTTCTGCGGATCCTCTTAAATTCTGAGTCAGACCAATTTTCTTGCCTTGTCAGAGTACTCAAATATTGACCAATAAGCAACCAATCTCCTTCATATATTTCCTCAATAAAAGACTCAAGTGCATTTGATAGGCAAATATGATCCCCTTTTGCATATGCTGTAGTATAGAACTTTGTACCCACATCATCAATGTCACTAATCATCTCTTTCTCATCTTCATACCTAGCTCTTGATAGCATATCTGCAACTGGATTATCTTTTCCCGCAATATGCTCAAACTCAGGGTTTAGTGACTTGATATAAGCAATCCACCTAAGCATAGCAATATCTGGAGTGGTACAACTTGCTATCATCCTAAGAAGTGGCAAGCAATCAGTTTCCACAAGTACAGATGCCCCAATAAGATATTCTTTTTCACATTTTAGAGCAGTGACTATCCCCCATAACTCTCTCTTGATCTGTGGATACTTTCGTTGCCGAAAGCTTAACACCTTTGCTCCAAATCTAATTACATACCTATGATCATCCTCATCATCTTGCCCTACTGCCCATCCTATCCCAGTAGGACTAGTATCAACTGTAACAATCACAGGCTTGCCACACTCATAATCTGCCTTTCTCAAAATGGGCGATGATTGGAGCAAATATTTCAGCTTCCGCATAGCTTTAATATGTACTGCACTCCACAGAAATTTTTGATTTTTCCTCAAAAGTTGATAAAGAGGATCTGCTACATGTGCATAATGTGGGATCCAAATAACATAAAAGACACATGCTCCAAGAAATCTCCTCAGCTCTGTAACATTAATGCATGTCTCTTTCATTCTTTGTATTGCATCTATTTTGGCTGGACAAGGACGACGTCCACTAGTACTACAAAGATGTCCCACTATTAGCACTTCACCAACCCCAAACAAACACTGATTTCTGCCCAGATAAAGTAAGATTCACTTCTTCAAGCCTGGATAGAATCATGTCACAATCCTTTATATGATTTGCCACAAACTTGCGGCACCCTTTTGAATCCAAATCCTCATCTTTGTCTTTCTCATCACAGCCCTTTATTGGCACATCATCCAAAAATGGCATAGTTTTTTGTGGTATGAAGTCTCGTAAGACTTTATTCATTCCATTCATCATATGTGCCACTGAGTTAGTGGCTCCCTGTGGTAAGGTACACATCCTTACTAATCCCAAAGGAGTTCTCATTGTGGTCAAGTCCCTGCTTTGTATATCCAGCTGGAACTGATCATATCCTGAATACAGATCACCCATAGAGTATATAGCTTTCCCTGCAAATGCTTCTGCAAACTCATCCACAATTGGGCCTGCTCCCACATTCCTGATTGTGACTTTGTTTACAGGTTGCATGTCTTGAATAAAGCGCAATGTCCCATTTTTCTTTGGTACAGTAAACCATCTGTTGGAATATGGGGCACATGAAGGCTCCAAGATTCCCATCCTGATCTTTTCCTTTAGTAATTCCATCAACTTTGGCAAGAGAGCCTTTGGAACTGGAATTGGCTGCAGGTTCCAGGGCACATGTGGAACAGTAAAGATCACCATTGGTGCTGTTACACTTGGATCAACACAGCCTATCTCATGCGGCTGAAAAGCAAAAACTTTCCCATGTTTTACAAGCATCTCCTCAAAGCATTCCCTTTCCACTGGCAACAGAAAATCCTTCTCACCAATCTTCAGTTCTTTTAGAGTTTCTTGAGTAAATTTATGCCCAATTTTCTTCGGATCTCTAAGATTTGGCTGCTTTGAAGCTTCATCTATCTTCTCCTTGCTTCCTAGTGGCAAGGGCAAGGCAACTGGTTTCACCTTCTTTGCAACCGTTTTGTCCTATGTATCAACATGAGCATCCATCTCACAATTCATGTTTTTACATTCCACCCCTCAAATTCCTGGATTATATCATACATCTCCACAGATGACACCTTTATCATTTCATTTCCACCCTGTAAGCATGCTCTTCCCATATCAAAAAGCACATCCATAGTATCTATAAATGACACCTCATCAAGCACCCCTGAAATAAACTCATTCTTCTCCAAAAGACCACACTGCTCAAAACTTTTTTGTTCATTTTGTATATGTTTTTGCATGCCACGCTTCAAATCCCCGCTTTTTACAAAAACCAGTGACCCATAGCTGGAGAATCCCTGAAAATTTGCTGAAAAACTATTTACATTGATTGAGTCCTGCGAGAACTCATTTTCCCTTGTACCATTGGAATCCCGCTTTACAATGGCACCTGGCCAAAATCCCTCATCTCCCTGTAATTCATAAACTCTCTGTTTATCTTTGGGAGTGACTGTGCCCGAAGAGACTCACGATTCCTTTCATGATTAATGCATACTGTCAAAAACTGAACAGCTTTTTTGCCATCTTTACTCCTTATTCTTGCATATGCTGATCCATCATCCAAAACTTTTGTTTCCATCCTTACAGCTGTAATGTAGGGTTGCCCAAGGATAAGGGGATACGATGACATCTCCTGAACAAAGAAATTCTGATCATCCTTCACATCCCCTATAGTTACTCTTACATTTGGACATGCTGCATAAAGCTCTCCAGATGAGTTATTGGCTGCTTTAATCATCCACCCATGATCCACATCCATTGGCCACTTACATTTGTTGTAGAGATTTTTGGCCATAAGATTTATTTCAGACCCATGATCAATTAGAGCGACATACGGCTCTTCCAAATCACCTATCTTGACAAGGGTTTCAGTGGTTGCTCTTGCCCAATGACTCCTGGAGTAATGACTCTTTGTAAGAACTTCTTTTTCATCATCCTCTTCCACAAAACGCACTTGTCGTGCCCCATTAGCAGAGTGATTACATTCCACCACATTTTCTCTCTCTTCCTTTTTCTGTACCTGTACACCATGAGTCTTGGAAGTGCTTGCCTCCCCTTGTGATGGAATAGATTCAATTATAGACTGCCTTTTTCTTCGTATAATATCAATTATCTCATCATGAAATTCTTTCTTTGCAATCCCCAAGACTTCCCCTAGTGTGAATTCCACCCTGCTGTTTAGAATTCTCTCTTCAAGCACCTTTTTGAGATCTGTTGCAACTTCAATATCAGATTGAAGCTTGTAGAGTGGACTTTTCTCTTTACCCTTCTCCTTCATTTTTCCTGGCACTTCTTCCATTGAAACATCATGTGGAGGTCTGCTATGCTGTGGAGGCATATGTGATGGCCCAGGATCCTTCTTTTCACTTCCACGTGTAACTCTTTTTGATGGCCCTCCTTCCTCATTTTCCCTTTTTCGCTTCTCCTCTACCTGTGCCTCATTATTTTGGCATTTGGCAATATAAGCATGAATGGATAAAGAATCCACAGGCTCCTCCCAGCCAGTCTCAAGACGTATACAATCACCTGCCTCATGCAAAGCTTGCTTTGACACTTTCTTTGACGCAATTAATTCCATTGTTGATGGCCAAAAATTCTCATTCTCATAATCCTCATCATTCTCAAATCCCTGCTTTAGTTGACCAACCTTTAATCCATAGGTTGCTGCCTCAACCATAGAAATGGCATGACTAGCAGCCATATCCTCTACCAGCTTTTTCATCCCTCCTTTCCCAAAGTTTGTACTCAATGGAAGACCAGTCTCTGTAAGATGGATTTTCCCATCTTTGAAAAACACAAGTTGATTTTTAAGAGCTTCTTTATAGCTGGTACAATCCTTCTTTGCATGCTCTGGGTCATCACACCATATGCATCTATATGTAAACCCTTCTTTGCTTTGAGGCCTTTGCATAGAAGCCTGCCCCAATGGTAGACCTTTTTCTTCAATCCTGGACATCTTCAATTTTAAGTCACGCATATCCTTGATAAGCTCATCCATCGGCCCATCTATCTTTGGAATTGTAGCAGCTGGTTTGGATAGATTCTCAGGGGTGACAGCAGTTATGGGGGTTGCAGAGCCCATCACCATTTTATCCCTCCTCCGCTGTCGCTTTGCTAACATAGTGACTGCATCCTCAACATCATTCCAATCACTCTTTAATCCCTGCTCTGTATCCTTATCCTCAAGGAGGATTTCCAATTTCTCCTGGAGATCTTTCCCAGCTGCTTGCAAGAAGAGCTCTGTCTTTTCTCTGTCCAAAGTTGCACGCTCTATTCTTGACAACTGGGCATAACGCTTCTCAAACTCCCTTAGCAATTCTGTGGCAGAAATTCCCATTTTAGGTTTTGTGACCCATTCCAAGAAAGTTCGTTTGGTCACTCGCTCAGAATCCTCCATGAAGTATTCATCCTTTAAAGCAATCTTGAACTCTTCCCAATTTCTGCCACCCTGTGCTGTCTGCAATCCTTTTATGCGCTCTCTTATTTCAGGAACGCATACCAGCTCGAAACTTCGAACCATATCCTCCTCAGTCACCCTGTTTAGCTCCATCTCCTTTATATAATTGCGTAGGTACTTTGTAATGTCCTTCCCATCAAATTGATCCACCTTTTTCACAATTGATTGTAATGCCTTGGTCGTGGAAATCTGTCCCCTCTCAGCAGCTTGTTGCTGTTGCATGTACATGGTAAACATTTGAAACATCTGCATAACTCCGGGGTCAAAATGAACCCCCTGACCCTCAGAATTCTCAGCCATAGCTTCCCTGTATATTTCACCACACTCTCACCCCAGCAGTTTCATGTCGGGTTCACCAAAAGCTGTCGTGATGTGTGCGGAGTAGCCAGGAAAGTACGAGACTTCTAGCTGTAAGAGTTGGTGCCAAACCTAACAAGGAAACTCACATTCAAAATTTCCCAAAAAAAGCATAGGACAAATCCATCCTCGAATTCGTGTTCCAATTGCTTATCCCTTTCCAAGCATAGAATCACTGGCTTCTTTTTCCAAAACTTTCCAGCTAATCACATGTAGGCATAACATAACCTTTAAGTATTTCCAACATACATGTGACCCCTTTCATTCCATACATCCACTGTCACCATTCCTAACATCTCATAATGTTCTTTATCACCTGAAAATCTGGCTTAAAATTCCAACAACTCACAAACACAAAATGATATATGGCATAACTTTAACATATTCATATGATTTTAAATGAAATCCATGGCCTGCATTTAGTTCCACTAAGATAGAATCAAAATCAATTCTCACTAGAGTCGTTGCTGTATTTCTGACTCTTTGATTCCATGTCCCTTCATGGAATATCCTCACATATCATCATATCAAAATCCACCCTTTATTTTTTTTTACAAAACCTTTGAAGGTTTGTTGGCATCCTCTATTTACAAGTGGTAGGTAGGAAAAATAAAGAGATTTTATTTAGCTTTACTTATCTGATGGCGGGGAAAAGCGATTCTCTCGAATTTCTTTAAAAAAAAACCTTCCCACGCTTCACTGCAGGCAACGTACAGCCGGCGCATAGCTGGGTTTGTGAATTTGTAATAAGCATATCATAAGATAGAAGCTGCTCAGCTCTCTAATTCAAGCACCAACACGCCATATACAGTCGATAAATGCATGAAATGAATCTCTCTGGTCGTGTCGCCTCTGTCACCTGGTTTTTTTTTTTTTGTTGCAGACTTTTTCTAATGAGCACCCACGCGATTCTCTGGTTTTTTCTGGTTATCCCACGAGGAAGTCGGCGCCCACGCCCTTTTGCAGCTGAAATCGCGCATTACCCCTTTTAAATTTCCTCAGTGCGCCTACTATTTCCTTTTTTCATTGTTTTGGAGCGTGACCTTTTTCCTCTATTTTGGAGTGTTGACCATATATATTTATATATAAAATCAAACCCCTTTCTACCATAACCTTGCTAAGGGTTTTTCTCATGCCTCATCAAATGAAGCTCCATTTGGCATCCTTATTGCACATATGATTTTTGCCATCTAAAGCATACGATCAAGAACCCGACCATTATGTACCATAAAGTTCTCTGTCTCAGTGCTAATATCACAAGCAAATCCAGTCCTATCAAGGCACAAGGTATCTGCTAGCTCCGAAATTCTCCATAAGCATTAAAAAAAATCCTCCACAATTCACACCACACTGTCAAAGGCTTCAAAACCTGGCTCAGCCTCAGCTCATCTTATTGAACCTTATCTACAGTATGAACATATATACTCAGGCATCATATAATGACTCATCATGGCACTTAACCCCATGCATCTGGATGTGTATTTGATGAACTCACATGCACGGTTTCACATCATAGACGTGCCATGGCACGACAACGTATAAAGTAAGCTACGATCACCCATATTTAGAAAGGCGGCCCAATCTAAACCCATCTAGAAGAATTCATAAAAATAGGAAATGTGGGAATATTCATAATTATGGTAAAAATTGGAAATATATATTCCATGAATTAATCCTTATAACATGCCCCAAGGGTGACAAGAAACTTTCCTTAGTTGTTACAAAATCATGAATAAGCATCATGGGCTAGTATAAACATAAGATACAATCAATGATGATGGATACGCAGTAAGGGCATGTTTAGTTTAGCCATTGAGAATCTTCGATGGAGTGTCCTTTATACACTTGACAAAATATTAAAGTTAAATATTACCTTTTCTTGTTGCTTTTTGTTCATGGTCTAAAATAATTTCTAGTTCAATGATTTTCAGAATCTTCATCTAATATTGGAGGGTCATCATGGACTAGATATGATGGAAGAGGGCCTCTAAATAATTTAGTAGAGTAATGTGAAAAGAGTTATGAATATGTCAATGTGATGGAATATCTAGGGATAAATGAATGCTCTTGTCATTGATTTTTATTAGAATATTGAATGGGCCATAAAATCTAGGGACTAGTTTAACTACAGGGTGTCTATCTACACTTTTGAGTCTTCTTTTTTCTACACGAAGCCAAACATAATCACCTTCGTGAAAAGTGATTGACTTTCATTTCTTATTTTCTTGGCTGGTATATTGTTTGTGGGAGTTAGCTATAGATTCATATACTTGTTGAAGTATATGGGTATGGTCTCTAGTGAAATCATATCATCTCTGCCAGGGACGATGTGTGAAAGTTAAGAAGCAGGTGTCGGTAATTTCTTACCATACACGACTTCAAAAGGATCTTTCCCTGTAGTAGAGTGATGTGTATTATTGTAAGCAAATGAAGATGTTGGTTCCAATTAGCTAGTGTAGAGATTGTGTAGGAACTTAATGAATCTAGAATGGTACTATTAGTTGCTTTGGTTGGCCATTAGTTTTAGGATGGAAAGCAGATGTGAAATCAAGTTTAGATCCAAGATTTGAATTTGAATATTCCCTTGAGAAGAAAATTTATAGATGCTCCCACTATGCATGAGATGCAAGTGAGCAGGGATGTTATTTTTTATGAGATGAGTAGCTGGTATACACCAGTAAAGAATTCCAGAGACACTGATGTACACAATAATGAACAATAGTATGGCTGTAGTAGTGAATGGGGAGTAGAAATCACATGTGCTTAATAGTGTACCTAGAGAGTCATCTAGCAATGGGTCTATTATTAAACCTTGGTCAAGAATGTTGGGGAAGAATGCTTGGAATTCTAACACATCATTTAGTGGTACTTCAAGTGCTAAAAATTCAGTAAATTCACATGTGTCATGAAAGGGAAAAGAGAAGGTGGATCAGCCTTTCATAATGCCTAATAATTTTGTTGAAAATTCAGCAAATTCACATGTATCACAAAAGGAAAAAGAGAAGGTGTATGAGCCTTTTATAATACCTAATGTTTCAGCAGGTTTCTTTCATTTATAGTGGCTAAAAACAAGGATTTTGGGATCTCAACTATAAATACACATGGTGTACAAAGAGCGAAAGATGTATTGAGAACACTTGGCAGTGATCTAGGTGTAGTAGGTCTATGAGGGTCGAATATTCAATATGGACGGGTTGAGATACAATGGGTACACATCCCATCATTATGCATATATGGTTAAAGCAATACAAGAGATAGAGACCCACATGTTTTGGAGAGGCACTTGTACATAAGCAATGGAAATATGCCATGGATAAAGAGATAGCTACATTGGATATAAATGAGACATGGGAGTTGGTGCATTTGCCTAAGGAGAAGAAGGAAATCGGATGCAAGTGCTTTCATAAAGTAAAACAGATGTCAAATGTTTTGGAGAGGCACTTGTACATAAGCACTGGAAATATGCCATGGATAAAGAGATAGCTACATTGGATACAAATGAGACATGGGAGTTGGTGCATTTGCCTAGGGAGAAGAAGGCAATCGGATGCAAGTGCTTTCATAAAGTAAAACAGATGTCAAATGGATTTGTGTGAGTAGGTACAAGTCAAGATTAGTAGCCAAAGGATATGCATAAACATATGGCATTGACTGTTATGGGCTACTGTACCTCCAAGAGAGAACTCTACCCATTCACAAACGGAAAAAGCAATAGACAACAACTATCATTGGGTACTTACCAATGCTTTAAGCTCACGTCCCTTGAGGATCCCCAAGATTTCTTTTGGAAGCTCCACTCTCCACCTCCATGCTTTCACTGCAGAGTCGCTTTCACCATAATGCAAGGCAATCTACCTCTCAATCTTCCACACATGCATGCATAGAAGAGGAACATGCACTAGAGTACACTCTCACTCTCTCTCTCTCAGTCACAACACAAAGCAAGAGATCTCATAGCACAAAGGGGGATAGTGTCCTTTCATTATGAGAAATTACCTTTTATACATATGGCCCTTATTCACACTTGGGTGCCCAAAACTAACTTACTAACTAAGGCCTTGGTGGACAGTATCCCAAAATGTATAACTTTTATAGTGCCTTTACATAATACTTATTAATGTTCTCACTTAGAGGAGCATCTTTATTAATCCAAAATGGGATTAACATCCCCCCTACCTGATGTAGGTTCTGTCCTCAAAACCTTTACCTAGGTTGAAAGACCTGGTCACCGCACTCATGGTTGTAGAAGTTTCAACGAGTTTAAGGGTTCTTTGGAATGTTGAGTGGGACATCCAAAACCCGGTGTCGACCATGTCTTCGAATGTGACATGCATGTAACTTGAAAGAAACCTTAGGCGATGATAATAAAGCATCATGCCTCTGTTGGGCCCCTATTTATGTCAAAGCAAAGCTACTTTGCCTCAAATCTATCATGCCTTTCCTTTGGTTGATCGATGAGAACTATGATCAACTTCATGAATCTTATGGGGCAGCTACTATATGTGGATCTAGAATTCTATGCTCGTATCCATATGAGCAATTGCTATCGTTGACATGTTATATCCTGGAATGTGGATGGCGAGAAGTGAGGGAAGCTGTAACAAACATGAGATTCTCGTTTCTTTTCTTCGCGGAATTGGACTGGAGTTAGACATCTTTTCATTGGCATGAATAAGGGATCCACTCGTTATGTTGGCCACGAGCACTGGTACTGTGATAACTAGAACATAAAGCTGCCTCCATGACTCCATGTTGGAGAATGAATCCAGTAGGATCCTTCTGGTAGGCTCAAATGGTGTGATTTGCATTAGCACCTTAAACATGAGTTTCGGTTTCAAGAGCTGGTTGCTTGCGTGGATGAAGCCCTCGTACTCTGCCAGCTGACTCAAGAATATTTGCATCAATAAAAGCTTGGATATCATCCTGAGGGTGATGGTCAGGTACCTCATCGATCAGCCTTGGGGGTGGAGATAGAGTTGGTGCCAGCATCTCCTTGTTGGGGGCGAGAGTGTTAGTGGAAAAATCAACCAGGATAGAAGAGAAGCGAGAGAAGATACACGGCCTCAATTTTGCTAGAGAAAGAGATACACTAGGAAAGGGATTTAATAACTTACTGGCGATGGAAGAGAACACTGGATAAGTGGATAAGTAAAAGATGAGGAGGTTCCTGGTGTTTCTTCTTGACCCTCTGTAGAACTTGGGAGTGGTAGGCTAGGCTTCTTAGTTTTTATAAATTATGGAGGTCAATTATATCATTGGTTGTTATATTAGGATATCCTATATGCTTCAAAATTATAAATTGCGTTAGTGAGGATAGCCTCCAAATACTTACGAATATTTCAATAAAGTTTTATAGTACCAAAAGGATGATATAATATGGATTCTAAGAGTTTAGATGCTAATGGGTATTATATACTTCAATCAAGCCATGGCTAATAACCCGTTGGTAGCTTCGTGCGACAACCTCATAGTTGGCCGGTGTCATTAGGATATCATCTAGTAGAAACATGTCAAGTTTATCGACACTAGCATCCAGGATGTCTGACTGTTATAGCACCTAACACCAACTACAAAGGTTTATCACTATGGGATGTAAGGAGAAAAAGACAATATCACCTGGGTCAGTCAAAATTATATCCCCTCGTAGAATTCCCATTATTATGGTTGAGTCTACATCCCTTTCTGTGTTCTGATGAATTAGGCTTAGGTCCCCTAAACTAAGGCCTTGAGTTAAGTTAATTTTGCATTAAAGAAGAGAGAGGGTTATTGTAGATAAAAACAATGTTAGAGTTTGAGAAGGGGCCCAAGGAGTTACTG
Source organism: Cibotium barometz (assembly GCF_041138505.1). Classification (NCBI taxonomy): domain Eukaryota; kingdom Viridiplantae; phylum Streptophyta; class Polypodiopsida; order Cyatheales; family Cibotiaceae; genus Cibotium; species Cibotium barometz. Next base: position 50,704,352 of record NC_141072.1, on the reverse strand, counting down.
GCAAAATGAACCTATTATTGAGGCGCATTCAATGAGTTGGGGCATTCAATGAGTTGGCGTAATTCATCCAATTAATCAATTCTTTGAGATCTTTTTTGGAGGGTGAGCTGGCAGTCTAGATCTTGTATTCTGGAGTCTTTGGTGGTGAATAGTGTGGAGTTGGTTTCTTCCTATGCACATCTCGATCAGTGGACCATCTCTACATATCTTCTTGTAGCTTCCTCCGTTGCAATCCTGGAAGTTGTGGCTTGAACATTAGCCTCTTCAATTTGCCTTTGTCACTCCTCTACCATGCTTTGGTTCCTAGTTAATTGTTGGTGTACATGCTCAAGCACCTGTTAATGGTGGCTAACCAGCATCTGATCTATCTCCATCGACTTTGTAGTGATCACCGCATTAAGGGATTTCAATTTCTCAACATGTGCTTTGTTCAGTTGCTCTCTTTCTGTTTGAAGGATTACCACTCTCTGTTCTACTTTAGCAATGGCTTCAATGAGTGTGTTTATCAACCCTCTATATCCGTCTTCCTTTGCTTAGAATGTGGCATGTGCTTCCTTTAGTTGTTGTGTATATTGCTCTTCTTTCTCCTTGGTATATGCAACTTCCTTTTGCAGTTGTACCTTGGCTTGTTCTAATCTTGTATTGAGCTCCTCGTTCTCTTTGGTGGTACGGACTATGGTCTTTCTGATTAGTTTGTTATTTCCCTCCAAGGTTTGGAGCCTTGCCTCTTGTTCCTCGACTGCCTTTAAACTCTTTAGGATCACTTCTCTGTGTGTGGCATCTGCCATGGCTTTTTGCTCCTTAAGTGCTTTCAACTCGTCAGTGGACTCCTGGACCTATCATGCAACATGTGAGCAGTAAGAAAATGACATCTCCATACCCTTTGCTCTTGGGACCAAATATCTGCACTTGTGGAGCCTAAACCTTCTATTTGGTGCACTAGCAGCGTGTCGAGACCTTCCATGGTCTCATTTAGGAAGCGATTAGCATCGAGATTTTGTAAGAAGGATCCCTTTTTTATTGTGCCCTCAACATCTATTCGTCTTTGTGTACTGGGACTTGGAGTCTCATTATTTCTCTTCCTCTTCCCAGCTTCTTGTATTTTTGGTTATGCTGAGGTGGCCTCTTCATTCCTTTTTCCCTCATCTGTTGTGGCAATTGTTGTGCTGTTGGAGCCTGTGTTGCACTAATCTCCGCGAAGGTGGGATGATCTAAGACTGTGGAGTCACGGAGTGGCGAAAGGTTTGTGAATACCATATGAGAAGGGCTAGAAGGTGGTGTGTGTTGTGTTGACTCTAGAACGGAACTTGCTATCAAGTTGGTATTCTCTTTTTCTTTTGCTTCTTGTTGCTCCAGAACCTATTGAAAGGACGTGATGTCCTGCGCTACCTCTTCTTCCATACGGTGTGTTTCTAATTCTAATGGTTGGAGGCTGCCCCACATCTTTTAACCTTTCTTTGACTTCTTACCACCCTTTAATTCTTGAACTAGCTCCTTAGTCTCCTTCAGGACCGCTTGTCCCTGCTATAGCTCTTTTGAAATGAGGGTAGATGGCTCCATGGATCCTTTAGCCTAAGGCACCCTTGCCTCCTGAGTGCCTTGGGGAATGAGAAGATTAGCTGCATGGCTGAGTACTTTGGTGGATAACATACCTTGGATCGGTTGACTTAAGGTAATTCTCCATTTCTCAGTATATATATCAAGCTCATTCCTCTTGTTTCTCCTCATGGACCTTTGCTATGTGATTGAGAGGGACTCTGTTATATTTGTCCAATGGCTTTACTTGCATGAGCATTGACATTGCTCTGCAAGCTTTCTCATCTACTTCATCCTTTATATTCTTGTATTCCGCTCCATTCGAGTTAAAGGAAACCCTCTTCAACGTGTCCTCCATGGGCATCTGATCAATTGTATGGACATGTGTCGGTACATATGGGGGTAACTGCATAGATTCCCATATCATTTCCTATGTGATGAGGATGTGCTCAGTGGATCCATCTACCTTTGTGTTCTCTTCCATTTTGCCAAATCTTGCCTTTTTCCATCTTGTTTTTAACATCTATATCTTCTAAGATCTTCAAACAATCTGGTTGTGATACTCGAGCATAATCTTCCCATGATCTGTCTAAATGTCTTTGTGGATGACGGTACCTTGGACTATCTTTGCATACGGCCCAAGGTAACTGAGCTTGGTGCCATGTTGGTGCTCTTTTTCTCTTTTCTATTAGCGACCCTATGGTACTGGCCTAAGTTACGGCCGGGTTCCCCTCAACCTCTAGTTCAGAGAAGTAGCGAAGGAGGCCATCTGTAACATGCAAAAAGAACATCTGTCATTGTGACCGGGTAGGAGCTCGTGGTCTTCCTTTTTCTTTTTCTTTTTTTTGGTATGTGTTTGTTAGTGATTTTTATGCATGGGTGTATGATGGGAAGAGTGTTAGTGTGGTGAGCAATGAGCCAAGAAGAAGGGATGTGTGTGAATTAGTGTTTGTCGGGAATTAGTCCTAATCTGTGAAGTAGCAGACTGTGAAATGGCCGAGCATGAAGTAGTTGTGCATGAACGGTTAATCCATGAGGTGTTAACTTGTGAAATCTTACCCCGTGAAAGGTTAAATCATGAAGTGAAAAGATGTGAGGTGCTTAAGCCATGAAAGGCTTAACCCGTGAAGGGCTTCAGCCATGAAACGCTTAAGCCATGAAAGGCTTAACTTGTGAAGGAGCAGTTATTAATTCATGAAATAGCAGGTTGTGTTGTGATGATTATCAATGTTGAATAAGTGTTGATGGGTAGCATATGGTGTAAGCAATATAATTTTAGCAATTAGTGTATTCTCCTCAAACCCAAGATTTTCAACTGACTCCATGGAAATAGAAGACTGCTATTTCACGGGCCATTCCTATATGCATTTATGATGAGATTTGATGGGTGATGTCACTTTGAGTGATGATGGAATGACAAGATGAAAACAAGAAAAGGCACAGATGTAGACAATGTGTGTGTAAGCGCAGAGATGTTTCCATAGTTCACCAATGATTTTATGAAAATGAATGAAACAACAATCAAAAGTGTGTGAGGAGCTCCTACCTGAGAATCGATGGTCGCAAGAAATCAAGTAAGTAAGAATACTAACGTACTCCAAAAGATGATGAAAATGATGATGCCAAGAAGCGATAGAAGCCGGTTGATTAAAAAGGACAAAAAAGGAAAAAAAATGTATTTATGATCTAGCCATTGGCCTCGGCGACCATCTTATAATTGGGTATGCCACGTGTTTGCCTGCGATTTGTGGAGATTTTTTTACCATTTCACGGCATGAACTGGCATGAGTCGGTTCAAAACATGAACTATTTTGAAGTGTTTCACGACTAAAACAGTCCTACGCGATTCATGACATGAACTAGCCTGGACCAATTCACGACGTGAAATAGCTTGTACCCTTATACATGAAAATATTGATACCCTATGGTTTCTTATATGTTTAAACACTCCAAGGCCATATGTTATGCATTTTGAGGAGTAGAAGTGTGCATGTGAAATGAATGAACATGTTTCATGGCATGAAAAGCATACCCCTTTACCTTGTTCCCAGTTGCTTGGATCTGGGTACCCCTCGTCATCCTCCTTCTTTTTATTATCACGGAAACCAATGTTGTACTACGGAGCCTATGGGTATGTGTTGTTGCAACCGCTTAAGTTCTGAGAGTGAGAACTTTTGATTTTTCCTTCCATCTAGTGTGGGAGTACATCCACCGAATCCTGGTAAACCTGTTTTGCTTCTTGTGCACATCAGTGCACGTCTCCCTTACCCTGGTCCACGGCTTGGTTCATCTTTTACTCATTGATGGATGACATTGGCGGTGTCGCACTTCCTTGATTACTTAGTTGAACTTGTTTCTTTCTCCAAATCAACTTTGGTGCTTCCGTAGCACTTGATTTAGCTAGGACTTGGTCCCATCTGTGTTTATGTCTCTCTTCTATTTTAGGTATATGTGGAATTGGGTTTTGGATTGGTTTTTGGTACCTATAGTGTTTCATTTCTTTGATAATAGCCATGTGCTACTAGTAAGTCTTTTCGGACCCACTGCTGCTGTTGAATGCTGAGTTGTGTGCGGGCTTGCTTGGAATACAGCTTCTTGTCCTTGTTTGGATTTCCTTGTCTCTTGCTTGTAGCATGGATTTTTTGCCTTGATACCCATGAGTTTTTGTCTATCTCATAGTATCCTTGTGCTTGAAGCTGCGCTTTGGGAACCCACTATTTTTTTCCATCAAGAGATCTATCTTTGGTGTGCAACAGCTTTGTGCATCAAAGTACCTTTATCTTGTGATCTTCCCTAAAGAGATTGTGCCTGACATCCTCCATCTACCTGGACTGCCATCAAATCTCCTTATTGGACCACACAGATGGGAAGATGCCATACATTTAGAACTTTAGTTTGTAACAATAATTGAACATTATTATCCATCTCTCTTGCATCAAGTACTTTTATCTTGTGATCTTACATCAAGTTTCATTTTCTTACGTGGGATTAGATCTTAGGCACTAGATAAAGCTTATAGGAAGTGGTTCTTTGGGAGTAGATTTGGAGAAATGACAAAACATTCAGAGCTAAGGCTCTAGAAAAAGCTTATGGCAAGTGGTTCTTTGAGAGTGGATTTGGAGAAATGTCACAACCTCTCTCTTACATCAATAATTCAAAATTATTCTCCATCTCTCTTGCTTACAATAATTGTATATTGTAATCTTCCATGAAGTTTCATTTTCTCAAGCTTGGCAAAAGTGTCTTTGGGAGTAGGTTTGGAGAAATGGCATAACCCTTAGCCGCAATGCTTGACCACCACCATTTGGAATGGGAAGTTGGATGGATCTAACTATACACTCTAGAAGTTCAAGATAAGTTCCATTCTTAACTCATGAGCTGTGAGGAGAGATAAATAATGGGCTTGATGTGAGGTGGACCAATTCCAAATCTCACAAACCCTACATAGATTGGTTTAGATAAATAGCACAACCTATAGCCGTAAAGGCTTGCATTTCGTAATGGGAAAATTGGTGGATCCAACTATATACTCTAGAAGTTCACACGATAAGGTCCATTATCAACTCATGCATTATGGGAGATAAATTGATGTGTCTAATTCTAGATTCAACAAATCTTACAGAGGTGATTTTGCCAAATCATGTTCTATGGATGATAACAAACACAAATGCTTCATGTGATGTCATCACCAATGACATTGATTAATCCTGGGTGGTTGTATGGAACCAATATGAAATTAGACAAGGATTCAAAGTCTTGAGAGACTTTTTAATAGACAAGTAGTCAAGCGGTTCATTATGCAAATGAAGGATCTATAAGATTAGATGGTGGATATCAAAGCCAACAAGCTAAGTGAAGATTTAGCACAAAGGTGCATCGGGATCTTGGCCTAGAAGTATGATAGCTTGGCCACCTCATTGAAAACTAAGGTGAGGAATCCTACTTTTCAGGAGTTTAATACTATACCCATGGAAGGAGGCACATTAGAAGAGAAGGTATGGTGGTGATTCCATTTTCTCTGCTAGCATAAAGAAAGGTAAGGGGAAGTACTTTGATAATCCTTTTTCTTCTAGAAAAAAGAAAAAGAACACATGCATGAAAAAACATAGGCGGCACAACGCATATAAGAAGAAATGGCATGGCACCTTGAAGTCATCAAAGAAGGCGTCAAGTACAAAAGTGCAATTAGAGCCTTTTTAGCAATTGAAGAAATTTGTGTAAAAGGCAAAGCATCACAACAATCGATGGTTTGTGGATAATTTATAGTGGAGCATCTCGACATCTATTATAATAAGGATTTGTATCTCTACATCTAGTAGGGGATTCTATCCTAGTACCAGAGTCAGAGTAGTCAAGAATGATGCCAAAAATCCAACAAAAGGTATAGATTTTCTATTTCATTTGTGTTAAGTATTGGTGATACTAAAAAGTTATCAAATGTCATGTATATACTAGATATATCAAATGTCCTTCATTATGTGTACCAGCAGATATATCAAATGTCTTCTATGTACAGATATATTAAGCTACTCTCCATTGTTTATGGGTATAAGGATGTGACTTGATTCACTATCGGTGGGCTGATGTAATCATCTTGGTGGATGCCAATATAGGGGGTACAAGGCACAATAATTTATATGAATTATATTCCTTCTCTATAGCATTATATGGTAGTGATGTGTGTGAACACACTTAAGACCGTCGGCCCACTTTTTTCCTCACAATAGGAGGTTTTTTCCCCCGTGCATATGTACGCCCTCTTATCTTCTCATTTTGGGGTGTGTACTTATCTTTTGTGTTTGGCACACATTTGTTCATTTCTAATCTAGTGAGTTTGTGTGCTCACAAGCTTCTCTATCTTGTGTGTGTGCATTTTTGCAACCCTAACGCTAATTCTAACAATTGGTATCAGAGCTAGCTTCCTTGACACTTGATCTAGTAGTCTACCTCCCTGCTCACAAGACCCTGTTTTTCTGTCTCCGATTGAGATACCCTCTTAGGAGAAGAAGGTATATACTATAGTGTGTTGTATATACAAAGTATATAGCATTTTCTGGGTCCGCAGGACGGCGTGATTTGGGCACAATTTGGGCATCGCAAGGTTTCTTCTGATGTTCTAGAGAGGCATTATTTTGGATTGGTTCTGCTCAATTTTGGGTATTTGGGCTGTGCAGCGAAAAAGATTTGGTGTGCAGCAACATCTACAGTGTCTTCAACAACATCGACCATCATTATTTTTCCCAGTAACACTCTATTCTCTACTTTGTGTTATTTTTCATACACTTTGCAAGGTGATCTAGTCAGTTGGTAGCCATCCAGGGTTGTATTCAGTGAGTACTTGCAGTGTGTTGAAAGGTTTTGCATTTAGTAGAAAGTCATGGCTCGCAAAAGTGATGTATTCAAAATGTTATCTGCTAAGAATAAACTTGATGGGACTAACTACCCATTGTGTTCCTATATAATGAGGCATGTACTGGTTGCTAAAGGTCTTTGGAATGTGGTCAATGGTAGTGGAACTCTTCCTGTTTCACAACTACCAGTGCAACCAGGTGTTGGTATATCTAAAGTAGAATCTCATACAAATGTGGCTCCTTCACATGCACCACCAGTACCTCCCACTGCTGCTCAAACGAGATGGGATGAAAGAGATGCACAAGCACATGCATTGCTTGCACTTTCTGTAAAGCAAAGCATTATTCCTCATATTTAGTCACATGTGTAAGACTTCAAAATAGGCATGGGATGCACTTGTTGCATTATACCAGGTGCGCAATGAAGCAGGTGTTGCATATCTGCGCAAACAATTGGTTCTAAGCACATGAATGAGGGAGACTCAATGGACAGCTTCTTGACCAAGATCAAAGATTTTAAGGAGCCACTTGCTAGTATGGATGAGATATATCTTGAAAGTACATTGGTGCCCATAGTTCTCAATGCATTACCAGATTCTTATCAGAGTTTTACCTCTACCCTTAGACTCATGATGAAGGGAAATCCAAATGTCCTTACATTTGATGAGCTGGTTTCAATACTCTTACAAGAAGAGCAGTCTAGGCAAAACAGATCTATTATGCGAGTTGGTGACCAAGCTTTTGTTGCCAATCAGAAAGGCAAAGGTAAAGCTTCTTCACATGGTGGCTATAAGCCAAAATCAGAATCCTCAAGTAAGGATGCAGAGAAAGAAGGTATTAAGAAGGGCAAGTGTCACTATTTTACCGAAAACTAGGGCACTACATAAATGAGTGCAAGAAAAGGCTAGAGAAGGAGAAAAAGAAAGAATCAGGCATGACTGTGGTTGCTGATGCATCTACACCAAGTACAGAGAAGAAGGAATCTGTAAGTTTTTCTCAAGATGTTTCCAGGGCATGGACAGTACATTGCAGTTATGACCCTTCTACTCATGATGTATGCATGTCAGTGGTGGCAGAATCGGATGCTTGGTACTTTGACAGTAGTGCTAGTAATCACATTACTTTACAAAAAAATTTGTTCTCATCTCTAGAATCTATCCCAAGTGTAGGAACCGTCACATGTGCAAATGGTTCCTAAATCTTGTCAAAGGAGTTGGTAGAGTTGTGCTCAACACTGCTGCAAATGGGGGTGCACTCTTTCTAAAGTTTTATATATACTATGCATTAAGAAGAACTTGCTGTCAGTTTTAGCCTTAGCCTTGTCAGGCTTGACGGTGAAATTTGTGGATGGTAGATGTACAGTTCAGGATAGAAGTGATGGTTATTCTATCATTGCCTAAGGTACCTTGTTTCATGGCCTATACAAGATGGATGTATTTGAGAAGTTGCAACATGATGCTTGCTGAGTCTCTACGACTCATGCTATGAGTGATGCACAATTATGGCATGCACGATTTGGCCATCTGAATTATGGTAGTTTGTTACGCCTTCAAAGGCATGATATGGTGTCTGAGCTGCCAACTTTTGAGACCCCTACTAGACATGTATGTGAGGGGTGTATTCTTGGTAAAAATGCATCGGGCATCATTTCCAAAGGATGGATCTGTGAGAACTGTTAAGAAATTACAGCTTACACATAGTGATGTATGTAGTCCTATGAGGACACCATCTATTGGAGAATATCCTCTAGTTCATCACTTTAATTATACTCCAAATATAGCTAGGTGTATCCATTAAAGAAGCAGAAGTCAGAGGTTTTTATGTGCTTTAGGCACTTCCTATCCATGGATCTGTGAGAACTGTTAAGAAATTACAGCTTACACATAGTGATGTATGTAGTCCTATGAGGACACCATCTATTGGAGAATATCCTCTAGTTCATCACTTTAATTGATGATTACTCCAAAAAAGCTAGGTGTATCCATTAAAGAAGCAGAAGTCAGAGGTTTTTATGTGCTTTAGGCACTTCCTATCCATGGCACCCTTCATTCGGATCGAGGGGGAGTATATGTCTATGGAATTTCATGCATATATGGCTGGACAAGGCATAAGGCATCAATGTATAGTGCCATACACACCTCAGCAAAATGGTGTGGCTGAGAGGAAGGACAGGTCTTTCATGGAGATGGCACGATGTATGGTGAAAGCGCAAGATTTACATCATGGTTTTTGGTTAGGCTATTTACGTGTTTTTGGTTGTCTTGCTTATGCTCTTGTGGCTAAGCAACAACGCAGTAAGCTTGATGATAAGGCAGTTAAATGCATATTTGTGGGATACAGTTTAGAAAGCAAGGGATATAGACTCTACCATCCAGCCTCAAAGCAAGGAATATAGACTCTACCATCTAGCCTCAAAGCAAGGGATATAGACTCTACCATCCAGCCTCAAAGCGAATTTTGGTAAGTAGAGATAATGTTTCTTGTCGAAAACTTAGTTCAGCCCATGCTTTCATGCAAAAAACAGCAGAATGTATGCTCACAGGACATGTTTGATTCGCTCCTACCTTTGTTTAATGAAGGGCAACCATATGTAGAGCAATTGAATGCTCAACCAAGTGCTGAAATTCAACCTTTGCAGGTGCAAAATCAGCCTGCAAATCAGCCTTTTGATGAGGCAATTATTGAGGATGTAGTGGATGAGGAGAGAGCAGCCATAGAAGAATCTAAGTGTATGCCAAAATGGCTTGTGTAGATTGTTGAAATTAGAGCAATGTGATGAGCTATGGTGGATCAAACACTAGAATCAACATCATTAACAAAGTGATTAGCAAATAATTAAGATGTAGGTAGTTAACAAATAGATTAATGTAGGCATGGATACTCAAAAACCAGCAACTTCTCATTAGGGCAATGCCTCAATTTATAGAGCTTACATCCAAGCTTCAAATCCCACTGATTTCTCCATGATTCACTCCACCTCTTTTCCCTGATTCTCTCCGCCTCTTCACTTTTTCCAGAATATCTCCCAGAATATCTCCACACTTCCTAAATCTTCTCATGCTACCCTTTATTCTCTCCCAATAGATTCTTCTCACCTTTTCATAGGTTCTTTCACATTTACACATCCTCTTTTACAGCCTCTAACCAAGGGCTTGTTCCCGCACACACCCTATTCACTTGTATATTTCAACACCTCCCCTCAAGTGAATACTCTCTAGCACACTTGGACCCTATACCAAGTTTCCCTCTTACTTGATAGCCCGCCGCGACCAGTGCCTCAGGTCCCTAAACTCCATAGTCCTTTGACACTCTCTCTCTCTCTATGTGTCCAAGGCTACTATAAGTGCCCATGACCTTGACTAAAGTGCTCACACATACATCTACCACGTGGCCTACATCATCGGTGGCTCTCAGAGGTGGTTTTACTTTGTTGGGGCAGGTTACATTGGGTTGTGGGGTCTCTCTCTCTCTCTCTCTCTCTCTCTCTCTCTCTCTCTCTCTCTCTCTCTCTCAGAAAAGATGATCCGACTCCACTTCCTTTGGAGCCTCCATGAAGTTTGCCGATGTCGTTCCTTCTCCATTGGGTTTGCTGTAGCAGTCTCTTGCCATGTGTCCTGGCTTTCCACATTTGTGGCAAGTGAAGGTCCTTCCTCCTACTCCGCCTCTTCCTCGTCCTCGTCCTCGAGAGAATCCTCCTCGAGTGAAGAATGCTTTTTCTTCTCCTGCTGTTGAGTCGAGCCATTTCTTCTCTTTGCCTCTACTCTCTTGCTCTAGTAGAGCTACTTCTATCTCATGTAGCTTCAACTCTGGTACATTCTTTAGTGTTGCTACAATATTTTCATATTCACCTTTGTCCACACTCTTCAGAAGCACTGCTAGTGCCTCATCATCTTCTACCTTTTTGCCAATAGCTGCCAGCTGTTGCTTAATGCTTTTATATTTGTTCAAGTGTGTGATTAAAGGTTCACTTTCCTTCATGTCCAATTTGTAGAATTGCATTAACAGATTTATCTTTGAATTTTTTACTTGTGTGCCAAATAATTTATTGAGTTCATCCCATGCATCTTTTGTCCATTGTATCCCTGTGATGTGATGAATGATTTCATCATTTAAACTGAGTGCAATAAGTCCCAATGCTTTTTCACTCCTGCTCTTCCACTCTTTTTTCCCTCTCGTCTCTGGGCATTCATCTCTTCCCTCAACTAGCGCCCACATATTTTTTCTCATGAGCAAATACATGGTTTTTGTCTGCCATGTGTAAAACTGCTCCCCATTAAATTTGGCTATTTCTTGTGCTGTACTCATGGTGATGTGAAGGGGGTCTTACCTCGATCCAATTTCAAGATTCAAGGGTAGTGTCTACCCTTTTATAACTCAATCTAGTGTTTAAGAGATGATTACAACAAATTTATCAGCATAAAATCACCAGAAATTACATTAAATCAAGGATAACCAATTTATACTGGATAGTTGGAGTATCAAACCAACTCCGAATTGCAATCTGAAGTTATAGGGATCTGTATCAGTTAATTTGAACCCTCAATTGCACCAAAATATAGTGATTAGCACTGATTAATCATCGATTAGTAAATTAATCCACAGAGTATGCGGGGAGTCTAGATTTGGTGCCTTAGACTTCAAATGAGCTCAAATGCTTTCAAAGATATCAATAGTAATGAGTCTAGTAGAGGATTAAGCCAAGAACCATAAGATTTGACCAAATATTGAAAGCTTAATCTCTATTTTACCAAAGTCACCTACTACAGATTTGATGAAGAGCTTAGATCTCACTGTAGACTTGATGAAATTGAATTGTGTCTTCACCAGCTTGTAGAGCATGCTTTAAAACCCCCGGGGCTAAGAGGAATTAGACACATTTGATTTGATGAAGTGAAAATTACTGATTTGCTGCAAAAAAACAGAGCTTGATAAAAATGTGATTTCTCTTCATCCGGCTGGCGGTTTGCACTTCTGATTTGACTGGCTCGAGTAGCAATGAGTTGGCTAGTTGTGGCTAGAAGGGTTTGGCCTAATGTGATGTGTGCAAGGAGAGGGAGCTCCTCCACTGGCTGGGGCTGCAGAGCCTAGTTGAAAAAAGAGAAAAATTTATAATTTTCTACTAATCTTAATTAGCAAAATAATTAGCAAGATAATGAGCTCACAAAATGATGGATTCTAGGCATGGCTCTGATACCATGTTGAAATTAGAGCAATGTGATGAGCTATGGTGGATCAAACACTAGAATCAACATCATTAACAAAGTGATTAGCAAATAATTAAGATGTAATTAGTGGGTAATTAACAAATAGATTAATGTAGGCATGGATATACTCAAAAACCAGCAACTTCTCATTAGGGCAATGCCTCAATTTATAGAGCTTACATCCAAGCATCAAATCCCACTGATTTCTCCATGATTCACTCCACCTCTTTTCCCTGATTCTCTCCACCTCTTCACTTTTCCCAGAATATCTCCACACTTCCTAAATCTTCTCATGCTACCCTTTATTCTCTCCCAGTAGATTCTTCTCACCTTTTCATAGGTTCTTTCACATTTACACATCCTCTTTTACAGCCTCTAACCAAGGGCTTGTTCCTGCACACACCCTATTCACTTGTATATTTCAACACAGACATTACGGGATAGCTAGTTGTCAGGTCCTTTACTACCTAGCAAAACTTGTGCAGGTTCTCATCATGTAGATTATTCTCATGTGGATCATGTTCTCATTTCTACTTTATGTAATGAGGAGGAACTTGTTTCTTTTGAGGAAGCATAGGATGATGATCATTGGATGCATGCTATGCAGGATGAGTATAGTTCTATACTCAAGAATGACACCTCATATTTGACAGATCTACCTCATGGCAAGAAGGCCATTGGTACTAAGTGGGTTTACAAGTTAAAGTGCAAAGTAGATGGTAGCATCGAGTACTTGTTACAAAGGGGTATGCCCAGCAAAAGGGCATTGATTATGATGAGACCCTTGCACCCACATCATGTATGACTACCATTAGGAGTTTCATTACTTTGGCAGCACATCATGGGTGGAGTGTACATCAGTTGGACATTAAGGCTGCATTCTTGAATGGTGATTTACATGAGGAGGTGTATGTATCGCAGCCTCCTGGTTTTGTTGTGAAAGGAGAAGAGTCTAAAGTATGCATGTTGAAAAAGGCTCTTTATGGCCTTAATCAGGCTCTTAGAGCATGGTATAAGAAGATTCATACATACTTGGTTGTAAATGATTTTTGCAACAGTCCAATAGAGAGTACCCTCTATGTGAAGAGGAGTAAGGACACATTTTTAGTCATCATTCTATATGTTGATGACATGTTGCTCATAGGACCTAATATAGATCAGATTTTAGCCTTTAAGGCTGATTTGTAGTCGTTTGAGATGTCAGATTTTGGATCGTTGCATTACTGTTTGGGGATTCAGCTTATGCAGCGCAATGATGGCATTGTTATGCTGCTGCAATCTAAATATATACAAACACTATTGAAAAGACTATAAACTTGTGGCTACACCTATGGAGACAAGTACTCGACTTAGTATTCAAGATACAGGAGACTCTTTTGATGCTAGTTTGTATCAACAGGCTGTTGGATCCCTTCTTTATACCACATGTACATTTGTAATATCCATGCATACATCCTTATGCAAAGGGTCATAATTGCATTGCACAATGAAAGCCCAATCATCATGTGCATAGTTTGCAGATTCTTTTTTTTTGCATTGGATGCTAATGCATTAGCCTATAGCTATACCTGGGTCTTTCTTTTTCTCCTTCTCCAGCCGTTTCTTGGACTCATTAATGTAGTGACCAGGTTTCCTAGAATAGTTACATTTGCCCTTTTTCTTTGGCTTGTCACCTTCCTTGTCTGCAAGCTTGCCCAATGAATCTAATTTTGGCTTGTAACTACTACCCAGAGGAAAGGATTTACCTTTGCCTCTCGTTAACTATAAACAAAAGCCTGATCTTCTATACACATGACAAATCTGTTTTGCCTGGATTTCTCTTCTTGTAAGAGCACAAAAGCCAACTCCTCAAACTTCACTCAAGGCATTTGGATTGCCTCTCATCTCATAAGTCTGATGGTCGAAGTAAAACCTTGATACAAGTCTAGCAATGCATTCAAGATAGTAGGAGCCAATGAATTGTCAAGATATATTTCATCAACAGTGGTCAACTACTCCTTAAAATTGATTTTTGTAAGGAAACTGTCCATGAAGTTTCCCTCATCCATATGCTCCGACTCTAATTACTTGCGTATATAGGCAACACGTGCTTCATTACGTACTTGGTACAATGCCACAAGTACATCCCAAGCATGTTTTAACAGTGGTGCATGACTGAATGTGAGGAATGATACTCCTCTTAACTAACAAAGCAAGCAACACAAGTGTTTGTGCATCTCTTCCATCCCACTTTGTTTGTTCCTGTGTAGGAGGTATATTTTTTTAGCATGTTTGTTCCTGTTCAAAGCATGTTTTAGCAATCGTGCATGACTGAATGTGAGGAATGATACTCCTCTTAACTAACAAAACAAGCAACACAAGTGTTTGTGCATCTCTTCCATCCCACTTTGTTTGTTCCTGTGTAGGAGGTATGCTATGTTGAGGTAATGCACCATGTAAAACTGAGTCCATGTCTATAGATGTGCCTTCTGCATCATGTTTATCAGAGAAACTAGGACGTTTCTCAATACCAACCACAACATTCCATAACCCTTTAGCTATCAATACATGCTGCATCAAATAGGACCATAATGGGACGTTGGTCCTCTTAAGCTTATCCTCAATAGATAACATCCGAAATACATCACTATCTGCCATTTCTGATAATACCCAACCAAGTAATCATGCAACGTAGAGGTGGCTGCTAATAAGGATACTGACAAATGGAGACCTACAATGTGTATGAAAGAAATGCAGAGTAAAGTGAGTAAAAACTTTACTCGTAAGATGTAGAGATCGATGTCGTTGAAGTGTAGCTTGTAGACTAGATTGGGTGTGGTGAGTGTCTGTTGATGCTTTCTTATGTATCTACATACCCGTTTGTAGTAGATCTGACAAAACTGCTCAAGAATCCAATGAATAACAATGCACGTTTGGTCCCCAAAATTGTCTACAAAAAAACTGAAAACTGTGCGAACGGCCCCCAAAATGCATCCGAAACAAAAATCCAACCACAAAATTGTAGTACAAAGTACTGCCAAAGTACTGCATACTTTACAATCCTCTTTCTTCTCCCAAAAGGACTCCTTAATCTAATTCCAGAATATAGGTGACTCAAGGTGAAGGATAGATAGTAGCACAAGGGCGAGCGACGAGTGTATGCTTTGATACCAAATGTTAGAAATAGGGTTGTAGGAATGCACACAAACACATACACACATAGTGGAGAAGCTTAAGAGAGCACACAATAAGATGAAAGATAGATAATGAATGTGTGTTGTACAAAGGATGATAAGTATACTCCAATACGTGTGTATACTAGCACGGGGGGGAAAACCTCCTAAAGATGGAAAAAGTGCCTCGGTTGGTCCTAGTGTGTTCACACACATCACTACCAAATATGGCTACAATTTGAATTAACGTACTTTATGGTGGAATGGAAAAACCGTACAATCGTTGAGATGGCATGGAATATGCTAAAGGGTGTTAACCCTCATTGGACACGTCTCCTAGCATCGACGCCATCCATTGGCTGAAAAAATGTAGGGGAGAAGAGAGCTTGAGCTCTTGCAAGCACACACACACACTCACAAAACCCTAAAGGAGAACACACAAGGTGAGGCTAAAAATCTTCTTTTTCTTCACTCAACACTCAACACACCATATACAAAGATAAGAGTACACACATGAAAAGGTACTCAACCAAATACATACTAGGGTTCTCTATAGTGTGAACCCAACTAAATGAGCTGGCGCTATAACTATGCCAATCTCTAGAATGGCTGTCACACAACTTGTCATCCCACTGGCCGCATATCACCCATGATCTCACCAACCATGCGAGTGGTGTAAGTGTGGGGCCTATCCCCCAGGCGGGTCATTAGTGTCCACCACCTCACTAGATGAGCTCGATATCTCAACACTCCCCCTCGAGCTCAACTCCATCTCATGTACACCAAGCGAATCCTTGAATCTGCGGAGCTTCTCTGTACCCAATGCTTTGGTGAAGATGTCAGCGACCTGATCCTGTGTGCTGACATAAACAAGGTCAACGTCTCCTGTGTGCTAACATAAACAAGGTTAACGTCTCCTGTGTGCTGACATAAACAAGGTTAACATCTCCTGCCAAAACCTTCTCTTTGACAAAATGGTAGTGGATCTTTATATACTTTGTGCGAGCATAAAAAACTGGGTTCCTGGCCAACTGTATACTGCTAATGTTGTCACAGAAAATGACAACTTTGTCTATCCACTGATAGACCCAGATCTGCAAGTAGCTTTCTCAACCAAGCTACCTCACATGCTACCATAGCAGCACCTCTGTACTCGGTCTCTGTACTGGATAGAGCAACCGTAGGCTGCTTCTTACTGCTCCAAGTCACAGCAGCACTCCCCAAAGAAAACATGAAGCCACTAGTAGATCTTCTATCTGAGATACTGCCAGCCCAATCAGCATCTGTGTACCCATGTACACATATCTCTGTCCCAATTTCATAAAATAGTCCACAATGCAAAGTAGACCTCACATACCTCAGTATGCGTCTCAATGCATCCAAATGCGGCTTCCGAGGAACCTGCATAAACTGACTCACCAACCCAATAGCATAGCTCAAATCTGGCCTGGTTTGTCATGTAGATCAAGCTTCCTACTATGCACCTATACATAGTAGGATCAAGCTTCCTACTATGCACCTATACATAGTAGGATCCTCCAAAATCTCTCCTGAATCTACACTCAACTTGCCATTCTGATCCAATGGCACTGAGATAGGCTTACAGCCTATCATACCATACTTGGACAACATGTCCAAGCCATACTGTCTCTGCAGTAATCCAATACCATGTGGTGACCTAATCACCTCAATGCCCAAGAAATATCTGAGCTCCCCTAGATCCTTCATCTCAAACGTTTGTCTAAGCAAGACCTTCACATCAAAGATCTCTACATCATGGTCCCCCGTAATGATCAGGTCATCTACATAGATGACAACAAGCACAACCCCTTTATCACTGTGTCTTACATAATACAGCGAGAAATCTGCATTGGCTACATGAAAGCCAATAGTGACAAGATATTCAGAAATCTTGTCAGACCATGCTCTTGAGACTTGTTTTAAGCCATACAAGGCTTTCTTCAACCTGCAAACATGCTCGGGGTGACTCACATCCTCATAACCAGGTGGCTGCAACATATACACCTCTTCCTGCAAATCCCCATGCAAGAATGCATTCTTTACATCCATCTGATGTAAAGACCATTGCTTTGATGCAGCCACCACTATCACAACTCTCACTGTTGCCATCTTGGCAACTGGGCTGAAAGTTTCCTCATAATCAATGCCATATGTCTGCGCATATCCTTTGGCTACCAATCTAGCCTTGTACGTGCTTATGCTTCCATCACTGTTATGTTTTACTTTGTACACCCACTTGCATCCAATGGTTTTCTTGCCTTCAGGCAATTGCACTAAATCCCAAGTCTCATTTCCATATAGTGCATCCATCTCCTCATCCATAGCTTTCTCCCAACACACATTTCCAACAGCCTCATCAATGCATGTGGGCTCTACAACCTATACAACTTTTGCCATATATGCATATGATGTGCCACATAACCATCATAGGTAAACCTCTGCATAGGATTCTTTACTCTCATGAATATGATGTGCCACATAACCATCATAGGTAAACCTCTGCACAAGATTCTTCACTCTCCCAAATCTTCGCAGCTTTGCATTCATGGCTTCCATAGCCTTCTTTACACCAGGTGTTCTCATACCTGGTATCCCAAGATCCTCATCAAGGCTCATCTCTAAGCCACTAGACTCTCCATCAACAATGCCCTGCAGAAATGTCAGGCATACTGAGGGGCTCAACCACTTTCTCTTTAATCACATTTGCAGGACTAGTATTATGACACAACCTACCACTCCATGGTCTATCAATTGAACCACTAGATGAGGACTCTCCTAGTCCACTCAAAGACTGTGATTGCTGACTTGCATTCTGTGCAACCACATTTTCACTCACATCAGCCCCAACAGCTTCTTTTTCAGTAGCATACCAGCTGCTCATCTCATCAAAAACAATATCCCTGCTCACCCTCAACTCACGTGTAGCAAGGTTATAACACCTGTATCCCTTTTGCTCAAGGGAATACCCAATAAACACACATTTTTCAACTTTTGGATCCAGCTTAGTTCTCAGCTCATCTAGCACATGCACATATGCAATGCATCCAAAGACTTGTCAAATGAGACAAATCAGGTTTTTTGCCAGTAAACCTCTCCTCTCTGGAGTTACATCATGTATAGCTGCAGTTGGAGTCCTGTTCATGATATAAACTACTATAGAAACAGCCTCAGCCCAATAGCTATGCGGCATATTCTCCTCTCCCATCAATGCTCGCCGTGCAATCTCAGCAATGTGCCTATTTTTCCGCTCAGCAACTCCATTTTGCTGCGGAGTGTAACTTTACATATTTCGTTGTTTGCTTTTTAACCATAACTCTGAAATTCTGAAAATGAGTGAACACCTCACCTTTCTCCTTCATGAAGTATACCCACACTTTCCTTGTGTGGTCACCAATAAATGTCACATAATACCTGCAGCCTCCCATAGACATGGTCTTCGTAGGACCCCATACATATGAATCCATAACATCTAGTGCATTTCTGCTTACATTTTTGTCACATGGAAATACATGCTTTGTTTTCTTTCCAAATTGGCATGCTTCACATATTTTCTCCATACCTTCAACTTTAAACTTTGGCAGCCCTATCACAATTTCTTTAGTCTGCATAGACTTCATTCTCTGCACATTCGCATGTCCAATTCTTTTATGCCAAATGTCTGTATCTGCAACAATTCCTGAACTATTTGCAAACATCGTAGCTTTCACTTCAGGCATGTTTACATTCAATGTAAACATTCTGCCCACTCTGTTGCCTTTTGCAACCAACCTGCACTTGTCTTTAAAGTCTTTAACATAACAACCATCAGGGTTAAACCAAACCTGCAAACCCTGCTCAATCATCTGGCCAACTGAAACCACATTCTTTGTTATGTTTGGAACATAAAGTACATCTGCAAGGTACTTCACTTTGCCATCATGTGCATAGACAATGGCACATCTCCAACATGGGCAATTGGATGAGTAGTGTCATCCCTTGTTTCCACAAAACCTAGTCTTTCAAGGTTTTTTCATCTCCTTGAACCACTCCCCATGACTTGTCAGTGGTTCAAAGCACCTAATCAATGTACCATATATCATCTTTATGTGCTGCTTCAACATTTTCAGACATGGCATTAACGACATGCTGCATAACAAACAACCTTTCATTATCCTCATTGTTTCTGCTCGAGGATGCATAGCTGTTTTGCTGCAATTTCCCATTTTGCATGTCAACCTGCTTCTTATAACAATCTGTGTGCACATGTCCAGGCTTACCACAATAAAAGCATCCACGTGTATCATTATACTGCCTTTGCCAATTTCCACGACCTCTTTGACTCCCCCTACCTCTGAATTGGCCTCTTCCACCTGCGTGTTGTTGTTGTTGTGAGTTCTAGGACTATTGTTGCTGCTGCTGGCCATAATTCTGATTACCTGTTCGGCATGATTTGACATCTTGCCAAACACACAAATTTACCAGAAACAGGTGACTCTGGTTTGTCCTACACAAACTGCTGTATTTTTTGCAACGGTACTGTACTAAGCTCAAATGTCATAACTAGTGACCTCAATATGCATATATACACCCAATGGCAACTGTTAACCTCCTTGCAGCACATACAATGTCTGCACAACCAATCTGTCTTCCTGCAATTCTTAAAAGAGAGTTCTGCATAGAATCGATGACTTGCCCGCAACAGTGCTCGAAATCGCCTACTTTTTGAAAAACGGAGGTCCTAACGCACCCGAAATGCGTTTTCGGCACGAAAAATTGATGTCCAATGGGATAGAATAGTTGCCCTATAGCTTTACGCCTGTGAAAAAAGCTCCTCCATCAGAGATCGTTTGCAGGTGCCTCCCGTAGAGCTCCCGACAAGGGTGTAGTCATCGCCAACACAAATAGGGAAGAGTAGATGAAGCTCTTACCCGCGTACCCACTTCCTATGCTTCTCTTGCTTGCAGCTCAGCCCTTAGCGCATGAACCAGGCTCTGATACCATGAAAAGATGCAGGGGAGAAGAGAGCTTGAGCTCTTGCAAGCACACACACACTCACAAAACCCTAAAGGAGAACACACAAGGTGAGGCTGAAAATCTTCTTCTTCACTCAACACTCAACACACCATATACAAAAATAAGAGTACACACATATGAAAAGGTACTCAACTAAATACATACTAGGGTTCTCTATAGTGTGAACCCAACTAAATGAGTTGACGCTATAACTATACTAGTCTCTAGAATGGCTGTCACACAGCCTGTCATCCCACTGGCCGCATATCACCCATGATCTCACCAACCATGCCAGTGGTGTAACTATGGGGCCTATCCCCCAGGCGCGTCATCAATGTCCACCGCCTCACTAGATGAGCTCGATATCTCAACATTGGCAACCGTCACTTCATTTGGTCGTTGACATAAAAAATGCTAATATTGTATATTTTATGTGTGCAATCTCGCCACTTGTCTATGAAAGGCATGCCAAGCGATTAATTATGGACATTGCATGCTTAGATTAAATGTTTGATGAACAAGCCTAGGTGGCCTTGGAAAGCCATGGACCTATATTTTAAGTATGGCCAACCAAGGTGTAAAGGCTGGGAGGCTAAGATAAGGGTCAACTTGTATTCTCACCATTCATTATTTGATTCAACTAATACCTCCAAGGGCATCACAGTAATGGGAGTCCTTGATGGTGGTGCGGGAGTCAGTACAATCATCAAAAAATGCTAGGAAAAAAGGCCAAACCTAGGCTTAAAGTCTAGGACATTGTGGTTAAAATGGCCGATGATGATATTATTACCAAACAATGGGGATGTTACACAATCTTAAGATCAAGGTGTTGAAACTTCGGAACTCAATTCTTATGAAATGATCTGAGGAAGACCATTTATGCATAAAGCCAAAATGTTCCATGATTTGTCCAAAAACCATGTCTACCTACAATTTGACAACTTAATCCTTAGAGTAGACTTAGTGTCTGGTCACGTACATCCAAGGGTAGTGGTGGGCTATTTGACTTAAGATTTGATACTACCATCCATTCAACCCCTTTGCAATAATTATATACTTGCAAAGAAGAGATCGATGTAGGGAAGGACCCACCCTACAAAGATGTTGAAAAACAAGCTATTGAGCCTCGAGGATGATCTAAACTGGACACATATGATGGCTACAATCAATATCTGGCAATATCCTATTAGTTTTACAAGTCGTCAACTAGATGAAGCTGAAATCAATTACACCACCACTGAGCGTGGAGGGTTAGCAGCACTGGTTTATGCTGTAAAGAAATTTCAGCATTACCTTCTTGCTAACAAATTTATTTTCTATATATATACATACATACATTATATATATGTATATATATATGTATATACGTATGTATACACATATATATGTATATATATATATATATATATACATACATATACATATATGTATATGTATATATATACATACATATATATATATATCATATATGTATATATGTATATATGTATATATGTATGTATATGTAAGTATATATATATATATCATATATGTATATATGTATATATATATATATATATATATATATATATATATATACATACATATACATATATGTATATGTATATATATACATACATATATATATATATATCATATATGTATATATGTATATATATATATATATATATATATATATATATATATACATACATATACATACATATATACATATATACATATATGTATATATGTATATATATATATATATATATATATATATATATATATACATACATACATACATATATACATATATACATATATATATATATATATATATACATATATATATATATATATATATATATATACATATATACATATATGATATATATATATATGTATGTATGTATGTCTATATATATATGTATGTATATATAACGGAGTGAGAGAATCATTAACTTTTTAGCTAATGGTTTTCTAGAAGGAAAGGAACTGAGGAAAGATTTATTTTAGCTGATTTTATATATATATACATATGTGTGTGTGATGAAGATACTAGATAGGGTAAGAAAGTTTCTAAAAGAGAGTGTATCTAGAGAATGTAAGGATAACAAATTAAGACGCTGCCCTAGGGAGGATGAATACTTTTACATCATCGAACAAGCACACTAAGGGGTAGTTGGTGGACACTTTGCAGACAACGTTATAGTAAGAAAAATACTCTAATCGAGATATCGATGTCCCACACTCTTCAAATATTGTGCACTATTTGTCAAGGGAGGTGACGAGTGCTAACGTTATACAAAGCTACAGAAGAACGACATGATGCCACTGCATCCTATTAGAGTCAACCATTCTTTTGAAAAATGGGGCTTAGATTTCAGTGGCCCTATTAGTCCTGCTGCACGTGGCACACAAGCACACTTCATCATTATTGCCACAGATTATGTTATCAATTGGGCTAAAGCAAGAGCTTCACAAAAAGAAGATGCCATGGTGGTTGCTACGTTTCTCTATGAGAACATCATTACCCGCTTTGGATGTCCATTTGAGCTAGTGAGTGATCAAGGTAAGAACTTCATCAACGATGTAATAAAAAATCTCACTAACACATTCATGATTACTCACCGTAAGTCAACGCCATATTACCCATAGAAAAATGGCCAAGCAGAGAGCACCAGCAAGATTTTTATTTCAATATTGACAAAGACTTTTGAAGCTCAATGCACTGGCTGGGAGTCTAAGCTCATAGTAACTTTATGGGCCTATCGCACATTATGCAAAGTTGCAATTAGTTGCATGCCATTTAAGATGGTGTATGGAATTAGTTGCATGCCATTTAAGATGGTGTATGGAATTGAGGTAGTAATGCCTTAAGAGTTCATGATTCCTAGCTTAAGGGTAGTTGTAAGTGGAAATCTTGATGGTAATGAATAGGTTGATTGGTTATTTGTTTTAGAACAACTTATAGAGGAAAGACAAATTGCAGTGCAAAACATGCTGACAGAAAAGGACCGAAGAAAAAAGTGGTTTGACCAAAATCTCAAAGGCAAGCAGATCAAGATAGGAGATCTTATACTTATGTATGGGACTTGCAGTGAAAAGGAAAAGCTTAAGTATACTGGAAAGGGACCATTTAGGGTTTGTGAAGTTACTCCACAAGATACTATATGTGTTGAGACTCTTGATGGAGTTGAAACTGTCGATTTTCAAAATGGAAATAAGTTTTAAAAAATACTATAAACCTCTTACCGAAGAATTGTTACATGCTTCCCATGACAAGAAAGCCGCCAAGGAAAGGGCCACTCAAAAGAAGACCCAAGCCTAAGAGGAGGCAAGGTAAAGACAAGCCAAACTTCAACAACGTCGAGAAGAAAACCTTAGACCTATTGCACAAGCTTATGTTGGAGAGGTAATCGACAACATGGAGGATCACATCCCAGCTCTCAGAACACCCATTGAGTTGCCTAGCCCCTATGGTAAAGTGTTCTATAATTCTATGCTTGACACAGGTGCTAGTCACAATCTACTCTCCTTTGTTACATGGAATCAGTTGGGTAAACCTCAACTTGAAAAGTCAAACATGAGAATAGAGGGTATGAGTGCCAAAAATACCAAAGTACTTGGTTTGCTTAGAATTATCATCTATGGTGATAACGGGCGCTTGGTTGTTAGCTTTTTGGTCATGCTCACAAGAACTTTAAAAGAACGTCATTCTTGGATGGACCTAGATGATAGCGGCTCAATGCAGAATCGATTAGGCCAGAAGGAGTGTCATAATGGCAAAAAAATTATAATGCTACACTTTTGCACTCCACGAACATTACCTCCACATCAAATGTGTTGAACTAGCAACAAGTATTTGAATGTTGTAATAACAAAGCCTCAACATCGACATGATCGCATGACGTTTCCTCCCCATCGACATCCACTTCACCACCACAAGGTTCTTTATCTTCAAGCTCCACATCTGCATCTACCTCCATACCGAACCAACTACCACTAGGGAATCAACATAGAAAGCCTTAGCCTACCCTTAAGTGGGTCCTTAAAGTCTCTCCACTAGTTCTCAATCACCAACCTACTAGTAAAAAACCTCGCCGGGGGGCATCGCAAACAAAAATAATCCAAACCATAGGTTACCCCTCCATGAATTCCAACTTATCTTTTTAAATCGCAAGGCTACTAGAGGATAACACATGGATTTGGGTGCTGCGAGAAGAGGATGCACATATCTATAGCCTTAACAGTCACATACACATTAGTCGACTAATCAACAGTCTCTGCCAACCTTAATGCGATAGAAGAGAAGGGAAAACAAATTGATATACCTCCATTGCCAACATCCCATAAGATTTGGATTCCAAAAGCTATTTTTAAAAGATGGCATTCCCCTTAAGAAAAGGAGACTCTGATAAATCCTCTAGTTCCCATGAGGCCTCTACAAGTTATTTATTGCCTACTCAACCTCCCTTTTCAAGAGAACCTAGTTGAGTAAAGGCTTGCTACTCAACAAGTTCTCAACACCTCTCCAAGAACCCATAAGCTTTATCCGATCTTATGAGAGACCTTTACTGCCATTGAAATTGGAAATTAAAATGCCACAAACAAGTAACAAAGGGTGCTCCTAGCCAACAAACACTGATGGAGCACAACTAGAAGGGATGGTTACAAAAAACCTACAATACCTTATGAGATCAAGGTATGATAGAAAGAAGAAAGGGGGGACTTATGCTAATATCATTACTTTTACTCTTCGACAAAGTTCATGTCCATATCAAGAGGGAGCCTAGAGAAGAGCAAGAAACCTCTCGCCATTTTGAAAAAAGCGCTCATTTAAAATTGCTTGCTAAAAAAATCCCCCTTTGCGACCTTGTGTAAGACATCACTGTATCATTATTTTACCTATAGCCACACATTTAAGGTAGAAGATTTGTGAGTGAAGTTGTGTAACGTTTATGTCTACATGGTCAATGCGTATATTTTCTTTAACATTCACAAAATGCATGATGTTGTGAATGTAAAAGCTATCAACAACCTTTTTGCCTTGTTTTCTTCTCCTTTTGAAACTTTACCTTGTTTAACTTACTTGAACTTTCTTTGCTCTTGGGGTGTTATGAAATCCAAATTAATATAGCTCCCCTATTCTATTTCTTGATCCCTTTCACCACTTTGTTCCTTTTTAAAGAAATTGATGTACTTTTTAACTTGACTTGTAAATGGTCTATGAAGAATGTCTATTTGTGTTATCCATCTTCTTGACCCAATATTTGACCCTCTTGGTGTCTTCCATCAATCTATTTAATAATTCCAATAAATTTGAGTTTTATTCTCAATCATCTTAGCTTGGGTAGAACAAGAAAGAAAATATTCATTCTCATGTGCAGATTTTCAAGTTTGCAGCTCTAAGGATTGACACAAAACAATCATGCTACTAAAGAGAAAGATAGATAAACATCAATGTGTGTGCCATTGGTACATGCATGCGTGCACACACACACACCCAGTCAAACACAATAACTTTAGGTTGATTATTTGTGTGTCTCTTCAAACATTTAAATAATGTCCTAAAATTTGGGTTTAAACCAACCCTGTAATGCTTTTGCTACTTCTTAGTGAATACATAAGTGGGTCATTTTATAACATGGATACATTTATAAAAATTTATAGGCCTTATGTTTTTCTACTCCTTAGTGAATACATAAGTGGGTCATTTTATAACATGGATATCGTATATACAAATTTATAGGCCTTATGTTTTGCAAAATTATGTAAGAGACTTCTCCCAATTTGCAAATAATAATAGCCTTCCTCTTGAAAAAAAGATATAACTAAGAGGTATAAATATTAACATGCATGAAAAGCATAAAACAATTGATTTCCTTCCTTGTAAGCTAAATTGATTATCTTTGTAGAAATTTTTCATGCATTAATTTCTTCTATTTGAGATAATGTTAGCATGAATTTTGTCCCATTGTTTGGATCTGGTCACATGTATGGCTCTCACACCATTGTTTGGATCTGGTCACATGTATGGCTTTCACACCATGATGGCAACAAAGTGAGAGAAAAGTGACCTTTGAGTATATTCTCACTTAGTTGTGTAAAGTACTTAGAGTATTCACTCACTTAAATATATTATACCCACTTGTGTGAAGTACTTGGAGTTGTGTATCATCATGCATGACTCTAGGAAGTTGAATAATAGGCACCTATGTCTACCTAACCAATTATTTATTCTTGTCTCAAAATCTATTGTAATTCCTCACTGGTATCTTGCTTTTGCAAAAGAGAACTTTTTTTTTCTTTTTAAATGTGTTCATGTTGCATGCATTCAAATCTCTCTCTACAAACAAGATTTTCGTTTAAAATGTAAAGTTTGAGGACAAGAATATAGTTGCCTAGAATATGATGCCACTTTTGGTTTGAAAAATAATGTGTTGTTAGTGTTACAATAGATTATTAGTGTCCTTTTAAGTGTTTTTGTGCAATAAAATTGGAATGTATGCAAGCCATGCAAATCCAACATACAATGTTATCATGATACTTCTCTATGTGCAAGTTGATGAAAGGATAAAAATCACGTCATATGTTGGCATAAAGATGGATGCTCTAGTACTTATTGGCTGTAATTTTTTAAAGACATCATTATAAAATTCGGTTGCACCACAATACATGCAATATTGTAGTTGCATTATGAGGCTTTCACATAATGAGCTCCAACTATTGAAATATTTGTGCATGAGTTTCTAGCACAAATAGAAAGGACGTGCGCACATGTTTGCACACGTCTCTTAAGAACTTACCCCACACCCCCCCTCCCCCCCCAAAAAAAAGAAAAAAAAACACATTGTTTATGTTTCCACCTATGATAAAAACATATATCTCACACACTATAATACATTGTAAGTTAAGAAAGTTAGTTTTAAAGTCAAGATAAAGTTTCTTACAAACAAATTTGTACTCTAAAGAAGATGCGTTTTTATGTAAGTTTCTCATGAAAGGACTTCTTATATATAGCTAAAGAAGATACGTATTTATGTAAGTTTCTCACGAAAGGACTTCTTATATATAGCTAAGTTTGTACCGTGTCATGTGCCCAAAGCAAGTTACTTTCTCACCTTCAGATATTCTTCATCCAACATGGTATGAGTTTGAATCATACGAATACAACTTTAAGAAAGAAAAGTTTATATTCATGGCTCACAAGTCATAAGGATTGATAAAAGAATGCATCCACTATAATAAAGGAACAGCCATATGGTCGTATTTAAACTTTTGATTTCACAAAACCTAAAGAACATGCTCCTTTTGTGAATAAAAATGAAAGAGACATTATAGAGTGTACTATCACCACAAGTAAGCTTACTGGCCAAAAGCAACATGAAAGATCATATTACCAAGCACACAAACTCCATCGTTGAAAAAATAAACACATGTTTTGAATATATCACTTAAACAATTCAATAAGGTTTCGATTTTGGGATTTTAATGAACTTGAGTATGATCCCATATGTATGCTTGCACACATCCCAATGCATACATATGCATCTTTGACTATTCCATAAATACATGTATGCACTTACAAGCTCACAATGCAAAAGGGTATACATTTGTATGCACTTACAAGCTCACAATGCAAAAGGGTGGGTTCATGCTCATGCACAAAGTGCCCTTCACACATAAGTTCATGGTTAAAAAAGCAAACACATTTTTTGAATCACTTAAACAATTCAACAAGGTTTAGATTTTGGGATTTTATTAGTGAGTATGCTTCCATACATATGCATGTACACATAAACATTCATAGTGCATGCATATACATGTTTGATTATTCATGCATACACATACAAGCTCACATTGCAAGACAACAAACATATCCTAGTGCATACATATACAAGTTCACATTGCAAGTTAACAAACATGCATTTCTTAAAAAGATATGAGGGTGATTTAGGGGAAAAACGCTGTCATCCACTACATGTCATGAATGGAACTTTGATTTGCAAGTTGGTATAGTCAATATTCTCGAGGGGGGCCACATATTAAGGCATTCTATCGAAGTGTTTTAGACACAAATTTCCAATTGTGCCAACATTGTCCCGTTTGGAAAAGAGATGGCCATGTTGCATTTGATGCAATTGGGACACTTAATTGGGCTCATGGGGAGGTTCCCTTTTGATGTGTAAATGGTCCTTCTCATCATTCAAGAAACTTAGTATTTTCAGAAAGCACACACATTTTCTCTTCATTTTTCGTAAAGCTAGAAAATTGATCAAAGTAGTAATACTTTTTGAAAATTTTACACTATTACTGCATTTTTTTCAATCGGCTCAATTGCTTCGAGACTCTCTCAACAATTGGCCACTTTGGTTTTTTTATAAGTTGAGGCTTCCCTTTCTCTAACACTAGCTTGCTCAAGACTAGTGTTTGAGAAAAAACTTTGGAGGGAATGTACACATTTCCCATTGGCTTCTTGTTAAACATCAAGCAGTGAAGCATACATTTTTCCAAAATTACACTCCTTCAGCATTTATCTCTACTGGTGGCTGAACCCTTTTGGATGCGAGTCTAATTGGCTTTCACAAAATCGAACTGGCTAGAGAATAAGCTAACGGATGCATCCCTTGCTCACCCGTGAAGCATAGACAACTTTGCCCTCTATCGGATTCTTCACAAATTCCCTCATTTTAGTTTCCCTAGTTTTGCCAAAGCGGTGCCTTTTTGTTTCTACACTATGACTTGCAGTATTTCGAGAGCTGCATCTACATGGTAAAAAACTGTATCTCCTCTCTCTAGCCACGTGGTGGTAGAAGTGTAAGGGTGGCGAAGACTATGCACGGGTGGGGGTAGTGCCGCCGTAGCGCGTGGGTGGAGAACGAAGCGAACTCTAAAGCTAGCAAGTTCCAAGTGGGGAGTCCACTTCTAGAGATTGAGCAATGCAACGCTTCTGAGGAGCTGGGTTTTAGCCTATGAACTAGGAGGACGAAATCAGTGCTAGCCATGTGTGCCCATGTTTTTTGCGAGAAACGTGAAAGCATCAAAAAAAATGCGCGCAATGCAAGCGGGGGGTCCCGCGTTTTTCACGCCGCCAGGAGGTGGGGAAAGACAACTTGTCCGCCCAATCCACAATCAGATCTTCTCCACAGGTTCTCATCTTTTTTACACAAGATCCCTTGCTTGGAGGACCGCGGGGATGTTGGAGATTTAAGCATCAGGATTCAGTAGTCTGCTACTACACACACCGCCTGCTACTTCCATCTCTTCTGCCTTTCTTTTTTCGCTCGATCAACCCACACAGGCGTCTGTCTCTGTTTGCGTGCGTGCAGTATCAAGCATCCATCGCTTTACCACAGAGCTTTCCTCTCTACACCTACACAGATTTTCTCCATGGACAAGCAGCAAGTGCTTCTGCCTACCCTTGCCCTTGGCGTAGGTTTGGGCGTGGGCGTCGCCACTGCTTGCACGCAGACGTTCCAGAAATGGACCACAGGCAACGATACTTCCCCCTCCACTCAGCTCCTGGAGATGGAGCTCATGGCGCAGGCTGTCGATGGTCGCGACAGCACCGTTACATTCGACAAGTTCCCCTACTACCTCAAGTACTACTCTGCTCCTATGGTTTTCTGGATTTCCTAGTGTTTCATGCTTAGTGGTGTTTAAGGATAGCTTTTTCCTTTCAAACGAGTTGCAGGTTTCCTTTCTACTTCGTCATCGGGACATTTCTAGGGTTTCACCTCTCCTAGAGTTCTTCTTCCCCCGTGCTTGTCTCCTAGGGTTTCCATGTTCCCCTCCTCTGATTAAACGTTAAGAATTGGCCATCTTTCCGATAGGAAACAACACTTTTTGGAGATTTGTGTGTTCTATCCTAGGTGTTCTCTTTATCTTTCATTCTTTTCTAGGGGTTCTCTTTCCAAATCTGTCCCAATTTTGATATTTTACTTCTGTCTAGTGAGGCATTTTACTGATGTTTTACCTCCACACCCTTATTTTGCAGTGAGCAGACAAGGGCACTGTTGACAAACGCAGCCTTTGTGCATCTGAAGCAGTTGCAATACAGCAAGTTCACCAGGAACTTGTCTCCAGCTAGCCGGACCGTCTTGATTTCGGGGCCTACTGGTACACGTTGTCATCGTTGTCTGCCTTGCCTTTGTCTGTCTCTTCCTCTTCAAGGGGAAGTATTGATCTGAAAATTTATCTTGTTTCATTATCCCTTGCAGGGACGGAAACATACCATCAGATGCTAGCGAAGGCCCTGGCGCATTTCTTTGAAGCCAAATTGCTCATCTTGGACATTACGGATTTTTCTCTGAAGGTTTGCCTTTCTTAGCCATCTCTCTTCCCTGTCGTGTATTGTGTGCCTCTTTTGAAATGGGAACCTTTTCTGCTACGAATGGATTCATTATCATAGGTAAACATCTATTTATGTTATACAAATGGCGT
The DNA here is from genome assembly GCF_041138505.1 of Cibotium barometz. NCBI lineage: Eukaryota > Viridiplantae > Streptophyta > Polypodiopsida > Cyatheales > Cibotiaceae > Cibotium > Cibotium barometz. The sequence goes on along the minus strand of NC_141072.1, from coordinate 50,673,668 downwards.
AATTTGTAACAGTTGCAAAGTAAGTGTGGAAATCTGAAGGAGCCCGATGTTCCTCTGGTAAGTTTGCAATGAAGTTTAAAAAAAAAAAGGTTGTTTTAAAAAAAATGGTGGTTTCAGGATTGGCTACTCTACGTTTCCACCATCCGATGCTCTCTAAAGCTCCTATTTGTTTTCAGTTCTCCTCGAGGAATTTGGCGAGTGGAGTGGTCCAACGCTTTCTTGGGCTTCTCAGCAGTGATGCCTCCACACTAATAGCTGGGCCTAGTATGTCTCTTATTTTCTCTGTTGTATACCACTGTCGGGTTTGTTTTTCCTAGGACGTTGGGGTTCCTCAGCTCACCTTCAAGTTAACTCCTGAACTTGGCAGGCAATTCCAGAACAGGGTTTCCACAATCCTTTCGCAAGGAAAGTGGTTCGTATTTAAAGATGAAGGGGAATCCAGAAATGAAAGGTGTGCTGTAGTTTACCTTACCATATGTTTCACCACATTGGAATTGCGTTTGTGTAAATTTATGGCCATCGTTTCAGGCTCCCCCCTTAAGAGGACTACGTCTTGGGCCTTTGAAGACAAGATGCTAGTGGTTGCGCTGTACAGAGTAAGCCCGAAATTGGGAGTTTTAGAGGCTTCAGTTTTCTCTTCTTGCTTCTTACTCTGTTACCTTCTGTGGGGCTTCCCTCTTCTTCTTCCTCAAATTATCTTCATTTTTGACAACTGCAGGTTTTGCTGAAACTGTCAGAAGTGGGCCCTACTGTTCTGTACTTGCGGGATGTGGAAAGACTGGTCTTTAGAGGGCCCAAAACCGTCTCCCTTTTCCAAAGAATGATCAATAAGCTATCAGGACCTGTGTTTATCCTAGGTTCCAGAATTCTAGAGGAGTTGCCCAATGGACAGGTGTTAAATCTAGCCTATGATATAAAGTTTGGCAGGTAATGATGTGCTGAATTGATGCTAACCTGCGAACTGCCTTCACTTTCAGGCTGGTGCCTCCGTTGATGAGAAGCTTGCTGTCATTTTCCCATACAACATTGACATCAAACCTCCAGAAGACAATGCAAAGCTTGTTAGCTGGAGAAGCCAGTTGGAGGAGGATATGAAAGCAATTCAGGCACAGGACAACAGGAATCGCATATCAGAGGCGAGTACAATATTATGAGCAGCTTATCACAGCAAGAGGTCATATGACATTCTTTGCTGTTAGATTGACATTGTGGTTGGTGCCTTCTTTACAGGTCCTTGCTGCAAATGATGTGAAATGTGATGATTTGGATTCCATTTGCTTTACAGATACACTTCTATTTGGCAATTGTGAGTGTGCTTGTTTACCCAAGAGGAAATTACTACTGAAAATCGTGGACCCATGGCTGTTAATTTAGATATGCTTGATTCAGTTGTATTATCTGGGCTTTGCTTGAAATACTGTATTGAATGTGTGATGGATGGTTTTGGCAGTTATTGAAGAGATTGTTGTCTCAGCAATCTCACATCACCTCATGAACACACACGAACCCCGATATCATGATGGAAGGCTCGTAATCTCTTCCAAAAGGTACCAGAATCCTTCCTTTTAATCTTAGAAAGGAGTGTGTCTATATCCTTATCTTTTGTTTTATCTGACAGTTGTGGCATCTGTATGTTGTTTGTTTGACAGTTTGGCACATGGGCTTAGTTTATTCCAAGCAGGCCAGCTCAACACCAAGGATGCAAAGTTGCAAACAGAATCCAACCCTGAGTCCTCAAAGGTTGGTAAAAAGAGATGGTTTTATGCTGTTCGGTAATAGGATTTTTACAGACAAATCTTTTGCCCTTTGGATGATATCGTCATCTTATGCCCTTTCAATCGTGAGAAATTAGTGACAGGTTTTTATCTTGATGGAGATTAAATTTTCTTGCGTGTACTTGTGACAGGAATTGCCTGAGTCAAGTACAAAAATGGAAGCCAAAAGTGAAGCTTTGCCAGACATCAAGGCTGAAGGGGAAAAGCTAGAGGGTGCGAAAAGCGATGCAATCAAGAAGGGGGACACTGATGCCTCCAAGAAAGGAGGGGACACAGATGATGCTAAGGCTTCTCCAGCTCCAGCTCCAGCTCCTGCCAAGGTCTTAACCTTCTGAAGATCACTCTGTAATGCACTCACTATGTCCAGAATTAATCTTGTAATTGTACATTGTGATCACAGGAAATTGTGCCAGACAATGAATTTGAAAAGCACATTCGCCCAGAGATCATCCCTGCTGGTGAGATTGGTGTTAGTTTTCAAGATATTGGTGCACTTGACAATATCAAGGAAGCGCTGCAGGAGCTTGTAATGCTGCCCCTTAAGCGTCCTGACCTGTTCAGCAGGGGGGGACTGATTAAGGTAATTAGGTGCTTTCTTTATAGGGTGAAGTGGTTTGAAGATGTTTGTTTGTACCTTTGCATTCGTTAAGGTCAGGGTTAAGGTTATGTAATGTTTTGGCTGAGTAAGGATTGATCCTTCTTTACAGCCCTGTAAAGGTATCTTGTTGTTTGGACCTCCGGGTACTGGTAAAACCATGCTAGCAAAGGCAGTTGCAACAGAAGCAGGAGCTAGCTTTATCAATGTGTCAATGTCAACAATTACTTCAAAGGTACAGTTTGGTTCCCAATTGTGGCTTTAGGCAGTTTCTGGGTAAAGTTCAAGCTGAAAGTTTAAGGGGTTTAGAACCAAGGCGTTTTGTTTTAAAGCTGGCATTTATTGTGATTGCAGTGGTTTGGTGAAGATGAGAAGAATGTGAGGGCATTGTTCACCCTTGCTGCCAAAGTTGCTCCTACAATCATATTCATAGATGAGGTGTGTGAATGCCATCTTCATTTATGCAGGGCTTTTTTACATGTTTACCTTTCTCTTCATGTAAGAGCTTGTTTTCCATATGTATAGGTAGACAGTATGCTAGGACAAAGATCAAGAACTGGGGAACACGAGGCAATGAGAAAGATCAAGAACGAATTCATGGCACATTGGGATGGCCTTCTCTCCAAGGCGGGAGAGCGTGTTCTTGTTCTGGCAGCGACTAATCGTCCCTTTGACTTGGATGATGCGATAATTCGTAGATTTGAAAGAAGGTAACATGGCAATGCCTATTCATTACTAGAGGTCTTCTCATGAGTTGCTACATCCATATGCTACCTTTGAAGTTCTTCTTAAAAGGTGTTTGGTCTTTGATGCTGTAGGATCATGGTAGATCTCCCTGACAAAGAGAACAGGGAGAGGATACTAAGAGCCATCCTTGAGAAAGAAGCTGTAGCAGATGATCTTGACTTTGCAGAGGTTGCAAACATAACGGAAGGTTACTCAGGAAGTGACCTAAAGGTAGGTTTTCTACTTGCTTTTATTCTCGGTTTTTTAACATGTTGCATGGCCTCTCTCTCTCTCTTTGTGCATGCTTGAAGCTTTTTTTTTTTTCTGAATCTTTAGTGATGCTTGTGCAGAATTTATGCACTGTTGCAGCATATCGGCCCATTCGAGAGTTGATGAGAAAGGAACAAAAGGTATGTATGTTGCCTTGTATGTTATAACCCATACATCTTGTGATAATAGTGCATTGCTTAAAATGCCTGCTGGCATATGGTACTAATGCCACTCCTGTATGCCTACACAGGAAAATGGGAACAAAGCTGCAGTGCCAGAGAATTCAGAATCTAATAAGTTGTCCGGTTCAGATGCATCACAAGAGGAGGGGAAGTGTTCTGCAGTTTCAGAGGTTTCTGCAAAACTGGAGACTTCAGAGCCTTCCCTCAGGCCTTTGAACATGGAAGACATGAAGCAGGCCAAAAGCCAGGTCTCCAGCAGCTTTGCAGCTGAAGGGGCTGGCATGGCTGAGCTGAAGGAATGGAATGAACTATTCGGAGAAGGCGGTAGTCGGAAGAAGCAGCAGCTTACCTACTTCTTGTAACCTGTTATATTCAATACACAAGGGTAAAAGAAAAACACTAGGGTTTGCATAGGGCAAAGAAGAAGAGTACGTCCCTTAGCAAAGCCTTCACCTACCCTTGGCCATAGCCAGCTGTACAGAGGTAGTTTACTGTAGTGTGGTCTTTTATTTTTTAGAAGTCCTGATATCTGCATTGAAGTATCAGGTGATTTATATACCAAAATGGCTCTGATCGCTGGGAGCACTCTCCTGTAAAAGAGCCTTTTAAGCTTGCTAGTTTGTATTCTTCTGTTGGGGTTTCTCCACTGGAAGGGGTACTTCTGAGTCAGTGCAGTAGAGGAATTTGGAAACTTATACACTACAAAAGTACTGGATCTTGCACAGGAGCAATTCTCCTGAAGCAAGCATTGTAATTATCTAAGCCGCCCTCATATTGAGGCTCTGTATTCGGGGAGACTCTTCACAGCAAATAGTATACCGTTGTTTTGATAGAGTAATGCTCAGAGTGCTCGCTGTAGAGGCTTGACGCTGTCAAAGGTGTTATCTTTCTTAAAACCTTTTCCTATATATAAAGAGCATGGATGAGGGATCTCAGCCCAAGTTGTGGATTTCATCCTTATGTTTCTTAGCCCAAGTTGTGGATTTAATCCTTATGTTTCTTTTTAGATTAGTGAGTTAAGTGAGTTTAATACCTCCTTGTTCTCTTGGGAGTTGAGAACAAGGAAGAGATAAATTCACTCTTGAGCACCAAGGATTACAGTTGGGTTTGCCATCTTCTCATTGCCATGTACTTATGAGAGGTGAGTATGGAGTGAGTGTGTAGTGATGGTGTAAGAGTTTGCCATCTACTCATTGCCATGTACTTATAAGAGGTGAGTATGGAGTGAGTGTGTAGTGACGGTGTAAGAGTGAGTGTGTTGTGTTACTTTCCTTTTCCTTTTAGATTAGGTTCCTTTCCCTCTTGTTAGATTCCTTTTCTTTTTAGATTAGGCTCCTTTCCCTCTTATTACCCTATTCGTTTTATTACCATTCAACTAGACTACAAATAGAGATTAGCATATTTATTATTCTTTGTTGGAGGGCTTGGGTGAGAGACAAGCTCTTGAGTGCCTCCTCTTCCATGGATATTCCATCAACCCGTGAACTGCATGACTTTCCACATATAGTCATGGCCGTGAAAAACCCTTGTTTTTCACACCCAAAAAATTTACTTCAAAAGTGTCAAAAATCATGCTTGGTACTTCATTAAGGTTGGAGGAATTAAAATATTAACTCTAAAACATGATACTTTGAAGTTTGGTTGGGTGTAAAAAACTAGTAGATACTCATGACCATATTTTGAGTTTTTCATGTCAAAAAACATTGTTTCAATAGGCATGAAAACCATACCCAACCAGTCCATAATTTCATATGAACTAGAAAATCAGATGAAAAGGATGAAAATAAATAGTTTTTTTGATGTAATAAACTAGTAAATGTTCAGAGTATCTCGAATTTTTCATGTCCAAAAAGATGGTTCAAAAGCAATAATGCAAAGGTCTTCCCAGTGATGTGGGGGTTAAAAAAATTATATCAAAATGGGAATTCAAAAATTTTTTAAGCACGAAAAACTAGTAGATACATGTACGCGAATATCTCAAGTTTTTTACGCCCAAAAAAGTGCTTCAAACCTATCACAAATTGAGGTGATAACAAGCTTCCATAGGGTGTAAAAAGTGCCTATATTTGGTTAAATAACACAAACAACAAAATTATTTCAACTTTAAAAGCTCACGATTGTGAATATCTAATTCATGCATAAACATCTGGTAGAGCGTTGGTCTCTACTCCCAAGGTCTTGTGTTCAAGTCTTGGGGGCCTCGTTAGGTACCTACCCTTGATGGGTTGATTATAAGCATGTACGATGGGTTCGCTAGCCCTCATCCCAACGGGGCCGCCTCCACCTCACGGAGGCTAGGTGTGTGTGTGTTTCTAAAATTTCCTGTACCTTCGAATTTTTTTTTAAAAAAAAATAACTTGACTAATTAAATGATGACACATGTGGCCCACCACCCAAGTTATTGAGTCAACCACCCCATCCCGTTCAATTATTGTCCACATTTAAACTATACTTGTCCTTCTTTCTTGGTTAGTTTTGGCTTTTCCTCTTTCATCATCTCTCATACTACTTTATCTCGTGCTTGCTTGTTGTCTTCAAGCCCTTGGCTTTCAGTGCTCTTTCTACACTGGGAATGCGCTTGCCTTGCTATAGTGGGCAAGGACAAATTCAACTGCCTACTCAAGTCTTTTAAGACATTATATATTTTTGGTGGCTCCGTTGTGGTGACCTCTTCTTTCGGACGTTTTGATGTGGAACCAAGCTATCATATCCACTATGAACTATGTGGTGGTGGGCACCTCCGATCTTCTTCGATTGCTCCACTTCTTACGTCTTCCGAGGATTTCTACTGGTTTTGTCTAGAGTTGTGACTGACTGAGATTTTGTGCACTGTTCGGATTTGTCAAAAGAGGGATTGACCCTATGGTTGATGGCTCTGAAAGGCTCTTACTCTTTTGAACTTGCACTAGTTGGGCGCTCCTCACTCTTCTTGATGCTATTTGGTTCCCCTTATGTCTCCTCGTTCTTTTTCTCTTCCGGCAATGCCCCTCCTTAGAAAAGAGCTTTTAGATACCCTCCGATTTTTGTCTTGCTACTTTGCTTGTTGTATAACATTTTTTCCCATGCCACTTTTTCTCTTGACTTAGTAACCTTGATAAGCCCATAACCTTGATAAGCCCATAGTTGTCTCTTGACATGTAATAAGGTTTGTGCACCATATTAATCATTTTGACCATAAACATCATCTGCTTTTGCCTATGTTCACTTGGCTTGCTTGTTATCTTATATTTTTTAGTGCATCCTTCTAGAGAGGACCGAATAAGACCGAACTGTCGCATCAAATCCTCCTCTTCTTTGCAGCTTTAACCTTGCTTTCCCCTTCTATTAGGCAGCATAAACACCTCCACCACATATTTTGGGGAGAATCGCACTATTCTCTGTTGGATGGTAGCTCAATGGTGCGTATTTTTTGCAGCTTTGCCAGATGTCTCTCTGCATGTATGTTGAATTAGAGCTCCTCCCATGGTAGCTCTATAAACTCCTTTAGTCCCACCTTCTGCAACCACTTGTGGGGTATGTGCATTTACTAAGCTAAAACCTCTGAGTTAAAAATACTAAGCTATAATTTTTCACATGCATCAATTCAGATATTTATCCAAAAAATTATACAACATATTAGAAAAAAGGGTTAGTGGGGTTACATGTTCAGTAGAATTTCTTGGCATGGCCTCCTCTACAAGCGGCTTACACATGACCTCCATATCCTCCCTATTTACTTGTAGAAAGTACCTAGGGAAGAGTCCCTAGCATGGCTATGTTCTCCATTACATTACCATGACCTCCTTTTCCTCTCTACTTCCCTCTTAGGGAAGTAGAGGTACTTAAGGAGGAGTCCCTAAGATAGCAAGATCTCCTTTGCATGCATATGAACTAGGATAAATTGGTATGAAAGAAAACAAGTCCAAGTACTTTCTCTAGAGAAAGTACTTGGGATAGCTTGTCAAAGAAGGCAAGCCTAAGTACTTTCGCTGGCTCGGGACAGCTTTTCGAAATTGCCATGACTCTCACATCATCTAATGTCCAAATATAGTCATCCAATCACTCAAATCAAAGGGAAAATGCCATTTGAGTGAATTCATAGGGTTAAATCTTACAAAAAACATGATTTACTATGAATTAAAAATAAAATAAATACCTAGGTCTATAATTGGACAAGTTTAAAAGCTATTTCTTATGCTTTTTTCAGTGACATTACTTAAGTGTATCCTACTATGTATCTAGGGATGATCTCCTCTACAGACCCATGAACTTCTTGTCCTTCCTAATTTTGTTGATTAAGTGCATGGAGAGGAGTCTCTTACATGGCCATGATCTCTGTTACATATGCCTACATTCACGTGTCTTAAATCCACCAGTCTCTCTCCATGCCACCCTCCCATGTAACTCCTAATATTCAGTTGTGCTTATTTTCTAACCATCATGTAATATTAATGTTTCTTTCTTGGAATGTAAAAAATACATAATTTAATAATATATCCATATTTCTTGGATAAACATGTTGATGGGATCATGCGTTTTTTCTCAAAAAGTTAGTAATTGCTCCTCTTTTGTGTTACCTTAGCTTGAGAGCTCGTGGGTTTTAGCTCGAAAAATGGTAGGTCCCCCACTTGTGGTGTGCTTAAATATTTCTTTGGGTAGGGTGGATGATAACAATTCAACTTCTAACATGTTTCTAGACTAGGTGAGAAAACTTATTGGTGATGGTGAGTAGGGTATTTTGAGATTTAGATTGCAAAGAGTTGTGCTAGGCAAGCTTAAAGAAGTGATGAAATAAACCAGGTGTTATACCCACTTTAATAAAGTTCTATTACACTTTGTTAAAGTTGAGGATCTAGGGTGGCTCATAGCAAGTTAGATACACCATTACGAAAATGTATAATCAAAGGCTAAATAGAATTATTGCAAACTTAATGGACACTTAAATGAGATATACACATTGTTTGATTCAATTGCTTTCATGAAATACAATGATTCATGCCTCTTATATAGGCAGGTGCATACAACCTTTGGTAGTGTGAACATGGTTCCCCAAATGTCTATTTCCTATATGATTCCAAGGAGACAAGACTACCCCACCTATGACAATCCATGTGATCTCTTACATATTCTCTTGGCTTCACCCACTCTTACTTTCACATGCCCTTTTACTAGGATGATTTTGCAACCCTTCAATTTATGCTTCTCTCACTCACTTCCGAACCTTATTGTGTGCTTCATGGCACCACATATTTCAACATCCCCCCTTGGTGCCATACCTTTGGGTTACTCAAGGTGGTCGGACGTGCCTATTTTTCACTTTTCCTTACTTCCCCTATGTGCTCGGGTTACTTTGACCCACATAACATGTGCTACTTTGGCACTACTTCCCCTATGTGCTCGGGTTACTTTGACCCACATAACATGTGCTACTTTGGCACTACTCCCCTTCAATTTGAACTTGGCTGGGTGACTCAGAGGCTTTAGTTGCTTGGATACTCTCTAGCTCAAAGGTTGTTTAAGGTGTAGGGATATAGCTACTTTGGCTATGATTTGATTCTCAGCATGAGTACATCATCGATCTCAGAGGTTGGTTTACAACACATTTTGTAGGGAGTAGAGATTTTACAAAAAATTGGATTTTGGTTTTATAGTGGGTAGTGAGGGTTTTTGAGTTGCGTGCTCATTTGGCCGCTTATAAAAATTGGCTTTGGTTTGACACCATTTTTAATTTGCAATTGACAACCATGGTTGTAGCATTTGTGTACAAATTTAAGTTGGATAATCTGTGGTGTATTTTACAAACACCCATGCAACATGCTCATATTTGAATGGCAAGTAAGTGACTCTGTGTGTATAAGATTCACTTAAGGGGCATTGGCTCTTAACAAGTGGTGTGAACATACCCTTAAGAGAGATAAGTTTTCAATGGAGATAATTTCAATGAAAACAAGTGTCTTGCTCTCTGATGGAGCAATGGGGCGGATGGACCTCCTCTCGCTTATGTATGTGAGTAAGCTATCTCTCTTCTTTGCTTCTACTCTGCTACACGACAAGAGTGAGATGCACGTCATGCTGCGTGCCCTCAACAAGTTCTAAGGATGTTCATTTGAGTTGGTTTATATCATTTAATGCCTTTGCACAGATGTTTGCATCATGTGAGGGTGTCAAGAAAACAAAGTTAACATATCAAGTGAGGTCCCTTGATAATGATTGGATGAACCAATTTGTGGGGGACGGATGGGATGTAAAGAGGACCTTTGTGGAAGATGCCATTGATTGCAAAGTAACAATGCCAGATGTTACATTCATGTGAAATAAAAACAGAAAGTTTATTTGTGTTTATAGAAAATTCTGTTAGGGGGTGACATCCATTGCTTTTTAGCATTGATTGTTTTAATGACCAGGTATTTCATTGGGAGGCAAACATTATGCATGTGATTTTGTTATAGAAGATGGCAACTATGGAGAGGCACCTGGCAAAGCTTGGATCAAGACATGCGTGATGGAACTCACTCTTCCATCATCGATGTTGTAATCCAATTACAAGGTCGAGACCCGTTACTGGTCAATCAGAAATCCATAGGCCATTGGCCTTTCTTAGACAAGAGATTTTATTGATGTGTAGTGATACACCGACGGATTTCTATTTTAAGTTAGATGGTAGGAAAATCTAAAGCAAGAGTGAAGCTTCCAAAACCTACTCTGTTTGTATTGAACCACATATCCTAGAGGTTGGGGAATCACCTTGAGATTGTAACCTTTCCATCTATAATAAAATTTTAATAGTTATCTTTGGTCTATACTATATTGTATAAATGTTACTTCTTTCTTCTTTTTGTATTTTTTTATTTCTGTTTGCGTCAATGGCAACCACACATCTTGGACGTCCATGCTTCTCTACCTTGAAATGTCTAGATTTCAACATTAAGCCATAAAATAGGATAGTACTTACATACATTACTTTGAATTCTGCATATAGGTACTGTGGAGAATGAAAGGAACATTTCATGTAAAGACATTACCATAAAGCAAGTTTTCTTGGTGCTACAAACTATATCATAGAGATCATCATTACAACATGAAGATACAAAAATGCCTTGTTAACATTTGGCATGACAAAATTTTGTACATGTCGAGAGTAGTTAATACAAAGATCAATGCTTTCTTACATTGTCAATTATATTGAATTTACACATCGCATCAAAGGTGAATGGGCTGATGCAAAATATTATCGTTGGGTAGGGGAAGCGTGCTCTTGTTGTGGGGGATGTTGAAAATACAAGTGAATAGGGTGTGTGTGGGAACAAGCTCTTGGTTAGAGGCTGTAAAAGAGAAGATGTAATTGTGAAAGAACCTGTGAAAAGGTGAGAAGAATCTACTGGGAGAGAATAAAGGGTAGCATGAGAGAATTTAGGAGTGTGGAGTTATTCTGGGAGATATTCAAGGAAAAGAGAAGAGGTGGAGAGAATCAGGCAAAAGGTGGAGATATTCTGGGAGTGAATCATGGAGAAATCAATGGGATTTGATGCTTGATGTAAACTCTATAAATTGAGGCATAGCCCTAATGAGAATTTGCTGGTTTTTGAGTATCCATGCCTACATTAATCTATTTGCTAATTATTCATTAATTACGTCTTAATCATTTACTAATCACTTTGTTAATGATGTTGATTCTAGTGTTTGATCCACCATAGCTCATCATTATGCTCAAATTTCAACATGGTATCAGAGCCATGCCTAGAATCAATTAGGTTTATGAGCCCATTAGTTAATTAATTAGGATTAGTAGATAATTAGCAAAAAAATCAAATTTTTAGTTAGTTTTTCATTTCCCCCTTCACCCCTAGCCAGTGGAGGACTCCATTCTCCTTGCACACATAACATTAGGTCTTGCCCTTCTAACACAAGCTAGCCAACACACCTAGCTTCAAGCCTATCAAGACGGTGTAGCAAACCGCCACGAATACGCGCAGATTTTCACAGATTGAAGGGTGCCATTTTTCTGAAGAAAATTGAAGATTTCTCCTTGCTCAAATCAAATGCTTCTAATTCCTCTTAGCCCAAGGTGTAATCAAGAATGCTCTACAAGCTGGTGAAGACAGAATTGAGTTTCATCAAGTCTACATTGAGAGCCAAGCTCTTCATCAAATCTGCAGGTGACTAATCACTTTATTAATGATGTTGATTCTAGTGTTTGATCCACCATAGCTCATCATTATGCTCAAATTTCAACAAGGGAGAGTTCTCTTTCTTTCGGGCTGTGGGGGAGAGTGCTCTTGCTATTGGGGAGAGTCAGTAGCATGCTCTTGTTGTTATTGCTCCCGCTAAGGAGATGGTGAATCTCCAAGGTGGATCCATTCCGTGTTCGTCGGTGTTTGTGGATACTGTCGCAATGGCGACATTGGTCTTGGCCGTTGTGTGGAGGAGGCATAAACGCATATGGCACATCAGGCTCTCGTTGCCCAATATTGTTAATTAGAGTTTCAATTGTTGTGGCCTTGTATATTCGTACATATATTCCGCTAATCGTAGATTCTACACATATGAAAAATTACATATGTGCTATCAGTGAATGTACAAAGAAACTGATATATCATAGAAGAAGAAGTGCATGCTTACATTTTCTAAGGACAGTCCCAACATTGAGTGCAGCAACAACATGACATTGTAGCACACTCTCCAACCATAACTAAAGCCATCATGTTGCTGTGGGACTATACATGTAATGATCTTCGTTGCCTCTAAAGTCTCCTCCTGGGTGGGTAAGGGCCTCAATAATAACTATTAACTTTCTAATAGATCTGCACACCATTTTTTAATTGTCAATACTAACTCTCTCTCTCTCTCTCTCTCTCTCTCTCTCTCTCTCTCTCTCTCTCTCTCTCTCTCTCTCTCTCTCTCAAAAATATAAAAAACGATCGCATGGACTTACTGCCTCACGTTGCCATGAAATCTTGTAGTTGAATTGGCAAGATAACATCGCCCCTCGACTCAGTATCTATAACAATCAAACTCTAGTGTCCACTACAAAATTCAATAAACAGTGTAAGACGATAAATCTAGTATCTATGTCAGAAATCTATGTCAGAATAACAAAAGTATAATTTAGGTCACATGACACTTACTTTTCATGGTAGGCCATTACAAAGATTTGGGCTTGGTCCAAATCTACATGCCTAAACCATGGACATATATCCACGTAGGAAACCTCCTCTAAAACCATAAGCGAGGATATAAGAGAATCCAAAATAGATACCCTGCGTTGAGTTTCCCATGGCAAACTTGATAAAACCAGGATGCACAGATAATTCACATCATATTACTTTGAGAAAGAATAACACTTTAAATTAAAGTTTAGGACATGGACATAGAAAACCTTAAAATAGCCTGTGCATAACTTTGCCGTTAACACTTTAAATTAAAGTTTAGAACATGGACATAGCAAACCTTAAAATAGCCTGCATAACTCTGCCGTTGACCTCCTTGTGCATTCTAAAGAACACATCAATCTCCTCCACATCAAAAAGGGAAGTATCAAGGAGTGTTTCACACCGGCAACCTCACAAAAATTGAGGGGACTAAATACCTCAAAGCTTCAACATTAGAATTATGAAATTCATGAAAGGAAGCTTTTCTCCTCACCCTTTCAATACTCTCCCTATCAGTCTTCCTATTTTTGGCTTTGTTATTGGTCTTTTGTACGTTGTTCCATGCGTCACGTGAATGATTGACCTTAAGTCTCTTGAGTGCTAGTAACTCTTTCCCTTAGGGGGGATCTCTAGGATACCTTTCATCTTTGTGTCAGCGAGGTTCACTCGCTTGAGGGTATTGTCATATGAACCTAGCTGTAGCGAGTACCTGTCCTTTGACATTATTGTTACTCTGTGTGCATGGGTAGCTAGAATGTAGCTATCTTGAAAATGCTCAATGAGCCAATTCTCGGCAGCCTCATGCAAGCAACCCAATACCGATCCCCAGCGCATACCATAGAGTGGTTCCTTTCACAAATGAATTTGATAAGGCATTGGAATGGGAGCTTTGGAATTGTGCACTGCATGTGCCAATGCACCTTTCGCAGTTCACGAAAATAGACCTATGTTGCTCGTACCTTCGAGTCCTCATTGACCAAAGGCTGGATATATTCTTTCCCGGTGTAACTTTTTGACCTATTTTAGGATCTTTCAATGAGGAGGCCCTCACAGTCCGCTTTGTTTGTGCCATCTATAACAAAATCGGATGGATGGCTCAAATGACTAACCAAGAAAAATTTTGGATAAAAATCACTACAACGCGATATGCAGACAACGAACACAAACCCATACACCACGTACTACATTCAATCAAAGAAACTCCAACACGCAAAATAGGGTCAAATGACAAACAAGAAAAATGTTTTGGATTAAATCCACTATACAACGTGATAGGAAGACTTCCAACACATTGAACCCCCTATATCCCGTTGTATTGAATTCACAATGAAGGAAACTTCAACACATAAAATCTCCTCAAATGACCAATAAGGATAAATTTTGAATAAAATCACTACTACAATGCGATATACAAACAATCCAATAGATTGAAACCCATACATCGTGTTGTACTGCATTCACAATCAAAGGAACTCCAACATGCAAAATAGGCTCAAATGACAAACAAAGAAAACATTTTGGATACAATTCACTACAACGCGATAACACATTGAATCTCCCATATCATGTTGTATTGAATTCATAATGAAGGAAACTCCAACATGAAAAATCGGCTCAAATACAACACGATATGCAAACAACTAACATATTCAAACCCGTACATCACGTTGTACTGAATTCACAATGAAAGAAACACAAAATAGGCTCAAACAATAAACAAGGAAATAATTTTGGATTAAATTCACTAAAAAGCGATAGGAAGACTTCCAACACATTGAAACCCCCATATCGCACTGTATTGACTTCATAATGAAGGAAACTCTACACATGTTAAATACCTATTTTACAAGTACCGGTACCAATAAATACAATGCAAAACGAGAGCTCATAAGTGTACTGTCTTTGTGTTGTAGTGATCATACTACAGGGAGAGCAGTGTTGGAGTGCTATGTTTTTTGTTAGGAATCTCTTGGGAGTCCACGTTGATGACACGGAAGCGGTATAGCTGTATATGCCTTTATAGAGTGTCACACTTCCACACATGTATACAAACACACCCACAACACTAGACCCAAGAGCATAAACAAAACTTTATTTCAGCACAAGTCTTCATCTTTACAGAGTTGGACATCTATTACATCCTCAGAACCATCTTCATCTAGCAACCATTCACAATCAACCCGCTCCAGCTCCTGGTCGCTCCCAATCCTTTTCCTTTAGCCCACGACAGTCCTCCCAGGACCATTGCTAGCCTGCTTTCTCCTTGGCCACTCTATGCAATCGACAAAGCCAGTAGCCCACGACTACTCTTCCCAAGCTCCTCTGAGAGATCCTCTCTCCCCAGGTCTTCTACTCCTTCATGATCTTCAAAAGCATTCTCCTGAGCTCGATTCTTAGCCTGTACTTCCTCTGTTTTGGTGGATCCACTTCTCTTCGCTGCAGTTGATATCACATCATCCCTACTGTAGCTCCGGCGACCAACCCTTTTCCCTTTTTTTTCCCCGTTCCCTCGCCTCTTCACTATTGATGCCACCCTCAAACAGTAAGTTTTTCTCCTATTGACGTGTGGCACTCTTCCATTCTCTTGGCGCATGCCGTGAGGGCAACTTGCCCGAGTGTTATTGGCAGCCACCACCCTCGTTTTTTCTAGAATCTTAAGGACTTTTATTTTCACATTAAACTTAATTTTGTTTAAGGCTGGCCACATTGCTTTACGTCACACCCACATAAATGCCCTTTATGCCATTCATCCTTTGCCCAGGTGGCATTAGCACCTGCATCCGCTATCTCCATCCATACTACACACCTACAAAGGGCATGCCCAATTACGAATGGTCAGTATCTATGCAGGCACTGACACACACACACATACACCCAATGGCTCGCTAACAAAAAACAATAAAATCTCCACATCATGTGGATGATGCAAGGCCTGATGGTTATGCCTCCACTTTTCTTACTCAGTAGATTTAGTCTCAACCAAAACTCAGAGCTGACCCAAACTAATTACATATTTCGTGAAACTCTCAGTACTCTGCACAGTATGTACACATCATCAGCCTCTTTTTTTGTCCACACATATTTAGCAACCCCCTGTTTTTGCTGAGACATTCATGTCCAGCAGCTGTACAAACAGAGACTATTTATCCCCCTGGATCAAACAGAAACCTTGGTGCATATACCTTCCAATCCTTCAAGCATTTTCCTCTGTCAAATAACCATTGATGCATCCTGTCATAATCTTCCATTTTCAGCAACCCCCTGGGTTCTTTATATATGGCATCATCAATATTTACTATTGAATTTCCTCCTCCATACCAGCTCACATAGTCTTGTGATGGAAACAACCATTCCTCACTTCTACTCCTCTTTGACACATCTGAGTTTCACTCATAATCATATACTGAATTAACAAACATCTGATCATCAACTTCCATCTCATGGTTATCTAATTTGCAACCTACATCATTGCCTTCCAACTCTTCCTCTGGACAAACTGCCAAACTAAGACTATAGCCGAACCACTCATCCATATGTTGAGCATCAACATGAGGTGTATCCATCATAAACCCATTTCCCTTCAGCCCATCAACATCAGACATAGCAACTTCATGCACTGTAGACTCATCATTGCCACTTCCCTGTAGTTTCTCCACCTTCAAGACCATTGGTGATCCTTCAAGATTCTCCACATCTTGCACAGGCATCTCTACCAAGTCTAAGCTTCCCAAACTACCAGGCAAAGCATCTTGGTCCCCTTGACCAACAACAATAGCCTCACATGCATTCTCACTACTGACAACAACTGACTCATTCTCTTGGGCATGGCAAGAAACACACACCTTATGATCAGTAACCACACATGCAGAATCTATCACGTCATCATCCAGAATAGCATCTAACTCATCAATCACACCATCACTCCCTTCCTGCACAACTGGTATGCAAGTATTTGCTATCTTCTCCAAGGAAGCCAATTCCAACAGATCATCCAATGCATTATCTAGAATACAGCTCAGCTCATCATCCAAATTCTCACAAGCTGCAATATCCAACTCATCACCCGGATCATCAATATGTACTTCATCCATAGTATCTTCATTAGTAACATTTTGATTATTACATTCTACCTTGACTAGGTGAAGTACTGGCACATACAAGTCATTACTCATTTTTGAATCAAAGAGATCATCCAAGTCATATCCATACTCAAACACATCAGGTTTCTCAGCATTAGCATCACTTTCACAATCTACAGCATCATCAATACTTCCATCCTCCTCCTCCTCATCTTCTTAAAACTCTTCAGGGCTGATTTCAAAAACCTCGCCCTTCTCTACTTCCAACAGATTAATCTGTCCCATATCCTGCCATGCAAATGTGACCTTGTGGACTTCATGAACATTGGGCTGAATTGCATCCTTCATCTGCATATTAGAATCAATCACCCTATCATTCATTCATGTAGACAATTGATACACACCACCATTAGCTTTGGCTGGTTTCTCACATTGCGGACTGATATGGCCCCACTCACCACAATTCCAGTATTGCACATCACTTGGATACCGTCTCCCTCTTCCAATATCTGCTAAATTTCCTTCGAGTCCAGATGATGCATCAGTTTTCCTTCCCATAACACCTATGCCTCTTCCTCTTCCTACAGACTCTATCCAATTCAAGCTTAGAGACCTCATGAGCTCCACTGCTTCTTCATGAACGTCCCTCTTCAAAGTATCCTCCTGTTCAGGAACAACAGTAGCGTCTCTTCCAGGATGCATACTCTTAGTCTCTAGCATCTTCACAAACCTCTTTGGCTCTTCCTGTATTCCCAACTGCCTCAGATGCTTCACCTTCCACTCCTTCTCAATGAGCAACTCTGACAGCCTCCTCAAAGCTATCCAGATTCTTCAGCTCCACCTTCAAACGGAGGGTTGGTTCCACAAACCGGTCTCTCTTTATCATCTGCGGGGGTACTTCAGGAATCAAAGCCTCACACCATAGACTCCACACTCTACCAAACTCAATCAAATACTGATCCACATCCTGTTCATCCTTCTGTTGAGTTCTACACAACTCTTTCCACACTTCATTCGGACTCCTCACACGGGCAAACTGTGCCAAAAATGCAGCTCTAGCTACACGGTACTCAGGATCCTGTTGATGAGCATTCCTGTGTGCAGTCACAAACATCTGTAGCCATGCTTTTGCATCACCCTGTAAGTAATAAGTCAAAATCTGAGAAAGGATCTTCGAGGTTGCCGTGTCTTTCATCAAAGCTATAAACTCCATCTTCTCCAGAAACCTGATTGCACTCTCCTATGGCAATCCCCAATACTCTGGAAAATCTTGAGCCATCTCCCCAATCTTTCTTCAGACAAACCCCTGTCTTCTTTCACAACCAAAGGAAATTTCTTCCTCTGTGGAGGCACCAAAAAGTAATGACACGGAAGCGGTATAGCTGTATATGCCTTTATAGAGTAGTGTCACACTTCCACACATGCATACAAACACACCCAGAACACTAGACCCAAGAGCATAAACACTTTATTTCAGCACAAGTCTTCATCTTTACAGAGTTGGACATCTATTACATCCTCAGAACCATCTTCATCTAGCAACCATTCACAATCAGCCCGCTCTAGCTCCTGGTCGCTCCCAATCCTTTTCCTTTAGCCCACGACAGTCCTCCCAGGACCATTCCTAGCCTGCTTTCTCCCTGGCCACTCTATGCAGTCAACAGAGCCAGTAGCCCACGACTACTCTTCCCAAGCTCCTCTGAGAGATCCTCTCTCCCCAGGTCTTCTACTCCTTCATGACCTTCAAAAGCATTCTCCTGAGCTCGATTCTTAGCCTGTACTTCCTCTGTTTTGGTGGATCCACTTCTCTGCTTAGTTCTCTCTATCTGGATATTAATAGACCTCCCACACTTTCGTTAATATATTGCCCATATTCACGAGAGCAACATCATAGTATATCCGGCTAGTCCTCTTCCCTGAAGTTGGCCAGCTGCAACAATACCTCTTAGATGCGGCAGCCAGATACAAAACCACACATGAAAAAAAAAATCTGGCATCACCAGGCTAAGAGAACCGACGACGGCAGTGACCCCAACAAATCCCATCACAACAAAACAACGATCATCCTTTAGATTGAGCTGCCACATGTACTCTTTTAGCTGCACCTCAAAGGGATAACCATCTGGCGCGCTACCAGCAACAACACCAAACTCACAAACTCTGGCTACGGCAGAGCAGCCTCAAAGAACTGGCGGCAACAAAACAACAAGAACCCGCCTCTGTCATCGCCAGCCACACCAGCCACAACAACCCACCAAAACCCAACCAGATGTACGATCATAAGAACTGGAACGATCTCGGAAACCTCCACTATCACTCCCGACCTGGCCCACCACTACTGCAGCGACCATGTACATGAGCTGCTGCGATGGCCACGTTCATCCTTTCCTAGAGAGCCGCCACCACAGGTTCTTTTTGCTATAGGTTCTCTGTCAGCTACACCACATAAAAAAACCAGTATGGTTATATATTACTACAGGCGGTGGAATACCCTCACACTACGTTTCCCCGAAGCAGCTCGCCCTGCAGAACTTCTCCTCTCCTTCTCTCTGCGCTTCCATGCTTACAGTCGACGTCTTCTTCTCCTACATCGTTGCACTCTCCCTTAGCTTCATTGCCCCCGACACCAGCAGACCTTCTTCCACTACTCGTTCTCCTCTTCATGCACATTGAGGTCACTGGTTGTGACATTTGAGTGTAGTACAGTACCGTTGCAGAAAATACAACAGTTTGTGTAGGACAAACCAGAGTCACCTGTTTCTGGTAAATTTGTGTGTTTGGCAAGATGTCAAATCATGGCATAAACTAGATTGTTGCTGAGAAGCTTGATAAGAACAACTTCAATGCTTGGAGGTTTAGGTTGACAAATTTCCTGATGGGAAAGGGTTATTGGGACTATATAGAAGGTGAGCATGAAGAGGCACCGGAGATACCGGAGATCAATCCGACTGCTATATAGATGTGAAAGACTTCAAGGATTGAAACCAAGGAGCCAGAATAGTTATGTATTGGCTCTCTATCAGTATACAAGACACCATGATTAGGCACATACAGGATGCCAAGTCCCCCAAGGAGGCGTGGCACACCTTGGTAAAACTCTATGAAACGAATACCAAGGCACGAAAGATACAGTTGAAGAATGAACTTCATACTGTAGAGAAAAAGAGTATGTCTATGAATGACTATGCATTGAAGATCAAGGATATTGTGGAATCCCTTGCATCTATTGGCGTTTCAGTAGATGATGATGATAAGGTGGAAGTCTATCTATGTGGTCTTGGGCCACAATACAAGGCGTTCAAGACGTCTATTCAGACTCGGAAAAACATTCCCAATTTCACAGATTTGGTGTCTATGTTGATTATAGAAGAGAAGAGCTTGGGTGAAAACCAACAGTCTTCACAAAACAAAAACAATTTAGAGCAACAGGCCTTCTACACAAGTTGAGGAAGAGGACGAGGTAGAGGAGGTCGTTGGACACGGCCAAGGAGGTGGCCGAACAGGTAATCAGAATTATGGCAGCAGCAGCAACAACAACAGTCCCAGAATTCACAACAACAACAACACGCAAGTGGAAGAGGCCAATTCAGCAGGGGAGTCAAAGAGGTCGTGGAAATTGGCAAAGGCAGTATAATGATACACGTGGATGCTTTTATTGTGGTAAGCCTGGACATGTGCACGCAGATTGTTATAAGAAGCAAGCTGACATGCAAAATGGAAAATTACAGCAAAACAGCTATGCATCCTCGAGCAGAAACAATGAGGATAATGAAAGGTTGTTTGTTATGCAGCATGTCGTTAATGCCATGTCTGAAAAAGTTGAAGCAGCACATAAAGATGATATATGGTACATTGATTCAGGTGCTTTGAACCACATGACAAGTCATGGGGAGTGGTTCAAGGAGATGAAAAAACCTTGAAAGACTAGGTTTTGTGGAAACAAGGGATGACACTATTCATCCAATTGCCCATGTTGGAGATGTGCCATTGTCTATGCACAGGATGGCAAAGTGAAGTACCTTGCAGATGTACTTTATGTTCAAAACATAACAAAGAATCTGGTTTCAGTTGGCCAGATGATTGAGTAGGGTTTGCAGGTTCGGTTTAATGGTTGTTAGGTTGAAGACTTTAAAGACAAGTGCAGGTTGGTTGCAAAAGGCAATAGAGTGGGCATAATGTTTACATTGAATGTAAACATGCCTGAAGTGAAAGCTGCGATGTTTGCAAATGGTTCAAGAATTGTTGCAGACACAGACATTTGGCATAAAAGAATTGGACATGTGAATGTGCAGAGAATAAAGTCTATGCAGACTAAAGGAATTGTGACAGGGCTGCCAAAGTTTAAAGTTGAAGATATGTAGAAAATATGTGAAGCATGCCAATTTGGAAAGCAAACAAAGCATGTATTTCCACGTGACAAAAATGTAAGCAGAAATGCACTAGATGTTGTGGATTCAGATGTATGGGGTCCTACGAAGACCATGTCTATGGGAGGCTATAGGTATTATGTGACATTTATTGGTGACCACACAAGGAAAGTGTGGGTATACTTCATGAAGCAGAAGGGTGAGGTGTTCACTCATTTTCAGAATTGCCGAGTTATGGTTGAAAAGCAAACAACAAAATATGTAAAGTTACACTCCGCAGCAAAATGGAGTTGTTGAGCGAAAAAATAGGCACATTGCTGAGATTGCGCGAGCATTGATGGGAGAGAAGAATATGCCGCATAGCTATTGGGCTTGTTTCTATAATAGTTTACATCATGAACAGGACTCCAACTGCAGCCATACATGATGTAACTCCAGAGAGGAGAGGTTTACTGGCAGAAAACCTCATGTGCTAGATGAGCTGAGAACTAAGCTGGGTCCAAAAGTTGAAAAATGTGTGTTTATTGGGTATTCCCTTGAGCAAAAGGGATACATGTGTTATAACCCTGCTACACGTGAGTTGAGGGTGAGCAGGGATGTTGTTTTTGATGAGATGAGCAGCTTGTATGCTGCTAAAAAAGAAGCTATTGGGGTTGATGTGAGTGGAAATGTGGTTGCACAGAATACAAGTCAGCAATCACAGTCTTTGAGTGGACTAGGAGAGTCCTCATCTAGTGGTTCAGTATAGACCATGGAGTGGTAGGCTGCATCATAATACTAGTCCTGCAAATGTGATTAGTACATCACATAAAGGCAAAGAGAAAGTGGTTGAGCCCCTCAGTATGCCTGACATTCTTCTTAAAACTTACATACAAATATCCATTAATTCCATTAAGCTCAAAATTCCACTTTTCTCATTTAAACATTTCAATTCTAATATGGTGGGAATTTCTCTTTCATCATTTAATCTTATCTATACAAAAAGATAAATTGAACTAAATTTTTTCTTAAAATTTAAATAAAAATCTTCATTAATTCCTTTACACCAGGAATTACACTTTTCTCATTTAAATATTTGGACTCCAATATAGTGGTGGGAATTTCTCTTTCATCATTTAAAATTTATCTATGCAAAAAGATAAATTTAACTAAATTTTCTCTTAAAAAATTAAATAAAAATCTTCATTAATTCCTTTATACTAGGAATTACACTTTCCTCATTTAAATATTTGGATTCCAATATAGTGGAAATTCCTCTTTCATCATTTAAAATTTATCTATGTAAAAAGATAAATTTAACTAAAATCTTTCTTTAATTTTTAAATAAAATATGCATTATTCTAGCATCACAATTTTTCTCTTAATTCATTGGAGTACATGGATTTCCATTGTCATGGGGTGGAGATTACTCTTTTAAAATAAAAATTGATTACTAGAAATTTCTCTTTTTTGTAATTAACTATTTATGCATAAACATAAAAATTATTTTTTTCATGATTATAATGAGAATTTTTCAATTAATCTAGGATGATTAATCCTAGAATATGGTAGGAAGTCCTCTTTTCATAATATAAATGAAAATGATTTATGTGTTTATTTTTTAAAAATTTTACCATAGCTCCGCTGCTATTACCGATAATTCTCAATAAATTTGAAAGAATAAAGTTTAGTATTATTCATGTGATTACAATAACCACTATTTGGATCATCATCCAATTATGGATTGATTCTTAATTTTACCATAAATTTAATAGCATAAAAGTATTAAAAAGCCATTATTTTGGCCTCCAATTAGACAAGCATAAAAATTACTTTTAGATTAGAGAAAGGCTTCATGATGAGAAGCTTCGTTCGAATTGATAATAGGTCATAGGAATAACCATTCTTTGGGGGGGAGAGAGAAATGCTGAAAAACCATTATAAGCATAAATGAAAATTTATGTGTTTCTTCATTACAATACATTAAAGAACTTCAATCGTATTCAAAAGCCATTCAAATTAATGCTTCTCAAGCTTGAGGGGTTGAGAAGAGAAACATTTGGAGATTTAAGAAAAAGAAGACAATAATCCACACTTTACCTCCTAAATTGCTTGATTCTTTGATCACAGTAGAGCCCCCTAACCAATCAATTGGTTTGGTATGTTGTTGGAGTCTCCAAGGAAGATTGAAGAGAGAAAGAAGCTCCAATCTCTTCAATTTGTAGAGGGTTTTTAGAGGATATAGAAAATAAGCTTAACTTAGAGTAATACCGGCATAGTTTAGTTCACAAATAAGAATACAAAGGAATGAGGGTCTATTTATAAGTGAAGGAAGCCACTAACTGAGTCCAACTGAGTTATAGAATTTTCCAGCTTCAGTTTGGCTTTGGACAAGATTTGGACCAGTTTGGCTCCCTTTTTGATTTAGTTGATCTAGGAGAGAGAAGAGATAAAAATATCCTATTATTTTTTAGGTTAAAACTCATCCACACATGTGAAATAGGCGCCTCCTTGAAGGGCCCTCTTTTCTTTACCCATGTGTCAAAAATGAATGATTACTCCAAAATATCTCATTTTTTTATTAATACTTCATAATTTTTAACTAATAAACCTAGTACTTAGTCAACTCTTCATCCTATGTGGGTATTTATTCATTTTTGGGTATTTTCTTTTTTTCTTTGGATTTATCTTGTCCCAACACTTGGATTAATCTTATTGGTCCATAAGAACCGTACTTGGACCATAATCAAATCAAAAATCTTGACCCTTAGGCTAAGGTCTTCTAAATCAATTTTTATTAATTTCAATTGCACCTTAGAAAATCTATTTTGATTTTCTGTTTTAGGAAAACATTTTTTTGATATCTGTAGAATTTATTTATCTAAAAATATCCCAATATTGATTTACCACTCTCTAGAAATTTTTATCTCACTAGGCAAAACAAGGAAAAATAATATTTTCTTGTATTCAGAAACATAGAATGATTACAAGGGATTGAAATAGAGGCTTAATCAATATTCAGCCCGAGGAGGATAAATAAATGGAGAATATTTGTGGAGAATATTTGAGGAGAAGGGCAAAAGATTGATGGTACTCTTCAATTGTCTAGCTATCCTGCTTTAGTTCCAAGAACTAATTCATTTTAGTTTCAAGGAAGCCCCGAGGACAAAACCTCTTCCTGAGGTAAGCTTTAAGATCTGTCTAGGTTTTGGGTATTTCGGTCGAGACGGTTAGTCTCGTAATGATTCCTGCAAGCAACTCTAGCCGTTTTCACAATCTTTAATCTGGCGAGAGCCATCTTGCTTCTCTCGTTAGAGCCAATTACATCAAAGTATTCTTCCATTGCCTCAATCCACTTTTTCACTACTTCACTTAACTGCTCCCCTTCACCCTTGAAGGGACCAGGTTGGGATTTGTGCAGGGCTTTACAAACATTTGGATCTAACTCTTCCTCATCCGATTAGAGGATCCGGTTGCCTTGCACGGGCCGCGCGCCTCATGATTATGACAAAACGAGATTTTTGTCAACTTAACTTTGATAACAGATTTATGATTATTTAATTTTTGAGATTTATCTTTAAACAGATAATTATTTCATCATACTTCTTGAACAAGATTAACCATATTCACAATCATGAAAGCAATTTGGATTTTTTTTTTTGCAAAACCTCATTTATTATCAAAAGTTTTTGATATATACATAGAGCATCACGGCTCCCAAAATCATTGCCTCGATCGCGTATGCAGCATAAAGAAGCGAAACTACGAAGGAGACATGCCATGGTACACACAATTCATTACAGAAAGAGGTGCTGTAATTCTACTTCTAGGGATAAAGCGGCTAAGAAGCCTAAAAACTCGGCATGAAATTTTGAAGTTCCTGGGTGAATTATTAAAGAGTTGTACATGCTGAACAAACCCTAGCCTTATCAGAATCATGGCTAAGGAAATATTTTGCCTGAGCCTCTAACGCTGATTGGTACTGATATTAATACGTCGTCCTCCAAAGAACCACATATACCGGCATCGCTCTATAGGATCAGGAAAGTAAAGACTCTCAAAATGACGTGCGAGTCTGACTCTGCTTACTCGGGTCATAGTAGCAGAGTTGATGAGTTCAGGAATGCCAGATAGATTCGGGGTATCCATCTATAAATTTCCAATTCAATTTATGAGTTTTCAATTTTTGAAGTTCATTCAACATAATATTAACAAGCGAAAACATTATTTCCCAGATTTACTTTAAAATTTTAAGCAATTTTTGTTGCTGTTACGTAAATTTACAATAGCGCTCTGATACCTACTGTGAGATCCCACTGTCCCCTCTCCACACTGGATTCCCAGTAGCTCACAGAGTGGAAGCAGCTCCCTCATGCACGGGGTAGGGTTTCCCTTGCCCTCGAATGTCTAGGCACGAGACTAAGCTGGTGGTCATTTACGAAAACCAAAACCGAGAAAATTTTTCATGCTGAAAAAAAGGGGACGATTCCATCGTTTTTAATTTCTTAACAAATTTTTCTAACGAGGTCAAGATATTGAACTAACCTTCATCTAAATAAACTAGATAGAAGGGAAACTATTACAGACTTAACTTGAAGGGAGCAACACTTTTTTCCTAATTGAATTAGGCACAGCCATTGATCTATTCATTAGAGAAGTCTTCAGGCTTTTATTTAACTACTCGAGTTCTAAACGTATTCCTATTAATCAATTTTATTATTAAAACTCTACTGATTCCAGCCTACCCCATCCGGCCCATGGGTTAGCCACCGCCCAACCACTAGAATTGGTAGAACCAGACAAGTACTCACACACCCATAATTGAATGTCTTTCTTAACTTTTGCTTTAAAATACAGATATGCACACACTCCTTTTAAACTTTAACTTATAAAACAATCCATTGACAACAATTATTGGTTACAGATGTCATAACTCAAAATTTCTATTCATTGGTCCATCATATAATATATATCTTCCACGACATACGCTTGGGTGTCCTAAGCACCGCGAGTCCGTGCATCGCCTGGTCAGAACCCTCCAAGATCCTCCTTAGGTGTCCTGACACTTCACTCAGGGGGACCGCTTCATCGGCCCTCGCCCATCGTACCGCAAGCACACCATTTTTCACCATACCAAGGCTAGTCAAGACCTGGGCAGGTTTTTGCTGCGTGAGCCATCCTTTGAACACTCCCCGCGAGCTATTGCAACCGAACTTCCCTTAGAAAAACACATATACCAAATGCTCCCTCCAACATTCTGGTGTAAAACAGTCCTTTAAGAAAACAGGGTTCTATGCAAGTTTTTAGTTTTGATTTTTTAAATATAATGAGTATATCTTAAATCCGTATCCCAATACTTCTAGATCGCAGGTCTGAATTCCAATAGAATTTTTTGAATTCTGTAACCTTGATCCTCATATCAGAATCAAAGGGTCTTAACTTGATTTCAGATTCGGGGGGTGATTTGAGTGAATTTTCCTGAACTCATCACATCGTCTTTCCTTGGAACTGACGAAGGAGTTAGGTTTGGTCATAGTCTGATTCAGGGTTTGAGTCTAAAAAGGTTCTTCTTGAACTATCTTTCTCGAAAAAGGGGTAATATTTCAATTACTACTTTACTGAATTTCATTCATTGAATATTTGCTTAACTGATTTCAAAACTAATCATCACAAATTCTTATGAGAGGAATAAATTAATCATTTATCTAAAATTTTGACTTCGATAGTTTTTCTGAGTTTTCTCATTACCATCCTAGAGAATATGAAACGGTAGAATTTTCTCTCACATAGTATTTACTTATTCATTTTTACCAATATTCATGGGATTTAAACATAGGATTAAAGAGAACTCTTATTTTGATACAAAAAATTCTGTATGCATCTATTTATGCATAAAATCCAACTTCTATGGAAATAACACTTTTATATAAAAGAAAATCCTTTTATGCATGAAAATCAAATTTGATGAAAGTAACACTTTTATAATAAAAAATTTCTTTTATGCACATCTATTTATGCATAAAAATCAATTTTGATGAAAGTAACACTTTTATAATTAAAAAAATTCTTTTATGCATCTATTTATGCATAAAAATCAATTTTGATGAAAGTAACACTTTTATAATAAAAAAATTCTTTTATGCATCTACTTATGCATAAAAATCAATTTTGATGAAAGTAACACTTTTATAATTAAAAAAAATCTTTTATGCATCTATTTATGCATAAAAATCAATTTTGATGAAAGTAACACTTTTATAATAATAAAAAATCTTTTTTGCATAAAAATCAATTTTGATGGAAGTAACACTTTTATAATAAAAAAACTTTCTTTTATGCATAAAAATCAATTTTGATGAAAGTAACACTTTTATAATAAAAAAAAATTCTTTTATGCATCTATTTATGCATAAAAATCAATTTTGATGAAAGTAACACTTTTATACTAAAAAAAATTCTTTTATGCATAAAAATCAATTTTGATGAAAGTAACACTTTTATAATAAAAAAATTCTTTTATGCATAAAAATCAATTTTGATGAAAGTAACACTTTTATAATAAAAAAATATTCTTTTATGCATCTATATATGCACAAAAAATAAATTTTGTTGAAAGTAACACTTTTAGAATAAAGAAATTCTCGAATACGCATCTTTTGATGCATAGAAATTAATTCTAATGAAAATAACACTTATAATAAAAATATTTCTAATATGCATTTTTCTAAGCATAGAATGAAAATAACACTTTTAGAATACACAAACGGTGGGGATTACTCTTTTTGAATAATAAAAGATAAAACTTATTTCACAAAATTTAAGAAAATTTTGCCATAACCTCCTTTGTATGGCTGACCATTTTTTAATTTTTTTCATTCTCAAGTTACTTAGAAATTATCCTAATTGGTTCAAAGCATTCTAACTAATCAAATTCCACTTTTTAAAGAGAAACAATATGAAAAGTTTGATTCTAACATTTTGATTACATATATGAAAAGTTTGATTCTAACATTTTGATTACATATATAGGATAAAGAAAGGTTGAATTCAAGAATGAAGAGAGGGGGAAAGCCTTTCTAACAAGGCATAACATCATTTTTTATTTTAAAGAAAAAAAAATAGAAAACCATTAAATGGAATAAAGAAAAAGTAGGATTTTTAGAAAACCATTAAATGGAATAAAGAAAAAGTAGGATTTCTAGCTTACATGAATTTTTGTGAGCTTTTCTTTGGCTTGATGGTTTGAGGGATCTATCTTGTTTGCAACAAGAGTGGCCACCAATTCTTTTGAAGAGGAAATGGTCAAAAACTAATGAATTATCAATAAATTCACTGTTTTTGGCTCTGGGGAGGAGTAGAGTAACAGTGCATAAAACACTATTAAGCTTCTACAAAGGGGGAGGTTTCTATTTAAGGAAAAGTGAGCTTCTAACCAAGCAAACTGATTCTAGAAATTTCCAGATCAGATTGGTCAATTTTTGACCATTTTTGGGTCAGTTTAGTTCACTTTTTGGATCCAGTTTTGAATTAGGAGAGAGGAGAGATGAAATATCTAATTTTATTGATTTAAAATTCAAAAGTAATGATGGGAAAAAGGTGCCTACTTCATGAGGAAAAATCCCCATCCTGAGAGGTGTCAAAAATCAGTTTTTAAACTATTTTCCTTGGTCCTTAGTCCACTCTTCATCTTATGTGAACATTTACTCATTTTTGGGGGGTTTTTCTTTTATTTTTCTAATTTATCTCCTCCCTGCATTTGGATTAATCTTATTGGTCCATAGGAACCTTAATTTAAAATTTTTAGAAAATTTGGACCCTTAGGATAAGGTCTTTTCAGAAAATCTGGACCCTTAGGATAAGGCCTTTTGAACAGATTATAATTTGTCTCTAATGCACCTTCTAAAATTCTTTTTGAATTTCAGTTTCAGGAAAATTTATTTTAATAAGATGAGATATTTTTCCATCTAAAAATATTTAAAAACTAAATCATCTCTCTCTAGAAGATTTTCTCTCTCTAGGCCAAAACAGGTAGAAAAAAGATCTTTTATTAATCTGAAGAGGGGATTCATTATAGGGAAAGATACTCACATCTAAGATTAAAAGGGATAGGTTCAAGAAGAAAAGAGAAGAATCATTCTGACATAACAGAAAAGGATGAGTGGGCAAGAGAAGAAGAAAAATTTACTTTTAGCAAACACGTCTGAGATTAAAAGGGATAGGTTCAAGGAGCAAAGAGAAGAACCATTTTGATGGAAGAAGTAGAATTTTATAAATGGGATGCAAGATGTGTAGAGAAACAACTTACCAATGTGGACACAACAGGAGAGGAAGAATGGATTACTTTCAACAAACAAACACATTTGAGAATAAAAAGGATAGGTTCAAGGAGCGAAGAGAAGCATCATTGTGACATAATAGAAAAGTATTAGAAGAGAAGAGAAGATAAAAAAGTAGCACCTAGTTGTATGATGGTTGAGTTAGTGGAAACGTAAGAGGAGGAAGCTAATGAGTGTCATGGGACACATTGGTGAAGATGTACAGTACAAATACTCAAGCTCGGAAGATGAAACTACTAAAGCAAGAGCTACATAATGTGACCATTCATTCCATCCACATTACATCACGTCCACATCTATCCACATCACATCTCATTCATTCCATCCACATTACATCACATCCACATCTATCCATATCTCATCACTTCCATTCAAATCTCATCACATTCATCCACATCCATCCATTCATTCACATGCACATCTATCCACATCCATCCATTAGTTAACATGCACATCTATCCACATCCATCCATTTGTTCACATGCACATCTATGCACATCCATCCATCCATTCACATGCACATCTATCCACATCCATCCATCCATTCACATGCACATCTATCCACATCCATCCATTCATTCACATGCACATCTATCACTTCACATCTCATTGTCATCCATTTACATCACATCACACCCATTCACATCTTATCACATCGCATTCACATCTTATCACATCACGTTTACATCTCTTCTTATCACATTCACATCTCATCTAATCACATCACATCCATTTATATCCCATCACATTCATTTACATTTATTCAACTCTACATCACATCTTATCACATCCTCTTTTAGTACTATTTTTTACTTTCGATACCGATGAAACTTTTCTAAGTTTCTGCCAATTGCTTGGCCTAGTTAAAGGTACTTTTTCTCGATGGATATTTTCATATTCTTTCTTAAATTTCTCCAGTGAAATATATTCAATATTCTTCTTTTGAGTAAAAGATTCATGGGATTTACAAAAATCAATTCTACCCATATTTTTTAATAAAATTAATAATGCTCAAAATTTCACTTTTAATAAATACTCATAATTTGAATTATGCCAAAAATTACTCTTTTACCATTTAATTACTTAGATTTCAAATATCATGAAAATTTCTCTTTTTGCATTTAAAAAAAATTACCAAAAACTCCTCTTTTACCATTTAATTACTTGGATCTCAAATATCATGAAAATTTCTCTTTTTGCATAATGCATAAAAATAAGATATGTATTATTTTCTAAAAATTTTACCATAGCTTCGTAGCTATTACTGAGATAATTCTCAAATTCTTCTATGAAGAATAAAAACTTGTAATGGAAATATGATAGTAGTTCCTCTTTTATGCTTAAAATCAAATTATGAATTAAAATCATAATTTTAACCATAATCATAAACTTAATTATGATTATCTCACTAGATTAAGCTAATTCCATTGTTTATATTTTTTTAAATTGATAAGATAATCTATTTCTCATTTAGAATCAATCAAAGTAGTTTTTAACTACTTATAAATAATCTAAAAGAAATAACCATTATTTTGGTAACACAAAATCATAAAAATACCGTTTTCTTAATCTCTAGCTTATCAAGCCTAGAGTTTAGCTTTGAATTAAGAGACTATCATTGAGAAGCATCCTTTTTCAAAGGATTTAGCCATAAAGATGGCTATTCTTTTAGAGAGAGAGATTTACTTAAACAAAGCTTGATTTGAATTAAAACAATTATTTAGAAAGCTTCTCAAGCTTGGGAGGGGTTGAGAAGAGGAAAGTCATTGAGATAAATTGAAAAAAATCATAAAATTTGATTTTACCTCCAAGTTTGGCTTGATTCTCTATTTAGCAGTGAAGTTCGAGACCAATCAATTGGTCCACCAAGAGGAGAAGAGAAACTCCAAGAGTTGTTGTAGAGAGAGAGAGCTCCAAGATCCCAAGAGAGAGAAAAATTTAAGGGATAATAGAAAATATGATTATTTTAATATAATATTGGCATGGTATAGCTCCAATATTTTTTACAAAACACTAAGGGTCTATTTATAGGTTAGGGAGGCCACTAACCAAGTCCAACTAGGTTCTAGAATTTTCCAGGTTTACTCTGACTCGATTTGGACAAGATTTGGACCAGTTTGGCTCCCTTTTTTATTTGGTTTGATCCAAGAGAGAGGAGAGATAAAAAATATCACAATTTTTTTGAATTAAAAACCCTTCAACACATGTGAAATAGAAGCCTACCTCAAGAGTCCCCCTCTCCTTACCAAGGTGTCACAAATGCATCATTATTCCAAAATATCTCATTTTTTTAGTAATATCTCATAATTTTTAACTAATAAACCTTGTACTCAGTCAAGTCTTTGTCTTATGTGAAAATTTACTCATTTTTGGGTATTTTATTTTATTCTTTGTATTTATCTCATCCCAACACTTGAAATAAACCAATTGGCCCATTGGAACCTTAATTGGACCATAATCTAAAAATTTCTGAAAAATGTAGACCCTTAGGCTAAGGTCCCTTATACCATTTTCAATTAATTCCTAATACACATTGGAAAGTTAATTTTGAACTTTTGTTTCAAGGGAATCCATTTAAGACACTAGGAGGATTTTTATATCCAAAGATATCTAAATTTGGGATTATCTGGCATTTTCTCTCTCTAGGCCAAAATAGGATAAAACAAGATCTTTCTCCTATTTCAGAGAGGGGAATAATTTCAAGAACAGAAGAGGAGGTTCTTACACCTTTACACCTCAAAAAGCTAGAGGGAGGAATCTTACATTAAACATAGGAAGTCTATACCGTACAATCCAAGTGTGAATGATCAAGTGGAAGTTACTAATAGAATCTTATGTGGGATTTTAACTAAAATGGTATCAGAGAATAGACAAAATTGGGATGAGAGATTATATGAAGCATTATGGGATTATTATACAAATTGGGATGAGTGATTATATGAAGCATTATGGGCTTATCTTAGTGTATAGAACACATATGCGATGTTCCTTATTAAACAGGAAACTCCCACACTAAGGGTAGCTTTAGCAATGCGATTAGCTAACCACACATCATTGAGTGCTCGTCTCTGAATGTTGATGAGGCTCCATAAGAAAGGATTGTTAGGTCTTCAAAGTTTGGAGGCTATGTAGAAGCTGCATTGAAAAGCATGGCATGATCATCATATAGAAGTGCATACATTTAAAGAAGGATATTTAGTACTTGTTTACGATAGTAGGTATTATATGTTTCTATGTAAGCTGAAAATTAGATGGTTATGACCCTTTAGGGTAATAGAAGTATTTGTGTACAAGATTTATAAAAGGAAAATAAACCTTTTAGAGTTAATGGATTAAGGGTTAAATCTTATGTAGTTTAAGATTAATGTGGTAATTAGACTACTTAGTATAGGGTGTTAAAGGTATAGGAAAGAATAATATAGAAGTTCATGGTTTTATTTTATGAGGTTTTCTATGTGGTGTTTGAAATAGGAGGAGCATATATTTTTGATAGATTTCATGTGACAAGCACGAGTACACTAGTGGTGGATGCAAATAGTTGGAAAGATCATCATTAGGGAAACTTCAGTATACTGTCATTATTATAGACTCTCTTGATATTTGTATGTTATGTGAGGCGAGATGTGTTGTTAGGTAGACAACTTTCATGGATTATTTTGTCTATAGTTCTATCCTATTACACCTTGTGATGCATGTGAGCGAGGTCATAAACTAGTCTACTTCCCGTGGTAGTCGCTAGAGCTAGAGTTTTCTTTGGAGCTAGTATTAAGCTCTATATGTACTTAGATCCTAAGTACACCATTTTTATTTATAGTTCTATCTTGTTACATCTTGTGATGCATGTGAGAAAGGTCATAACTAGTCTACTTCTCGTAGTAGTTGCTAATTAGATGGATGCTAGAGCTAGAGTTTTCTTTGGAGCTAGTATTAAGTTCTATATGTACTTTTGAGTAGAGAATTCTATAAACTATATGTTTAAATTTCGTGATGGCTGAGTTGTAAAGTGAGAAGATGACCTAGATTAGGATAGTAAATGAGTAATGAAGTTAAGGGTTGGAGAGATTAAATAAAAATATAAAAATATAAAAACTAAATAATTAAATTAAAGAACAACCAAAAGGATAAATATCACCATATAAGATTTTTTATAGGTTTCTAGGAACATTCTTAGTAGGAACATTAAGGCCTAGAGCTAATACCTTGGTTTTTCATGGGATGGGACCTTGTTTTTTTTTTCTTACAACAAAAAAAATGTACTAGTAAAAAGTTGAGGCAAAAATGATCACCGTAGTTTACGAGGTTCTCTGTGGTTTTTAGATTCTTTATGGAGGTCTTTCAACCATTGTGTTGGTCTCCACGAGATGGTGCCTTAAGCTTTATATAATAGATGCGATGGCAAAGGGGAGTTTTTCCAAGTTAAATAAAAGTGGGTGACATAAATAATTTCTAGGGTAGTGTGATTGTTTAGCAATTTTTAGCGGTGGAGTTAAAATGTGTGGGTTTTTGGATTAGTTCTATGAAGAGGTATTGTGCTATCGACTAAGGTTCATAACTATATACATTCTTGAATAGTGTTGAAGTATAGAGTGAATCAATATTAGTTTCCGAGTTGGGTTAGTTTTAATGTTTCTCTTTTGCTATGTTAGGGTTACGATGTGGCTCAGTTATGACTATCAAATAAGAGAAAGAGATATATAATTAATGAATGAAGAGATCTATTTTTTTTTGTGTTAGCATGTTCAATGTTTTGAGTTCAGTTATTGATGAAAGTTCTCTATGGCAGATTTATGAAGATATAAAGAAGAAGAGATGTGAAGTAGCTGGCTCAAGGTGAAGTTCTTGCAAGGACATTTCACAATCAAGTGTGGCCCGAATGATAACCCTTAATCATGGGACCATTTTTAGTATTTTTTTGAGCAAAATTGGGCTATTTTAGCTTTTTTAGGGATAAAAATTAGAAAAATTAGCTATTTGTGGTCAAAAAATTAGCATTTTTTAGAAACTTTTCCATTTTGGTCACTTATCCCTATTTCTAGGGTGTACTGATAATTTTTGGGCTATTTTGATGTATATTTAGCCATATTTGCTAAAATTTAATATAGTGATGAGAGGCTAAAACGATGTTACCAAGCCTTATCCTCGAGGATGTAGAACTTATGGAAAATGAAGAGGAGTGCATAAAGATATCATTTATAAGCATTTAGAAGTGTCTAGGACCAGATTTAGGCTGCCCAAACATGGGAGACGTGTAGGCATGAGTTTCATGTGAATTTGACTTGAAATATCGTGTAAGGGGAGGGGCTAGTTGCATGAAAGAAGTTGTGGTGAAGAAGGGGGATTAGAGGGCCAAGATCTCATATTTTTGTTGCATGGAGAGTGAAATCATGAAGCATAATACATCCTCTATTACTATTAGCATTGATATTCTCCTCTATTATCATGTTTCTTGCATATTAGTATCTAGTTATATATTAATAGAGATAATAGAGAATATATTAGTTATATATTCTCCTCTATTATCATGTTTCTTGCATATTAGTATCTAGTTATATATTAATTAGTGATAATAGAGAGGGACCTTAGTATTGGGTGCAAGATTACAGAGGAAAGCATAAATTCCATCTTACAAGGGGATTGGCAACATCATTTTTACAACCATGCATTAAAAACAAGAGATTTATTTACCAGAATGTGGATTAACAAAGGAAGTATATTAATTAATGATGATTTTTTTGAATGATAAAAAATTGAGTAATGATGAATTTATAAAATTTACTTTTTTAGAGAAATAGTTTTTAAAGATGGAGCTAAACATTGAATTCAAGGTTAAGGAATTTATCAAAAGTGTACTTAAGTTAGTTCTTTTTAGTTAGAAATTTTGAGAATTAGAAATAGATGTTTTCTACATTGAATTAATAAAAATTTATGTTTTCAAAAAATATAAAATATAAAACTAAATAGAAAATAATTAGTAAAATAGTTCCAATAAATATGGAAAATTTTAATAAATAGTATGATGATGATAAAATGAAAAGAATTATTTTATAAGAAATATATTAGTAGAATTTATTTTTTTCAGAGCCTAATTTTAAAAAATTAATAATTGCAAATGAATAATGATTTTGGTGATGGTTTAAAAAATAAAAAATGTTTATTTTAAGTAAAAATCTATGTAAAAGAAGTTTTAGAAAAGATTTATTTTGATTTCTTTTGTTAAATAATGCTAATTGATATATTATTATTTGAAGATGAGTAATTACATAAATAAATTGACTTAAAGAGTGATTAGAGAATGAAAAGTGAATGTTTTAATGAGGAGAATAAGTGAGTTAAATATGAAATGGGGTTGAGTTTATTGGGGAATAATTCCTTTATTAATTTTATCATTTTGATTTCACAAAAAGGAACTAATGGATATAGTTGAATGGTTCATGAGTAGTTTTGAGTAGAAATTTGAATGTTAGTTTATTTTAACTCTATTAAATATCATTAGATAGTAATGTGTGATTTTAGACTTATATAGGATGTGTTCTAGGGTAGTCTCAGGAGTAGTTTTTCATAAAGGAAGAGGGATAAGGAGCCCTCAATCTTCTTAGAATGTTAATTATCATTGGGTGTTGTGATTTTTTAGCTTTTTAGAATTATATAGGATGTGTTCTAGGTAGTATGAGGAGTAATTATCCAAATAGTAGGTATATAGTGGAGAGCAAGCCCTGAAAATTCTTATTGTTCTCTTCTTGAAAAGGAAGAGTTGAATTGTGGGGGTCTTCGGAAGCTCAAATCTGGACAAAGCACTGTCTATTGTGGTTATCTAGATTTTATTCCAATTAGAATTTCTATAGATTCATTGTGAGAATGATTTTGGAAGGAAAAAATATGTTTGAGAACTACGCAAGAGAGTATTAGAAGGGATTAGTGATATAAGTACTACAAATGAGCTATATACTTATGTATGAATAAGTGATAATTCTCATATACTTAAGCATAATAGCCTAATACTTGGCTAGCTAATTCTCATATACTTAAGCATAATAGCCTAATACTTGGCTAGCTAATTCTCATATAGTTAATCCTTACATAGCGTAATAGTCTAATACTTGGTTGGCGAGGAACCCATTAAAAGAAATACTTGAGACTGAATTATTAGAGGGTTAAGCAACTTTTTGGCTCTTTCATGCCATGCTTTATATGCCAACACTTATTGGGGGCTGTGATTTTCTTCAGAAATCTTTGACTCCTTTTCATTACACATATGATAAACTCCCAATATCATTTTTCCATAAGAAAATTGATATGCCTAAACTTCCATGCTTGGAAGTTATTCTTGTCTAGCTTCTGGCCCGTAATCTTGAATATACTATAGGACATGATTACTTGAGCAACTTCCCAAGTAGTGCTTATAAATACTTTTGCACTTATACTAAACTTAAAATATCCTAGAGAGCGGTATTGTACACCTATTGTATTGCAATTATGTATGTGGAATAATAACATACATGTTATCCGAATGTCCAACTCTGATTACTAACTGCTGCTGACTATCGAGCTTCGGTTATCCAAATATCCACCTAATCACCTAAGTTTGAAAGCACTTAAGTGCGAAGCGCCACAATTAAAGCGTTGTATCTGTTGTAAAATGAAGCACTGTAACTCTTCGGCATCCATCTCTATAAGGATAGCCTGTTATAAAAAACAATATATGTTTTTTGAGTATTATCGTCTTGTGTATATTGTTTGCGCAACAGTATTTTATCTCTATTTTCAAATATGCTTTTTTGTTGATGGCATTCGCCGTTAACACTTTGGCGCCCACGATTTACAAACGAGCTCCCCAGTGGTAGGGACCTGATGGGTTCATGTCTGAGTGGGATGAGCAACATCAATGCTATGTGGCAAATCGGGCGGTTTAATGTTTGGCTATTTTCCAAGTTCTCTAGGCTTTTCGAAAGATGGGGATGGTGAGGAACGCATGCGCCCCGTGGCCACAGACGAAGAGGTTTTTTTGCGTTCTCCGAACTCTCCGCCCTGACTTGCCGTTTTCACCCCAAAGTCTCGCCGATACCTCCGCCACCACTGCCACCGATCAGTTTTAATCGGTACATTCCTTTAGGCCGTCGATGCCTTCAGTTTGCGCCGGTGAACCATCCTGTTGCCGCCATGATGGTCAAATACCCGAAGTTTTCTGGGTATTTCTTGGATGATGCAGATTCCCATGTTTTGTTGTTCGATAGCGCATGGCAAGTTAATGTTCCGGGTGAAGTGGATCAGTAGTTGAAGAATGCAACCTTTGTTCCCACCTTCTGCAACAAGAAGGCTGTCTGGATCATCGCGCAGTATGGCACGGGTCATTTTCGGACTTATGATGTGCTGCGTGATGCTTTGTTGGCCCACTATACCGGGAGGAGAAGACCTTCATTCATGTGCTCGACAAGCTGGGTCGGATGAATCAGAAGGATCTTATGGTGGAGGATTACGCCACAAAGTTTTGGAAGCTCTTATGGTGGCTAGATCGGGCCAACCAGCTGACAACGGAGATCCTCAATTCCTATTTCATTAAAGGACTAAGCAAACCTTTGAAGCGGCGGTGGCAGCAGCTAGTGACCTGGCTGCTGCAACCTTGGTAGATTTAGTGGAAGCGGCTATTCGTGCTAAACGAGTCTTGGTGAGTGCTAAACGAGTCTTGGTGACATTCACTAAGTAGAAGAGTAAAGGCAAGTCCAAGCGTTCTCTTACGGATTCCTCCGATGATGAGGAGGATCAGGATTTGGATGAATCGGAGACCATTGATGGGTCATATGATGAGGAGGAAAAGCGCCGTGAGAGCGGAAGAAGTCGAGTAAGAAGGTCGAGAAATTG
Organism: Cibotium barometz; assembly: GCF_041138505.1. NCBI lineage: Eukaryota > Viridiplantae > Streptophyta > Polypodiopsida > Cyatheales > Cibotiaceae > Cibotium > Cibotium barometz. The sequence goes on along the minus strand of NC_141072.1, from coordinate 50,635,375 downwards.
GCCCAGGAAGTGTTGGTGACAGGAGCTCGAGATTCCAAAGGTGGCACAGGAACTTCTTAGCGTACCCGGTTAGGAGCATGATGTACTCGCTGTCGCGGAACCCTGGCCATATGACAGAAGAGTGTGGCTTAATGACTTGTGGTGTGTGATTTGTCAGATGGCGACACACTCCATTGATGCTTGCAAATATAATGGGCGGCGAGCTCCATAGTCTACAGTTGAGGCATCGGTTGCCGTAGTGTTGATGGTCCAGCTGACATCTCTGGTGGCTCCGGTTGCTTAGCTTGAGCAGGAGCTCCATCCCTGCTATGGCCACGTATGCAGTTTGCTGTTGGTGCTGGACGGGACGAGGAAACAACGGTACGAAAGATGGTGTGCTTCTATTGTAAGGCTCTGGGCCACCGCAAGTCGGAGTGTGAGCTATGGAAACGACACAAGGAAGAGAAGGAAAACAGCCGGGGAACATGTGAACCATTGTCTTCCTCCAAACAGACCATGGTGAATGCAGTGGAGATTGTGGCTCTAGATGAGCCGGAAGTGGTGGACAAAGATCAATCCAACCAAGAGCCCTTGGTGATGGCTCTCACCCACTCTAGAGGATTACCACCTATGGAGCCCACGGAGGATAGTGCTCCTGGCCAGGAAAGGAAAGCGGTAAGCAATGGGTTGGCAAGATCAAGATAAGATTCGGACTCAAGTCATGGAATGGGTCACGAAGATTTAGCCTTTTGAGTCCTCTGGGTGGCTAAGTGGAGGCTTTGGTCTAAGGGCACCATCGATCGTGGTGGAGCGAAGGGCAAAAAAGATTTCAACGATTGATCCTTCCTAACAAGGGAAGAGATGGTAGTCCGAAATATGATTCATGGGAAGTACTGAAAAAGCAGCCAATTCACATGATAGTGGGGCAGTTTCTCACTCTAGTACCGACGTTCCGACAGCAGTAGATCTGCCAACTTATGGTTGCGGAGGAGCTTGGTAGCGGAATGTGGGAGAAGCCGTCAGTACACAGGGTGGACCTGGCAGAGGCTGATGTTTCTGATTCCACAGTGGAAGCTCCAGTGTTTGATGAAGCTATTCCCGTCATTATTGTGAAGTTGGCAGGTGAACAAATTCCCGGTGTTTTATTGGACGAGGGATCCAGAGTTAACATTCTGTCTGATATGATGTGTGAAAAATTGGGTCTGATGACATGGGAGCCTGCACCATTCGCCGTTGAAATGGCTCATCAACGAGACGGGTCCAAGTTGGGGTTGGTCTGCGGATTTGACCATGGACATTTCTGGATTTTCATTCCAGGTGGTAGTAGTGGTTCTGCGGATGGAGGATATTAAGGGAGACTTACCCTATGCTCTTGGGTCATCCATGGCTGCGGGCAGCAGGCTTGCATTAAGCACGATTGGCATGCTGATGTGATCACAATGTGGAAAGGGAAGAAGAAGTTGAAATTGTCTGTAGTTTCTAGATAGAGAGTGGAGTCACCAGCCCGCCCTCGGGTAGTGGAGGGGGTTAATATGGTGGAAGGATTGGGTCTAGATGAGGCAAAGGAATACATGCGAGACAGAATGTTGATCTTGTCAGTTTATTGAGGTTGATGTGGAATCCATTCTGGATAAATATCGGTCAAAGCAAGATTTGGAGGGGGATTTCGAAGGCGACAAGGTGGAACCAAGTAGGGGGCGATATGCTGACCCTACCACTACTAATGGGAAACCACCCTCGGGAGGCGGACACTTCCGATATCCACGGAGTGATAGTAGCAGAAGGAGATTTTGATCGGGAATTGCAACAATCCAGTAGGGTGAAAGAAGAAGAGTTGGTTGACATGAATCTCGGCATAGTAGAAGAACCCAAGGTGGTACGGGTCAGCGCTTGTCTAGATGAACAGCTCTACCTATAGTTGTAGGAATTAATGGCCTCCTTCATCACGGATGTGTTTGCCTAGAGCTATAAGGACCTGAAGGGGATTGATCCACAGTTTTATGAGCACATCAAATTAATCTCTAGGAAGATGTTGTTCTAGTCCACCACAATAACGTTATCAGATGAATCCAAATTATTCTAAGAGGGTCAAGGAAGAATTGGATAAGTTACTCTAGGTCTGATTTATTTATCCGCTTGATCATGCCACCTGGTTGTCACCCACAGTGATTATTCCAAAGAAACATTAGAAGCTTCGAGTGTGCATGGATTATCATAAATTAAATGATGCAACCATCACCAATCCTTTTCCCTTGCCTTTCATAGATGCAGTATTGGATGCAATGGCGGGACATGAGATGTATTCCTTCCTGGATGGGTTCAACAGATACAACTAGGTTCACATGGGACCGGAAGATTGGGAGAAGACGGCTTTCATTCATTGAGTGGGGGGCCTTTGCTTCCAATGTAATGACATTCAGCTTGAAGAATGCCCCATCCACTTTTCAGCAACGGATGGTATAGGAGATCTTTGCAGAGTATTTGATTTCGTTTATGAGGGCCTTTCTGGATGATTTCAACGTATTCGGGACAGAAGTGCTTGCACTTGCACCATTTAATGTTGTGTTTAACAAAGTGCAGGGAATCATGCATGTGCCTAAATCTAGCCAAATGTGCATTCGTTGTGGGAAGTGGTATGTTTTTTGGGCACATTGTTTCAAAAGAAGGCATTGTCGTAGATCCGTCTAAGGTGGAAGTCATTCGGAAGGTGGGTATACCGGCTAATAGCAAGCAGTTTGTAAGATTCTTCCCCCCAGCTTTTGAGGATACAGGAGTAAGAACCTCTCTTTCTGATCTTATAATTATTCCCCTCTCTGAAATAAAAGAAAGATTCTGTTTTACCCTGTTTTGATCTAGAGAGAGAAAATGTCTAGAGAGAGATAGTCCAAAATTGAGATATTTTTGGATATAAATCCTCCTAGTGTCTAAAATGGGTTCCCCTGAAATAAAAATTCAAAAAGAACTTTCTAATGTGCAATCAAAATTAATTGGAAATAGGTATAAAGGACCTTAGCCTAAGGGTCTATATTTTTAGAAATTTTTGGATTATGGTCCAATTAAGGTTCCTATGGGCCAATAGGATCAATCCATGTGTGGGGAGGAGATAAATCCAATTTGTAAAAGAAGATACCTAAAAATGAGTGAATGCCCACATAAGATGAAGAGTTGACTATTTACAAGGTTTATTAGTAAAAGACTATGAGTATTACAAAAAAAATGAGATATTTTTGGTATAATGATTCCATTTTGACACGTGTAAGGAAGGGGAGTCCCTTCAAGGAGGCGCCTACTTCACATGCTTGAATGAGTTTTAAACTAAAAAATAATGTGATATTTTTATCTCTCCTCTCTCTTGGATCAAACCAAATCAAAAGGGAACCAAACTAGGTCCAAATCTTGTCCAAATTCAACTAAACTGAACCTGAAAAATTCTAGAAACTAGTTGGACTTGGTTAGAGGCCTCCCTCTCCTATAAATAGATCCTTAACCCTTTGTAAAAAAATATGAGAATTATACTACGCCAGTATTATGCTGAAATAATAATAATTTTTACTATTCTCTAAAATTCTCTCCAAATTGAAGAAATTGGAGCTTCCCTATTTCTTCAATCTCCATTGGTGGCTCCATCAACATACCAAACCAATTGATTGGTTGGGGACCTCTACCGTGATCAAAGAATCAAGCAAGTTGTAAGGTAAAGGGTGATTTTTGATCTTTTTCTATAATTTCTCAATGTTTCTCTCTTCTCAACCCCTCTCAAGCTTGAGAAGCTTAATTGGAATGGCTTTTTAATGCTATTGAAGTTAATTGAGGATTGGTAGTAAGGAAAAGCATAAATTTCTATTTATGCTTAATTTTAATGGTTTTTATGTAGTTTCTCTCTCTCACTCAAAGAATGGTCATTCCCATGACCTATTCTCAATCCAAATGAAGCTTCTCATGAAGCTTTTCCCTAATCCAAGAATAAATTCTATGCTTGTTTAATTGCAGGCCAAATTAATGGCTTTCTTATGCTTTTAAGTTAGTTATTTCATGAAAATTTATGATTCAATCCATAATGGGTTAATGATCCAATTAGGGATCATTCTAATCATATCCATAATGTTAAAGTTCATTCTTTTAGATTGGAATTCCATGATTGGATGGAAAAAATAGAAATTCCTATCATATTGGAATTATGGGATAATTTATTTAATTTCAAAAATAATTTTTTTAGATAAATTTATTTATCTATGAGAAATAATTAAATGTTAAAAGAGGAATTCCCATTACATTTGGAATTCCATGATTGGATGGGAAAAAGAGAATTTCCTATCATATTGGAATTATGGGATAACTCATTTAATTTCACAAATGAGATGGAAAAAGAGAATTTCCTATCATATTGAAATCATGGGATAATTCATTTAAATTCAAAGATAAATTTTTAGATAAATTTAGTTATCTATGAGAAACATTTAAATGTCAAAAGAGGAATCTTTACGACATTTGGAATTCCATCATTTATATGGACAAAGAGAAATTTCTAGCAAATTAAAATAATGGATATTTTAAATGAATTTATTTTATAAGAAATATTTGATGAAAAAATAGAAATTCCCATGGTAATTGGGATCCTAGAAATTAAATCGGAAGAAGAGGAATTTTTAGTATAAATTCGATTTATGATTATTTTACCATAAGAGGAAATACGGGTAGAATTGATTTCTACAAATCCCATGAGTTCTTTTATTCAAAAGAAGAATATTGAATATAAATTAATTGAGGAATTGAGAAGGAATACGGAACTAGTTGTCAGAAAAAGAATCTTTAATTAGGCTAAGCATTTGGCTGAAATTTAGAAAAAGTCCTATTAACGGTATCAATCTAGAAAAAGCTATTAAATGGTAATAGCATGTGACTGGATGTGATAAGAAGAAAATAGAATGTGATAAGATGTGTATGGGTTGTGATAGGATGAGAATGGATGTGTGTATGGGATGCGATAGGATGTGAATGAATGTGATAAGATGAAAATAGGATAAGATGTGATATAATGGAAATAGATGTAAATGTGAATAATGAGATGAGAAAGAGATGAGAGGATATGTGCAAGGGTGAGATGGGAAGTACACGGATGTGAATACGGATGTATATATGAAAGAAGGGATATGCATGTGTATGTGGATGTATAAATGTGGATGTATTTGTAAAAGAATAGATGTGAAGGTGGATGTGGATGTGGATGTGGATGTATGGATGTGGATGTGGATGTGGATGTGGATGTATGAATGTGGATGTGGAAATGGATGTATGGATGTAGATATGGATGTGGATGTATGAATATAGATGTGAAAATGGATGTATGGATGTGGATGTGGATATGGATGTATGAATGTGGATGTGGATGTATGGATGTGGATGTATGAATGTGGATGTGGATGTATGAATGTGGATGTGGATGTGGATGTGGATGTATGGAAGTGGATGTGGATGTGGATATATGAATGTGGATGTGGATGTGGATGTATGAATGTGGATGTGGAAATGGATGTATGGATGTGGATGTGGATGTGGATGTGGATGTATGAATGTGGATGTGGATGTGGATGTGGATGTATGGATGTGGATGTGGATGTGGATGTGGATGTGGAAATGGATGTATGGATGTAGATGTGGATGTGAATGTATGGATGTGAATGTGGATGTGGATGTATGAATGTGGATGTGGATGTGGATGTGGATGTATGGATGTGGATGTATGAAAGTGGTTGTGGATGTGAATATATGGATGTATGGATGTGGATGTATGCAAGTGGATGTGGATGTGGATATATGAATATGAATGTGGATGTGGATGTGGATGTATGAATGTGGATGTGGAAATGGATGTATGGATGTAGATGTGGATGTGGATGTATGGATGTGGATGTGGATGTGGATATATGGATGTGGATGTGGATGTGGATGTATGAATGTGGATGTGAAAATGAATGTATGGATGTAGATATGGATGTGGATGTATGAATGTGGATATGGAAATGGATATATGGATGTGAATGTGGATGTGGATGTATGAATGTAGATGTGGATGTGGATGTATGGATGTGGATGTATGAATGTGGATGTGGAAATGGATGTATGGATGTAGATGTGGATGTGGATGTATGGATGTGGATGTGGATGTGGATGTGGAAATGGATGTATGGATATGGATGTGGAAATGGATGTACGGATGTAAATGTGGATGTGAAAATGGATGTATGGATGTAGATGTGGATGTATGGATGTGGATGTGGATGTATAAATGTGGATGTGGATGTGGATGTATGGATGTGGATGTGGATGTATGAATGTGAATGTGGAAATGGATGTATGGATGTAGATGTGGATGTGGATGTGGATGTGGATGTGGAAATGGATGTATGGATGTGGATGTATGAATGTGGATGTGGATGTATGGATGTGGATGTATGAATGTGGATGTGGAAATGGATATATGGATGTGGATGTGGATGTGGATGTGGATGTGGATGTGGATGTATGAATGTGGATGTGGATGTGGATGTGGATGTGGATGTATGAGTGTGGATGTGGATGTATGAATGCGGATGTGGGTGTGGATGTATAGATGTGGATATGGATGTGGATGTACGAATGTGGATATGTATGGATGTGGATGTGGATCTATAGATGTGGATGTACGAATGTGGAGGTGTAGGAATTTTGGAAAATAGAAGATCGTGGAACCCGAAGGGAAGGTTTTCACGGAAGCACTGGCCAAAACCTAAGCTAATGCCAGTTGTATCAAGCAGTTCCTCCTCTGATAACAGGGCTTTTGCAATATTGAAGGAAAATTATTGGCACTCCAACAATGCTATGATGTTGTGTATGACCAGTTGATCGCCCCTGAAGTTGGCCTATAAGGAGAAGCACCAAGCCAATACCAGAGAGGTCAAAGAACTAATGTCGGAGATCACAACATTGAAAGCTCGCTTAGCTAAGAAGGAATAAAAAACTGGAAAAGGTGTAGGCCAAAAAGGAGATTCCACACAGCAAGAAGATACAGTGCAACAGACACAACTGACAAGAGAATTAAATCATTTGCAGAGTCAGTAGATGATCTACAGCAACGGTTTACAGCTCTGTAAAGGGCATCCCGGTAGCAACTTAATAACCAGATTCAAGTAATGTGGAAGGGATGTGTATTCATTCAGTGGCTTGCACATATGGCTTCCACAGCCAACCTGGTGGAACCAGTCTAGTACCAGAGATTGGGAGCATAATACATTAATCAACATGCTTTAGCCCCAGCTTGTCTACCTACTCTTCAACCTGCTAGACCTACTACTGGAGGTGCCGCTACTGCTGGAGGCGCTGCGTGTGGACAAGCTGGAAATGATGGACCCGGTGATGATGATTTCAGTGATGTCGAGTAGCAATTTCATAGAGTGCATGTGCAAAACCTTGTAGAGCTAAAATCAGACCCAAAATGCCTCCGAATTACCCAGAAATGTGCAAGAAATTAGTTAATAAACTTAACTCAAAAACTCACTTAACAAAGTTAATTATACACAATAGTCTTCTTCCTTCACCCAAGAGGATGCCCCAGTCTGAGATAGTGGCTTCCCTATCTAATTGTAGCTCTCACAACTACCCAAAGATGTTTCTCCAAAATGAAAGAGGGAAAGATATGGGATTACCCTTACCCATGTACTGGTTCCCTTGCTTGCCTCTTGGTTATCTCTTAAGCTCTTCACATAAATTGGTGCTCTAATACCATGAGAAGAATATGAAGGAGAGGATGACCTCAAGCTCCTTGGAAGAAAACATACACACACGAGTGAAAAGATGCAGGGGAGAAGATAGCTTCAGCTCTTGCAAGCACACACACACTCACACAAATCGTAGAAGAGAACACAAAAGGTGAGAGGCTGAAAATTCTTCTTCTTCTTCACACAACAAAAGAGGTCTGAAAAGAAAAAGTGACTAACACACATAATAGAGTATATACAAGCGGTCCATAATGTGAACATGCTAAGAGGAGTGGGTAGATGTGGACTAGTCGGTGTAGTCCAACTGTAGAATCTCTGGTGAAGATATGTCGGTGGCATCTACCAAACCCACCACGTGATATAAATAAATGTTGATCGATCATGTAGGTGCCTCGTGAGTGTCAACTCATGTTGAGCTTAACATCTCAACTTTAAGATTCTCCTCAGCCTAAATAATGAATAAGCTTTTACCTCAATCCCCTATAATCATTCCCTATTTCACAATACAAGAAAATATTATTTTTCCTTGTTTTTACCTAGAGAGAAGAAAAATTCTAGAGAGAGGTAATTCAATATTGAGATATTTTTGGATATAAAATTTTTTCTAATATCTAAAATATATTTCCATGAAACAAAAGTTTGAAATAAATTCTCCAATGTGCATTAGGAATCAATTAAAAATGGTATAAGGGACGTTAGCCTAAGGGACGTTATCCTAAGGGTCTACATTTTTAAAAAAATTTGGATTATGGTCCAATTAAGGTTCCTATGGGTCAATAGGATTAATCCAAGTGTTGGGGTGAGACAAATCCAAAGAATAAAAGAAAATACCCAAAAATGAGTAAATTCTCACATAAGATGAAGAGTTGACTGAGTACAAGGTTTATTAGTTAAAAATTATGAGATATTAGTAAAAAAATGAGATATTTCAAAGAAATGATGCATTTTTGACACCTCAGTAAGGAGAGAATGCCACATCAAGGAGGCACATTTTCTTCATGATTACTTGAGTTTTTTAATCCAAAAAATGGGATACTATTCTCTCTCCTCTCTCCTGGATCAAACTGGATAAAAAAGGGAGCCAAATTGGTCCAAATATTGTCCAAATTGAGTCAAACTGAAGATGGAAAATTCTAGAACCCAGTTGGACTTGGTTAGTGGTCTCCCTCACCTATAAATAGACCCTCATTCCTTTGTATTCTCATCTTTGAGCTTTACTATGCCAGTATTACATTAAAATAATCATATTTTCTATTATCCCTTCATTTTTCTCTACCTTTGGAGAGTTTGGAGCTTCTCTCTCTCTTCAACAACTCTTGGATTCTCTTTTCTCCTCTTGCTAACCAATTGATTGGTTGGGGGCTTCACACCCACTAAAGAAAGAATCAAGCCAATCTTAGAGGTAAGATGAATTTTATGGTTTTTTTTTCAATTTCCTTAATAACTAACTTTCTTCTTCTCAACCCCTCTCAAGCTTGAGAAGCTTTCTAAATGATTGTTTTAATTCAAATCAAGCTTTCCCTACGAGTCTTAATATTTAATTAAGAGAAAGTTAATCTTTATGCTTATTTGTAATGCTTTCTTTAAGTGTAAGATTCCTCCCTCTAACTTTTGAGGTATAAAGGTATAAGAACCTCCAACTTTTGAGGTGTAAAGATATAAGAACCTCCCCTTCTATTCTTGAAATTATTCCCCTCTCTGAAATAGAAGAAAGATCTTGTTTTACCCTGTTTTGGCCTAGAGAGAGATAATGTCTAGAGAGAGATAATCCAAAACTGAGATATCTTTAGATATAAAAATCCTCCTAGTGTCTAAAATGGATTCCCTTGAAACACAAGTTCAAAATTAACTTTCTAAGGTACATTAGGAATTAATTGAAAATGTGTATAAGGGACCTTAGCCTAAGGGTCTATATTTTCAGATATTTTTGAATTATGGTCCAATTAAGGTTCCAATGGGCCAATTGGATTAATACAAGTGTTGCAATGAGATAAATCCAAAAGAATAAAAGAAAATACCCAAAAATGAGTAAATGCTCACATAAGATGAAGAGTTGATTGAGTACAAGGTTTATTAGTTAAAAATTATGAGATATTATTTAAAAAATGAGATATTTTAGAATAATGATGCATTTTTGACACCTTGGTAAGGAGAGGGGGACTCTTGAGGTAGGCGCCTCTTTTACATGTGTAAGGATTTTTAATTCAAAAAAGTTGTGATATTTTTATCTCTCCTCTCTCATGGATCAAACCAAATAAAAAAGGGAGCCAAATCTGGTCCAAATTGAGTCAAACAACCTAGAAAATTGAGTCAAACTAAAACTGATCCAAATTGAGTCAAACTAAACCTGGAAAATTCTAGAACCCAGTTGAACTTGGTGAGTGGCCTCCCTCACCTATAAATAGACATTCAGTCATTTGAAAAAAAAATATGGGAGCTATACCATGCATATATTATATTAAAATAATCATATTTTCTATTATTCCTTAAATTTTTCTCTCTTGGGAGCTTGGAGCTCTCTCTCTATACAGCAACTCTTAGAGTTCCTCTTCTCCTCGTGGTGGACCAATTGATTGGTCGGGAACTTCACTCCTAATAGAGAATTAAGCCAAACTTGGAGGTAAAATCAAATTTTATGATTTTTTCTAATTTATCTCAATGACTTTCTCCTTAACCCTCTCAAGCTTGAGAAGCTTTCTAAATAATTATTTTAATTCAAATCAAGCTTTCTCGTAAAGTCTTAATGCTTAATTAAGAGAAAGTTAAGCTTTATGCTTAAATTGTAATGCTTTCTTTAAGTAAATCTCTCTCTCTAAAAGAATAGCCATCTTTATGGCTAAATCCCTTGAAAAAGGATGCTTCTCCATGATAGTCTCTTAATTCAAAGCTAAACTCTAGGCTTGATAAGCTAGAGATTAAGAAAATGATATTTTTATGATTTTGTGTTAACAAAATAATGGTTATTTCTTTTAGATTATTTATAACTAGTTAAAAACTACTTTGATTGATTCTAAATTAGAAATAGATTATCCTATCAATTTGGAAAAAGAGAAATAATGCAATGAGCTTAATCTATTGGGATAATCATAATTAAGTTTAATATTATGATTTAAATTCATAGTTTGATTTTAAGCATAAAAGAGGAACTACTATCATATTTTCATTACAAGCTTTTACTTTTTAGAAAAAAATTGAGAAATATCATCACTAATAGCAACGAAGCTATGGCAAAATTTTCAGAAAATAATGCATATCTTATTTTTATGCATAATGCTAAAAGAGGACTTCCTACCATATTCTAGGATTGGACATCCTATGCAAAAAGAATGATTTTCATCATATTCATGAGAAATAATTTTTTTTGTAATTATGCATAATTAATTGATTATGAGAAAAGAGTAAATTTTGGTTTAAAAAAATTATACAAAAAGAGAAATTCCCATGATATTTGAGATCCAAGTAATTAAATGGTAAAAGAGGAATTTTTGGTTAAAAAATTTTTATACAAAAAGAGAAATTCCCATGATAATTGAGATCCAAGTAATTAAATGGTAAAAGATGAATTTTTAGCATAATTCAAATTGTGAGTATTTATAAAAAGTAAAATTTTAAGCATTATTAATTTTATTGAAAAATATAGGTAGAATTGATTTTTGTAAATCCCATGAATATTTTACTCAAAAAGAAGAATATTGAATATATTTCACTTGAGAAATTTGAGAAATAATATGAAAAATATCCATCAAGAAAAAGTACCTTTAACTAGGCCAAGCAATTGGCAGAAACTTAGAAAAGTCCCATAAAAAACGGTACTAAATGTGAATGCGATATAAATAGATGTGAATGCGATGTGAATAGATGTGAATGCGATGTGATAAGATGTGAGTGGATGTGATGAGATATGGATGAGATGTGATGTGATGTAAATGGATGTGGATGTGGATGTGATGAGATATGGATGAGATGTGATGTGATGTAAATGGATATGGATGTGATGTGATGTAAATGGATGTGGATGTGGATGGGATGTGATGTAAATGGATGTGGATGTGAATGTGATGAGATGTGATGTGCTGTAAATGGATGTGGATGTGAATGTGATGAGATGTGGATGAGATGTGATGTGATGTAAATAGATGTGGATGTGGATGTGAATGTGATGAGATGTGAAAGAATGTGACGTGATGTAAATGGATGGGCGGTTGGCTAACCCATGGGATTGGATGGGTGGTTGGGCAGTTGGCTAACCCATGGGATTGGATGGGGTTTTGCTAGACTGATGGATCCCTAAAATGAGACTAAATTTTATTAAGTTACGATAATTGAAGTAAACCCCAGATAACCCTTGTTCTATGGAAAAGAATCAACGACTGTGCCTCTTGATGAGGAAAAACGTGTTGGACTCTATGATCCAAGTGCAAGTCTCTTCCTTGATCTGATCATAAGACTTACGAGTTTGGTCAGATCAGTTTGGTTAGTGAAGACCTTGACTACGTTAGAATAAAATCTCCTGGAGGAATCGCCTTTATCTGCTAGGCGAGGGAAGTTTTTATTGGTTCAGTTTTGGAAGAACAGAGGGATTAGTCTCTTGTCCGGATATCCGTGGGCGAGGCCCCGAGTAAGAGGCTCTGCCCTGCACAAGAAGTGCTACTTCCATTGCTAGCACCCCAAAATTCGTTGCACGGAGGGGGCAGGGATCTTTCATTAAGCAAATCTCTCTCTCAAAAAGAATAGTCATCTCTATGGCTAATTCTTTAACAAAAGAATGTTTCTCAAAGATAATCTCTTATTCCAAAACTAAACTCTAGGCTTGATGAGCTAAAGATTAAGAAAATGATATTTTCATGATTTTGTGCTATTAAAATAATGGTTAATTCTTTTAGATTATTTATGAGTAGTTAAAAATTTACTTTAACTCATTCTAAATGAGAAATGGATTATCCTAACAAAATTGGGAAAAGAGGAATGTTGAAATTAGCTTAATGTAGTGGGATAATCATAATTATGTTATTAATTATGGTTAGAATTATGATTTAAATTCATAGTTTAAATTTAAGCTTAAAAGTAGATCTTCTATCATATTTTCATTACAAGCTTTTATTCTTTTAGGAAATTTAAAAATTATCAATAATAGCAGTGAAGCTATGGTAATTTTTTAAAAAAAAATACATATCTTATTTTTATGCATAATACTAAAAGAAAAACTCCTACCATATTTTAGGTTTAGAAATTTAAAGCAAAAAAAATGATTTTGACCATATTTAGGAATGAATACTTTTTTATATTTAGGCATAATTATTTAATTAAAAAAAAGAGGAGTTTGTGATAAATTTATTTTATGCATAAGAATTTTTAGATAATAAAAGAGGACTTCCCATGACATTTGGAATTCAATCATTTAAATGCAAAAAGAGGAATTTTTGGCATATTCAAAAAAATAGATATTTATATTTAATTAAAAAGAGAAATTATCATGGTATTTTAAGTAGAAAAAGGTTGAAATTAATTTTGATGAAAAAAGAGAAATTTTCACCATAATTTCATCTTAAAAAAATAGGGTTGATAATTAAATTAGTGGAAATAATATTCTTAGATATTTTTATGTGGATAAATCACCAAATTGATATATACCCAAAATTGGATTGGTGGAAGAAGAGTATTTTTATAAAAACCCGATATTCTCGTATAGAACTATTTCTTAATTCTATTGTGGTTAGGAAGGAATGAAATTCATAAAGTTAGAATTTTTCTTACGATCAAAAATTTGATAGATTTTTATCTGAAGAAAATCCTTAAGAATCAAAGTTAGAAGTAAACCGAATAGTTTTGGTTAGACCACACGATTGTGAGAATGGCGAACAGTAAACTACTTGCCCATCTCTCAAATCTAAATCAAAACCTCGTGACCAATTCCAAATCTTGACACAAAGAATAGACTACCATTGAATTAGCGTAGTTTTTCTTTACCTGAAATCACCAAGAATCAAGTTGGAAGTTCAGTCAAATGATGGGTAGATTACCCTGATAAGAGATCAATGATTCTCATTAAGAAAATCTAGATTATGGAAAAATGGTTTTGTGGAATCAAACTTAAACGGAGAATATTACTTGCATAGAAGCTCTGTTTTCTTTAAAGGACTGTTTTATGCCAGAATGGTGGAGGAAGCATTTGGTATGTGATTAGCTAAGGAGAGACTCGTTGTTGCAACAGCTGGTGGGGAGTCGTCGAGGGACGTCACTTGCGGGGCAAAGTCTGTCGAGGTCTTAACTAGCCTCAGTATGGTAAAAATGGTGCGCTTCTAGTACGATGGGCGAGGACCGACGAAGCGGTCCCTGAGTGAAGTGCTAGGACACCTGAGTAGGATCCTAGAGGGTTCTAACCAGGTGATGCACAGACTTGCGGTTGCTAGGACACCCATGCGTACGTCGAGGAAGATATAGATTACTTGAAGGGAATTACTTTTGTGAACTAAATTTTGATATTGGATCTCGTTGGTCTTCAACGGCGAGACCGGATGATATATTTTTGTAAAACAATGGACTCAATATTTCTGAACCTGGAAAATTCTAGAATCCAGTTGGACTTGGTTAGTGGCCTTTCTCACCTATAAAAATATCCTCAGTCATTTGTAATGAAATATTGGAGCTATACCATGCCAACATTATATTAAAATAATCATATTTTCTATTATCCTTTAAATTTTCCTCTCTTGGGAGCTTGGAGCTCTCTCTCTCTACAACTCCTGGAGTTGCTCTTCTTGTCTTGGTGGATTGATTGATTGGTTAGGGGCTTCACTGCAGTTAGAGAATCAAGCCAAACTTGGAGGTAAAATCAAATTTTATGGTTTTTTCAATTTTCTCAATAACTTTCTTCTTCTCAATCCCTCTCAAGCTTGAGAAGCTTTCTAAATGATTGTTTTAATTCAAATCAAGCTTACCCTTAAAGTCCTAATGTTTAATTAACAGAAAGTTGATCTTTATGCTTAAATTGTAATGCTTTCTTTAAGTAAATCTCTCTCTCTAAAAGAATAGCCATCTTTATAGCTAAATACCTTGAAAAAGGATGCTTCTCAATGATAGTCTCTTAATTCAAAGCTAAACTCTAGGCTTGATAAGCTAGAGATTAAGAAAATGATATTTTCATGATTTTGTGCTATTAAAATAATGAAAAAATCTTTTAGATTATTTATGAGTAGTTAAAAACTACTCTAATTCATTCTAATTGAGATATGGATTATCCTAACAAATTGGGAAAAGAGGAATGTTGCAATTAGATCAATCTAGTGGGATGATCATAGTTATGTTTAATTTTATGGGTTAAAATTATGATTCAAATTCATAATTTGATTTTAAACATAAAAGAGGAACTACTATCATATTTTCATTACAAGCTTTTATTCTTTTTTTTTTAGAATTATCAGTAATAGCAGCGAAGCTATGGAAAAAAAATTTAGAAAATAATACATATCTTATTTTTATGCATAATGCTAAAAGAGGAATTCCTACTATATTCTAGGATTGGACATCCTATGCAAAAAGAATGATTCTCATCATATTCATGAGAAATACTTTTTTATAATTATGCATAATTAATTGATTATGGTGAAAGAGAAATTTTTGATAAGTTTATTTTTATACAAAAAGAGGAAATCCCATGATATTTGAGATCCAAGTAATTAAATGGCAAAAGAGGAATTTTTGGCATAATTCAAATTATGAGTATTTATCAAAAGTGAAATTTTGAGCATTATTAATTTTATTGGGAAATATGGGTAGAATTGATTTTGTAAATCCCATGAATCTTTTACTCAAAAAGAAGAGTATTGAATATATTTTACTTGAGAAATTTGAGAAAGAATATGAAAATATCCATCGAGAAAACTTGGATAATTCTTATTTAGAAAAGAGAATCTGGAATCCCTGGGAGGATCGAGGATCCAATGAGCAAAGCGAAGTTTAGAATTAATTCTCATTAATGAAGCTTAAGGAATGAAAATACAATACTTAAATGCTCTTTCTGAATTTTTACTATTCAATTTCGATAAGGTTTATTTTCCCTTTTTAAACCTTCAACAACATTCTGATACATAGATTCAATGGGATCGAGAAAATTTTCCTTAAACTAGGCCAAGCAATTGGCAGAAACTTAGAAAAGTCCTATCAGTATATCGAAAGTAGAAAACGGTACTAAAAGTGGATGTGATAAGATGTGATGTGGATCTAAATGAATGTAAATGAATGTGATGGGATATGGATGTGAATGTGATAGATAAGAGGAGATGTGAATGTGATGATGTGGACTTGGGTAGATGTGAATGGATGTGAAGTGATGTAAATAGATGTGATGATATGTGGATGTGATGTGGATATGAATGCCATGTGATGATATGTGAATGTAGATGGATGTGGATGAGGTGTGATGAGGATGGATGTGGTTAGATGTGATGAGGATAGATGTGGTTAGATGTAATGAGATGTAATATGATGTGATGAGGATAGATGTGGATAGATGTGATGAGATGTAATATGATGTGATTGGATGAGAATGGATAAGACAATGGAAATACACATGGTTGGATGTGGAATAAGCAATGAGAATTGATGTAGAAAACGAGAAATGATGTGGAACAATGTGGAAAGATGAGAGTTTGTTTGAAACTGTATTTATGAAACCTGTTTTAAAATGATTGTTTTATGTCAAGAATGCCGGGGAAGAATTTTGACCATCTTGTGAATAAGGTTGTGGGAGACCTAAGTGATAAAGTTGCAATAGCTGACGCAGAGTCAACGGAGGACGTCTCGCGTAGCAAGGTCGACCGAGGTCTTGACCAGCCTCGGTTCGATTTAAATGGTGAGCTTCCGGTACGTGGATGAGGGACCAAGGAAGCGGCCTATGAGTGAAGCGCTAGGTGACCTACGAAGGAGCCTAGAGGGTGCTAGCCATACGGTGATGGGGCTCTGGGTCACCAAAGATACCCACATGTACGTCGGGGAAGAAAATGGAATAAGAAGTTAGAGTTTAGATTTGAATTAAGAATTGTCCAAGTTTTCTCGATGGATATTTTCATATTCTTTCTCAAATTTCTCAAGTGAAATATATTCAATATTCTTCTTTTTGAGTAAAAGATTCATGGGATTTACAAAAATCGATTCTACCCATATTTCCCAATAAAATTAATAATACTCAAAATTCCACTTTTGATAAATACTCATAATTTGAATTATGCCAAAAATTCCTCTTTTACCGTTTAATTACTTGGATCTCAAATATCATGGAAATTCCTCTTTTTGCATAAAAATAAATTTACCAAAAATTCCTCTTTTACCATTCAATTACTTGGATCTCAATTATCATGGGAATTCCTCTTTTTGCATAAAAATAAATTTACCAAAAATTACTCTTTTCTCATAATCAATTAATTATGCATAGTTACAAAAAAAAATATCTCACATGAATATGATGAAAATCATTCTTTTTGCATAGGATGTCCAATCCTAGAATATGGTAGGAATTCCTCTTTTAGCATTATGCATAAAAATAAGATATGTATTATTTTCTAAAAAGTTTACCATAGCTTCACTGCTATTACTGATAATTCTCAATTTTTCCTAGAAGAGTAAAAGCTTGTAATGAAAATATGATAGTAGTTCCTCTTTTATACTTAAAATCAAACTATGAATTTAAATCATAATTTTAACCATAATTATAAACATAACTATGATTATCCCACTACATTAAACTAATTTCAACATTCCTCTTTTCCCAAATTGTTAGGATAGTCCATTTCTTATTTTGAATGAATAAAAGTAATCTTTATTTACTCATAAACAAACAAATAAGGATTAACCATTATTTTTACTAATCCATAACCATGAAAAAATCAATTCTTATCCTCTAGCTCATCAAGCCTAGAGTTTAGATTTGAATTAAGAGACTAACATTAAGAAGCATCCTTTTCCAAGGGATTTAGCCATAAAGATGGCTATTCTTTTAGAGAGAGAGAGATTTACTTAAAGAAAGCATTACAATAAAGCATAAAGATTAAATTTCTCTTAATTAAACATTAATATTTTTAGAAAAATCTTGATTTGAATTAAGACAATCATTTAGAAAGCTTCTCAATCTTGAGAGGGGTTGAGAAGAAGAAAGTTATTGAGAAAATTGAAAAAAACCATAAAAATTTGATTTCACCTCCAAGTTTGGCTTGATTCTCTAATTGCAATGAAGCCCCCGACCAATCAATTGGTCCACCAAGAGGAGAAGAGCAACTCCAAGAGTTGTTGTAGAGAGAGAGAGAGAGAGAGCTCCAGAGAGAGCTCCTCAATCATTTGTAATTGGATATTGGAGCTATACCATGCCAGTTTTATATTAAAATAATCATATTTTCTATTATCCCTTAAAATTTTCTCTCTTGGGAGCTCTCTCTAGAGCTCTCTCTCTCTCTCTCTCTCTCTCTCTCTACAACAACTCTTGGAGTTGCTCTTCTCCTCTTGGTGGACCAATTGATTGGTCGGGGGCTTCATTGCAATTAGAGAATCAAGCCAAACTTGGAGGTAAAATCAAATTTTTATGGTTTTTTTTAATTTTCTCAATAACTTTCTTCTTCTCAACCCCTCTCAAGATTGAGAAGCTTTCTAAATGATTGTCTTAATTCAAATCAAGATTTTTCTAAAAATATTAATGTTTAATTAAGAGAAATTTAATCTTTATGCTTTATTGTAATGCTTTCTTTAAGTAAATCTCTCTCTCTCTAAAAGAATAGCCATCTTTATGGCTAAATCCCTTGGAAAAGGATGCTTCTTAATGTTAGTCTCTTAATTCAAATCTAAACTCTAGGCTTGATGAGCTAGAGGATAAGAATTGATTTTTTCATGGTTATGGATTAGTGAAAATAATGGTTAATCCTTATTTGTTTGTTTATGAGTAAATAAAGATTACTTTTATTCATTCAAAATAAGAAATGGACTATCCTAACAATTTGGGAAAAGAGGAATGTTGAAATTAGTTTAATGTAGTGGGATAATCATAGTTATGTTTATAATTATGGTTAAAATTATGATTTAAATTCATAGTTTGATTTTAAGTATAAAAGAGGAACTACTATCATATTTTCATTACAAGCTTTTACTCTTCTAGGAAAAATTGAGAATTATCAATAATAGCAGTGAAGCTATGGTAAACTTTTTAGAAAATAATACATATCTTATTTTTATGCATAATGCTAAAAGAGGACTTCCTACCATATTCTAGGATTGGACATTCTATGCAAAAAGAATGATTTTCATCATATTCATGTGAGATATTTTTTTTTTGTAACTATGCATGATTAATTGATTATGAGAAAAGAATAATTTTTGGTAAATTTATTTTTATGCAAAAAGAGGAATTCCCATGATAATTGAGATCCAAGTAATTAAATGGTAAAAGAGGAATTTTTGGTAAATTTATTTTTATGCAAAAAGAGGAATTTCCATGATATTTGAGATCCAAGTAATTAAACTGTAAAAGAGGAATTTTTGGCATAATTCAAATTATGAGTATTTATCAAAAGTGGAATTTTGAGTATTATTAATTTTATTGGAAAATATGGGTAGAATCGATTTTTGTAAATCCCATGAATCTTTTACTCAAAAAGAAGAATATTGAATATATTTCACTTGAGAAATTTGAGAAAGAATATGAAAATATCCATCGAGAAAACTTGGACAATTCTTAATTCAAAGCTAAACTCTAACTTCTTATTCCATTTTCTTTCCCGACGCACATGTGGGTATCTTTGGTGACCCAGAGCCCCATCACTGTATGGCTAGCACCCTCTAGGCTCCTTCGTAGGTCACCTAGCGCTTCACTCATCGGCCGCTTCCTTGGTCCCTCGTCCACCGTACCGGAAGCTCACCATTTAAATCGAACCGAGGCTGGTCAAGACCTCGGTCGACCTTGCTACGCGAGACGTTCTCCGTTGACTCTCCATCAGCTATTGCAACTTTATCACTTAGGTCTCCCACAACCTTATTCACAAGATGGTCAAAATTCTTCCCTGGCATTCTTGACATAAAACAATCATTTTAAAACAGGTTTCATAAATACAGTTTCAAACAAACTCTCATCTTTCCACATTGTTCCACATCATTTCTCGTTTTCTACATCAATTCTCATTGCTTATTCCACATCCAGCCATGTGTATTTCCATTGTCTTATCCATTCTCATCCAATCACATCATATTACATCTCATCACATCTATCCTCATCACATCATATTACATCTCATCACATCTAACCACATCTATCCACGTCTATCCTCATCACATCTAACCACATCTATCCTCATCACATCTCATCCACATCCATCTACATTCACATATCATCATATGGCATTCATATCTACATCACATCCACATATCATCACATCTATTTACATCACTTCACATCCATTCACATCTACCCAAGTCCACATCACATCACATCTCATCTACCCACATCATATCTTATCCATTCATATCTAACCAGATCCACATCACATCACATCCATTCACATCTCATTACATCACATTCACATCTCTCCACATCCACTCACATCTCATCGCATCCATTCACATCCATCACACCCATTCACATCCCACATTCATTCACATCCATCCTCATCTTATCACATCTCGTTCACATCCATCCACATCACATCACATTCATTACATCATATCCACATCTATCCATATCACACCACATCCATTCACAACCCATCACATTCATCCACATCCATTCATTCATTCACATGTACATTTATAACATTATATCTCATTCTCATCCATTTTCATCACATGACATCCTTTCACATCTCATCACATTCACATCCACATCCACATCCAACATCCATTTACATAACATCACATCTCATCCACATCTCCTCACATTCACATCCACATCCATTTACATCACATCACATCTCCTCACATTCACATCGACATCCATTTTCATCACATGACATCCTTTCACATCTCATCACATTCACATCCACATCCACATCCATTTACATAACATCACATCTCATCCACATCTCCTCACATTCACATCCACATCCATTTACATCACATCACATCTCCTCACATTCACATCGACATCCATTTACATCACATCACATCACATCACATCACATAACATTATATCTCATTCTCATCCATTTTCATCACATGACATCCTTTCACATCTCATCACATTCACATCCACATCCACATCCACTTACATAACATCACATCTCATCCACATCTCCTCACATTCACATTCACATCCACATCCATTTACATCACATCACATCTCCTCACATTCACATCGACATCCATTTACATCACATCACATCCACTCACATCTCATCACATCACATTCACATCTTATCACATCACATTCACATCTCCTCTTATCTATCACATTCACATCCATATCCCATCACATTCATTTAGATCCACATCACATCTTATCACATCCACTTTTAGTACCGTTTTCTACTTTCGATATACTGATAGGACTTTTCTAAGTTTTTGCCAATTGCTTGGCCTAGTTTAAGGAAATTTTTCTCGATCCCATTGAATCTATGTATCAGAATGTTGTTGAAGGTTTAAAAAGGGAAAATAAACCTTATCGAAATTGAATAGTAAAAATTCAGAAAGAGCATTTAAGTATTGTATTTTCATTCCTTAAGCTTCATTAATGAGAATTAATTCTAAACTTTGCTTTGCTCATTGGATCCTCGATCCTCCCACGGATTCCAGATTCTCTTTTCTAAATAAGAATTATCCAAGTTTTCTCGATGGATATTTTCATATTCTTTCTCAAATTTCTCAAGTAAAATATATTCAATACTCTTCTTTTTGAGTAAAAGATTCATGGGATTTACAAAAATCAATTCTACCCATATTTCCCAATAAAATTAATAATGCTCAAAATTTCACTTTTGATAAATACTCATAATTTGAATTATGCCAAAAATTCCTCTTTTGCCATTTAATTACTTGGATCTCAAATATCATGGGATTTCCTCTTTTTGTATAAAAATAAACTTACCAAAAATTTCTCTTTCACCATAATCAATTAATTATGCATAATTACAAAAAAGTATTTCTCATGAATATGATGAGAATCATTCTTTTTGCATAGGATGTCCAATCCTAGAATATAGTAGGAATTCCTTTTTTAGCATTATGCATAAAAATAAGATATGTATTATTTTCTAAAATTTTTTCCATAGCTATTACTGATAATTCTTAAAAAAAAGAATAAAAGCTTGTAATGAAAATATGATAGTAGTTCCTCTTTTATGTTTAAAATCAAACTATGAATTTGAATCATAATTTTAACCCATAAAATTAAACATAACTATGATCATCCCACTAGATTGATCTAATTGCAACATTCCTCTTTTCCCAATTTGTTAGGATAATCCATATCTCATTTAGAATGAATTAGAGTAGTTTTTAACTACTCATAAATAATCTAAAAGAATTTTCCATTATTTTAATAGCACAAAATCATGAAAATATCATTTTCTTAATCTCTAGCTTATCAAGCCTAGAGTTTAGCTTTGAATTAAGAGACTATCATTGAGAAGCATCCTTTTTCAAGGGATTTAGCTATAAAGATGGCTATTCTTTTAGAGAGAGAGATTTACTTAAAGAAAGCATTACAATTTAAGCATAAAGATTAACTTTTTGTTAATTAAACATTAATAAGACTTTAAGGGTAAGCCTGATTTGAATTAAAACAATCATTTAGAAAGCTTCTCAAGCTTGAGAGGGGTTGAGAAGAAGAAAGTTATTGAGAAAATTGAAAAAATCATAAAATTTGATTTTACCTCCAAGTTTGGCTTGATTCTCTAACTGCAGTGAAGCCCCTGACCAATCAATCAGTCCACCAAGACAAGAAGAGCAACTCCAGGAGTTGTTGCAGAGAGAGAGAGCTCCAAGCTCCCAAGAGAGGAAAATTTAAAGGATAATAGAAAATATGATTATTTTAATATAATGTTGGCATGGTATAGCTCCAATATTTCATTACAAATGAGTGAGGATCTTTTTATAGGTGAGAAAGGCCACTAACCAAGTCCAACTGGATTCTAGAATTTTCCAAGTTCAGTTTGACTCAATTTGGACTAGTTTGGCTCCCTTTTTTATTAGGCTTGATCCAGGAGAGAGGAGAGATACAAATATCACAATTTTTTTGAATTAGAAACCCTTCCACACATGTGAAAGAGGAACCTACATCAAAAGTCCCCCTTTCCTTACCAAGGTGTCAAAAATGCATCATTATTCCAAAATATCTTATTTTTTTAGTAATATCTCATAATTTTTAATGAATAAACCTTATACTCAGTGAACTCTTCATCTTATGTGAGAATTTACTCATTTTTGGGTATTTTATTTTATTCTATTGGATTTATCTCATCCCAACACTTGGATTAATCTAGTTGGTCCATTAGAACCTTAATTGGACCATAATCTAATTTTTTTTAAAAATGTAGATCCTTAGGCTAAGGTCCCTTATACCATTTTTAATTAATTCCCAATGCACATTGGAAGGTTCATTTTGAACTTCTGTTTCAGGGGAATCCAATTTAGACACTAGAAGGATTTTTATATCCAAAGATATCTCAATTTTGGATGGTATAGCTCCAATATCCAATTACAAATGATTGAGAGTCTACTTATATGTGAGGGAGACCACTAACTAAGTTCAATTGGGTTCTAGAATTTTCCAGGTTCAGTTTGACTCAATTTGGACTAGTTTGGCTCTCTTTTTGATTTGGTTTGATGATCCAGGAGAGAGGAGAGATAAAAATATCACAATTTTTTTAAATTAAAAACCCATCCACACTTGTGAAAGAGGCGCCTACCTCAAGAGTCCCCCTTTCCTTACCAAGGTGTCAAAAATGCATCATTATTCTAAAATATCTTGATATTGTTTTAGTAGTATCTCTTAATTTTTAACTAATAAACCTTGTACTCAATCAACTCTTCATCTTATGTGAGCATTTACTCATTTTTGGGTATTTTCTTTTATTCTTTGGATTTATTTCATCCCAACACTTGGATTAATCCAATTGGCTCATTGGAACCTTAATTGGACCATAATCCAAAAATTTCTGAAAATGTAGACCCTTAGGCTAAGGTCCCTTATACCATTTTCAATTAATTCCTAATGCACATTGGAAAGTTCATTTTGAATTTCTATTTCAGGGAAATCCGTTTTAGACACTAGGAGGATTTTTATATCCAAAGATATCTCAATTTTGGATTATCTCTCTATAGACATTTTCTCTCTCTAAGCCAAAATTGGGTAAAACAAGATCTTTCTTCTATTTTCAGAGAGGGGAATAATTACAAGAATAGAAGGGGAGGTTCTTACACCTTTACACCTCAAAATCTAGAGGAAGGAATCTTACAATTACAATTCATGGTTTTAGGAATGTCAAAATTCAATTACAATACTTAGTGGAATTACATAAGTGTATGATTCCAAAAAAATCATATACAAGATAAAACGTATTGAAAACCTATGGAGCTAGGTGCTATCTAGATCTCATTCTATGTGATTATTATTATTCCTTGCAGCTCCACCCCCTTCGCTTCTCACATTTCCATTGCTACCAGCATGGACATTTGCACCACCATTTCTAGTTACATGATCCTAAAACACAATAAAACTAACACACAAGTGAGAATTAGTTTTGCAAAAACAAAGAGGTTTAGGGTTTAGGAATATACTTACTTGCCATGCTTGCCAAGCATCTCCTCTAGTAATAACAATATATCCTTCGTCTTGCTCCCTATCAAATAGAACTTACAAACCCCGTTGTAATACAAAATCATATTCATCTTGCGTAGGGGGGCGGTCCACAGCTTCAAGTTATAGACATACAAACAAATGAACATTTTAGAAAGTTGTTATTTAAGATAACTGTTGCTTGCAAATGAAGATCAATACCAGGATGCAACAAAAACGATACTTAGGGCTCTTGAAAAGAGTTCCACTTTGTAGATGAATGTGGGAGAGGGTTTGATAATAATCCCACATGGGGACTTATGGGAGTCCTAGAATTTTTGTATAAAAGGTGGCTCATTTGAGAGCTTAGACACACTTTGGGCTTAGTTCATGCAAGAGCTCCTTTGAGAGACCTACTCTCCCTCTTCTCCATAGAGGTGAAGACTCTTCTCTCACCCCATCTACATCATTGTATGAGGTAAATCTCTTCATTGAATCATTAGCAATGTCATGAGTCATTCTCATCCTCTTCTCTAATCATTTTACTCTTATGCATGCTTTTAGTATTTCATTTTTGAGTACATGGATTGATTTGAAGCTTTCATGGAAGCTTGATGCTTGAATGTATGCATGCTTGTAGGAAGATAGGAGTGGAGTGAGGTCTTTCTCTTTGCTTGAGTGCATAGTGATTGTATTCCTCTTGCTTGTATTTGTGAATGAATGGGTGTGTAGGAATGAGGACAAGTTGAGCTTGTGTGTATGCTTAGTCTAGTGTCAAGTGATGGTAGCCATGAGCATTCTCTCCATTTGTGGATAAGCTCTTGTGCACCGGTACGGGTCGAATCCCTAGCTCCGAAAGGGATGCAAATCCCATTGGATTGAGCTTAGTGTGGATCGTACTCCTCTTGCTACAAGAGAGAGGGTTTTCCGTCTCTCCATTGGCGCCGCTGCCGGGGAGAAGACTCAAATCCGGTTGAGAGTGTGTGGAAACCACCACTATTTCCTCTTTTGGTTGCAAAACCATTGAGGGATTAGGTTAAGTTTGGGTGTGTGATCCCGGTGTGAGTGGATAAGGTTAACCATTGAGCGGTTGAGGTTTCTCCCGCATTGTTTTTTATGTTTCATTGCTTTTATGCTTTTTCAAGTACCGTTCATTATGCTTACCTTCATTGTTTTTTGTCATTTCATTCTTTCATGCTCTTCGTTAACACGTGATTAGTAAAAAAAAGAAAAAGAAAAGAGGTGCGTTGCTAAGCTCTTCCATAGCTTATGCAAGCCCCATAGACTCCCAAGCAAGAAGTCCGCTTAAGGATGAGAGGGGAGAGGGAAAGAGAAGGGAGATAGGAAGTGTTGGAGGCGACCTTTCTTTTGATGTTTTGTCGTGTTGTTATCGTGGGGGGAGGCATCTCCATAATTACAGCAAAGAAAAAATAAATAAATATATATATATATATCTATTTATACACATATATATACATTGGGGAGGCTTCTGCAGCAAAGAAAATATATATATATATATATATATATATATTTTACATTGGAAAGGAGTGGAGGTTCGAAGGACAGTTAGAAGGCGGCCTTTTAAAAAAAATAACTTAATCTATATATATATATATATATATATATATATATATATATATATATATATATATATATATATATATAGATTGCAGCGAAAGAAGACGGGGAGAGGCGGTTGTGGCTGGCGAGAGTCGGCCAGCACTCTGGAGTAGGCGGCTGCGACTCAGAGGAAGGTGGCAGTCTGCAGCACGCGGGGGCAGCAGCAGAGCAGCAGTCGGCAAAGAGCTGAGGAAGCGGGCAGTTGCTAAGGTTGTGGAGGTGACCGGCAAGAGAGGCGGCTGTTGGCTGACTGGTCAGAAGCCGCCGACTGCAGCTAAAGGCCGTCGAAGACCGCCTGAACAGTGTGTGGAGAGCAAGGCAGGGGTGGCTGGCGAGAGGCAGGCCGCTGAATGCAGCAGCTGTAGGAGAAGAAGCGAAGGCTGCGGCTTTGGCAGCCGGCTGAAAGAAGACGAGGAGGTGGCGAAGGACCTGCATCGAGCGAAGGCGTAGGCGGCCAGTTTTGCAGAGCGACCGAGTGGAGGTTGAAGGCGCAGAAGAACCAGAAGGCGACAGCAGCAGCAGCTGGCGTGGCAGAAAAGGAATTGAAGGCGAGTGTGTGCGCCAGCAAAGAATCCAGCGAGCCTGCGATCAGTGCGGCGAGCGGCGAGGCGAAAGGATAAGGTAGGTGGAAATTTTTTTTTTATTATTTATTTTTTAAGTTTTTTTTGTATTTTTAAATATAAAAACAAAAAAAAAATATAATATCTTTTTAAAAAAAAAAGAAAAAGAAAAAGGCATTAAAAAAGGACAAAAAAAAGAAAAGAGATTAAAAAACAAAACAAAACAAAACAAAACAAAACAAAAAGAGGAAAAAAAATAGATTTAAAAAAAAGAATTAAAAAAAAAAAAGAAGAAAACACAAATTTTATTTTGTAACCATTGTTCATTAATTTTGCATAATTTAAGTAGTTTGCATTTTTTTAGAATTTTTGTAATTACATGCATCATTAGTAGATTTATATTTTTAACAATTAGGCACGACATTTATTAGTTTAAAAAAAAAACAAACAAACAAACAAACAATAAAAACAAACAAAAGGAGGAAAAAACAAACAAAAGAAAATTTTTTGGATTTTTAGGAGTCTATTATTTTTTGCATATTTTGTAGTTCTTCATTTTTTTTAATTTTTTGCATAATTAGTTTAACTTGCATTTTTTAAATTTTTGTAACTGTGTGCATAGTTAGTATTTTTTTTTAGTGTGATTCATAATTTTTGTGTATATTATTAAAAGAGAAAAAAAGTACAAAAAATTATAAAATCATAAAATCATTAAAAAAAAAGATGACAAAAACATTATAAAAAAAAAATAGGTTAGATAATTACGACACACATTTTCTTTTTAGTTGCCTTTAGTGGTTAGGTAGGGTAAAAAATATATATATATATACCTATATATATATATATTTTTATCAAAAAAAAAACAAAACAAAACAAAACAAAACAAAACACAAAAACCAAAAACAAACGAAACAGAAACACATAAAAACCCAAAACAAATTTTGACCTTATGCACTTACGGTCAGGACGTCTGATAGATTCTGCCATAGGGCCTAGGGCACCTTCTAGAGTACCTACTCAGGAAAGTGGGACCCAATCGGTAGGCAATTTGGCAGATATTGCTGAAACCCTTACTGAATCCCAATCCGATACCCTTTCCTCCAGAACAACTAGTTCATTGTCCATGGACAATCTAGGGCCATCAACTAGTCATCTCGTAGCCCCAAATAGGACACCCACACGATCCTTTAATCCATTTGAGGCCGACACCATGGGGTTAACATTCAATGTGCGACTCCAATATGTCTACACAAATGCTCAAGGAGCTGAGATCTTTAGGGACCCACAACAAAGGTACCTTGTTAAGATCGCAGACATTTTCTCAGAACTTGATAGAGCACCTCTAGTCAATGACCAGGGTAACATGTACATGGGTGGAGATGGTGTTCGCTATGAAGTCACCTACCATCCGGAAAAGGTAGACAAATTAGGGGAGCTCTCTAAAACCGAGTTCTTAGACTTATCAGAACTTTCCAGAGCAAGGGAGTCTAGAGATGACTGGCTCATCGAGCCGGACATGCCTGGACCATCCAATGCCCAATCCTCAAAGCCATCCACCAGAGATGATTTACTTCTTGTAGATCTAAATTTGGACAAGGATAGGAAAGGCAAGAGCAAATTGGATCAGGGGGCTGAAAGTCAATGGGAGTTTGTACGACAAATTCCTGTGACAAAGGTTTTACAGGATGACCAACTTCAAGAGGTCTATAAGGATTCGTTAGAGGGATACTATGCCACAACTAAATCGCCAGAGCTGGATCTTCCTCTAGCTTATGTAGTGGTAGTTGAGAAGTGTGCAGGACACATGAACAGAATAGTTGATAAATGGGCCAATGAATATCGAACGTTAGATTGGAAAGAGATTAGGGAACTCACGTGGAAAGGACAACCATTATTCATGGAAGTGTTCTCAACACATACAGCCAAACCAGGAGAGACAGCCTTTCTTGGAGAAACTGTTGCTCCTCCCCTACGAGAGTTCACCAGAGAGGGACCCTCAACATCTAAGTGGACCACTGCTAGTAGCCCAACTCTAGCACCACGATATCGTCCTACACCAAATGTGCGACCACAGGTCACACCACCACAACAACATCTTTCCCACTATGACAATCGGATGAGAAGGGAGCCAACTCGGCCTCCTATAAATGCACCTCCTGAAATGAGGGTGACAAGATCTTTAGAGGGGTTTGGTGAGGCTGGTAATAGGGTACCCACACCAATTTTGGAAACATGTGGACCATCTTTCCAAAGAGAGGAACAATTCCCACTAAGGGTAAGAGGCCGTAGACCCTACGATGAGTATTCACGACAAGTAAGGCCATCAACTCTTCAGAAACTGGTAAAGAAATATGAAGGGTCGGGAGATCCATACGACCATGTAGCAGCTTTTAGGCAAGCAGTTCGAGCTGAGCAAGTTGCTGATAAGCATACTCAAATAGAAGGGTTTGGACTCACTCTTGAAGGAAAAGCCCTTGCTTGGTTTCAGGCATTAGAAGCTTCTGACAAAACTTCTTTACGAGTTTTGGAAGAGAGATTCATTGCTGCTTTTTCTTTGATGGGAATTCAACATGACACGGTAGCACACATCTACTCTTTCAAACAAGGTGAGAATGAGAGTGTTAGAGACTGTGTAAATAGAATGAAGCAGTACATTAATCGTTGCCCAGAAGATGAGAAGCCCGCCCAAAGTCGATTAATTTCTCTCTTCTTAAAAGGCCTCAAAAATCCAACACTGCATACACATCTCTATGCGAAGAAACATACAAGTTTCAATGAGTGTTGCCATGATGCTATGGATTTCACCGATAATTTCAAGTTCCAAGATGGTTCTGGCCCTGAGGTGAAACCTAGAAATCAGTGGGGTGATGACCAAAGTTCAGGGTCTAGCGCGCTAGTAAATCCAGACCAGATAGCTAACCTAGTGCTAAGGAGATTAGGACAAACCTATCGTCCACCCATGCAGCCACAACAACAGCAGCAGAGAATGAGGAGTGTGCTTCCTACAGGTCCTCATCTTTGTGGAGCATGTGGCGGTGACCATAAAATAGAGGACTGCAATACCTTTTCTCCTCTAGTCACAAACCAACCCACAAAAAAGTGGTGCCAAGCCTGTGCTTGGAACTTTACTCATACCACCCAGGATTGTAATCGCATTGCGAGAATGAGACAGGAACGTGAGCAACCGAGGGGTGGAGTGGCTCCACAAATGTATCAACAATATACAAATTTTGAACGTAAGCCACTGATGACACAAGAACACGCACGACCTGTTCTTGGTGCTCAACCTCCTGCTCCAGGGACTGCTCCTGTGAGGGTTGTCGACTACGACAATTCAAATATGTGTAGAGAATTGGTAAACCCAGGCTATGTGGAAGAAGAATATGTATCATATTCATCCAAAGAAAATATCTGTGAAAGTCCCGCATACCCAAGCCAAGCACTGGTGGAGACTCAACCAGGGGAACAAAACTCTTTAATGTTGCTAGGCGGCTACCAACCTAGGACTCCAGGCCCCTCAGGTCAATGGCAGCCAAGGAAAGTAGAGGCCAAACCAATGGGCCCCTGTTATGAGTGTGGAGAACCCCATTGGGCTCGTGATTGTCCACATCGCTCAAGGCAAGCATCTAGATCCAATACAACAGCACAACAGTTTCCACCAATAGAGAGATATTGTCTGGGGTGTTGTGTCGAACATTTCCCGAAGGATTGTCTGTTGAAACCACATGAGGAGGGCAACTCCCAACCAACGGTTTCACTTAACCTCGTAGGGGCAATTCCATCACCACCTTCATCTGAGAATGAGGATGTCGTGCCACTTAGAGTCATGACTTGATCACAAACACGAAACGCTGAAATACAAACTGATGAGACACCTCGAACTAGGGACGCAAAGACAAATCTAGTGGACAAGACCCTACAGTCCAATAGAAAAAAGACCACTAGGAGAAAGAAGAACCGAAACAAGCAAACTAAAAGTACATCCACTAGTTCTCAGGAGACCTCTAAACAAACCATACGGGATAAAACTTTTACATCCCAGGAAGTGCGTGAGGAACATCAACCTCAACCTGGGCCTAGTGTTAAACAAGATGAGGCTAGTACGACTGAGGATAGTTCTGGGGGTTCTGTTTTTGTGGATAAAGTGAATGAGACTCTAGAGGCCATCATTGATGCTCATAGAAGTCGCATTGCAGCTTTATCTGAGCTACCCAAAAAGCTTCAAGAATACCCAAACCCTCGTGAGGAGAAGATCAATCTAGCTGTACATCAGCAACTCATTAGGGAAGCTCAGTCGATACTTGAGGGACCACCACCACCTATTTCTCGGGGCCCAACTTCTCTTAAGCCAACATTAGAAACCATACCGGAAGTGTCATCAAGTCGGGAAATGAAAAGTGAGCTCATTTCACAAGCTCAGAGCGAAAGGTCTGCACCAATTGACACTCCATTGAAAGAAGAAAGTCTACCATCACCTAGCCTTGTCTTCCCATGCAATGATGAAATTATTGATGCTAATGAGGACATGGCAAATGACATGTGGGCCGCAGTAAATGAGAAAATTAATGAGAACATGTCTTCTGTTAGTTCGCCTCCATTCTCTGAGGTGGATTTTACCAGAGACTCGGAAAACAAATTTAGACACCCAAGCATCCAGGAGGAAGTTCAAACAATTGTTTCTCCTAGAAGTAAGCATACAATGAAAACCTTACCGTCCTATCTGGGAGAATATGAGAACTGTTCTCAAACCTTGAGGATACCCTCCATGCATAAAAGGTTGACTAAGGAGAAAGATATGAGTATGGTGCAGGCTATTTTGTCAGCACCAGTGGCTTGTACTTTACCTTTGCTTGATTTGATAAAGATTAAACCTGAGTTGTGGAATGATATTGCCACATGTTTGTCAGAGCAGGTATTGCTACAAAAGGGTCACCATGAGTGTACTATACACCCTGAGACAAAGCATGTAATGCCAGTTCCTATCAACAAAGTGGGAAAATTTTGTGAAGACGATCAGGGAAATGCTACCCTCCCATTGGAAGTGCGAAAAGTATCTTCAACTGCAATACTTGATAGTGGTGCAGGAGTGGGCATTGTGACAAGGTCCATTTGGGAAAAATGGGGCAAACCAGCTATGAGGAGTACCAGGATGCGCTTGCAGCTAGCAGATGGAAGCTTAGAACATCCCCTTGGGCTGCTTGAGAACATATTGGTCACCACATGTGGGATTGAATATGAGCATACCTTTGCAGTAGTGGATTTTGGAAAGCATCCAAACTATGAAGTGATATTGGGTAGACCATTCATGCGACAATTTCAAATGATTCAAGATTGGGGATACAATTACTTGTACCTCAGACATGATTCTGTCATCACAAGGGTCAACCTAAGGAATCACTCGTATCGTGATGTAACAAGGTCTCCAATAGATGAGTTTGATTCTGCTTCATCTGAGGGCTCAAAAATTACATTGTCAGATGGGCGAGAAGATCTATGGATGTGTGGAGCCTCCTGTAGGGATTTCAACACTGAGAGACTTAAGGGTAATCGAAGTGTATCTGACGAGGCATACATTCCACAACCCTTCCCTGAGCATTTAATTGATCCATTAGAATGGAGTCATGTCCTTGCAACATTATCGACATGTGCTTTACCGAAGCCAATTCAATTCTGTGACTCAGATGGATATGACATTATACCTATACGAATGGTACAAACACGTGCTCTTCTAGATCATTTGTACTATAGGGATACATCCAAAACAACAGCTATGCATGTCGAGGAAGTCTCAGTTGAGAATTTAACACTCGAATCTGTTAATGATGCTGATAAGAAAGAGACACAAGCTCCAACACAAATGATGTGGATAATTGATGAGTACTCAAGTGAGGGCCATGGCTGGCATGTTCCAACTACTCTAGTTGCTGCTCAAAGAAGGCCGGGCAAGAAGGAATTATCAATGTGGCTACCCAAAGATGCGTACAAACTTGTACCACCTATTCCAGTTGCTAAGCCTCTTAAGAAGCACATCATTTCCAAGCCTAAACCTCGGATTGTTACTCGATGGGTCCCAAAACATGTGCTCAAAGCACAAGGCTATTATGAGGGTGCAACATCAATTTGGCTTCCAAAATGCCATGGATTGCTAAAGGTAAAAGAGTGTTTCAAAAAGGTTCCAAGAGTCACCCCTGATTGCCCATATCAGTGGGTGCAAAAGAAATCAACACAAATTCCCCAAGAAAGGAAAGGTGGCTGTGATAGCACCTACAAATCTACTTGTGTTGATCTTCCTAAAACATGTATTGAAACAACTGTTGCCCCTATTTCTCCTTGTTTCACAATTCAACCATCAACTGGTGTACCTAAGACAAGTCCAAAGGAGTCTCATTTGAGCATAGAGTCTGGTGCTTCAATGCCTAAATCTTCTTATCTTGCTCAAATTCCAAAACAATTGATAAAATTCGCACCCAAGAAGGACATACCTAAAACCAAAGATAAGGCATTAACACTACAAATTAAGCTCTTTGGTAGATCAATGTTTGAATAGTGTGGTGCCTTACGCCTTTAAAGGATTATATTCTTTTTGAGATAATCTCCACCATCAGCGCAAGAGTAACTCAGTGACTCCACAATAAGAACGATAAGCCAGGGCACTTTTCTCCCATTGGGTTTTTTCCCCTCGGCTATATTTGGTGATTGGCACCACTAACAAATTTTATTCTTTTGTTTTTTCTTTGTTTGTTAATAAAACTTTGTGCAGCGATCTCAGCTTAAGAAGAGCATCAAATACGCCCCTACAGTCCTCCTATCGTGCACACAAATTAGGAAGGGGGGAGATATGCTATGCCTACAGGGATCAAGGAGAAGCAATCTGCACAAAATCAGCAATTATTCAAGGCAAACGAACAACATCAACAGGGCACTACAACAGGTGTATGCAAATCTTAATCTTTATTTCTTTAAGTGCTCTTATCTTTCGAATATATGGTTTGCATGTACACAATATTGGCTGGTTTGAGTTTTTGATTTGTAGTTAAAATATGGTGAGTGAATTCTAGAGTCTTAGAAGACTTAGTAAAAGATATTTCTATCTAAAGACAGTGTAGGATATATACCAAGGGAGTATGCCAAGTACTTATGTCTTCAAGGTATATTAGTTATCCCTAGTGGTAGTTATCTCTTAGATATGAGCTAGGTGCTACGAGTAATAAAAATTTATGAAAATATACCCTACAAAAATATATATATACAAAGTGAATTGCGACATGAAGTGTCTACTGCCATGCGAAGTGCTTGGTAGGACCTGGGGATGTCTCAGCACCTTGGGGCCGATGCCTTGGTTTCCATGGGGTGAACACTGATGTCTAAAAACTTCAGAAGAAGAACTTTGAGGAATCTATCGCCTTGATAGATGTTGGTAGGACTCGGGGGTACACTATGCGCAAAATAGGAAGGGGGGAGTGTTGCTTGCAAATGAAGATCAATACCAGGATGCAACAAAAACGATACTTAGGGCTCTTGAAAAGAGTTCCACTTTGTAGATGAATGTGGGAGAGGGTTTGATAATAATCCCACATGGGGACTTATGGGAGTCCTAGAATTTTTGTATAAAAGGTGGCTCATTTGAGAGCTTAGACACACTTTGGGCTTAGTTCATGCAAGAGCTCCTTTGAGAGACCTACTCTC
This sequence comes from Cibotium barometz, assembly GCF_041138505.1. Lineage (NCBI taxonomy): Eukaryota > Viridiplantae > Streptophyta > Polypodiopsida > Cyatheales > Cibotiaceae > Cibotium > Cibotium barometz. Next base: position 50,601,032 of record NC_141072.1, on the reverse strand, counting down.
CCTCTTCTCCATAGAGGTGAAGACTCTTCTCTCACCCCATCTACATCATTGTATGAGGTAAATCTCTTCATTGAATCATTAGCAATGTCATGAGTCATTCTCATCCTCTTCTCTAATCATTTTACTCTTATGCATGCTTTTAGTATTTCATTTTTGAGTACATGGATTGATTTGAAGCTTTCATGGAAGCTTGATGCTTGAATGTATGCATGCTTGTAGGAAGATAGGAGTGGAGTGAGGTCTTTCTCTTTGCTTGAGTGCATAGTGATTGTATTCCTCTTGCTTGTATTTGTGAATGAATGGGTGTGTAGGAATGAGGACAAGTTGAGCTTGTGTGTATGCTTAGTCTAGTGTCAAGTGATGGTAGCCATGAGCATTCTCTCCATTTGTGGATAAGCTCTTGTGCACCGGTACGGGTCGAATCCCTAGCTCCGAAAGGGATGCAAATCCCATTGGATTGAGCTTAGTGTGGATCGTACTCCTCTTGCTACAAGAGAGAGGGTTTTCCGTCTCTCCAATAACCTTCTTTAATTAAAAGATAAGATACAATTTGAGGCTAATATATACTTACAAATATTGTTAGGATATCAAATCCTCCTTCACGTGTAACATTGCGCCTCAAGTTTTTTGCCATCTATCCAAGAAAAAATATAAATACTTAAAACTCCTATGCATACGGCCTTATGCATATAGCCTTATGTACATGGCTACCAGCATGCGTTGGAAGCTAACAACATGTGCCAGAAAGTACCAGCATGCATAAGAAGGTACTGGCATGCGTAGGTTGCTAGCAACATGCATTGGAAGCTACCGGCATGCATTGGTTGTTACTAGCATGCATAGGTTGCTACCGGAATAATGCATAAAGCTACCTACATGAGTAGGTAGCTACCGGCATGCATTGGAGGCTATCGGCATGCGTTGGAAGCTACTGACATGCATAGGTAGCTACCGGCATAATGCATAAAGCTACTGACATGCGTTGGAAGCTACTGACATGCGTAGGAGGCTACCGGCATGTGTTGGAAGCTACCGACATGCGTAGGAAGCTACCGGCATAATGCATAAAGCTACTAACATGCGTAGGTAGCTATCGGCATGCATTGGAAGCTATCGGCATGCATAGGAAGATATCGGCATAATGTATAAAGCTATCGGCATGCATAGGAAGATACCGGCATAATGTATAAAGCTACTAACATGCGTAGGTAGCTATCGGCATGCATATGAAGCTTCTGGCATGCATTGGATGCTACTGGCATGCATTGGTTTCTATACCGGCATCCATAGGTTGCTTTTGGCATGCATAGGTAGCTACCGGCATCATGCATTGGAAGCTACCAGCATGCGTTGGAAGCTACCAGCATGCTTTGGAAGCTATCAGCATGTGTAGGAAGCTACCGATATGTGTTGGAAGCTACCGGCATGTGTAGGAAGGTACCAGCATGCATTGGTAGCTACCGACATAATGCATAAAGCTACTGGCATACGTAGAAAGTTATCATCATGCGTTAGTTACTATCGGCATGCATAGGAAGGTACTGGCATGTGTAGGTACGTAACAACATGCGTTGGTTTTGCTACCAGCATGCGTTGGTTGCTACCAGAATGCGTTGGAAGCTATCGGCATGCTACCGGCATAATGCATAAAGCTACCAGCATGTGTTGGTTGCTTCCAGCTATCGGCATCCATAAGTAGCTACCGGAATAATGCATAAAGCTACCGGATGCGTAGGTAGCTATCGGCATGCATAGGAAGCTACTGGGCATGCGTAGGTAGCTACTACCAACATGCATTGGAAGCTATCCGCATGCTGGTTGCTACCACCATGCGTAGGATCGGCATGCATAGGAAGCTATCGGGCATGCGTAGGTAGCTACTACCAGTATGCATTGGAAGCTATCCGCATGCATTGGTTGCTCCCGCAATGCGTAGGAAGCTACTGACATACATTGGTTGCTACTACCGACATCCATAGGTTGCTAGCGGCATGCGTAGGAAGCTACCGGCATGCATTGGTTGCTACCGGTATCCATAGGTTTCTATCGATATGTATAGGTAGCTACCGGCATGCCTAGAAAGGTACCGGCATGCATGGAGGATGGAGCATGGGAAAATAAATAAACCCTAAACTTACAAACCCTATAACATGTAAAAGCATAAGAGAAGAAACATACAAGAAAGAGATCTTACCTTATGAGACTTGTATGTGTTGAAAACCTACAAAATCAAACCAAAATAAGAAAAAAATGTATTAATAAAACAAAACCTAATCTTAAAATCCCTAAAACTTATAAATCCTATAAACATGTAAAAGCATGAAAGAAGAAACATACAAGAAAGAGACCTCTTATGAGGCCTAAATGTGTTGAAAACCTACAAAATTAAACCAAGTCAAGAAAAAAGTATTAAGAAAAATCAAGATCTCTTACCATATGAAGCTTTAATGGAGAGCTCTTAATTAGGAAAAAAGAAGAAAAGAAAAACTTAAAAGAGAGAAAAGAGAAAGGAAAAACTCAAAAGATAGCTTTCATGGAAAGCTTGTTTGCATAGGAGATAAATGAAAACAGTAGACATACCTTGCTTGAGCTTGAGGAGGATAGGGTAGTAGAGGTAGAAGTGATAGACAAGGCAAAAACCTGTTAAAAAAAAACTCAGATTACAAGTTTATTGTAATCAAAACATAAAATTATGCGGCGGCAAAAGAAGCGGGATATTTTTACAATATAACAGCATTTTTTCACTACTATAAACGCTGCTATGCAACGTTATTTCGCTGCTCATTTTTTACAGTGAAAAATCGTTGCTGGGCAATGATATTTCGCAGCGAAAAAGCATTGTGGAGTAGCAATAGATCGTTGCTGAGCATCTTGAAAACCCTCGATATTTTCCTTCCGAAATGCTACTATGCTCCCGATGTGTTGTAGTGTCTCTAGAATTTTCCCAGCGACACTAAAGCATCACTAGGTATCATTTATAGCGAGACAGTGAAAAAATAACTTTTTGAACCCACGATGCCACCAACACAATTCGTTTCTCTCCCAAAATATTCCTTCCACTCCTTTCTTTGAAGGACTACACTGGCTCCATCTACTCCATCAATCTACCTCTATCCCATGCATTTATACTCCCATCCTCTTCCTCTCCCTCTTTCTCCTTATTCAGTCATCACATGACATAACTATTGTGTGACACCTAATGAAGATATTCTTCTCTTATGCTTAACCCTAATGAATAATAGAGTATATAATGAGATTAAGGTGAAATTTTAGAGTACTAACCTTCTTTTAGCTTCTTCTCCTTCTCCTTTTTATGAGCATGCTTAATGTGTGTTGGTCTTTTCCACATCTCTTATTTTTTATAGGTAGAGTTCATTAAATTTATTAAAAAATCACTTTTTAACTTTATGTTTTGTAGGCCTTGCACTAATCCTCCCTTTCGACTTGAAAATAAAGAGGTAAGCCCTCTTTTTCTTGTAATCGTTAATGTAAGCTCTATGTTTATTGCACTCCCGGGTGCCATGTTTAAGTTTAGCTTAATGCATAAAGCATGGATAGAGCTTATGCATAAAGCCTTCTGCATGAATCTTAATTCATGCTTAAAGCTACTACATAAAGCTTTATGCATAAATCTATGCATAAGCTTTATGCATAGATCTTAATTTATGCCTAAATCTTATGCATAAAGCTTTATGCAGCATAGATCTTATGCAAAATCTTAATACATGCTAAAAGCTTATGAATAGAGCTTAAAGCTTAAGCATGCTTTAAGCTTTTGCATAAAGCCTTATGCGTAGAGCTCTATGCATGCTTTAAGCTCTATGCATAAAGCTTTATGCATAGAGCTTAATGCATTAAGATTAAAGCATATATAGAGCTTATGCATAAAGCTTAATGCATTCTTAAAGCTTTTGCATTAAGCTTTATGCATAGAGTTTTTGTATACATAAAACCTTATGCATAGCGCTTAAAGTATGCTTTCAGCTTATGCAGCTTTATGCATGCCCAAGCTTATACATAAAGCTTTATGCATAGAGCTTAATGTATGACTTATGCATAGAGCTTAAGGCTTTATGCATAGAGCTTAATGCATTTAGCTTAAAGCATGTATAGAGATTAGGTAGGTAGAGTTCATTAAATGTGTTAGTAATCACTTTTTTTAATTTTATGTTTTGTAGGTCATGCACTAATGCTCTCCTTCAGCTTGATAATAAAGAGGTGAGCACTCTTTTTCTTGTAATTGTTAATGCAAGCTCTATGTTTACAGCACCCTTATGTGCTGGGTTTATTTGGGGCATATTCAGGGTATACAAATCTTGATCCATACCAAGCTTAAGACATGCATAGAGCTTATGCATGTTTTATGATGCTTAAGATTTAAAATTTGAATTATTTTTCTCATTTCCTGATCTTTTCTTGCTCAATTTTTAAGTATTTAAACCCTTAATAGTCTATATTCAAAAATTTTACTCTCAAAGAATTTAAACTTATATAAATTATTCTTTTTTAATTTATGTTTAATGTAAGAAAATGTGATAGGTAGATCTCCTTCTCGTGTGAGGAGCGTGACTATGCTTATTGTAATGGGATCTCAGCTATGTTTTGAATGGTTGCATATCAAACATGATGTCGCTTTGAACTATGATGCTATGTCTGCTGTAAGTTACTTATTTGAACAAGTTCTAAAAGTTCATATTCTTTTGGTTTTAGAAGCTTTTAGAATTTATCTTATTTGTATTTTAATATTACTTCATCTTATGTCATATAGGAAGATGAAGAAGAGGCAATAGGAGAGGAGGATGAGGATGATGATGATAAGGATGAGTAGAGACCGGCCCACTTTATCATTATGTATTTTACCTTTGTCTTTGCATATTCCCTATTATGTAACTCGAGACTCAATGTATCTTGCCTATCAATGTATCTTGCCTATCATGTCATTTTGGCGTTAATACAAGATTTACCTTCTATGGCATTTTGCATTTCATACTCGATGTAACTTACCTTCCATGGTATTTTGGATTTAATACAAACAAGTTTTCAGGTTTTAATATATTTCAAATATATGTTTTACTGGTTTTAATTATTCATGTGTTTGAGTTATTTTTTACATGTATTTTGATATGTTTGTGTATAAAAATTAGATCATATTCAATCAAAAGGGGCAGATTATGGATAATACCCCAATCTGTCCCAAAAATAAATTTGGTTCTCAACATCACTGAGCAGCGACTGATGTCAGAGCATTCAAGCTCAGTACACTAAGCATAGTCCGAAGAAAGATATACAGTTCGAGTAGAGAATGTAGTAGGGTAGTAGATAGAGTGGATTGCAATAGGTGAAGCTAGAGGAAGCATTCCTTGAGTATGTATGCATAACTAGTATATCATTAAGCTCTTAGATGAATTTCAAAGACCTAGAAACATGCATGATCAGTTTTGAAAGTTGACTCACCATTAACGGTAAGGGAAAAGCAAACATGGGGATAGTAGTGGAATAGATGCTTAGTTCTGTAGTAAGACTTGAAAGTGAAGATCGAGTGAAGGTGTTTAAATAAAAATATCAATTAAATTCAAAATTAGTTAAAGTAGAAAGTTAGTCAAGGTTAGTAGTAGTCCAAGGAGAAAGGATAATAGGGTGTCCATCTCGTCATGAAGTTTAGTAGAAGGGAATGTCACATGTACATCCATGTCATTGTTAATCCTTTGCTTGAACAGTCTTAACTCTTGATTAAGCTTCAATTAGGATATTATTTATGTCACCAATATCATCTTCATCAATACAATGAAGCTATAGCAAGGCAATATCATACACAAATAGCAATGAATGACATTAATCTTACTCGTATATAATATTAATATTAATTCTTCATCATATGAATACTTTCATGTAAACATACGTTCTTGTTGTATGCTTGAGGGAGAGGAGGGCTTATGTATGAGTTTGTGGGAGAGGAGAGCTTGTGTATGAGTTTGTATTTAGGTCACCAATATCATCTTCATCAGTACAACGAAGCTATAGCAAGGCAATATCATACACAAATAGCAGTGAATGACATTAATCTTACTTGTACATATTATTAATATTAATTCTTCATCTTATGAATACTTTCATGTAAACATACATTCTTGTTGTATGCTTGAGGGAGAGGAGGGCTTACGTATGATTTTGTGGGAGATGAGAGCTTATACGTTCTTGTTTGTGGGAGAGGAGAGCTTATGTAAATAGACGTTCTTATGTTTGGATAAATAAAATACTAGTTGGTTATATTAAATGTTGGTCAATCTATTGTAAATGTTTAAAAATTTGTGCTTAAATTAGATATTAGTCATGAGATTATTGATGACCATGTCATATGTTTGGATAAATAAAATACTAGTTGGTTATATTAAATGTTGGTCAATCTATTGTAAATGTTTAAAAATTGGTGCTTAAATTAGATATTAGTCATGAGATTATTGATGACCATGTCATATGTGTACATGACATGACATATAATAGATCTAGAGTGTACTCTTTATTTAAATCGTTATGGGACACATATGCAATGTATAATTTAAATAATTAGGTTAATAGAACTTTTAGGTAAATATCTTAAAGTATATTTAAAAAAATCTTAAGATCATTTATATATTTTAAACATGTATATGGGTTTAGATTTATCAATTATATACGGTTATATCACATGTAACTAATGTAAAGAATTTCTACATTACTCGTTGAAAACTTTTCATAGCACATGCATTCAAACTTTCTTTACAGGATAATGTTTAATATGTTAATTACTAAAGAGTATATAAAGTACTACTTCACTTGTTAGCTTTATGAGTCTAGTTATAGCACTTGCATTTAGAGATGTAGCCATTTATATGATAGTGAAGTGTGGATGTAGGCTACTAATAGATTGGAATATTTTTTCTTTGGGAGGTTTTCTTTTTCGGAGTCTATGTAGGTACTCTTGTGAGTGTAAGTAATCTTATTATGGCACTTCACTTGTACTTACGTGTTCTCATCGGTCTATTTTGAGTGATGTGCTTTTATCTTTCTTCTTCCTTATTGTATCCATGTTTGTTGCTACTTGGGTCATCACTTTAATCATTGATATTAGAGTTAAGTTCTCTTTGTTTACTTCCTTGTCATCTTTTTCTCAAGTTGATCTTTTAATTCTCATATTGATTTGATCATAGCGTCGTCTATAGTCATGTTTATAGTTTTTAGTATACTAACACTTATAGCATCAAAAAAACAACATGGCTTATGATTCTTACAACAACACTTACACCCCGACATGTTTCTAGTTCCCTTTAGAAAAGCCACGATATAAATGTCGCTACCCTCTCTTTCTATTGTAGTGATTTGACTAGTGAGGAAAGTTATAGGGAGCTTTTCCTCAATCATGTACATTGGCTCCAATTGCCATTACTCGGGCTACATCAATAGTGGATGGATGAATCTTCTTGGAGCTTAGAGTTGAGTCCATTTAACTAGCACAAATAATCTTATAAACTACTGCAAAATAATAAAATAAATCATATAAGAATTTTACTTTTTCATATCTCACCACTACCCCCTTTTTGTAGATGGCCTCGTGCACTTTCTGATCTCCGCACTTGCTAATTCATTTGGTAAGAATGAACTATGTAGCACAAAATATTGCCATCAATGTTATGTAATTATGATGCAAGACTATCATGAAGCTTATATAAGTAAATTAAGCATACATGTAACATCCTATGCTAGTCATGCATTTTTAGACCATATAATTGAGTTTCTCCTTTCTTCTTTGTTTTTGTAAATGCCCAAAGAATGCATGACACCCATAGGGGTACAAAAGGAGGAAATTTAATTCTTCACTCTTTTCTCCTTGTTCTTTAATGTCAATATCCAAGGTGCTTTAGGTAAAATTACCTTCCCATTCTCTTGAACTATTTGGCCAAATGGGTGGGGTTGAGGTATTCAATCAATCTCAAGTTCTCTAAAACCGCTAAAGAAGCTTGCTTGCCAATTATGCGGTCCCAATATTCGATGCTACATTTTTAATGATGTGAATTGAATCTAGAAGATAATTTATTGTTAGCTTTTTCCAATATGGGATACAAAAGAAGATTAAGTATCGTGTCATTCCCAGTTGTGGCATATAGGATGATCCTCTCCACAATACATCCTAATAACATACTCTTAGAGGATGTGGGGGGGCTCTTTTTGTAGACAGAAAAAATTTCTCATAATTAAATGAAAATGTCAGTGATGGTCTTCATACACAACCTTATTGAGATGCATAGTCCATGATGTAACAAGCAACGGTCCATAAATCAGACAAGCATTGTGATCGGATGTTGTGACTCCCAATTATGCATAATGCACAAATAATTTATATTTAGAGACAACTCATTTTATATAATTCAAATCATAGGAAGGTGATTAAGCATAGAAAATATACTGGAGCACTCTCCATATCCCCATAAAGGCATGATTTGTCCATATTAAAATTGCCTTCACCTATGTGCTACATTGTGTAAGCGGTCGGGACATATCACACACTTGGATACCATGCCATAGTGTATCAAGCTCCATGGTTGAAGGTACTTTGATGCTATGCCATAGTGTCTCAATCTCCTCCTTTTATGGACCAAACCGGGTGAAGGGTTTATTATACCTTCCATCAATTAGTCAACCAAACCTATAAAAATGCCTTCAAACGATGGGGGAGAGAAGAAGGATAGAGATTTCATGTATAGGGTGCCATGCATGCATGAGCAGTTCCCAACCCACCACACACATTTTTTGATGAGTGGGAAAGGAACCACATAATAAAGATTCTCAATAATAGGATGTCTCGTGCAAGGAGGTGCAAAAAACATGGTTCGTAACTGCCTTGCAATTGCACAATTAAGAAGTGGGAGAAGGTAAAGAAAGACATTAGTGAGGGTACTCAATACCCTTAGCAAAAGGCGATGCATGCAAGACAGCTTTTAGAAGTACAGTGTGATAAAGTATGGCTCCTACAACAAAAAGGTAGCCTAGCTCGGACGATTTATAAGTTTTTTCTTTGCCATGCATCATTAAGTTTAGTTCATTTGTCCTCGTGAATTTTATCTCTTGCATGTAGTAATTTGGTGTAGGAAAGGGTAGAAAGTCATGCCCCAATGGCTCACGAGAATAGGTACTACAAAAGCATCACAATGAAGCCGAGGCTTGGGAGTGGCTCAGATAAGAGGGAGTGGTCACACCAATGCTGATATCCAATGAGCTCAGGGAAACTTAGTGATTCTTATGTTGTTTTGCTTGTCTAATGTTTCTGCATTGTTTCATTATTTAATGTAGGAAGACAATGTTGAAAGTGGTGGTGCACAAGGTGAAGACACGGGCGAGGAGGATCTTGATGAAGATGAACATGAACATGAACATGATGAATTAATTTAATTAGTTTTCTTAGTCATCTTCATCTTTTTTCAGTTTTGGATATGATCAATTTTTGTAGTTTTCAATATAATAGTGTTGTAATGCTCAATGGTGACTGGTTCTCCCATAGGTGGCACTTCCCCTGGTGTGTTACAAACTCCAATGCCCATTCTCACTCCCACTAGTGCCTTTAGTCCCTTCTTGTATGTCGACGCTAGGCCATCTCGTGCTAGGAAGTTCTCCCACTCCCTGTTCTTCTCATGCACTTACTCCATGATATCATGGGACCTCCTTGAGTGGTAGGATATTTGGCTCTTCTCATCAATCCAGGGGAGGGGAGGCAAGGTTGTGACAATTGTTTTGGGGGTGGTTTAAGAAATCATACCCAATTTGTCGCTATTTCTACACCATCACCAGTGGATGATCTAGACCACCATATGATCATGCTCAGCTTCCTTACTGCGTGTAAAAAGATCTAATGAGAGAATCATTGAGGATCACAAGGGACTAGGTGATAACATGCATGCTCAGCTTCCTTATCGTGTAAGAAGGTCCAATGTGAGCATCATTTAGGATCACAAGGGGAGTAGGTGATAACACGCATACACTAGAAGGGATAAGGATCACAAGGGGAGTAGGTGATATATAACATGCATGCACTATAAGGGATAAGGGCTATGGCCAATCATTGACTATCTTTGTTAATGTTACAGGTCTAGCCATTAAATATAAACCTATGCAAATTAATTAATTTTATTAAGCATTGATGGATTCTCCCACATAATAACTATGACCACTAATTTTCACTGCTCTTGAAACTTCTCTCTCTCTCTCTCTCTCTCTCTCTCTCACACACACACACACACACACACACACACATTCAATGGTCCATGGTGTCCATGCTAATCTACTCCATGTGTCTATATGTCCATGCTGATCTACTCCAATGATGATGTAAGCCCTGATTCTTATGCTAGCTATGCTATATGGAGGATTGATTATCTAAATGAAATGATGGGTTTTACTTATATCCATCAATATTGAAGTTTCTTCCCAAGGGTTGTGGGTTGTAGGCTATCCAACATGCAGTTCTAAGGGTTGTGTGGACTGGTGTTTTGGAGCCAGGAAGGGAGCTTGAGGTGAGAGATAATAGGGAAGAAGGTTAACAGAGTGGAATCCTTACAAGTACAAGTTTTGCAGTTGGTGGGAGTGTGGAATGTAAGAGATTAGGATTCATAATGTTTCTTTATTCTAAAAATCCAAACTAGTCAAAAAGCCATGTTACAGCCATGTTTTCTCCATGCTAAAAGAGAACTAAGGTACAACATTTTGTGTGGAATATGCCCATATATTTTACTTGAATCATACCAAATCTGATGAGATGTTGACACCAAGAGGCAAGTATTTGCAAGTGTGAAATGTACCTATCTAATAGTTGTTTTTATAGTTCAGGACTACATAAGGATCTGAGGGACTTACAGGCTATTAGGGGCCTTCTCCTTTGAAGTTGGGCACAAAAATTGATATGTGGGTCTTATACACATCAAGGAACAAATTTACATAGTTTCAACCTTTTTGGGGATACTGAGGAAGTGCACCAGAAAGGTTAGTGTCTGGTCCAAAGCATCTCCAAGCTGCCAGCTCGTAGTCATCTTAGAGGGTTGATGGAGGGCTTGCTAGAGGAGATTTAAGTTGGGGCTTGGTGTGCAAGTGGAGAAAAGGTAGAGTATTCCTCTCATTTAATTTGGTGGTGTTTGGACAAGTGGAATTGGTTATGGGCTCATATGCTCTCGCTAGGATTGACATGATGCTAGATGCCTGTTCTCTCCTTATGACAAGGTCCAAGTACACTACTTTTTTCACATTATCCCTATCCTCATCTAATACTTTGACTAATGGTGACACTACATGCTTAAAATTATCCCTATCCTCATCTAATACTTTGACTAATGGTGACACTACATGCTTAAAATTATGCGAGCTTGTTTGTGTACCCTTAAGGGTTGTGCATGTGACATGCAAGGAGAGCATCTCGACTAGAGGAGAGACTATCTATCTGGAGGTTTTACTGAGGCTGAATAACAAAGTTCTCTTCCAGTTTCTACTTGTGATCATCATATATTTCCACATATTGTTAGCTTTGTCTTGTTGCTGGTTGCTGCAGTCTGGAGGGCAATAGCTTGTTTAGTGCTTTTCTTGAGGTTGTGTTTGAGGTGTTCGATATATGGTACAGTAGGTTTATGTTTATCTCAAAGTGGTGAATACTCTTGTTTACAAAAGGAAGGTCTATAGTCTTTGTTCAACCCCTCACAATCAAGGGGAAAGAGATGAAATCATGGTTTTGAGGGTGTGTGTGATGATGTTGATGTGGTTTTAATCGTGATGCCTAGTGAGACATGAGTTATGTTTATAGAGCTAGTGTCTGTACCCAACCTTCTAAAGCATTTGAGGTGTAGAAGTGTGAAGCATCAAGCTTGAATCTTAGTGTTTCTTCCTATCTCTTTCTTCATGTTTTCTTGTGGGATGTGGGTTGTAGGCTGTCCACCAGACAGTCCTAAGGGCTATGTGAACTAGTGTTTTGGAGCTAGGAGAGGAGATTGAGATGAGAGATAGTATGAAACAATGTTTGCATAGGGGAATCCTTTCAAGTACAAGTTCTATAGTTGGTGCGAGTGTGGAAGGTACGAGATTGGGACTAGTAGTATTGCTTTGTTACAAAACTCCAAACTAGTTAAAGTACCCTGTTCCAGCCCTATTTTCTTCATGCTGGAAGAGAACTAGGGTACAAGGTTTTGTGTGGAGTATGTCCATATGTTGTACTTAAATCACACCAAACATCATGAGATTTTGACACCAGGATGTAGGTGTGAAAAGTACTTATCTGATAGAAGTTGCTACAGTTTTGTGGGCCTTTGCCAAGCGCATAGCTTGTATATGGATCTCTTTTCTAATCTTGCAGCACCATTGAGTGAAAACAAGAAGACAAAAGGTTTTAGTCATAGGAAAGGCTTTAGAGGCATTGTTTTCTCTACAAAAGGTGGCTTCCAAAGCACCAGTTCTCAAACTCGCATCATGGGATAATCCCTTTGAGGTGATCACTATAATGCTAGTAATCTCACCATTGGAGCAGTATTGCAATAAGAAGGAAGACCCATGGTGTATTACAACAAGACATTGAAAATTTTTGTTCTATCCATGACAAATCATTTCTAGAGGTTATCATATCCTTTAAATAGTGGAAACCTTTTCTTTATTGGAAGTGAATTTACTATGAAGACAGACCACCAGGTCTTGAAGTAGTTACAGACTATGCCAAGTGCCCAATGGATCAAGATAGTATCCGAGGGAGTCAATTGTTCCAATAGTTTGGTGAAATAATTAAATATGTACCAGGTAAGCACAACCTTGGCTAATGCTCTTAGTTGAAAAGGTAGTATTCAAACAACACAAGATTCCACTGTGTTGGAGATACAAGGCAAGGACTTAGATAGTATCAAGACATAGTGTGTAGGTTGTCCCAAAATTGGAACTACTTACAGTATGGCCCTTTATTTAGAACCACATCATTATACCATTCAAGATGGTTGGCTCTTTTATGAGGGTCGACTATGTTTTCTCAGGAAGAAGAGATAGACACTCCTCCATGATGCCCATGATTCATTCATTGTTTGGTGGTCTCATCACGGGATCAATAATACTTTGGAGAAGTTAAAAAGATCATTTTATTGGCCGAGGATGCGTGGGGATATTTACAACTATGTTTCTACATGTTCCATAGGTTAGAAAGTGAAAGTACCTCACATCAAACAAGAAGGGTTGCTTCAGCCATTAGCCATTCTCAAGGGTCCATTTCACGACATTTTAATGAATTTTTTTGGACGAGTTTCTACATCTACTATATCTCAGAATACTTAGTGTATGACAATAGTTGATAAATTCAATAAATTTATATGCCAACAAGACATCAAAAACATTTTCCTTGGAAGCCAACAAGACATCAAAAACATTTTTCAGCTCCCTAAGTGAGTCAAATCCAAAGCTTAGGAGGCTTACACCAAATAGGCAAATACATCAAGGAGAAACCTCAACTTCTAAGAAGGTGAATGGGTATATTTAAGGATCATGAAGAAAAGACTCAAACAAGTGGGCAAGTTGTTCAGAGAGGGAGAGAGAGACGAGACAAGAGACACCACATACGCTCCACAAGAATGAATCATATTAGTCACAAGTCACATATATATAGGCAAGACCTAGAGTGAGTTAGGGCTAGCTATATATAGCTCCAACACCCCCACTCAAATAAAGGTCTCCAAGTGCGAGTAAAAAAACCCTTGGGAGCACAAGGGAAAAACCTGAGCTCCTACATATAAATGTACAATGCCACCTTAAAGTCCATGTGCAATGTGCTTCTATATACAAAGTACAAAGAATAAATGTGCATGATGTGAAGTAATGTGTGAAGTGTCCTAAAGTCTATAGGCTATGTACAAGTTTAGACAAAATTGGCATGACGTGAGATGTGCTAATCTCCAAAAAGAGAGGCCGCCGCAACTCCAAGTTCTGATCGCAAGTGTAAACCGAGCTTCATGAGTCCTTTGGTGAGAATGTCTGCAATCATTTGATCAGTTGGACAATGTTCTACCATTATTGATCCTTTCCTTACTTCATGTTGAGCATAGTGATAATGAACTGCAATATGCTTGGACTTGCTATGTTGCACATAGTCCTTGGCTAGACTAATAGCACTTTGGTTGTCACATCTAAGAGAAGTGCTTGAGGAAGGAGAATGACCAATATCAGCAAGCAATTGTCGAAGCCAAACCAATTCACGAGCTACTAAAGATGCAGCTACATATTCAGACTCTGTAGTAGAAACTGCAATACAACGTTGTTTCTTGCTAGACCAAGATACCAAACAGCCATTGATACAACGTTGTTTCTTGCTAGACCAAGATACCAAACAGTCATTGATAAAGAAGCAATTACCACTGGTGGATCGCATGGACAAGTCAGAGCTTGCCCAATCAGCATCTGAATAACCCAAAAAATTAAGAGAAGTTGATGAAGATATGTCTTCTTGACGGTGATATAAAAGTCTGAAATTTGCAGTGCCCTTCAAGTACTTCAAAACACGTTTAGCTTGAGACCAATGTCTTGTAGATGGAGAGGACAAGTATTGTCCTAACAGATTTGCTATAAACAGAATATCAAGACAAGTGCTCATGCCCACAAATTGAAGACAACCAACAAGATTAGCATAGGGTTGATTTAAAGCTAATTATTCAGCCTCAATATTTGCAGTACTCCTAGTAGAGCTTGCAAGACAAGGAGTGTTTGGCTGAATGTGCAGTAGCCAATCCAAACTTTTGAACACAATATCTTGGATAAACTTTGTTTGACAAAGAAGAAAAATACCATTGTGATGATACCTTTGAACTTGAATACCAAGGCATGAATGGATGTCGCCAAGATCCACCATATCAAAGGCTGAGGACAAAACCTTTTTTACTTGTTGCATGAAAGATAGATTATTAGACACAAGTATAGTGTCATCAACATAAAGGACCAATATCACAAAATGGTTATCCACATTGTGCTTGATATAAAGATTTGGATCAGAGAAGCAAGAAACAAACCCCTGAGATGTGAGAAATTGATCAATCTTGATGTACCATGATTGTGAAGCTCGTTTTAGTCCATACAAAGCATGGTGGAGTTGGCATACAAGATGTTCCTTTCCGGGAATTAAAAATCCTTCAGGTTGCTCTATATATATTTCCTCCTTTAAGTCTCCATTAAGAAAAGCCGTCTCAACATCCATTTTATGTATTTCCAAATCAAACTGAGTTGCAAAAGCTAGTAGTACTCGAATGCTTGTGCTACAAACTATGGGTGAAAAAGTGTCATGATAGTCAATCCCTGCAATTTGTGAGTATCCCTTTGCAACTAAACGAGCTTTGAATTTATCAAAGGATCAATCTGCCTTTGTTTTAGTCTTGTAAATCCACTTACATTTGATAGGAGTACGATCAGAAGGTAGATTGGTAAGAACCCTCTTACCTTTCGAGATCAAAGACTCATATTCAGCTTCCATGGCTTCCTTCCATTGTTCCTTTTGTTGTGGAGAGGACACAGCTTCTGCATAAGTTGAAGGATCTTCACAAACAGCCAATACGTCATTAAAGGTTTCAACATCATCATCATATACATGATTTGCACCGTGCTCAAGTTCAATAGGAAGATCAACATAGATATCAAGATCAGTAGTAGTAGGCAGTCTCCTTTGAAACCGTAGGATGAACATCAATAGACTTGTCTCCAATATCCATCAAAAGAATGTTGTCATCATGCAAAAATTTGTCCAAAAGTAGAAAAGGAAAAGAAGTGAGCAATATTTTTGTATCATCAGCATCATCTGTTGGACCACGAACCTCCCATCAATTGCTCATTGAATATAGCATCTCAACTAGCAATTGCCTTTTGAGAACTTGGATCGTAAAACTTGTAACCCTTTGAGTTGTCAGAATAACCAATAAAAATAACCTTCAAACCTGAAGGTTCTAGCTTGTGTCGTGTCTCTTTTGGGACATGAATATAAGCAATACACCCAAAGACTTTGAAATGTGCAATAGAAGGAGTTTGGCCTGTCCAAGATGTGATTGGAATCTTACCAGAAGGTGCAGTAGTTGGAAGATGATTTTGAACAAAAACAGCTGTCAATACTGCTTCTGCCCAAAAAAGAGAGAGATAATCTAGAATGAATAAGCATGCATCTGATTGCATTCAAAATTGTACGATTCTTTCGCTCTGCAACTCCATTCTGTTGAAGAGAATATGGAATGGTATACTCATGGTGGATGCCGTGGTTGGTTGATGCAATGATCATGAAATAAGTTGGAAATATATTCACCACCATTATCACTTCAACGAGTTTTGACTCTTCGACCAGTGTGATTCTCCACAGATATTTGGTATCTCTTAAATGTGTCCAATGCTTCTGATTTATGTCGTAGCAAAAAGACATTTGTATATCGTGAATAGTCATCAATAAAAGTAATGAAGTAACGGTAGCAAGACTTGGATGGAGGAAAGGGTCCACAAATATCAGTATGAATGAGATCCAAAAGATTATTTGAATGAATATTTGTAGACATTGGAAATGGCTTACGATGATGTTTGCCTAGAGCACAATATTCATGCGGGTGAGATTTGAGGTCCATACCTCTCACAAGATGATGACGATGAATATCAAGAAGCTTTGAGAAATTTGAGTGAGCAAACCGATGATGCCATAGCTTACAATAATCCAGATCTCCTAGAGCTGTAACAACATTTGCAACATCCTTATTCAATGAAAGTTCAAAGAGATTACCATGTCGAGGAGCAACCGCAATAGTGGTGCCATCCTTTTCGATGCGACACTTTGTATCATCAAAGCCAACAAATAGACCAAGATCCACAAGCCGCGCAACAAAAAGTAAGTTTCTTTGTAAATCAAGAACACATAAAACTCCTCGCAGTATTTTGGTTGAGGAAGAAGTTCCCAAATACAAGTCACCCAATACCCATTACTTGGCAAGTTGTATTATCAATAAGATAAACCACTTTCTTCATAGGAATTGGATGATAATTGTGTAACCATTGCAATTGATATGTCATGTTGCCACTAGCACCAGAATCAACAATAAAGAGAGAACCATCACGAACATGTAGTACCTTTTCTGGAGAGACATTATAATGAACCAAATTAGCCTCTTGATGATATTATCTTCATCATGAGGATTTTGTTGAGTAGCATAAGCTTGATTTCGAGTTTCATCATAACACCTCTTGAAGCATCGACTGGATGAATGCCTTGTGCTCCCACAATATTCACAGGTTTTGCAGAAGAGGAAGAACCCCTTGATAAACGAGGTTGCTTATTTGTAATACCGTGTTCTTCATCGTACTCGCGTGCCCAACATTCAGATACCAGGTGACCAGTTTTGTCACAATAAGAACAACGCTTTTGAGGATATCTTAAATGAGAAGAATTACCTCCTCTTTGGAAGCCACAAGATGTAAATTGGGAGGAGGAAGAAGGGCATTTCTGAAATGGACGTCTCCGGAGGACAGCAAAGGTTGTCTCTGATTCTATGTACTCTTGGGCAATCATGACCACTTCATGAGTTACCGACGTCTGACGATCATGACGTTGAGAATATTCAATCAAAGAAATACATGTATGCTCAAAGTCAATTCCATCCTTGTTAGATAATATAGTGACATTATTATCATATAAAGGATCCTTCACCGTATCAAGAAGGTGTGTAACCAATTGAGTTCGAGGAATAGGATCCCCTGTAGACAGCAGCAGAAAGTTGATTCATAATATCTTTAAATGATTCAACATGGATGTACTTGCCTTGAATTGAAGCTTGCCCAGAAGATTACGGAGATACAAAGTCTCTGTAATAGTTTTCTTCTCAAACATAGTGATAAGATAGTCCCATATAGCATATGACGTGGATAACAGATAAACATCTAGCATGAGTGAATCGTTAAGGGCAGGAAGTATATAACGACGAGCAACCTTATCACACGACGACAAATCGAGTGTGCATGATCAATTTTCCACTGTTCAAAAATAGGACCTTCGGTAATAATAACCTCATTCTGAAGTGGATCAATAGGTTGAGGAGGGCATGCAAGAATACCAAGAACAATATCTGCCAATTCGTCTCCTTCCAAAATTAATAGCATCTTGTATTTCCAACCAGGAAATCCTTGGCCTTGGAAAAGAGGAACAGAACATTGCCCAGAAGGAAATCCGTTAACAAGTATGGTGTTTGCCATGTCGGGTTGTGAGAACACGTACAAGATAAGATCGCAAAACTTGTAGACCATGTATGAGATATGAGAAATATAGCCAAAAACGTAGCCAAAAATAGGCATGCACCAGACGACGAGCATAAAGTGATCGTGTAAAGAATAGAACATGAACCAAAATTAGAACTTTAAAAGTGGAGACCCGTGTCTCATGCACGTAAGCAAACTTAGAGGTCCATAAAAGACAAAAATAATAAGAAAAAGCACCGCGTTATGATGCAACTTGCACGGCAAGTTTTGTATCTAATTGTAGCTTGTACAGCAAGCATCCATCTGAAGCTTTCACGAAAAGCTTTGATGATCAAATCTTGCTTATTACGACTTAGAGACAACTACCTGTTTGCTCTCACAAAGAACCTATTTTACTATTTTAGATACAGTTTGCCTGAATTGTCCTAACTTTTGACTTAGAACTCCGATTGACAAACCGTTTTGATAGGATTCACCAGCACTGTGCCATCTACGCACTGGTTTTGGTTTTAAGGATGCGATTAAGAAACACTTCTAACTACAACATATAATCAAAGTACCAATCAACCCTACACAAAACTGTTACCAAAGATCAATCTTGTAAGACATGAAATCAATTGAACAAGAAGACGTAGATGCTTCCCTTATGATTAGAATCGCTCTGACACCATGTTGAGAGAGGGAGAGAGAGACGAGACAAGAGACACCACATACGCTCCACAAGAATGAATCATATTAGTCACAAGTAACATATATAAAGGCAAGACCTAGAGTGAGTTAGGGCTAGTTATATATAGCTCCAACACAAGCTATGTCCAAAGTTGTCATTCATGAGTTTTGGTCCTTTTCCCATCATAAAGAAGGTAAGTGATGTCTCCATGCAACTCAAATTATAGACGATTGGATGATGCACAACATCTTCCATGTCTCTTGGTTAAAGCGTTATATTGGGCCTTCATTGTAGAATGTTCCAAAAGAGCAGAAGCCAAAAGTGATTGATTACAAGTATATGCATACGATTCATGACTTGCTTTCCTCATGCATCCATCACGAGGCACCATACACATCCACCCACGGTGTATGGTAGGAGGCATGGATCTAATGGTGGAATGGGTATCCTGGGGGCTGGCTCATAATGCGTAGATGAAGAGCCCCCCTGTTGGTGAGACGCATTGAGAGACCTAAAGAAAAAGCAGTCGGCTCCCCCCCCCCCACTAGCACTTCTACTACCCCCCCAGACTCCCTACTATGTCGTCATCATGGTGAAGATGGACGTGAGGGAGCAGGGGTGCTGCTCGGCCCCACACCTATCAAAGGCATGGTCTGCCCTTGACTGAGCAAGTGGGGGTAGACTGCTCCCACGGCGTCAACTGGACAAGTGGGGTAGTTTTCCCCCATGGCATTGACTGTAAGCCCACCTGCATACAAGATTAAAATTTAAGAGAAATAGAATGCATAAAAGATTAACTTTATGTATGTGAAAAGGTTTGATGGAACCATACATGTGTTTGTGTAAACTGCGACCAAGCTTGTGGACCATATTGTTCATTTATAATAGACAGCAGATTGGACACATTGGGATCTTGTGAGATGGGTCGATTGACATTGCTGCTACATATATATGCATAGGCAAAAAACATGATAGCTCTAACCCAAGCCATACTTAAAAGCTTACACAAAGAATACAACATGTGATATTAGAACTGTAAGATTCCTCCCTCCAGCTTTTGAGGTGTAAAGGTGTAAGAACCTCCCCTTCTGTTCTTGTAATTATTCCCCTCTCTAAAATAGAAGAAAGATCTTTTTTTACCATGTTTTAGCCTAGAGAGAGAAAATGTCTAGAGAGAGATAATTCAATATTGAGATATTTTTGGATAAACAAATTCTCCAAATATCAAAAATATATTTCCCTGAAACAGAAGTTCAAAATAGATTCTCCAAAGTGCATTAGGAATCAATTAAAATAAGATTAATCCAAGTGTTGGGATGAGATAAATCCAATGAATAAAAGAAAATACCCAAAAATGAGTAAATGCTCACATAAGATGAAGAGATGAGAATGAGATGTGATGATATATGAATGGGTGTGACGTGATGTAATGTGATGATATGTGAATGGGTGTGACGTGATGTAATGTGGATGGAATGAATGAGATATGGTGTGGATAGATGTGAACGTGATGTAATGTGGATGTGGATAGATGTGGATGGAATGTATGTGATGGGACGGGGATGCAATGAATGTGATGGATGTGAATGGATGCAATGAGATGTGAATGGATGTGAATGGATGTGAATGTGACGTGATGTAAATAGATGTGAATGGATGAGTGTGATGTGGATGGATGTGATGTGATATGGATTGGGGTAGATGTTAATGGATGTTATGTGATGTGATGTGAATCGGGATAGATGTGAATGGATGAAATGTGATGTGAATGTGAATGGATTGTTGAAATATACAAGTGAATAGGGTGTGTGTGGGAACAAGCTCTTGGATAGAGGCTGTAAAAGAGGAGATGTAATTGTGAAAGAACCTGTGAAAAGGTGAGAAGAATCTACTAGGAGAGAATAATGGGTAGCATGAGGGAATTTAGGAGTGTGGAGATATGCTGGGAGATATTCAGGGAAAAGAGAAGAGGTGGAGAGAATCAGGCAAAAGGTGGAGATATTCTGGGAGTGAGTCATGGAGAAATCAATGGGATTAGATGCTTGATGTAAACTCTATAAATTGAGGCATAGCCCTAATGAGAATTTGCTGGTTTTTGAGTATCCATGTCTACATTAATCTATTTGCTAATTACCCCCTAATTACATCTTAATCATTTGCTAATCACTTTGTTAATCATGTTGATTCTAGTGTTTGATCCACCATAGCTCATCATTATGCTCAAATTTCAACATGGCATCAGAGCCATGCCTAGAATAAATTAGGTTTATGAGCCCATTAGTTAATTAATGAGGATTAGTAGATAATTAGTAAAAAATCAAATTTTTAGTAAGTATTCCACTTCCCCCTTCACCCCCAGCCAGTGGAGGGTCTCTAGCACCTTACACACATAAAATTAGGGCACAAGCTTTATACACAAGCTAGCTAACATCTTTAGCTTCAAGCTCAGCAAGACGACGTAGCAAACCGCGAAGAAACGAAGCAGAAATCAGCGATTTGGCCAGCGCGTTTTTTCTAGAGGAGAATTGAGATTTCTACCTGCTCAGTTCAAATGTCTCTAATTCCTCTTAGCCCAAGGGGTAATCAAGCATGCTCTACAAGCTGGTGAAGACAGAATTCAATTTCATCAAGTCTACATTGAGATCCAAGCTCTTCATCAAATCTACAAGTGACTGGTAAAACAGAGATTAAGCTTTCATTATTTGGTCAAATCTTGTGTTTCTTGGCTTAATCCTCTACTAGACTCATTTCTATTGATGCATTTGAAAGCATTTGAGCTCATTTGAAGTGGAAGGCACCAGATCTGGGCTCCCCGCATACTCTGTTTTCTGCACACAAACTAGAGCATTAATTTTCTAATCAGTGATTAATCAGTGCTAATCACTGTATTTTGGTGCAATTGAGAGTTCAAATTAACCATTAGGTATCTGATACAGATCCCTATAACTTCAGATTTCAAATCGAAGTTGGTTTGATACTCCAACTATCCCGTACAAATTGGCTACCCTCAATTTAATGTAATTTCTGGTGATTTTATGCTGATAAAATTGTTGTAATCATCTATTAAACACCAGATTGAGTTGTAAAAGGGTAGACACTGCCCTTGAATCTTGAAATTGGATCAAGAGGTAAGACCCCCTTCACATCACCATGAGTTTAGCTCAGGAAATAGCCAAATTTAATGGGGAACAGTTTTATACATGGCAGACAAAAACCATGTATTTGCTGATGAGGAAAAATCTGTGGGATTAGTTGAAGGGAGAGATGAATGCCCAGAGAGAGGAGAAAATGAGTGGAAGAGCAGGAATGAAAAAGCATTGGGACTTATTGCACTCAGTTTAAATGATGAAATCATTCATCATATCACAGGGATACAATGGGCAAAAGATGCATGGGATGAACTCAATAAATTATTTGGTACACAAGCAAAAAATTCAAAGATAAATCTGTTAATGCAATTCTACAAATTGGACATGAAGGAAAGTGAGCCTTTAATTACACACTTGAACAAATATAAAAGCATTAAGCAACAGCTGCTATTGGCAAAAAGGTAGAAGATGATGAAGCATTAGCTATACTTCTGAAGAGTGTGGACAAAGGAGATTATGAAAACATTGTAGCAACACTAAAGAATGTACCTGAATTGAAGATACACGAGATAGAAGCAGCTCTACTAGAGCAAGAGAGCAGAGGCAAAGAGAAGAAAGGGCTCGACTCAACAGCAGGAGAGGAAAAAGCATTCTTCACCCGAGGAGGATTCTCTCGAGGATGAGGACGAGGAAGAGGCAGAGTAGGGGGAGGACCTTCACTTGCCACAAATTTGAAAGCCAGGACACATGGTGAGAGACTGCTACAGCAAACCCAGTGAAGAAGGAACGACATCGGCAAACTTCATGGAGGCTCCAAGGGAAGTGGAGTCGGATCATCTTTTCTGAGAGAGAGAGAGAGAGAGAGAAACCCCACAACCCAATGTAACCTGCCCCAATAAAGTAAAACCACCTCTGAGCCACCGATGATGTAGGCCACGTGGTAGATGTATGTGTGAGCACTTTAGTCAAGGTCGCGGGCACTTATAGTAGCCTTGGACACATAGAGAGAGAGGGTGTCAAGGACTATGGAGTTTAGGGACTTGAGGCACTGGCGGTCGCGGGCCATCAAGTAAGAGGGAAACTTGATACAGGGTCCAGGTGTGCTAGGATTATTCACTTGAGGGGAGGTGTTTTAATATACAAGTGAATAGGGTGTGTGTGGGAACAAGCTCTTGGATAGAGGCTGTAAAAGAGGAGATGTAATTGTGAAAGCACCTGTGAAAAGGTGAGAAGAATCTACTGGGAGAGAATAATGGGTAGCATGAGGGAATTTAGGAGTGTGGAGATATTTTGGGAGATATTCAGGGAAAAGAGAAGAGGTGGAGAGAATCAGGCAAAAGGTGGAGATATTCTGGGAGTGAATCATGGAGAAATCAATGGGATTAGATGCTTGATGTAAACTCTATAAATTGAGGCATAGCCCTAATGAGAATTTGCTGGTTTTTGAGTATCCATGCCTACATTAATTTATTTGCTAATTACCCTCTAATTACATCTTAATCATTTGCTAATCACTTTATTAATCATGTTGATTCTAGTGTTTGATCCACCATAGCTCATCATTATGCTCAAATTTCAACATGGATGTGATGTGATGTCATGTGATGTGAATCGGGATAGATGTGAATGAAGGAGATGTGATGAGAATGGATGAGATATGATGAGGATAGATGTAATGAGATGTAATATGATGTGATTGGATGAGAATGGATGAAGGAAGATAGGAATACATATGTTTGGATGTGGATTAAGCAAAGTAAATTGATGTAGAAGAATGTGGAATAACGAGAAATTATGTGGAACAATGTGGAAAGATAAGAGTTTGTTAGAATCTCTATTTATGACATGTTTTTAAATGGCTGTTTTATGTCAAGAATGCTGGGGAAGCATTTTTACCATCTTGTGAATAAGGTCGTGGACCTAGCTAATAAAGTTTCAACAGCTGACGGAGAGTCAACGGAGGACATCTCACGTAGCAAGGTCAGCCGAGGTCTTGACCAGCCTGGGTTCGATTTAAATGGTGAGCTTCCGGTACGGTGGATGAGGGACCAAGGAAGCGGCCTATGAGTGAAGCACTAGGTGACCTGCAAAGAATCCTAGAGGGTGCTGACCATACGGTGCCCGGGTTCTGGGTCACCGAAGATACCCATGCGTGCGTCGAGGAAGAAAATGGAACAAGGTGTTAGAGTTGTTTTCTGAACTGGGGCATGGATCTGGTTGATTGACCTTGCTCGTCCTCAACGGATGAGTCCATGGCTCTTCTATAGGGATCTGTTGGTTGATCTTGCTGATCTTCAACAGAGAGTCCATCTAGATTTTTATAAGTGTATATTTCTGAGTACTATGAGCTAGGAACTATTAAAAAGGCCCCTGAGTGGACAGGTGGTGAGCGTTCTGGTTGTTGCCAATGATGCCATAGGTACACTGATGAAGGAATGATTGGAAATTAGAATTCAACCGGATATTTTGGAGGATTATGATGAGTGATACTATGGTTTTATTAAAAGATTATTTTAAAGACAGCTGAATCTGTGAAACGTGCAATTTCATATTGGGTGTGTAAGTGGTGTGACTATCTTGAAGTTTGCATGAAGCGCCGGCTAGGGGGCCTAGGAACTCTTTTCCCTGGTACCCGGGGGCAAAACATAACCAAATTTTTAAATGGATCCTATCACCACATTAGTTGGGCTATTGGCTAACCCATGGGACTGGATGGGGTTAGGCTGGATTGATGGATCCCTAAAATGAGACTTACATCACATTCACATCCATTCACATCTCATCGCATCCATTCACATCTCATCACATCCACTCACATCTCATCACACCCATTCACATCCATCACATCCATTCACATCCATCACATCCATTCACATCTCATCACACCCATTCACATCTCATCACTCCCCTTCACATCCCATCACACCCATTCACATCCATCACACTCATTACATCCACATCCACATCACATCACATACATTCCATCCACATCACATACATTCCATCCACATCTATCCATATCACATCATATTCATTCCATCCATATCACATCACATTCATTCCATCCACATCACATCACATTTATTCCATCCACATCACATCACATTCATTCGATCCACATCACATCACATTCATTCCATCCACATCCATCCATTCATTCATATTCACATCTATCCACCTCTTGATGAGGAAAAAAGTGTTGGTCTCTATATGATCCAAGTGCAAGTCTCTTCCTTGATCTCACCATGTGACTTACTGGCTCGGTGGGATCAGTTTGGTTAGTTAAGGCTCTTGACTACGTTAGAATAAAAATATCCTGGAGGAATCGAAAGTGGATCAACCAAGAAGCAAGAAATGTCAAAATTTTATGAAATAGCACTAAAAGATTGTAATTGTGTGATGAAATTCATACAAATTGATATTTAAAATAAAAATTCATAAATTGGTAATTGGGTCTTCAGATGGAAGTACCGCAATTGTATGGAATCCCTGACTTGCTTGAGGCCTAGATATGATGGTATTTACCTTATAACTCCAAGGGCCATGACTACCCATATATACCGTGGGTATAACTACATCTCTTTACTGACAATATATACAAGTAAATCTAAGACCTTGAAATTATAAGCAAAAATGCTATCCAAATGATGAATTCGAATGCTGGTTTATATGATTTTAGAACTCTAGTTTAGAATTGATGTGAGTTGATTTGGATTCTGATTGAAAGATAATGATTCCTGAATTCTAGTTGAAAGAAGATAAGTTTAAAAAAGCCACAATGAGGATGAATGGGACGAATCCCAGTGATGATGATAGTAACTGAAATGATGATTGTGACTTCAACAAATCACTATGAGATTAGTGGATTGTGCTGAAAGATTGCTACTGTTGACCTTGACCCAGTGACTCTAATTAAGGGATGACAAATTGAGAACCTACATAACTGAAATTTCCATGGAGGAATGTTCAGATGGAATTTTTGGTCTAATGGACCATTACTGTGTTAAGAATATGAATGAACTATACTCTGATAATGAGTTTTGTATGTTCTTCTGTTAGAAGGGATCTTTATCCCATGATTTTGTGGGGGGGCTGACCAATCTAAAGAACCCCAGAATCAGTTGGATCTAAAGTCGGATTTGAATTATAAATAAAGGAGTTAACAAGAATTTTTGTATTGATAGGATCATGGATCGAGGTCGTCGTGGTTTGAATGATAACCCCCAACTCGATAAGGAAGAGCTCGACTTGGATGCTTGTAAAACTCTTTATAGATCACAGCCTGGACCTTTCAAGGGTGAAGGGAAAAACTTGGGCGAGGCTGTGGAGAAATGGATCGAAGCAATGGAAGAATACTTTGATGTCACCAGGTACAACAAGAAAAGTAAAATGGCTCTTACAAGGCTGAAGATAGTAGAAACAGCCAGAGTGGCATGGAGAAACCACTCCGAGACAAATCGTCTGGATCAGAACACCTAGACATGGAATGATCTTAAGATTTACCTAAGGAAGAGATTCTGTCCTCCTGGCTTTTTGAAAACCAAGATGAACAAATTCTTAGAGTTAACCCAGGACAGAAGAACTATTGAAGTGTATCACCAAGCGTTTGCTCTCCTCCTTAAGTACTCGCCACCACTGGATGAGAAGAACAGCTGATGGTGGCCAGGTTCATTCGGGGACTGAACGAACCTTTGAATATCCTAGTGAAGAATGCCAAGCTAGTTTCCATGGCCGAGGTAGTGTGGATTGCGAAGGATTTCTCCAAGGCCTTTGATGTCAAGGTCCCGCTGAAGCCAGCACCATCATCCTTCAAAAGATTTCTAGCTCCACAAGGTGATTCCAACCTTCCACTGCCTAAGAGACAACAAGGTCAAGCTCAGAATATGGAAAGTTTTAGAATGGAAGAAAGGTCCTTTTCTCAGAACTCTAGAAGTTCCACCCTTGAACAAGGAAGTGAAATGCTATAACTGTCAAGGATTTGGACATCACAGTATGGATTGCCCGATTCCTTTTGGATCAAGGTTTTCGGGGGAGTGGGGAAATTAGGGACCAAGATTCCAGACTCCAGCCTTCCTTCTAGAGTAATTAGGTTCCTTTCCGTCAAAATTAGGGAAATCCTAGAGGTAGACCCTCTAACCAACCGTCAGTTTCTATCCAAAGTAATGCAAGACCTCCGCCTCAGAATAGGGGAAGTCAAAGAGAGATGTTCCCAAATTTGTAAGATTCCTCCCTCCAGCTTTTGAGGTGTACAGGTGTAAGAACCTTTCCTTCTAACCTGAAAATTATTCCCCTCTCTGAAATAAAAGAAAGATCCTATTTTACCCTGTTTTGGTCCGGAGAAAGAAAATGTCTAGAGGGAGGTAATTTAAAATTGAGATATTTTTGGATATAAAAATCCTCCTAATGTCTGAAATGGTTTTCCCTGAAACAGAAATTCAAAAAGAAATTTCCAATGTGCAATTAGAATTAATTAAAAATAGGTATAAAGAACCTTAGGTTAAGGGTCCAGATTTTCAAAAAATTTTGGATTATGGTCCAATTAAGGTTCCTATGGGCCAATAGGATCAATCCAAGTGTAGGGAGGAGATAAATTGAAGAATAAAAGAAAACCCCCCCAAAAATGAGTAAATGCTCACATAAGATGAAGAGTGGCCTAAGGACTAAAGAAAAGAATTAAAAAACTGAATTTTGACACCTCAGTATGGGGATCTCCCCTCATGAAGTAGGTGCCTTTTTCTCATCATTACCCCCAATTTTTAATCAATAAAATGAGATATTTTCATCTCTACTCTCTCCTATTTCAAAACTAGATCCAAAAAGTAGGCTGAACTGACCCAAAAATGGTTAAAAATTGACCAAACTGATCTGGAAAATTCTAGAATCAGTGTGCTTGGTTAGAGGCTCACTTTTTCCTATAAATGGAAGCCACCCCCTTTGTAAAAGCTTAATGGTGTTTATGCACCGTTACTCTACTCCTGTCCTAAGCCATCTACATTGAATTTTTTAATAATTTAATTGTTTTTGGCCTAATCCTCTCCAAAGTGAATTGGTGGCCACTCTTGCTTCAAACAAGAGTAGAACCCTCAATCCCTCAAGCCAAAGGAGAACTTATAAGCTCCATGTAAGCTAATTTTCTTACTTGTTTACGAATTTTTAATGAAAAATCTATGGTTTTCTTGATTTTTATGTTTTGCAGATGTTGGAATTAAATTCAAATGCTTGGCCTTTGATGAAAAGGCCACCCCCTTCTCTTCTTTAATTTCCAACCTTTCTTAATCCTAGAAAGATTAACTAAGTGATTAATTAAACTCTTCTTATTGTTTACTCTCTTTAATTTAGAAAATTATGTAGATTAGAGTTCTATAATTCTAAATTGGATTAATTAAGTTAAATAAACAAAGATAAAAATGAGAAATGGTCAGCTATACAAAGGAGGTTATGGCAAAATTTCCAAAATTATATAAAAAAGAAAGTTTATTTTTATGTTATTCCAAAAGAGTAATTCCCACCATTTTTGCATCTAAAAGAAATATTCTTATTACTCCATGTACATATTCACCTATGAATATGCATGGATATCACTGATATGAATTATTAAAATTGATTTCTATGCATATAAACATGCATAAAGAAATTTTTTTATTATAAAAGTGTTATTCTTATTAAATTTAATTTTTATGCATAGAAAGATGCATAAAGAAATTCTTTTATTATAAAAGTGTTATTCTTATTAAATTTGATTTTTATGCATAGAAAGATGCATAAAGGAATATTTTTTTATTATAAAAGTGTTATTCTTATTAAATTTAATTTTTATGCATAGAAATGTGTAAAGAAATTTTTATATTATAAAACTGTTATTCTTTTTAAATTTGATTTTTATGCATAGAAAGATGCATAAATGAAATTTTTTTATTGTAAAAGTGTTATTCTTATTAAATTTGATTTTTATGCATAGAAAGATGCATAAAGAAAATTTTTTATTATAAAAGTGTTATTCTTATTAAATTTGATTTTACGCATAATTAGATGCGTAAAAGGAGTTTTTTTAATAAAAGTGTTATTCCCATTGAAGTCAATTTTTATGCATAAATAGATGCATAAAGAATTTTTATATCAAAAATAGAATTCTCTTAAATTCATTGAGTATTTTAAAAATGAATAATTAAATACTCTAAGAGATAAATTTCTATCATTTTATATTCACACGGATTCTAAAAAGAAAATTTAAGAAATCTATCGAGATCAAAATATTCAAATAAATGATTAATTTATTCCTCATTGGAATTCGTAACTAATTTAGAAATCAGTTAAGTGAATATTCAAAGAAAGAAATTCAGTAAAATGGTAATTGAATTATCAAACCTTTTTGAGAAAGATAGTTCAGGAAAAATCTTATCCGACTCAAACCTTCAATCAGACCATGACTAAGACCAAACTCTTTCGTCACTTTCGAGGAAAGAAGGTGTGACCAGTTTAGAAAAATACACTCAAAACTCTGCTAAATCTAAAACTAAGTTTGATACCCTTCAAATTGATCTGTGGATCAAAGTTCTAGAATTCGAGGAATTCCGGTATGAAATCCAGAATTTCAATCAAGAAGTTTTGGGGATACTAATTCAAGAAATACTCCTTGTATTCAAAAGAAAATCAAACTGAAAACTTGCATAGAAACCCTGTTTTCTTAAAGGAATTTCTTATGCCAAAATGGATGTGGATGTATATGTGATGAAAATGGATGTGAATGTATATGTGAAGAATGGATGTGGATGTGTATGTGAGGAATGGATGTGGATATGTATGTGAAAGAATGGATGTGGATGTGTATGTGAAGAATGGATGTGGATGTGTATATGAAGAATGGATGTGAATGTGTAAGTGAAAGAATGGATGTGGATGTGTATGTGAAGAATGGATGTGAATGTGTAAGTGAAAGAATGGATGTGGATGTGGATGTGTATGTGAAAGAATGGATGTGGATATGTATGTGAAAGAATGGATGTGGATGTGGATATGTATGTGAAAGAATAGATGTGAATCTGTATGTGAAAGAATGGATGTGAATGTGTATGTGAAGAATGGATGTGGATGTTTATGTGAAGAATGGATGTGAATGTGTATTTGAAGAATGTGAAGAATGGATGTGAATGTGTATGTGAAGAATAGATGTGGATGTGTATGTGAAAGAATGGATGTGGATGTGTATGTGAAAGAGTGGATCATGTGGATGTGTATGTGAAAGAATATGATGTGATGTAAAGAGATGTAATGTGACATGAATATATGTGGATGTGAAGTGATAGATATGAATGTATGGATAAATGTGGGTACTCGTACATGTGAACGATTGGATGGATGTGGATGAATGAGATGAGATCTATATGAATGAGATATGATGTGGATAGATGTGATGTGATGTGAATCAGGATGTGAATGAATGAGATGTGATGTGAAATGGATATGATATAAATTGGGATAGATGTGAATGGATGATATGTGATGTGAATGAATGTGATGTGATGTGATGTGAAACGGGATAGATGTGAATGAATGAGATGTGATGTGATGGATGAGATGTGAATGAATGTGATGTGATGAGATGTAGATATGGGTAGATGCGAGTGGATGAGATCTGATGAGGATAAATGAGGAAAGATGTGATGAGATGAAAATGATGTGATTGGATGAGAATGGGAATACATATGAAATGGATGTGGATTAAACAATGCGGATTAATGTGGAACAATGTGGAAAGACGAGAGTTCGTTATAGAAACTGTATTTATGACCTGTTTTTAAATGACTGTTTTATGTCAAGAATAATAGGGAAGCATTTTGACCGTCTTGTGAATGAGGTTGTGGAGACCTAGTGATAAAGTTTCAAGAGCTGACGGAGAGTCAATGGAGGACGTCACACGTAGCAAGGTCGCCCGAGGTCTTGACCAGCCTCGGTTTGATTTAAATGGTGAGCTTTCGTGGATGAGGGACCAAGGAAGCGGCCTATGAGTGAAACGCTAGGTGACCTGCGAAGGATCCTAAAGGGTGCTAACCATACGGTGCTCGGGATCTCGGTCATCGAAGATACCCACACGTGCGTCTTGGAAGATATTGGAACAAGGAGTAAGAGTTGTTCTCTGAATTCGGGCATGGATCTCGTTGATTGACCTTGCTGATCCTTAACGGATGAGTCCATGGGTCTTTTTTATGGATCTGTTGATCTTGCTGATCTTGAACGGGGATTCCATTTAGATTTTTGTAAGTGAATATATTGCCGGGTACTATGAGCTAGGAATTATCAAAAAGGCCTTTGAGTGGACAGGTGGTGAGCGTTCTGGTTGCCAATGATGCCATAAGTACAACGATGAAGGAAAAATTAAAAATTAGAATTCAATCGGATATTTTGGAGGATTACGATCAGTGATACTATAGTTTCATTAAAAGATTGTTTTAAAGATAGGTGAATCTGTGAAAAAGACAATTTCATATTGGGTGTGTAAGTGGTGTGACTAGTTCTAAGGTTGCATGAATATCCGACTAGGGAGGCTGGGAACTTTTTTCCTTAGTACCCGGGACAAAATCTAACCAAATTCTTAAATGAATCCCATCACTACAGTGGTTGGGTGGTTGGCTAACCCATGGGATTGGATGGGGTTAGGCTAGACTGATGGATCCCTAAAATGAGACTCAATTCTGTTATAGTACGATAGATGAAATAAATCCCGGATAAAAATTGTTCTATGGAAAAGAATCAACGGCTGTGCCTCTCAATGAGAAAAAAAGCGTTGGTCTCTATGATCCAAGTGCAAGTCTTTTCCTTAATCTGACTATGGGACTTACAGGTTCAGTCAAATCACTTTAGCTAGTTAAGGCTCTTGACTACGTTAGAGTAAAAATATCAGAGGAATCGCGCGTGCTTTCCGGGCGGGGAAAGTTTTTTCGGGTTTGGTTTTGGAAGAACCGAGTGATTAGTCTCTTGTCCGGATATACATGGGTGAGGCCAAGAGTGAGGGACCCTGCCCTGCACAAGAAGTGCTACTTCCGCTGCTAGCACCCCAAAATTCGTTGCGCTTAGGGGACATGGATCTTTCAACTGGTATCAGAGCGAATTGGCTAAAGTGGATCAACCGAGAAGCCAAAAATGTCAAAAATTTATGAAATAACAATAAAAAGTTTGGGTGTGTTGAAATTCGTACAAATTGATATTCAGACTGAAATTCATAAATTAGTAATCGGGTCTTCAGATGGAAGCACCGCAATTGCATGGAATCCTTGACTTGCTTGAGGCCTAGACATGATGGTATTTACCTTATAATTCTAAGGATCGTGACTACCCGTATATACCGAGGGTATAACTACAGCTCTTTACTAGCAGTATATACGAGTAAATCTAAGACCTTGAAATTATAAGCAAAAATGCTATCATCCAGATAATGAATTCGAATGTAGTGGATATGATTTTAAAACTTTCGTTGAGAACTGATGAGTTGATTTGGATTCTGATTGAAAAATGACGATTCCTGAATTTTGGTTGAAAAGCGATAAGCTAAGCAAAACCACAATGAGGATGAATGGGACGAGTCCCTATGATGATGTTCGTAACTGGAATGACGCGATAATGACTTCAGCAAATCACTATGAGATTAGTGAATTATGCTGACAGATTGCTACTGTTAACACTTGACCTAATGGATCAAGTTAAGGGATGACAAATGAAAAATCTGTATAATTGAAATTCCCATGGAGGATTGTTCAGATGGAAATTTCGGTCTAATGGACCATTATTGTGTTAAGGATATGAATGATATGATTTGAATGAATTATTATCTGATGATGAGTTCAACACCATATTAGATAATTTGGGAAAATCCCATTCCCATTTGAAAAATGGGAGCATGGTGAACTTGTCCAAAAGTTTGTCAAAACCCCCTCATGTGACATCATCAGAAAGATCTTGAAGAGTAGAATCTAAATCTATGATCTCCGACAAATTTGGAGTTAGTATGTTTAAGATATGTCCAAAACTATATGGAGTAATTGATTCCCAAAATGTGAGATTTTTCCCTAATTACCTAATATTGACTTGTTCTATATAAGGGATCTTTATCCCAGGAATCTGCTGGGTTGAGCAGACTACAAGGAACCCTAGAATCAATTTTATCTTAAGGGAAAGAGTTATCCTCTAGTTTGCGAGATGAGGACATCTCGCGTTTTTTAAGTGGGATAGGATGTAAGATTCCTCCCTCTAGCTTTTGAGGTGTACAGGTGTAAGAAACTTCCCTTCTGATCTTAAAATTATTTCCCTCTCTAAAATAGAAGCTAGGAACTATTGAAAAGGCCCCTGAGTGGATAGGTGGTGAGCGTTCTGGTTGCCAATGATGCCATAGGTACAACGATGAAGGAAAATTTGAAAAATTAGGATTCAACTGGATATTTTGGAGGATTACGATTAGTGATACTATAGTTTCATTAAAAGATTGTTTTAAAGACAGCTGAATCTATGAAAAAGGCAATTTCATATTGGGTGTGTAAGTTGTGTGACGAGTTCTAAGTTTGCATGAATATCCGACTAGGAGGCATGGGAAAATTTTTTCCTGGTACCTCGGACAAAACCTAACAAAATTCTTAAATGAATCCCATCACTACAGTGGTTGGGCGATTGGCTAACCCACGGGACTGGATGGGGCTAGGCTGGACTGATGGATCCCTATAAAGAGACTCAATTCTGTTATGGTACGATAGATGAAATAAATCCTGGATAAAAATTGTTCTATGGAAAAGAATCAACGGCTTTGTCTCTCAATGAGGAAAAAAGCGTTGGTCTCTATGATCCAAGTGCAAGTCTTTTCCTTGATTTGACTATGGAACTTATGGGTTCGCTCAAATCAGTTCAGTTAGCTAAGGCTCTTGACTACGTTAGAGTAAAAATATTGGAGGAATCGCCCGTGCTTTCCAGGCAAGGAAAGTTTTTTCGGGTTCCATTTTTGAAGAACCGAGGGATTAGTCTTTTGCCCGGATATACGTGGGTGAGGCCCCGAGTGAGGGATTCCACCCCGTGCAAGAAGTGCTACTTCCGCTGTGCTAGCATCCCAAAATTCATTACGGTGAGGGGACATGGATCTTTCAGCTGGTATCAGAGCGAATTGGCTAAAGTGGATCAACCCAAAAGCCAAAAATGTCAAAAATTTATGAAGTAACAGTACAAAATTGAAAATGTGTGATGAGATTCATACAAATTGATATTCAGACTGAAATTCATAAATTAGTAATTGGGTCTTCAGATGGAAGTACCGCAACTGCATGGAATCCTTGACTTGCTTGAGGCCTAGACATGATGGTATTTACCTTATAATTCCAAGGACCGTGACTACCCGTATATACCGAGGGTATAACTATAGCTCTTTACTGGCAGTATATATTAGTAAATCTAAGACCTTGAAATTATAAGCAAAAATGCTATCCAGATGATGAACTCGAATATGGTTGATATGATTTTAAAACTCTCGTTGAGATTTGATGAGTTGATTTGGATTCTGATTGAAAAATGATGATTCCTGAATTTTGGTTGAAAAGGGATAAGCTGAGCAAAACCATAATGAGGATGAAAGGAGGGACGAGGCCCTATGATGATGTTCGTAACTAGAATGACGATAATGACTTCAGTAAATCACTCTATGACATTAGTGGATTGTGTTGACAGACTGCTACTGTTAACACTTGACCCAGTGGATCAAGTTAAGGGATGACAAATTAAAAATCTGTATAATTGAAATTCCCATGGAGGAATGTTCTGATGGAATTTTTGGTCTACTGGACCATTATTGCGTTAAGGATATGAATGATATAATCTGTATGAATTGTTATTTGATGATGAGTTCTATATAAGGGATCTTTATCCCAGGATTCTGCTAAGTTGATCAGACTATAAGGAACCCCAGAATCAATTGGATCTTAAGAAAAGGAGTTGTCCTCTAGTTTGCGAGATGAGGACATCTCGCGTTTTTTAAGTGGGGTAGGATGTAAGATTCTTCCCAGCTTTTGAGGTGTATAGGTGTAAGAACCTTTCCTTCTCATCTTAAAATTATTCCCCTCTTTGAAATAAAAGAAAGATCCTGTTTTACCCTGTTTTGACTTGGAGAGAGAAAATGTCTAGAGAGAGATAATTCAAAATTGAGATATTTTTGGATATAAAAATCATCCTAATATCTAAAATGGTTTCCCCTAAAACAGAAATTCCAAAAGAACTTTCCAATGTGCGATTGGAATTAATTGAAAATCGGTATAAAGGACCTTAGCCCAAGGGTCTAGATTTTTAAAAAAAATTAGATTATGGTCCAATTAAGGTTTCTATGGGCCAATAGGATCAATCCAAGGGTAGGGAGGAAATAAATTGAAGAATAAAAGAAAAACCCTCCCAAAAATGAGTAAATGCTCACATAAGATGAAGAGTGGACTAAGGACCAAAGAAAAGAATTAAAAAACTAAATTTTGACACCTGAGTGTGGGGATCTCCCCTCATGAATTAGGCGCCTTTTTCTCATCATTACCCCCAATTTTTCATCAATAAAATGAGATATTTTCATCTCTCCTCTCGCCTATTTCAAAACTAGATCCAAAAAGTAAGCTGAACTGACCCAAAAATGGTCAAAATTTGACCAAACTGATCTGGAAAATTCTAGAATCAGTGTGCTTGGTTAGAGGCTCACTTTTTCCTATAAATAGAAGCCTCCTTCTTTGTAAAATCTTAACGGTGTTTATGCACCGTTACTCTACTCCTGTCATGAGAGCCATCTATATTGAATTTTTTAATAATTCAATTGTTTTTGGCTTAATCCTCTCCAAAGTGAATTGGCGGCCACTCTTGCTTCAAACAAGAGTAGAACCCTCAATCCCTCAAGCCAAAGGAGAGCTTACAAGCTCCATGTAAGCTAATTTTCTTACTTGTTTACGAATTTTTAATGAAAAATCTATAGTTTTCTTGAATTTTTTTTTTGTTTTGTAGATGTTTGAATTAAATTCAAATGCTATGCCTTTGATGAAAAGGCCACCCCCTTCTCTTCTTTACATTCTAACCTTTCTTAATCCTAGAAAGATTAACTAAGTGATTAATTAAACTCTTCTTATTGTTTACTCTCTTGAATTTAGAAAATTGTGTAGATTAGAGTCTATATATCTAAATTGGATTAATTAAGTTAAATAAACAAAGATAAAAAATGAGAAATGGTCAGCCATACAAAGGAGGTTATGGTAAAATTTTCTAGAATTATGTGAAAAAGAAAGTTTATTTTTATGTTATTCCAAAAGAGTAATTCCCACCATTTTTGCATCTAAAAGAAATATTCTATTTACTCCATGTACATATTCACCTATAAATATGCATGGATATCACTGATATTAATTATTAAAATTGATTTCTATGCATAGAAATATGTATAAAGGAATGTTTTTATTATAAAAGTGTTATTCTTATTAAATTTGATTTTTATGCGTAGAAAGATGCATAAAGAAAATTTTTTATTATAAAAGTGTTATTCTTATTAAATTTGATTTTTATGCGTAGAAAGATGCATAAAGGAATTTTTTTATTATAAAAGTGTTATTATTATTAAATTTGATTTTTATACGTAGAAAGATGCATAAAGGAAATTTTTTATTATAAAAGTGTTATTCTAATTAAATTTGATTTTTATGC
Organism: Cibotium barometz; assembly: GCF_041138505.1. NCBI lineage: Eukaryota > Viridiplantae > Streptophyta > Polypodiopsida > Cyatheales > Cibotiaceae > Cibotium > Cibotium barometz. The sequence continues at coordinate 50,564,345 of NC_141072.1, read as the reverse complement.
GTAGAAAGATGCACAAAGGAATTTTTTTATTATAAAAGTGTTATTTCTATTAAATTTGATTTTATGCATAAATAGATGCATAAAAAGAGTTCTTTTTATAAAAGTGTTATTCCCATTGAAGTTTATTTTTATGCATAAATAGATGCATAAAGAATTTTTATATCAAAATTAGAATTCTCTTAAATTCTATGAGTATTTGAAAAATGAATAATTAAATCTCTAAGAGAGGAATTTCTATCGTTTTATATTCACACGGATTGTAAAAAGAAAATTCAGAAAATCTATCGAGATCAAAATATTCAAATAAATGATTAATTTACTCCTCATTGAAATTCGTAAACTAAATTAGAAATCAATTAAGTGAATATTCAAAGAAAGAAATTCAGTAAAATAGTGATTGAATTATCAAACCTTTTCGAGAAAGATAGTTCAGAAAAAATCTTATCCGACTCGAACCTTGAATCAGACTATGACTAAGACCAAACTCTTTCATCAATTTCGAGGAAAGAAGGTGTGACCAGTTTAGAAAAATACACTTAAAACTCTGCCAAATCTGAAACTAAGTTTGAGACCCTTCAAATTGATATGTGGATCAAGGTTCTAGAATTCGAGGAATTTCGGTATGAAATTCAGAATTTCGATCAAGAAGATTTGGGGAGATAGTAATTCAAGAAATACTCCTTGTATTCAAAAGAAAATTGAATGAAAAACTTGCATAGAAACCTTGTTTTCTTAAAGGACTATCTTACACCTGAATGGATGTGTATGTGTATGTGATGAAAGTGGATGTGAATATATATGTGAAGAATGGATGTGGATGTGTATGTGAGGAATGGATGTGAATATGTATGTGAAAGAATGGATGTGAATGTGTATGTAAATAAGATGTGATGTGAAATGGATGTGATATAAATTGGGATAGATGTGAATGGAAGATATATGACGTGAATGAATGTGATGTGATATGTTGTGAAACGGGATAGATGTGAATAAATGAGATGTGATGTGAATGAATGTGATGTGATGAGATGTGGATATGGGTAGATGCGAGTGGATGAGATTTGATGAGGATAAATGAGGAAAGATGTGATGAGATGAAAATGATGTGATTGGATGAGAATGGGAATACATATGAAATGGATGTGGATTAAATAATGTGGATTGATGTGGAACAATGTGGAAAGACGAGAGTTTGTTATAGAAACTGTATTTATGACCTATTTTTAAATGGCTGTTTTATGTCAAGAATGCTGGGAAAGCATTTTGACCGTCTTGTGAATGAGGTCGTGGAGACCTAGCGAATAAAGTTTCAACAGATGACGGAGAGTCAATGGAGGACGTCTCGCGTAAGATCGACCACGGTCTTGACCAGTCTCGGTTAGATTTAACTGGCGATCTTCCGCTACGGTGGATAAGGGACCAAGGAAGTGGCCTATGAGTGAAGCGTTAGGTTACCTGCAAAGGATCCTAGAGGGTGTTAACCATACAGTGCTCGGGCTCTGGGTCACTGAAGATATCGACACGTGTGTCGTGGAAGATATTGGAACAAGGAGTGAGAGTTGTTTTCTGAATTCGGGCATAGATCTGGTTGATTGACCTTGCTGGTCCTCAACGGTTGAGTCCATGGCTCTTTTTTATGGATCTGTTGGTTGATCTTTCTGATCTTCAATGGAGATTCCATTTTGATTTTTGTAAGTGAATATATTGCCAGGTACTATGAGCTAGGAACTATCGAAAAGGCCCCTAAGTGGACAGGTGGTGATCGTTCTGATTGCCAATGATGCCATAGAAACAACGATGAAGGAAAAATTGAAAATTAGGATTCAATCGGATATTTTGGAGGATTATGATCAGTGATACTATAGTTTCATTAAAAGATTGTTTTAAAGACAGCTGAATCTGTGAAAAAAGGTAATTTAATATTGGGTGTGTAAGTGGTGTGACTAGTTCTAAGTTTGCATGAATATCCGGCTAGGGGGCCTGGGAACTTTTTTCCCTGGTTCCCGGGACAAAACCTAAACAAATTCTTAAATGAATTCCATCACTACAGTGGTTGGGCAGTTCGCTACCCACGAGACTAGATGGGGTTAGGCTGGACTGATGGATCCCTAAAATGAGACTCAATTCTGTTATGGTACGATAGATGAAATAAATCTCAAATAAAAATTGTTCTATGGAAAAGAATCAACGGCTGTGCCTCTCAATGAGGAAAAAAGCGTTGGTCTCTATGGTCCAAGTGCAAGTCTTTTCCTTGATCTGACTACGGGACTCACGGGTTTAGTCAGATCAGTTCAGTTAGTTAAGGCTCTTGACTATGTTAGAGTAAAAATATCAGAGGAATCGCCCATGCTTTCCGGGCGAGGAAAGTTTTTCTGGGTTTGGTTTTGGAAGAACCGAGGGATTAGTCTTTTGTTCGGATATATGTGGGTGAGGCCCCAAGCAAGGGACTGTGCCCCGAGCAAGGGACCGTGCCCTGCGCAGGGCCCTGCGGCGCAGGAAGTGCTACTTCCGCTACTAGCATCCCAGAATTCATTACAGTGAGGGGATAGGGATCTTTCAACTGGTATCAGAGCGAATTGGCTAAAGTGGATTAATCGAGAAGCCAAAAATGTCAAAAATTTATGAAGTAATAGTAAAAAGTTGGAAATGTGTTATGAAATTCATACAAATTGATATTTAGACTGAAATTCATGAATTAGTAATTGGGTCTTCATATGGAAGTACCGCAATTGCATGGAATCCCTGACTCGCTTGAGGCCTAGACATGATGGTATTTACCTTATAATTCCAAGGACCGTGACTACCCGTATATACCAAGGGTATAACTACAGCTCTTTACTGGCAGTATATATACGAGTAAATCTAAGACCTTGAAATTATAAGTAAAAATGCTATCCAGATGATGAATTCGAATATGGTTGATATGATTTTAAAACTCTAGTTGAGAACTGATGAGTTGATTTGGATTCTAATTGAAAAATGATGATTCTTGAATTTTGGTTGAAAAGCGATAAGCTAAGCAAAACCACAATGAGGATGAATGGAACGAGTCCCTGTGATGATGTTCGTAACTGGAATGATGATAATGACTTCAACAAATCACTATAAGATTAGTGGATTATACTAACAGATTGCTACTGTTAACACGACCCAGTGGATCAAGTTAAGGGATGACAAATTAAAAATCTGTATACTTGAATTTCCCATGGAGAAATGTTCAGATGGAAATTTCGGTATAATGGACCATTATTGTGTTAAGGATATGAATGATATGATCTGAATGAATTGTTATTTGATAATGAGTTCTATATAAGGGATCTTTATCCCAAGATTCTGCTGGGTTGATCAGACTTTAAGGAGCCCCAGAATCAATTGGATCTTAAGGGAAGCAATTGTCCTCTAGTTTGCGAGATAAGGACATCTTGCGTTTTTTAAGTGGGGTGTAGGATGTAAGATTCCTCCCTCCAGCTTTTGAGGTGTACAGCTGTAAGAACCTTCCCTTCTCATCCTAAAATTATTCCCCTCTCTGAAATTGAAAGAAAGATCCTATTTTGGCCTGGAGAGAGAAAATGTCTAGAGGGAGGTAATTCAAAATTGAGATATTGAAGAAAATGTTTAGAGGGAGGTAATTCAAAATTGAGATATTGAAGAGAAAGAGGTAATTCAAAATTGAGATATTGAAGAGAAAGAGGGAGGTAATTCAAAATGTCTAGAGGGAGGTAATTCAAAATTGAGATATTGAAGAGAATCTCGTCATGGACGACATGGTGAATGACTTCTTTGGAAGGGAGGTCATAGATGATAGTGAGCAAGCTCCAATGTCACAAGAGGATGAAACCTTGCATAGAGAGGCAAGCACACCTTTGTATGAGGGATGTTCGTAGTCCACACTGCGAGCAAACTTGGAGCTATTGAACTTGCAAACAACTTATGGATGGAGTAACGCAAGTGTCACAAGTCTTCTTCGATAAGACCGCCTCATTCTATTGAAAATATTTCATGTTCTATATACTCTCCTTGCTAATATTTTGACATATGATTTCTTACCCTATGTTGTAGACTTCCCAAGAAGATTCTTCCCCCTAGATCTATTACCGAACTCACGAGATAGGTGTCATAAAATGCTCTGTATGCTAGGTATGGATTACACAAAAATATATGCATGTCCCAATGATTCCATGCTATTTAGAGGGGTTAATAAAGATGCAACACAATGTCTACAATGTGGGGAGATCTACTATAGGGATGTGGCATGAAGATCAATCGTCTCTTAGATCCCATGTATATAGAATTTGGCAACAAATATTTGGGACCATTTAATTGGTAAAAGAAATACAAAGGGTGCAAGGGATGACTTACAAAACATTGGATGTCTTCAAAGTGCATGGCCAATTGAAAGTGAGAGTGGCAAAATAGTCTTACCAAAGGCACCATGGGTATTAACCAAGAGGAAGCACAATAAGGCAAAAAGTGTGATCGCCTCTTTTCGTACACCAATGGGATTAATGCATTCATTGAAGGTTGCCTTCACAACAACGACCAAAAAGAAAGAAGAGGAACAATTATATGGCCTTAAGACACATAATTGGCACAAGATATTACAGCTATATAAATATTCGCTTTTTCATTTTCTCTTTTTGGTACATAATTTGTAAGCTCATATACGAACTTCCATTTTTTTCTATGCATAGTTTATTCTTCCAATTGCTATAGTTGGTTGTGGAGATAAGAAGGTGAGAGAGGATATTTACAAAATGGGAAGCTTTGTGAGGTATGAATCTTCTCTTCAATTCACTAAGTTATATTGCTTATTTGGAATTCTCATGCGCTCACAAGTTATATATTGGTAAATAGAACACATAATTGCTATGTATGTGGGTATATATCCTTAAAGGAGATGATCCTACATCCATTAAGATGGCTCGTCTCAATGCTATTGAGGCAATATGTATGATCAAGGAGAACTTTCCTATAACAATTCTCACTAGCCAACTGTACTTGTGGTGCATTTGGTTGATGAAGTGGCATTGTGTGATGTTGTTCATGTTCGATGAATGTTTTCCTTGAAAGGTTCATGAAAACCTTGAAGGACTTTGTGAGACAAAGAGCAAGGCCAGAAGCAAGCATGGCAGAGGGATGGTTGATATGCAAGAGTCTCTTGTGTACTATATCTCAAAACATCTATCTCACATAGATCCTTCCATGCCACGATTATAGAGCAATGAGGAGGATGGCCGACTAATCACTAATGTGCCTCAGGGAAAAGAAAGGCAACGAAGACTAGATGAAACATTACACCACAAGGTGAATACATTCTACATTCTAAATAGTCCCATCACATGGAGAAGTGGATTCAGAGATACAAGGATACAATCAATAGATGAAAGGATGAGAGAAGAGCTTTCAGAAGAGCAAATCGATGGTTGCCATTCCCGCCTAGCTTGGAACCGTCTACCAAATGTGATCAATATAGAATGGCTTCGTATGGCAATATCAATGGCATCACAAAATGGAGAGATGATCACAAGAGAAGAGAATGAGAATGCAAGAGGATGTGACCCTCAAGTAAGTACATTCTCCATCTCCATCTCACGAATATACCTTGTTTAATTCACTATATATAATAAATGTCATGCTTTTGTTTAATGTTAGTAGAAACTATATAATGCAATATGGTCAGAGGGAAGATACTTTTGCACAAAGCATGTGGATTCTAAAAGAAACACATTTGATTGTGGTGTGATGGCAACTTTTGAGCAAGAAAGTCAAGCCAGTAGACATGATACCAATGTCATAGAGGACAATCTTGAGTATTGTGGAACTATTCAAGATATTCTTGAGGTTGGATTTAGAGCATTTAGTATATTCATCTTTGATGTCAAATGGTTCAAGGTGATATATAGAGGTGCTCAAGAAACCATGAAGAAACATCCAAATGGGTTCTTCCAAATTGATTTCACCAAGTTTTGGAATAATGAGAAAGATACCTTTGTACTACCTCAACACTGTCTACAGGTTAGTAACCAATCCCAGATTAAATCTTGATGTAGTATAATAAAAGTGTAACCCCTTTGCTTTGTGACCCAACCAATCCCAGATTAAATCTTGATGTAGTATAATAAAAGTGTAACCCCTTTGCTTTGTGATATTAGGTTGTGTTTCACACTGATCGAATTGATCCAAAGTGGTGGTATGTTATACAAGTTTCCCCTCATTTCAAAACATATATTTCAAGATCAAGATGTAGAGGCCAAATCTCTGGATGAGGTGCAAGTACTACCTCAAATCGGCTCATTGGAGAAGATGATGAAGAAACATTTTGGACGAGACCGAGGAAGAGCAATCGGAAGAAGATGATGAGTCACCTATCAATCATGACAATGCTTCATTGGATCATGATAGTGATATTGATATTGATATAGAACCCCATATTTTAATTGAGCTTCCATTGAATATAGACATTTATGAAGCAACACATATGGATTTATTACAAGATGGGATAGATTCATGATCTTGACATTGTTTCGCTTCTCAAAAGTTTTCAACTATCTTTTTTTTCCTTGAGACATGGCTCCAAGGTTTTAATGGATGATTTTTTTTAAGCTATATATCATTTTCTATGTGCATGTGACATGTATTTTCAGAATTCAGCATCCAACAACTCTGTGGAATTTCATGTAGCAAAAATAGCAACGTAATTTCGTTGCTATCTTTGTTGTTCAGCTAGCAAAATCATAGTACAACAGTAAAATTTTGCTGCTATGAACACTGTGGAGCAGCAAACAGAATCCCCGACATCCTGACAAAAAAAGCGCTGCTAAAATGCTAGTGCCCCCGACGTGTTGTAGTGGAAGCAGAAGTGATAGAGTCCGAATAGATACTTTTACATTATTGGAAGCATGGTTTTGGACGAGTTTGCCAATTTTATAGCAAGTTAAAAGATCAAGGGATCCATAGATATTGGAGGACTATCTTGAAGCCAATGAACCTACTACCAAGCTAAGCAAGAAGGAATGTCACGTGCACCCATGCACTATGGTATACCGTGACAATCTGGCTCATCAGTAGTACAAGAACATGTACGTAAGTAGTACATTTTTTAGGATATTTTACCATATAATGTGACCCTTTTGTGAGCCCCAGTTTGGGACATGTACCAGCTATGTAGGTCATTCTCCCAACCTTAGAGGTCTGTCATGCAGTGTCAGATCAATCCTCTTAACCCACTTTCGAGAATTAAGTAAGCCAGTCTTCATGTACATGTCATCTTTAGGTTAGTTGCATAGTAGATGTAGGGGCCAACCCTAAGGCTAGCACAAAGGTAGTCCCAAGGAGGGGCAACCTTGCAAGGGGTATTTAATACCCCTAGCCACCCTATATGCCCAGTCTCGGTAGCCCTTGAGGGGCTTGGGTAGTCTACCAACAGCTAATAGAAAAACCCATGCATAAAATGCTAATTTAAGCAACTATGGCACAAATATCAATAGGCCAACAACCCTTAAACCAGCCGACCAGTAGCCCCATGGACATATAAAAAAAGCGACTCAGCCTTAGTCCATAAATCATTAGAAAACAATTTAAGTTGCAAGCAAACAAGTCAAGCATGTGTGCTTAGGGCTTAGGCCCTAAACCTTTGTATACTTTCAGCATCCTTGTGTTTTTGGCCCAAGGAAACTTGAAGCTTAGTCTCTTCTAGAGTTATCAGGACACCAACCCTCGGTCTTGAGCTAGTGTATTCTCTTCCAAGATAGCTTCACAGTCGCATACAACTTATGCATAGTTTTGCCCAATGTTTGGTCGCTTTGTCCTTGGATTTGGCAAAATCAGCCAATCAATTTGTCAACTCAGTCTTGTGGAAACAATTCAACTTGTATTCAATTCTCCAGAATAAATAAAGCAAATACTCTTGCTTGTTGCAAGGGGGTCTTCAGTGGGTAATTTTAGACCCTATCTAGTGTCATCTTGACTACATTTTTCAAATTTATGTATGTTGTTTAAAGGATTGCTAAAGACTCACTAAACACAGGTTTAAAAAGGCCTTGTTGTTTCACACGGTCCTAGCTTGATGTATGCTACAAAGCCAGAACCTCAACGTCTGATACCATGTTGTGGTATGCAGAGGCGAAATCAGAGACAAGGAAAGAGAGAGAGAGAGAGAGAGAGAGAGAGAGAGAGAGAGAGAGAGAGAGAGAGAGCTTGTTGACAAGATTATCTTTTATTAAAACATGAATCTTTTACAATGGCAATAGCTAGCAAGAGAGTATAGTACAATTGTGCTAGGATTGGATGATGGAAGGGAATAGAGGAGGCCCCTTATATGGTGATGTAGAGAACCGACTAGTCGCCCATAAGAGCTAGCTGATAGCCTCATGACCTACTAAAAGAAGAAATAACGGATAAAAACCATTAAATGGGCAAAGCCTCAATACACTGATATGCACAATATTCTAGCAAATTTGACACTTAACCGTTGGCAAGACCAAGGTAATGGTCTTCCACACCTCCCCAGCCCATCTTCGAGATTGCTACTTTACATATAGAGGAGATCGAGTGGATATTGTTAGATCATATACATACCTTGGTGTAGTATTCAGTGATCTTGTCACGTCGTGCACATCTTTTGAGGTGTGAAGTGGAAATGCTTATTTCTTGTAGCCACCTAAAGGAAAAAAATAGAGGAAGATTATGGGCAATTTAGAGCCAATTTAGTAGCCCTATAGGTGTTGAGAGGTGCCCAAGATATGCACCAATGGTTGTGACATATTATGGACACAATATGAACATTTTATGACTTTTTTATGACTTTCGGTGGCCTAAAAGGGGTTGGCCGACCTGATTACGACTTGCTACTATCAAATCCCTATATAAAGGCATGTCATGGTCATTTATATTCATTCAAAGACAGATATTGTAGAGCCAAAGTCCAACGGCATGCAGTCTAATAGTTTGGATCAGCCAAGTATATCTCCAAATCAGTGTTTTCAATTAATGCACAATGGAGGATAGTAAGCATAAGTTCATTCATAGCATTCATAGTCTAGATCTACATTGGATGAAAATAATTGTAATTACTCATTCATTCAATAATATATAGCAAGATTAGGTTAGGTAAAGAGCCTCTCTTGTTAAATTTGCAACAATGTGATGAGCTATGGTGGATCAAATGCTAGAATCAACATCATTAACAAAGAGATTAGATGATGCTTAAGATAAGATTAGTGAGCAATTAATTGATAGCTTAATGTAGACATGGATAATCAAAAACCCGCAAATTCTCATTAGGCTAATGCCTCAATTTATAGAGTTTACATCCAAGCATCTAATCCCACTGATCTCTCCTTGATTCACTCCACCTCTTTGCTTGATTCTCTCCACCTCTTCCTAGAATATCTCCACACATCCTAAATCTTCTCATGCTACCCTTTATTCTCTCCTAGTAGACACTTCTCACCTTTTCACAGCTTCGCTCTCATTTACAGATTCTCTTTTACAGCCTCTTGCTCTAAGGGCTTGTTCTCGCACACACTCTATTCACTTGTATATTTCAACATCTCTCTTCTTCTACTCTCTACTTCTCTATGTCATAAGCATGTGATTAGCGTTAATATTTATTTCTTGTGTTAGTCATGCTATAGGTCCTAGCAACGACAACTCATATGCCAATTTGGCCTTTTAAAGACGTTAATATAACTTTCTTTCTTTCTCACTCACACACACACACTCACACATACCTCACCTCTCTCTCTCTCTCTCTCTCTCTCTCTCTCTCTCTCTCTTGTGGCATGTAGGAAGGCAGCATCGACCGACTAAGGCAACATGGACGAGCGATCTAAAGCACAGATGGCTCGTGCGATATCACAAGAGTCATTTATTTTGGGTTTTTTTAATACCAAAGGTCGTCGACACTTGTGAACTATCATCCTTTATGCGATGCTCTATAGTTTGCAAGCATCGTTTACAAGCATTGTATAAGAGACATCAAAACTAATGTAAAAAAGTAACGATCCATGTAATGGTCCATGCTTTTGTAAAAACTTGTCATTTCAAGTCCATCGCTGGGGGGGGAGAGAGGGTTATGTTGTAGTGAATCTTTCTCGAAATCCTTTTTTAGTTTTCATATGTGTGTGGGTTCTAAATCCTCTGCTAGGGTTTATGTTGTATGAATCTTTCTCAAAATCCTTTTTTTGTTTTTATATGTGTGTGTGGGTTCTGGATCCTCTGCCCGAGTCGTCCCCCGAATAAGATTTATAATAAATGTTATGTGTGTGTTTTTATCTTTGTGTGCTTTGAGTGAGTTATCTTTGATAACACTCCGCTAAAATTTCCTTATCAAAGTAAAGCAAAGATATCATTAGGAAAAATTTGGACTCAAATTGGGCCCTTTAAGGATTGCTACACATTCTCTCTCTGCAAAAGTGGGCTCATGGTGAATTGTTTGCAAATCAACTCAGAAGTGAGCAGAGTTTGGACATTTGGAATGTACTCTTCGAGACCTTTCCAATGATATATATAGCATGATAGGCAATCTTGCATATTCAAGACATTATGTGCCACGCCATAACCAAATTTGGAAACTTCTTAAATATGCAAGATTTTTCATAATGCTATATATCATTAAAAAGGTCTTGAATAGTACCTTGCAAATGTCCAAACTCTGCTCACTTTTGAGTTGATCCCACTTTTGCTAGGAGAGAATGTGTGGCAATCCTTAAAGGGCCCAATTTGAGTCCAAATTTCCCCTAATGTGTGATTAAAACCATGAAAATACATGGACAACTAACTCCCAATGCTACCTTGACCTCTGAATCTGAGTTGGGCCTATATGAACCTCTCAGCCAAGTATGATAAGCCTTGAGCCATGTTAGTGTTGGTGAGCCTTTGAACCTGTTGAGGCCAAGCCCACCAGCTGTTGAGGTAAGTTTACCAGCCTCTGAGAAAAGTTACAAAAGCCTCTAAGCCTGCACAACTAGAACCTACCAAGTGTAGACCAAAGTTGGAGCATGTGTATTCCTACCTACTGAAAGTTCCCCATCACACTTCACCTTCGCTTCTCCGAAGGGGTTGTGCGCTTTTGCCGCAGCTGGGGACTTGCCAAACACCGTATGCGAGCCACGAATGGCTACAAGCATACAACCAGGAAGGCAAGCTCAAACAAAATGCAAAAGGTGTGTCACTCATCGCTCAACCGCCGCCTTGAAGGATTCCCACGTCGCAGTGAAGAAGGAGCCGCCGTCACCGCTCTACCGCCTCTCTGCCGCCGCCGTGCCGCTACACAGTGCTCGATCGCTCTCTCACTCTCTCTCTCTCTCTCTCTCTCTCTCACGCAGGAGAAGGAAACCAAGGAGATAAGGCAAGAGCACTCTTGTATTCACAACACATGAGAATGAGGGTTTTAGGGTTACATTTGACTCTTATAGGTGACTTGGCCGTTCACACATGGGTGCCCATACATGGCCGGCCGATCCTAACCCTTACCTTGCAGATATTCAAGGTGCGCCTCTCATCGGCGATCACCCAATCCTTTTATCCTTAACATATGGTGCCGACAAGCTCGGCCCATGACTCAGAATATTTAAATTAATGACGTAAAACATAGTACGTCTCAATGTCCGTCATAGGTTAACATGCCCCCCTTCCTGATGTAGATTCCGTCCTCGGAAGCTATGGTATGGTAAGCTCGATAGGGTGGTTGTGGTGGACCGTCTGTAAAACAGGGAAGTAGAGTGAAAGTATGCTGGAATTCAAAAGATATAAAGTATATAAATTCAAGTATGTTAGACCACAATGGATGTTGCCCTATGAGAACTTAGTTTAAGGGTCACATGAATGAGCTAGTGTAGCAAATTAACAGGAGTTTAAAATTATTGAAAGTAAATCAAGAGTTAGCAAGGTGTCAAAGGTTAATCAAGGTTTATAACTGGCCTAAGTCAAGGAAAATAACCAAGCTTAATAAATAAACAGATGACCACACTGTGTCTACTCTAAGAACAAGTTAATACCACGAGCCTAGGGACACAAGAAACATCAGAGTTACAGGAACCTTTTGCCATTATTTCTTTATGCATGTGACAATTTTTACACACAATGGCGACCTTCCTAAGGCAAAACTAACATCGATCCTGGTACCATGTTTAACCCTATCCAGAAATTGCTAGATTTTTCCTTACCCTTTGAGGTAGTGAGACAGATTCCAGTGGTTTTGCCCTAGGAGGTGCAGTTATGCAGCAGGAAGGTCATGCAGTAGCCTATGAATCCAGAAAACTTAGAACGTATGAGAGGAATTATGGTGTCCATGACTTGGAGTTACTCTCAGTAGTTTATGCTCTAAAGTTGTGGAGACATTATCTCTTGGGACAGAGATTCACCTTGATGACCGATCATCAAAGTCTGAAGTGGATCTTCACCCAAAGGGATCTCAACATGCATCAAAGAAGGTGGATGCAGATCCTGCACGAATTTGACTTTGAGATAAAGTACCAACCAGGGAAGAAAATGTGGTAGCCGATGTGCTCAGTAGGAAAGCCTCCTTGCTTGCAATAACATTAGTGTCAAATCTATTAATTAGTGAAGCAAGAGAGAAGATCATGTAGGATAGATTCTTTGCCCCTATTGCTACCCTACTGATGCAGGAAAGTAAGACTCCTTAGGAAATGAGTGGAGTTTTTGGGTACAAATTGGACGAAGGACGCATGTATTACAATAATCGAATATGCATTCCTAAATGATGAGAAAACAAAGAAAAAAATTCTGAAAGAAATCCATGATAGCCCGATAGCTAGACATCCAAGGTTCATAAAGACCTACATGTCTGTAAAGAAGAGCTTCTTCTGGCCAGGACTCAAAAGGGATGTACTCAATCATGTACGTCAGTGCTTAACATGTCAAAGAGTCTAAGGCAGAAAGGGTGAAGATACCAGGAAAGCTGCATCCCTTAGACATTCCACACATGAAGTGGGAATGTATCAGTATGGATTACCATCAGTGCAATCAAGTTACAACTCCATTTTTGTGGTAGTTGACTGATTAACCAAGGTTGCCCATTTGACTCCAGTAAAAGAAACCTACTCTGTAGTGGATGCTGCCATAGTCTTCCTTAAGGAGATTTTTAAGCTGCATGGCTTACCCAGAAGAATAGTGAGCGACAGAGATTCTAAGTTCACATCAAGGTTCTGGACTTCATTCTTCGAAGCAGTGGGAACTTTCTTAGATCTCAGTACAGTTTATCATCCCGAGACAGATGGCCAGACTGAAAGAGTAAACCAAGAAATTCAAGATATTCTTTAGTCATGCTGACAGAGAACCCAAGAAATGTCTAAGCTACTTACATCTAGTGGAGTTTTCTTATAATGCCTCTTATCACCAAAGTATTGGAATGAGCCCATTCAAAGCTCTATACGGACAAGATTGCCTCACACTATTAACTTGGTCTGACCCATTGATCAGGATCGAGATGTCCAGACAGACGCTTGATGATATGGAGCAGCAAATTAAGGCAATCCACAAAGATATTAATGTTGCCTAGGACAGAAAAAAGTAGTATGCAGACAAGAAAAGAACGGAGAGAGTGGTCGAAGAATCAGATATGGTATTCATTCGTGTACGACCCAAGAGAAGTTCTTTATCTCTAGGGAAGTACAAAAAGCTGTCTCTAAGATATTGCGAGCCGTACGCCATTACTAAGAAAGTAGGAGATCTAGCTTATGAACTTCTTCTGCCTCCCCATCTCAAAGTACATAATGTATTCCATGTCAGCTTACTTAAAAGGTATGTACCTAGCCCGAGTCATGTGCTGGATAATGAACAGTTGACTTCTCAGACTCAAGGCTAGATGGAACTTCAACCCGAAGAAATCCTTGATGTTCGGGAGAAGGCTCTCAGGAGTAGAGTCCTTAGAGAGTATCTGGTCAAGTGTATTTCTAACCGTTAGAGGACACCACTTGGGAGAAAGAAGAAGAACTGATAAAGGACTACTCCCACTTTGTGAGATGAGGACATCTCGCACTTTTCAAGTGGGAGAGGATGTAAGGTTCCTATGTATAAGGTTCCTCCTCAGCCCTAAAATATGTATAGGCTCTCCTCTCAGTCCCCTGTAATCATCCCCTACTTCAGAATGCAAGAAAACATTATTTTTCCTTGTTTTTTTACCTAGAGAGAGAAAATGTTCTAGAGAGAGGTAATTCAATTTTGAGATATTTTTTGATACAAAGTTTCTCCTTATATTTAAGATGAATTCCTCTAAAACAGAAGCTCAAAATAAATTTTTCAATGTGCATTAAAAATTAATTGAATATGTGTATTAGAGACCTTAGCCTAAGGGTCCACGTTTTCAAAAAAAATTGATTAAGGTCCAAAGAGTGTTCTAAAGGGACAATAGGATTAATCCAAGTGTTTCAATAAGAAAAATGCAAAGAATAAAAGACAATCCCCCAAAAATGAGTAAATTCTCACATAAGATGAAGAGTTGACTAAGTACTGGGTTTATTAGTAAAAATAAATAAGGTTTATTAGTAAAAAAATAAATCTCTGACACCTCAATAAGGAGGGAGGGTTCTCATGAAGGAGGTGACTAAGTACTGGGTTTATTAGTAAAAACAAATAAGATTTATTAGTAAAAAATAAATCTCTGACACCTCAATAAGGAGAGAGGGTTCTCATGAAGGAGGTGAGTATTTCACATCATTACTCCACATTTTTAATTCAAAAAAATCTAATATTTTATCTCTTCTTCTTCAATAAAAAAAGTGAGGTAAACTGGTCCAAAACTTATCCAAAATGGATCAAACTGAAGCTGGAAGCCTCTAGATCCTAGTTGGACTTGGTTGGTGGACTCCCTCACCTTTAAATAGACCCTCATTCCTTTGTATTTTCATCTTTGTGTATTTACATGCCATTATAATCTTCAAATTAGTGTAATTTTATTATCCCTCTATTTTGCCTCTTCTTGGGAAGCTTTGGAGCTTCACTAATCTTCATCCTCTCTTGGAGATTACCCTCTCCATCTTGGTGGCCAAGCTTTCTCTCGGGGGCTTCACTTCTTTCTAAAGAATCAAGCCAAAAACCAAGGGTAAGCCTAAATCAATGGTGTTTTTCTATCTTTTTCAATGGTAAGCTTCTTCCCGACCTCTCTAATGCTTGGGAAGCATTTTAATCAATGCTTTTTTCTTAAAACCAAGCTTCTAGTGATTCATATTGTTTAAATGGTTTCATGCTAATCTTTTATACTTAAATATAATATTTTTGATTAGTAAATCTCTCTTTTACAAAGATTACTCATCTTTATGGATGAATCCTTCTTGGAGGGATGGATCTTAGTATTAATCTCATTTTCTTAATCAAAACTCTAGGCTGGACAAGCTCGAGATAGAGATTAAGCATTTTTATGATTTTTATTCTAATTAAAATGAGGATTAATTCCTTGAAGCTTGTTTATGATTAAGAAAATTCATATTAATTCATTTTAAGTTGAAAGAGAGTTATGCTAACATTTTTGTAAGTATTTTCATATAGGAATTATAAATGAGTATTTTTTTTAAAAAATAAACAAGAGGTTTAAACGTAATTATGCTTATATTTATACTTATGTATGCATAATAAATTTTTAGTTTAAAAAGAGGAAGTCTCACCATATTTCATAATTATGTATAAATATTTAGAAGTAGAAATTTTGAGAATTCTCAGAAAATGCAATGAAGCTATGGTAAAAAAATAAATAAATTTAATTATATGCATAAAATTGATAATGCAAAAAGAGGAATTCTCATCATATTCTATGCATAAGCATTTTAATGCTAAAAGAAGGATTTTGTTATAATTTTTAAAAATTCTTTTATAATATTTATGTATAAATGTTTAAATAGAGAAAATAAAAATTTTTGTTATATTTATTTTTAGTATGTGCATGCATAAAATTTTAGATACAAAAAGATAAATTTTTACGATATTCTATGCACAAACATTTTAATTATCAAACGAGGAATAATGGTCATATTGCAAAATAAGTATATTCATGGTATGTATATAATGAGTATTTCTATTTATTTATCAAAAAGAGAATTTTTTATCGTACATTTAATTAGAAAAATACATAAATTAAAATTGGTAACAAAATAGAAGGTTTCACCATATTTTACGTAAATAATTTAGGGTATGTCAATGCCGAGGTTCAAATAGAGAAAAGAAAATTTTAGTATAATTCTATATGAACATTTTAAATAAATGATATATATATATATATTCACGAAAAAGATTATTGAAAAAAGAAATATTCTTGTTAAATTCCATTATTTACAAATAGAATTATTTATAAGTCTATTATGTCAAAGAAAGAATGAATTTTCATAATTTTGGATTTTTACCATTATAATTAGAAATCATAGTTATTTTATCAAGTAAATAGGATAAAATAAGGACTATCTTACGCCAGAATGTTGGAGGAAGCATTTGGCTTATGGATTAATCTAAGGAGAGTTATGTTGCAATAACTGGAGGGGGAGTCATCGAAGAACATCTTTCGCGACAAAGTCTGCCAAAGTCTTGACCAGCCTTGGTATGGTTGAAAATGGTGCACTTCCGGTAGTACGGTGGGCGAGGGCCGATGAAGTGGTCCCTGAGTGAAGTACTAGGATACCTAAGGAGGATCCTAGAGGGTTCTGACCAGGCGATGCACGGGCGCGCGGCTGCTACTAGGACACCCATACGTATGTTGAGGAAGATATCATGGATGGCAAGAGAATTATTTAAGTGAACTACAAAACTATGAAATTGGATCTCGTTGGTTGACTAGCTATGGTCTTCAACAGAGAGTCCAGATGAGACTTGCTTGTAAAACAATGAAACTGGAACTTTGAGAATCATGATGGAAACACTATGGTTTTATTGCAATTCTATCTTGAAGATAGTTGAATATGAGAAAAGGCAATTTCATTACGTAAGTGGTGTGTTTGTTTAATGAAACTGCATGACTGCCGACTAGGGGACCTCGGAACTCTTTTCCCTGGTACCCAGGACAAACATAACCTAATTTTTATAAAAAGAGATCCCACCAATACAATGGTTGGGCGGTTGGCTAACTCATGGGCCAATTGGGTGGTTAGGTTGGATCGGTGGATTCCTATAACAAAATTCAGTTCGGTTTAAGTTACGATAGTTAAAGTAAGTCCCAGGAAGATTCTTGTTCTATGGGAAAGAATCAACGGGCGGCTGTGCCTCGCTTAAGGGAAAAAAAGCGATGATTTCTATGAACCAACTGTAAGTTCCTCCTTGATTCGGCCATGTAACCCACCACGGGTTCAGTTGGAATACAAAGGAGAGATAAGGCCCTTGACTACGTTAGAAGATTTTCTTGGAGGAATTGTCTATGCTTTTTGGGCGAGGGAAGTTTTTTCCGGGTTCGGTTTTGGAAGAACTGCTGGATTAGTCTCTTGTCCGGATTAGTCTCTTGTCCGGACATTCGTGGGGAGAAGGCCCTGAGTGGGAAGCTCTGCCTCTGCGCAAGGTTGCTACTTCCGTTGCCAGCACTCAAGAGTTTGATGCACAGAGGGGGTAGGGGTCTCACAAAGAAGAAGAAGAACAGGAGGAGGAGGAACACATTCTCCTTTTTCTTTATCATCTTAACATGTATGTGAACAATAATAAGATGATGATGAATTTTTCACTTTCTCTTTCTTTTATTTCTTCTTCTGATTAGTAAAATGCTCCTTATAGCTACATATAACTCAAACAAAGAGATAAAGAATTAGGGACCATTTACTTTGTTTTTTAAATTTGTAAAAAATTATCTTCATGCTTTGGATATAAATATTCTCTCCTAATGGATTAATCCATGAATCTAATTATTACCAATTTTGAAAAACCAATGTGATACAATAGGTATGCTGCCCAGAAGTTGACAACCTCTCAGAAACTAAAAACATCAACAAATATTATACTGCCCCAAGAAAACTAAGACCTTAAGTTAAATATAAGGTGATATTATATTGATGTTCTACCATTCTATAGTGTAGCATATTCAAACGGCACATTATGGTGACCCTTTTATTTCATACCAGTGTATCTCTTATTTTTCCCATACTTGTAAAGTGAGAAAATTAGTGTATGTAGAAATATGATAAATGTATAGATATGATGGAAATTTATGATATAGATGTATAGATTAATACACATGGTTTGGGTTATTGTGTAAATCCATGAACAATGTGTGTGTGTGTGTGTGTGTGTGAGAGAGAGAGAGAGAGAGAGAGAGAGAGAGAGAGAGAGAGAGAGTAATATCCATCTTTTATTCTTCAAAGTAATTTTGAGGTGCATTATCATATACAAGTTTACACAAACAAGTATTTTGTTAAAACAATTATGTTGGAAATGAGTGGTAAAATAAGTGTTGATTGGTTATCAAATGGACAAACAATTATGTTGGAAATGAGTGGTAAAAGGACCCTTGATTTGGAAACTACAATAAAGTAGCCATTTTAATAGGTTTTGATGCTTCAAATTCCATGGATGTCATAAATTAATAACCATTGAGTGTTGTCTAGATGGTAATATAATAATGGCTATGAGACAATGCTTTATACACATGCATTATTGTGGGTCTTTTGTGATATCACCAAGGCGTAGACAATAAGTGGATCTATGTGAACAAATGAGACAAAGTGTCTTATATTCAAAGGACAAAAATCTATGTAGCAATCTTAGTTAAGATTTTGTGATAATCGAGTCAATGTTTGTGATACACATGTTAGTTTTACTACCCTAAGTTATTAAACATCAACAAATAAGTCTATAAAATTTATCACAATGGAGAACTTTCTATTTGAAAAATTCAGACATGCATTGTTACAAAGCATACAATATATGAAAAGAAAATGTTTATTGCATATAGCCGCAAACTGAAAAAAAACCTATTTGTAAAGGTCATATTAATTGTTATAATATAGTATATCCCTTTTAGGTGGATTTTTATGTATTCCTCCTAATATTTTCTTAGGATCAGAGCTTTTGCGTACAAAGTGCTTACATATTAATAGTCGCACACTCACCTTTTGTTCCCACTTTTTTTTGCATGTTGCTTTCTAGCATTAGGATATAGGGCAATCTAGGAGATCATAGCACTTGAAACTAAGAAAATCAAAGTATATCTTACTGAAGAGGATGCTGATATTTAATGGGTGCACATTTCTGTAGAAGGTCCTCTTGTGATTTTTTAGTTTGTATGTGGTGGCCAAAGGAGGCATTATTACATCACTACACAAGAGCAATCAAGTGTTCCAATACTGGAGTACTATAAGGACTCATATTGTTTGAAATGAAAGTTGCCAGAGACACAAGACTACCTTGTTGGGAGTAGGTTGTCATGTGGAAATTGATTGCAAATGAGAGTTTCTTTAGAATGGTTTTGGTTACTCCATGTAATGAAATTATTTCATTGCTATACTAACACTAGCATGTCTTGAATACATGAAGATCAAATCATAAAACATGCATTGAAATAACGAGAGCTATTTTTCATTGCATACATGGATGATTTGTGACCGGCTAGATTACCCTTCAAAATGGCAAGTTTAAAATATGGTATGAAAACTAACAAACGACAATCGTTCTTGCATACATGTGAACATTACAAATCATGTAGAGGCATATCTTTTATAGGTCCAGAGAAGGTGTTGGTGGGGATGATCTAAATTTGAAAATCAAAGAAGAAATTTTTCAAATTTATTAAGTATGACTGGAATAAGCACTTGTCCGTTACATGCACTAGTGGGCTTACCCGTGCTTCACACGTAGGTAATTCCCAGCTTCATATTTTTCAAATTCCTAGAGTAATAGGAGCGTGCCCCTCCTCGAACCTCCAAACTATACCCGAACCTCCAAATTCTTGCCACGTGGACGTAGCTTCATGAAACTTTTCCTTTATATAATATATATAGAGATGTATAAATAGAATCCCGAAACACTAGTTGTGCGTGAAACAGAAATACATTGACATCCTTTTGCTAACTCGTAGGGGCCTCAAAGTAAAAGATTAATATTACCTATAGTGCCAACATGCCCTTGTGTTTGGGAAAGGGTTGCCTCAGCTTATATGTAAGCTAGATAAAAATTCAAAATGGCAGGATAAGAATTTATCCAACATCGATTCGGAGGATTTAAAAAAGTATCCATGGTGTCTGCGTTTTTTTTTGGGGCAAAATGTCAATCTTTTTTTTTTCTCTGAGTTGCCCAGTTTGGTCAAATGAAGAAGGTGTCTAACATTAAGTATTAAGGTCATGATTGATAAGATCCAATGTTTTTTTTTTCACGAGTAAAGAAGGAGCACACCTTTCTGAAGTGGCCAGAATCGAACCCGGGAGGGAAAAAGGGCCCCAGTTATTGTCACCACCCCTTTTCCAGAGGCACTGGTGTGCATCTTCGGTTGCGCAATAGGTTAATAATTTTTTGCAGTTAATTTAATCGCCGAGACGCGAGCCCCTAGGGCACCGTCGATCAATAGAAGGAGGACCAACACTTCTTTCTGAAGATTCCAAATCGGGGGTGGTTCTGAGTTGTGCTTCTCGACCAGATCGTTCACTGACGAGAGAGCGAGAGAGAGAGAGAGAGCTCTAGAGACTCGAGAGGGAGAGATTGATCATGGGTCAAATCCTGAAATCGTATCTCGTGCCGCGAGCTCTCTCCTTCCCGAGGTGAGCGTGTCCCTCCATCCCAGGAGTGATTAAGAAGAAAAGAAATGTAACCTTAGTTAGTGCCTTCACAAAATCTAGTGTGAGGAGGAGGGAAGACGAGGAGACGCGCAGGGGGGAAGGTGGAGAGGCGGGGGAGAGAAATGATGGGGTTGGGTGGTGCCAGGCGGTCACGGGTGCAACTTGCGAGACATAATATAAAATCATTTTTGCCCAGACGCCGATACGAAAAGGATGGGACCTTAGGTACGGGAAAAATGAACGTCCTGAGAAACGTACAAACCCACACAAGCTCCGCGGAGTGGTCGTCCGGAATGCCATGGAGCCATGTGCACTCTTAAACATGAGTATTTACTCGCTTATCCGCAATTAAGGTCTTACATACCTCCAGTCTACGACTCTGACGACATACCCTTAGGTATTCACTCACTAAAGAAAGAAAGAAAATAAAAGGGGAAAAAAAGCTGAGAAGGAGGAGCTCTCTCCCCCCCATTCTCATGCTCAGGAAGGGCTTAGGATGCATTTCAGCCGTGTACATTTGTCTTATTGACACATGTAGGGGTGAGATCGCTTTAAAAAATGCCCCCTACATATGCCCCCTACTACATGTGGCTTGATCTCACCCTGACACACAACTACATGTGGCTTGATCTCACCCTGACACACATGTCAGGGTGAGATCAAGCCACATGTAGTAGGGGACATGTAGGGGGCATTTTTTAAAGCGATCTCACCCCTACATGTGTGAAAAAAAGACAAAATGAGCCCATTGAAATGTAAATGCTTGGGAAGTCTTGCCCTCCCTCCCCAAAATCTTCGTGTCTATCAAGGAAAAGAGTGAGATCTCTTCCTGCCATTCTCATGGACATGGAGTCTCCGCAAGACAATACGGAGATCTCTTCCTGCCCATTCTCATGGACATGGATCTCCTTGCCCATCCGAGACAAGATGGTGAGCTTGTAAACACCCTTAGTCTACATTGCCGGGAAGGGTGGTGGGCACCTCCTTGGTTGACATGCATGTTGCTAAAGCCACAAATTTCTATCACCTTCTTGATATTTGGGACGGCCAATGTAAAAAGATAGATAGCTCTAGTACATGCCCGAGTCCTCGGCTTGATTATTGCCATAAGAAAGGAGCGAAATCATCTCTAAGAGTGGAGATGACGAAGCTAATGACAAAAGCGTTTCCCTGTTTGAGTCTCAAAACAAGCTTGCTCATTTCTGACCCCAACTCGAAAAAAAAACAAAAAGGTTGCCTTGCTTGTCAAATATGGATTTTTTAAAAGAAAAGAAATGTAAATTTTAGCGTATTATTTTTGTGTGTTTAAAAAACTTGCTTGTACAAAATGTTGGAATTGGGTAAGCATGGGAAAAACAATCTAAAAAACCAACCTTATGTCTGATGCATATCATTCTTTTCACATCTTTGTAGAAAATTACTTTTTAGCTTGCTACGTGGAAATTTTTTTTGAGTGCACCCTTTTGTGAATGTTCCTTACAAGCAAGGTTGCTTTTTTAGAGGCATCATACCTTTTTTTGGGCATTTTGCTAGTAGAATACAGCCTATAGTTTTTGGTCACTGTAAAAAAAAAAAAGCAAAATATGAAAACATAAGCATTGTTGATACCCAACACATCATTATGAAAGGCGATCTAGCCCGTCCTTGCTTTTGCAAGAAGTTGCAACCAAGGTCTACTTTTGACGTATGAGATACCCTAAATTTTGAAAACCTTAAAAAATATTTTTAGATTTGAAAACCTTGAAAAAAAAAATAGGGGCTTTACACACTTCTCTTAGTCACGGTCCACGGAGTTCTCCTTGAAAAGTGCTTTTTGGGGGGACATTTTCTCTGGCCAAGCTCGTGGATGGATCATGGGAGTCTGAGTCATCCATCTCCTAGAATACACGTGAATTTAGGAGTATTGCTGGCCCATTTCGTTTTTTTTGTGCGTACCCAAAAAACGGGCATGATGGCTTCAAAGTTCAAACTTGCTTGCAACGAAAGAAGCCCATCCACCTTGGTCCTTTATCCGCCTCCTACCTATCATCTATGCCGGCAGTGGCGGTGGGCGGACTTCGCGAACCTTAGCATTTACATAGCCAAGTAAATAGTCTGCAGAGTAGTTTCTGGCACTATTATAAGTTTACCTAGCCTTGAATTTAAAGATTCATTTTTTTAAATTTTAGTTACAAAACCGGTTAATTTATAATTTTTCCAAACTGGTTTTTAAAAAAGAAAAAAAGAAAAAAAAATGTTTATTTCCAACACTGGCCCAGACTCCACTACCCAAAAGTCACAAAGGGGCCCACAAAACCCTAATCAGCAAAGCATTGAGAGTTGAAAAACCAGCGGTCTAGCAGCATTCAAAGTTTCAATCCAGCTGCATTTGATAGGCCCAGTCGGTTGGCTTGCTCTCCAATCCCGAGGTCCTCAGTGGCAAGACGAGAGTTACACACACAGAGCGAGCGAGATCACTCACTGAATGCGACCCGCCTAGCCGCCCGCTCCACGCATTCCCCATTCATTGTCTGCTGAGGGCTTGCTCGGTGAGTCGGTGACCTTTCTAGTTGGACTATTTCTCTTAAACTTCTTCATTTACGGTGGTTAATTCAATCTATAGCCAGTCAAACCGCCCTACATGCGCAATTACTCGTATCAGCTGTCCTTTGTACCCGAACCTCTTGGCTGTGTGTGTATACGTGCGATGGTGCGGGTGTGTGTCATCATATTACAAGGCCTTGCGTTGGTAGGGCCATCCCGGCCATGCCATGGCAAGAGAGAGAGAGAGAGAGAGAGATGTGGCAGTGTAGCACATGTTTTAGCATTGGCAGGGCATGGCAAGAGGGAGAGAACCGTACACGTTTATGCAACCTCCACTCAAAGCTTGCTCTGTCAGTGCTTAATCAACCAACGCCACCACCTTAGAGCCTTGCGAATCCCAGTTTATTAGCGCTAGTAACTGCTTCACTCTTCCCCACCACTGCCTGCTGGCCTTCTCGACTTTTTCGTAGAAGTCACACCCTCCCACTATCTGCACGCTATCCATACCCGTTGTCCTCTTACTTTCAAGCACCTGCTGCTCCTTTGTTTGCGACCTTGAGAAATTATACTCTTAGCTTGTCCACTCATGATGGCTTTCCTGCCCACGGCTGCTACTGCACCGAAACCCTACTTTCCTATCGTCTGCCATAGATGCGTTAGATAAACCCTTCTGCCCAGACTTTCTTCAATGCAGTGTTTATCCCCTTCGGTTTATGCAGTGTACACTCTCAGCAACTGCAGCAACCACTTGGCAAATTCAGCGGCTAATGATGATCTACCTCTTAATTGGGCGACGTTAGACGGCAATATTTCGGGTTCACCCTAGGTCATAAAGGTGCAGAGAAAACCTGCATAGTTCATCATCATCCTGTAGTTCCATCATCGCCGACCCATATTGCTTCTGTACATGTTCTGTAAGTAATCTCTCTTGTTTAACTTGACAATAAGCATCCATTTTGTTGTCTGAGTTCTTTGCCAGGCAAATCATTCAAAAATCGGGGCTTGCCCACTGCGAGACGCCAAAGCCCAGTCTAGAAGCATACTAATAACATCGTACTGGTTGTTAGTTGTGAGGCTGCAAAGGGCCACAACTTCGTGAATGATCGACCACGAGCAAGGGGGTGCGATATCTCATGATCGTTCCAGAAGTACATGGAGCTGGGCAAACATCAAGTTCTAGTTAGAATGCAATCAAACTACATGGGCGAGGCTACTGCTCCCTTCGGTTCGATGATGGCACTCATGACTGAAGAGCAAGAAGAAGCAGAGGGAGGAAAGGATCATCAGCAAGGACCAGCCAATTTCATGTATTACAACACACCGCCTTTGCAGGAGTACGTCAATTCAGCCTCTCTTTTCCAAGTTGCTTTTCACGACCATTCACGCATGGCACAGGAACAGTCCTACGATCTAGTGATCCCAGTGCAAGGCCAACAGTACAGACAGCTCGCTCAAGAGATATCTGACCAGGCAGCTTCAATTGCTGACCATGAGGGAAAATGTGAGCTGCACAGCAGCACTATTAAGCCAGAAGTACAGCTCGATCACGTTAGCAGTACTCGAACATACTCGCAACCCTCTTCGTTAACGCACGAAACCAGGGCATCTCCAACCTCCTTAGATATGGAGAGCTCATGTGGGAAGACGGCCTCGGAGAATGAACTCATTAAGGATAAGATAATCGCGCATCCGAATTATCATAGACTTGTTATCGCCTACATGAATTGCCGCAAGGTAATATAAGCTTTCTCCTTATCACACGAATTTACTCACTTCGTGCTTATAATCAAGCAAATACCAATTGATTTCTTGCTTTTCTGTTGCAGGTCGGTGCACCCCCGGATGTTGCCAGAAAGTTGGACGAGCTAAGCAAGGACTATGAAAATCTCCAGCCTCTAAGAGCATCCAGTGCCAACGAAGCAGATCCGGAGCTGGATCAATTTATGGTAAAGTAATCGTTTTGCTATTGCTATGTCGGCAAGGCGTAACTGTCGCTGGATTGTCATTTGAGGAGTCAGAGTTTTGGAATACAGGACACCTATTGCCATGTGCTGCAGCAGTACCATGAGGAGCTTACGAGGCCGTTCAATGAAGCCATGGAGTTCCTACAAAAGGTTGAGCTGCAAATTAACAATATGAGCAAAGGCAACGTACGATTATCTCAGCTAGGTTCTCCTTCTCTCTCTCTCTCTCTCTCTCTCTCTCTCTCTCGCTCGCTCGCTCTCGTTCTTTGTTGCTGTTAAATGTTGAGTGTCGACTACCGAAATCGCACTATCATCAGTTGCTCAGAGAAGACGTCATGGTCGACTCTAAGCAAGAAAACAAATATATAGCTTTCATCGTCATCATATCGCTACGAAACGCATCGATTGTGTAGCAACTTCTCGAGACTTATTTGCTTGTTTTCAAAGTCGTGGTATGCTAGGAAGATTTGGGTCGAGCAGATCGACAATGTCTCCTCCCACACATTATAGGGTGGAAAGCGTTAGCTTTCACATCGAGGTAAGATGTGATCAACTAGTACTTGCAGCCTCTAGATGGCGCTCACACATATTCACCACATCAGTTTGCCGTGCAGAAGTCGCAAGCTTGAACCCTTTTCCCAACTTCCAAGTTTGTTTCTTTAAGCGAGATGGTGTTCATAGAGGCAGGTTTTAGAGGCGGTTAACGTATATTGAAGGCAACGAAGTATCGTGATTTGCAAACCTTAACACTGTAATTACCTTATTCTTGGGATATTAAAAGTTTATGGCTTTCCTTTTCGATGGACCTGGGGATTAAGGCTTTCTGTTGAGGCTTCACTTAATTGCAAATTTAGAAGGAAAAAGCTGATAGTTAATCAGATTTCCACTGCCTATCCCATTATTACTAGTCGAAATCCCTCTTGGCCCTAGATTGTCATTGGAGTTGCTTTGTGGCCTCAAATGTACCACATTTGGGTAGGAGGAGATCATGCCAACTCTTAAGTGGGTTACCAAGATCCTCCTCATCGGATAAAAAGCAATGAAGCCATCTTGAAAAAGTACATTATGCTCTGTGTGTGTCTCCAAATCGCTCTACCAATTATGCCTACCTTTGCATAAGGTGACTTCATTTGCTGTTAGCTAGAAGCAATTCTTAGCAACGTGTTTTTTAACTTTTAATACTGTTTAAATAGTTAATTAAAAAAACCACTTTGATCTCTTCACTCTCTTTTCTTGCTCGTGTTGTTGCTCTCCATATCTCCGTCCAGAGTAAATCAATTTAAATATTTTGTTGCTCTCCATATCTCCGTCCAGAGTAAATCAATTTAAATATATTCTCCTCCAAGAAGGAAGGTCTTTTGAAAAGATTATTCTCTTGTTTTATAGAAAAGAATAAGTATAATTTAAAATAACTAGTAGCTTTTAAGAATTTGATCACGAGACCACATGTGCGGTAGAGTTCTGAAGCTCCTTCAAACACCTTTGATGATCCAATTTAAGCTTCCCTCTTCATGCTAATAATCTTATACAATCACGCAACAATGATTGTATAATTAATTAGAAGCCTATAACTATCAAAAACCTAATATAATCGTAATTATCCAAACGCCCACAGAGGTAAAAATCACCAAAATGAGGTGTTTAAATCCAAGTCTATGACCTTTACGTACATATCGAAAGTATAATATAGTCATCCAAAGTCACCCATCAATACATATCATAATCATCTAATATTAAATATAGATCACAACAATTAACCGAACCATAGTTCATATCATACGTTTCGTTTGAGTTTGGGGCTATATATGCATGTGGGAGTAGGGAATTAAAAAAATATTTTGATAATTTGATACTTGTAGATAAAATTTGGAGGTCAAAACTTGAGGCTGAAAGTTGAAGGCTGAAAACTTGAATGGTCCTAGTACATACTATGTACTATATGGACTAATAAGTATGTGCAATACATTGGTACAACGTAGGGCTTTTTCATAGTGTAGTGTCCACTGTCCAACTTGAGGTCTAGGTTCTTTTGTAGTGCAAGCCTAGTATCTACTCAGTGCAGAAAAGCCATGGTGTCACTTCAACAAAAAAAGTCTCAAATTTTATAATTAAGAAAAAAGAGCAAGAATGATAAGTCAGTTTCATACAGTGTTTTACCATATGTTAGCAAACATTTGCTTCACCAATCATACTAGTATGATATAAACTATGATCGAAAGCATTGGATAGTTAGAGTAAAAGTAAAAAGTATGAATATAGAGTTCAATTTTAAATAAGGGCTCATGTTGATTGCTCATCGCACAGTTCCACCTTTACTTTGGACATGGCTTGTCCAAGTTTGTCGTTCACAAGCATGGCCAAAACAATTGGGTTTTACAAGAAGGGTATATCCAAAGTTATATTGAAATTGGACGACTCAAGGATTTTTGCTCGATGAGCTTTGTGTGAAGCTTGTTGGTTTGAATCACAATCCAAAATCTAAATAAACTTTCAAACCAAGTATCTACATTATAAGATCAAGCGTTTGACAAGCAATTAGAGACATGAATGAGCATGTATGTACTTTGACTTTTTCTCCAAAGATGCATAAAATTCAAAAGAATAAGTACCTTAAAATAAATCAATATATTATGTTTTCATATAATGCTCTTGGCTCTCTTTGTATTGTTTCCACTTGTAAGTTGCATTGGACATAATTCTCATAGATCACATTAGAACATAGTTGAAGTGTTACTTGAAATTCTTCGAACAATCATAGGTCATTTTTTAATAACACATTGTGCTTAATAGTCGATCTTATTTTAAGATATTTTTAGTGAATATGTATTCTTTTTTCAATATGATTAATTTGTGGATATCCAATTATTATAACTTGATAAAAGTTTAAATAATAATAATAATTTAAAACATTTTATAAGAAACTTTGAATGCTCACAACATTATCAATTTTATGAGAATCTCAGTAAGTTTAGTTTAGTAATCTTTGTATAATTTATGTTTCTTTGAAGTAAGATCTGTTTCTTGTCTCACTTCTCTTCATGTATTTAGTTGCAATATTAGAGATATTATCATCAAAGCTAGTATTACTCTTTCAATATCTTGAGCTTTAAATCACAAAACTCATTAAGGATCTAAAAAGCTCTTATTAGTGTAATCTCTTTCAAATCTCATTAAACTAGATAATTAAATGAACCCGTGTAATGGCAACAAAAGCATAAATTATGTCTTTTATAGATCAAGGCTAGCTTAGTAGGTTTTTTAAACTCTAGCAAAGAAAATATAAAAACTTATTTAACTTAATTTAGACAACTCAATCTAAAAGAAAGTTTCAGCCTTGTAGTTTTTCTATAGATATTGATTTAGAGAAGACTACAATGTGAATAAATTCTCAAGAAGACATCTTAATTAGACTAGACATCTTAATTAGACTTACCTAGCTTGAATCTTCAAGCATTTTTCATCAATAATTGAGTTTTCTAAAGATCTTATAATTTGATTTATGAGGTTGATCGAATAAACCTTGCTTTGATACCAATCAAAATGTTCTTCTAGATATATATGATCTAATTAAAATATCTCTTATATTTCTTGCTAAAATTTTAAGCGCACAAAAAATTGAATCACATATCATATCATTAATTAAAAGTCTATGATTAAGCCAATGAGGTGATTGTTCATGTGGTGAAGATATTTGTCTAGGACCAAGAGGTCTTAGGTTTAAAACTCCTCTTGGTGCTTTCTCGACGGTATTTTCTACGGGCGGATAATCAGATAGGTGTCTATAGGCAATAAAAAATGAATAATTACGAGAGAACCTTGTGCATAAGGTTAATTTAAAAAAGATTCCATAACTAATACTTGCATGAAAATGTTCATCATTATCTTGGTTTGAAACTTCTCATTTGCATTTTGTAAGGTTAAAAAAAGGGATCACGATCAACCCATCTAAGCTTTTATCAAAACCCTCTCATGTGACATGTCATTGGAAAGCTCTTGAAGAGTACAATCTAAATTCATGATCTTCAATAAATTTGTGGTTGGGATGCTTAAGATGCAGTAAAGATTATATTGACAAGATTTTCAAAGTATGGGAGTTTTAAAAAATTCTCTAACATTGACTTATTTGGTGAGAGGAAATAGTATTATTGGTTGCATGGTATCTCTTTATTTGATGAGAGGAAATAGTATGTTTTATATTGAGTTTTCATTTTTCTTTCAATATTTTTTTTGTTCTTATGAAACAAGTACATAGCGAAAAGACATTTTTATAATTCATAAATATTTTATAATTTTTAAACATGACACTCGTTTATCTTGTTAGATTACCAAACTAGTGTTAAAAGGTGAGATCAAAGGTGAGATCCATAGACGAGAATAATGTGTCTTGCCTTGTGTAGATAGCCAGTAGCTTTACAGATAGCAGTTTAGCGGATGGTAGAGTGCAACCAAAACTAGCAACAATCTATCCATGGTAGCTTAAAAAGTCGTAACCTCTTGTCAACTTGATTGTGCATAGCGGAGAAGAAGAGAAGAGAAGATCATAGCTCAGAATTGTGTAGAAGTCTTTTATATATAAACGTAGTCGCTTTGCTCATTAATAGGGTGTTAAGTCATACAATGGTGATTCGATGTAGTATTAATGCTTCTCTTTATCTCCTTGCTTAACAAGGAGTAATAGTAGCAGCGAGGGAGAGAGAGACTCTCCACAAGGTGTTCCGTTATTTTTAAATGGCAAGCTTTGATCAACGTACCAAGCTCGTAAACATAAGCTCCATAATTTGAAAACAATTTAGGTGTCATGAATTTATTCTATATCCATGTATGTTATGTATTTATATGGTGTATTGTCCTCATCATATAGAGTATATTAAATTATGTATCGGCCTTGAACTATGTGGGTGCACGGGTCACATGAGTTCATTGTGATGAGTTGACATGACCACCAAATTGTGAGGGTGATAAGAGTTTGTCATTTCTTGATTGTGCCAGGGATCATGTGTGTCTTATTAACTTTTAGAGTGGATATTGAAAATAAAATCTTAATATGAGTGTATTCATTTGTATATATCGTGTATGTGTGCAAAGTTAGAATGCTATGAGTGGATGAATGCTTTGAGAGCAACCAAGGTGTATAAGTGATTGGTGAGTTTGAGAGTGTGACTAGGATAGATAAGAGTAACATGAGGGATGAGATTGAATGATTGTAAGTTGTGATATGGGGATAACTCTTTTTTATTATGTTTTACATAGTCTTATCTTTTGTGAGTGAGTATTTTTATTATGATTAAGATTAGTTATATCATATTGTATGTACTGAATAGTACGATAGCAACTATGCATACTATACAACTAGATTATATCTAAAAGTTGATATTCAACATTTTAAATTTGAAATCTACTTACTATTAATAAATTTATCTAGAGTATTGATATCCTTTCTAATATTAAACTTTATCCAAATAAAAGCATACAAGAATGATATTTGTACAAATCTAAGGTCTTTTCATATAGGCATTTGATAGTGTTAGCACATAACTTTGAAAAGGAGTTTGGATGATTATGGAAAAAGAAAAAAAACAAGGTTGACTTATGTTTTTAATGATTTATTAGAAAATTGTACTAGAGTTGAAGTTTTACTTTGATCTTTTTTAAGCTATTAATAAAGAATTTTAACTAAACTTCATTTGATTAAAAGAATACAAGAATTAGTATAAATCTAAAATCGTTTTATATAGACATTTGATAGTGTCAACACAAAACTTTCTACAAAGAAGTTTGGGTGATGATGGAAAAAGAAAATAAAGCAAGATCGACTCGTATGTTTTCAATGCTTAGTTAGAAAATTTTATTAAAGTTTGAGATTTACTTTAATTTTTTTAAAGATATCAATTAAGAATTTTAATCAAACTATCTCAGTTCAATAGTTTTATTTTCTCAATTATTATAATAGTTAAAGTGAGCTTGAAATATATAATATTACACTTTTTGAATCAAGGTTAACAATAGATTCTTTGTTTTAATATTTAATAATAAGTATTAATTAGATTATTCTTGAGCCTTGATCTTAGCATGTGCATGTCTTTTAGATTCTTGATAGGTTTTTTTGCATTTTGTTTGTGGCAATCCAAGTTGGTGAAATGCTTACACAATGATATGTTCAAATCAAATAGCTTTTTTAAATAAATTTATTATTTTATCTAATTTCTCTCATGAGTAAAAAGTTAAAAATAAAGAGATGTGATTAGCTCTATATAAATTCATTGATATATATTTAGATTGTATTTGGATGGTTTACTTTTGTTTAATGTATCATGTGAATTCTTATAATGTTCATTTGACATGACATATATGATGTGATATAGTGGAAGTCTTCATGTCTTAATTACACTCTCTAAACATCATGTAGGAACTTTAACACAAAACGCATGAAAGAGATTGGTTTTTTAGTACATGCATTATGCACTTAAAAAGATAACATACATTCTTAGCCAATGGTCTTTCAAAATATGACTAATATATGATCAATCTCCAAAAGGGAGAGATCATTATGAATGAATGTTAGCCTAGCTATATATAGATTCTTGCATAAGTCGATCAGTCTTACTAGTATGAGTCACCATCTTGAACAAATAAAATGCTAGTCGATTATATCAAATGTTGGTCGGTCTATTGTAAAAGCTAAAAAAATTTATGTCTAAATCAAGGATTAACTATGAGATTAGATATAACTATGTGTGTGTACGTGACATTTCCTCTTGGTAAACTTGATGATGGGTTGAAAACCTGTTATTTATCTTTGTGTACTTTTGATTTTTAACTTGAATTGCTTTTTCTTTTGATACTTTGATTGAAAACTCTATTTCTCAGATCCAGTGGAAGTTCGGTATATGTTCATTTGACATGACATATATGATGTGATATAGTGGAAGCCTTCATGTCTTAATTACACTCTCTAAACATCATGTAGAAACTTTAACACAAAACGCATGAAAGAGATTGGTTTTTTAGTATATACATTATGCACTTAAAAAAGATTACATTCTTAGTCAATGGTCTTTTAAAATATGATTAATATATGATCAATCTCCAAAAGGGAGAGATCATTATGAATGAATGTTAGCCTAGCTATATATAGATTCTTGCACAAGTCGATCAGTCTTACTAGTTTGGGTCACCATCTTGAACAAATAAAATGCTAGTCGATTATATCAAATGTTGGTCGGTCTATTGTAAAAGCTAAAAAAATTTATGTCTAAATCAAGGATTAACTATGAGATTAGATATAACTATGTGTGTGTACGTGACATTTCCTAGTCGATTATATCAAATGTTGGTCGGTCTATTGTAAAAGCTAAAAAAATTTATGTCTAAATCAAGGATTAACTATGAGATTAGATATAACTATGTGTGTGTACGTGACATTTCCTCTTGTTAAACTTGATGATGGGTTGGAAACCTATTATCTATCTTCTTATACTTTTGATTTTTAACTTGGATTGCTTTTTCTTTTGATACTTTGATTGAAATCTCTACTTCTCAGATTCAGTGGAAGTTTGGTTAAGAACATTGAATCTCATTTCAATGTTGTTTTTCTTTTCTTGCAAATGATTGACTTTTGATTGAGGTTGATTAAGGCACCTAATTGAGGTTGTATCTCTTGTTCTTCGAAAGACATTGAGGCACTGCTTTGAGGACCTAACTTTCATGGGCTAAATGTTGAGGATTAGTCTAATGTATGCATGATCTTTTTGATGCTTCTTAATTGCATGCATCTACGTTACTTGGACTTGTATATTCCTTATGACAATGTCCTTGAAAACTACGACAATGTCTTTGTGGTATAAGTATAGAGATTATGGGTTTAGAAATGTACTTGTTACGCTTGTCAAGAAGGGTCTTCAGAAAGAATAAGCAATGCTGTTCTTGTACCCTTTCAAAGAGAGTTTCTAAACTCTGTTGTAACGTGAAATCATATTTATCTTGCATAGAGGAACGGTCCATTGCTTTAAGCTACAATCGTATAAACAAATAAACATTGATTTTATGTTGTGATAAGGTAACCTTTTTTCTTCAAAAGATAAGATATAATTTAAGGTAACATACTTATAAAGATTGCTAGGATATCTACTCCTCCTTAATATGCCATCTATCGGTGCATAAACATAAATATTAAAAACTCTGTGACGTGCATCTCGCACTTAGATGCCACGTAGACATATCTGTACAGAAGGTGCAGGACTTGGGATGGTAAACTGGTCCCATGTGAGCCCAATCCGAGACGAGTCAGCCAGGGATCCATCCTAGTCGTTTGAGGTTAGGTGTGCATTGTCTTGCACAAGAGTCCAAGGTCAGGTGTGCACTGTCATGCACATGAAACAGTGCCAGTCTACGTTGCGTCTCCCTTTGGAATGATGTCAGTGATTTTGTGTATCTAGTATGGTACCGGATGCTAGATCATTGTGTAGATAGTAAGGGTTTGCTTTTAGGAATAGGGGCCAGTCCATAGAGCTACCCCAAGTCTTAGTGTGGACATGGGGATAGTGTGAAAACACCCCCATGAGGGATAGGAAGGCATTGGCTGAATCCACCAGCCATGAAAGGGTTGTAGGACAGCCCTAGGGGCATGCCAGGGACAGCCAACAACACATCTAGTGTTATGAGGGTTGCAGGGCAAAGTTGGGGCAGCCCATACAGGCTGCCTAGTCCCCAAAAACAGCATATATTCAGTGTTCAGTATCTTGGGATTCAGGCGCATGATGCCCAACCTACAAGGGAAAAAGGTGTAGACTTTTATGTGTTTTTTTAGAATTTAATGTTGATTTAATAGTCATGGACAAGGACTGATGCTGGCCGCTTGATTATCTACTAGCCGACTGCTATTGGAAGGAGAAAGGTCAAGTTTTTGTAATTTCTTTTTTAGATTTGTATCATTCTAATAAAGCAAATACATCATCCGTGGTGGGGGTTCTATTTAGGGTATTTGGGACCCAATCTTGTGTCCTCTCCTTTCTTTCTCTCTATTTTTTTGCACATTTTTATTCAGTTTCGTTAATTTTATCGCGAAAAGTGTGCTAATTTTGAGCATTGAAGTTACCGATCTCCCCTGAAGCTTCTGCATGTTACAAACTCCTATGCATGAGGCTAAACATCATAGACTATATGTATACTTTCTATGAATAAAATCATAGAGCTGTATACTTTGCATAAAGTCTATGAGCAACATGCATGGACTATGCATACTCTATGAATAAAATAATAGAGCATAGTGTATGCATACATAGACTATGCATACTCTATGCATGTATGTATAGAGCATGCTTTATGTGTGCATAGAGATTGTTCACATAACTAATCTTAAATCCTAGCACCCAAGGGTGTAAATAAGAAAAGCCTAAATTCTAGGCAAGCATAGAGCATGGAGCATGCATGGACTATGCATACTATACACATGCATGCATAGAGTACATAGATGCTTTGAGTTTGTTTACATAACTAATCCTAAACCCTAGCACCCAATGGTGCAACTGATCCTAAATTCCAGTATCCAAGGATGCAAGCAAGGAAAGCCTAAACTTTAAGCATGCATAGAGTATGCATACTCTATGCATGCATGTATGGAGCATAGAGTATACTTTTTGCATGCATAGAGTACATGTATGTTTTATGCATACATATACATACATGGAGCATGTATAGAATATTCATGTACTCTATACATGTATGCATATAATATGATTTTTTGCATGCAAAGAGATTGCATGTCTTATGCTGTATGTATATCTACAATATACATAGAGCATTGAGCATAGCCTGCATAGAGTATTGAGCATGAAGCATATTGTTCTCTTTATGTATAGATCATAGGGTATGCTTTATGAATGCATAGATTATGCTATATATCCTATGCTTTATGAATGTCTTGTGTATTAAGTTCTTATGCTTAAAGATCTTATGAATTAAGCTCTAGTACATTGTGTCTAAATCTCTCTTGATTTTATAAGCAGTAAGACTAATGCTTTCTTTTTATTGTATAGGTATTAAAGCTTAGTGGTTATGTATAAAGGCATTAAGTATAAAGCCTATGCGTAAAGTCTTTATTACTAGGATTTTTACATAACTCTGCATAAAGTGTAAGTGTTATGTTTATGAATGATGGACGTATGTATAAAGGTTTTATATATAGCTTTATTTATTCATATAAGAGAGCACATGTATACTCTATGCTCTCATACATGTAGTATTTGTACATATAGAGCATACATACAGTCTATATGGTCATAAATAGAGCTTGCAACCTTTATTCATAGATACAAAAAGCATACATATGTTTTATGTATGCACACATAGATCACGTATTATATATAAAACAGTAGTAGAGCATAAATAGACTTAAAGCAACAAAAAAGATTCTTTACACTCTACGGTGTAAAAAATAAATAATCCTTTGTACTATAGGCCATGATCCTTTGTACTCTAGGCAAAGTGTAAAACTCAAATTAACAAGTTGAGTGGATTGGAGAGGAGTTGTGCAACGATAGTGGGGTTCTCAAAATACTTACAAAAGAAACACTTAGAGATTGATTTGAAAAAGCAAAGAGTAAAAAGAATTAGAGAATCGGAATAAAATAATCTTTTGTGCAAGATAGATTTACAGTAGTTATGTGAATATCTTATAAAAATAAAAAAACTAGAATATTATGTGAGATAAAATAAGCCAAGTCACACATGTCACACATGTTTTACTTATTATTAAGAGGAGACTAAGTAAAATCGATTTAAGAGAATCAAGTGTAGAAAAAGAAAATGTCGTGTATATTCGTGCCATGGTTAATTTTCTACATGAATAGTCTTAATCCTTGATTAAGCTTTAGTTAGTATGACATTTAGATTACCAACATCATTTTCATTAGTACAACTAGGCTTTCATGCGTGGAATGTTGATATCAGAGCATTCAAGCTCAGTACACTAAGCATGGTCTGAAGAAAGATATACAGTTCGAGCAGAGAATGCAGTAGGGTAGTAGATAGAGTGGATTGCAATAGGTGAAGCTAGAGGAAGCATTCCTTGAGTATGTATGCATAACTAGTATATAATTAAGCTCTTAGATGAATTTCAAAGACCTAGAAACATGCATGATCAGTTTTGAAAGTTGACTCACCATTAATGGTAAGGGAAAAGCAAACATGGGGATAGTAGTGGAATAGATGCTTAGCTCTTTAGTAAGACTTGAAAGTGAAGATCGAGTGAAGGTGTTTAAATAAAAATATCAATTAAATTTAAAATTAGTTAAAGTAGCAGGTAAGTAGTAGTACAAGGAGAAAGGATAATAGAGTGTCCATCTCGTCATGGAGTTTAGTAGGAGGGAATGTCACGTGTACATCCATGTTATTGTTAATTCTTTGCTTGAACAATCTTAACTCTTGATTAAGCTTCAATTAGGATATTATTTATGTCACCAATATCATCTTCATCAATACAATGAAGCTATAGCAAGGCAATATCATACACAAATATCAGTGAATGACATTAATCTTACTCGTATATAATATTAATATTAATTCTTCATCATATGAATACTTTCATGTAAACATACGTTCTTGTTGTATGCTTGAGGGAGAGGAGGGCTTATGTATGAGTTTGTGGGAGAGGAGAGCTTGTGTATGAGTTTGTATTTAGGTCACCAATATCATCTTCATCAGTACAATGAAGCTATAGCAAGGCAATATCATACACAAATAGCAGTGAATGACATTAATCTTACTCGTACATATTATTAATATTAATTCTTCATCTTATGAATACTTTCAGGTAAACATACATTCTTGTTGTATGCTTGAGGGAGAGGAGGGCTTACGTATGATTTTGTGGGAGATGAGAGCTTATACGTTCTTGTTTGTGGGAGAGGAGAGCTTATGTAAACAGACGTTCTTATGTTTGGATAAATAAAATACTAGTTGGTTATATTAAATGTTGGTCAATCTATTGTAAATGTTTAAAAATTGGTGCTTAAATTAGATATTAGTCATGAGATTATTGATGACCATGTCATATGTGTACATGACATGACATATAATAGATCTAGAGTGTATTCTTTATTTAAATCGTTATGGGACACATATGCAATGTATAATTTAAATAACTAAGATAATAGAACTTTTAGGTAAATATCTTAAAGTATATTTAAAAAAATCCTAAGGTTATTTGTGTATTTTAAACATGTATATGGATTTAGATTTATAATTTATATACGGTTATATCACATGTATAAAGAATTTCTACATTACTTGTTGAAAACTTTTCATAGCATATGCATTCAAAGTTTCTTTATAGGATAATGTTTGATATGTTAATTACTAAAGAGTATATAAAGTACTACTTCACTTGTCAGCTTTACGAGTCTAGTTATAGCACTTGCATTTAGAGATGTAGCCATTTATATGATAGTGAAGTGTGGATGTAGACTACTAATAGATTGGAATATTTTTTCTTTGGGAGGTTTTTTTTTCGGAGTCTTAGGTACTCTTGTGAGTGTAAGTAATCTTATTACGGCACTTCACTTGTACTTACACGTTCTCATTGGTCTATTTTGAGCGCTGTGCTTCTATCTTTCTTCTTTCTTATTGTATCCATGTGTGTTGCTACTTGGGTCATCACTTCAATCATTGATATTAGAGTTAAGTTCTCTTTGTTTACTTCCTTGTCATCTTTTTCTCAAGTTGATCTTTTAATTCTCATATTGATCTGATCTATCTTCTTAGGTGGAAAAGGTGTATGTAGCTATACTATATGATTAACTATGTTAAACAACATTTGTGTGCATTTTAGATTATTTTGGACGTGTTTTGAGGCTTATTTACAAGTTATAATATTTTTGTAGGCATTCAAGGGATTTGAGTTCTTGTCTTTATTCAATTTCAGATTTTTTTTACACAATAGAAGTAGCATTTGATGTCTAGATAGGATCGTCGTTATCTTTGATATCATATCTTTAAGATATTTATTTTGAGTGTTGTGCTTTTATCTTTCCTCTTTCTTATTGTATCCATGTGTGTTGCTACTTGGATCATCACTTCAGTAATTGATATCAGAGTTAAGTTCTCTTTGTTCACTTTCTTGTCATCTTTTCTTCAAGTTGGTCTTTTAATTCTCATATTGATTTGATCTATCTTCTTAGGTGGAGAAGGTGTATGTAGCTATAGTGTATGATTAACTATGTTAACAACATTTGGGTTGTTGCAAGATTAGGGTGTTCAGTTTTGTCCAGTTTATGTTGGACTGGGACAAAGCTTGGAGAGAAAATTTGGGGAGGCAAGGTACTTAAAATGAGAACAATCAACTAAAATAAAATACACATGCACTCAAATTAACCTAATATAACTTAAATTAATATAAATTAGTCTTATTAATCAAAATTAATCATAAAAAATATGATGAAATGATAAAAATTTGATCTTTCTATACTTAGAGTGATTCAATTTTTTTTCTATAGATATACCATTATAAGTACACTAGTCACTATAGAATTTAGATGATTTACATCAAAAATGTAATTTTACTAATTAAATTATTAATATTTGCAAGCCTTCTAATAACCTAGAAGAATTTTGAAAAAGAGATCATTAAAAATCCAACCATTGGATTTGAAATTTTGACTAACCACTACATTCTAATAATGTCTCACTATCTATCACTCCTTTGATCTACAAGATTGAGCATTTTAAGTGGTAGTTATTATGGGTACAAAAAGTAGCATATTTTATAACACTTTAAAGATTTTGAAATATTTAAAGAAAATAGAAAAATATCTTAAAGTTTTCTCAAAAAATCAAGTTAAGCTCTATATTATGTGAATATCTAAGGTCCAAAGTGGTAATCTCATATGAGTTTCTATGTAAAAGATATTAGCATTTTATGGAATCAGTCCAAATTTGGGACACGGTGTATACATTTACTTTGCACCTTAGGAAATAGGGACTTTAGACTATCTAATGCTTAATCAGATTATGCAACTTTATTTCCAAATTTGTATGTAATGTTTCAACAAAAGAACTTGAAAGGAAATTCCTTCGTTAGCTAGGAGAGATTAGCCACTAAAGGTAAACAAATACTTGTTTTTTAACTGTTTAGAGGGTTCTTGAGTGGACAAAACTGGGCACCCTGATCTTGCAACCACCTATTTGTGTGCATTTTAGATTGTTTTGGACATGTTTTGAGGCTTATTTACAAGTTATAATATTTTCGTAGGCATTTGGGTGGTCTTAGTTCAAACTATCTTTGTTTAATTTCGGAATTTTTTACAACAAAAGTAGAATTTGGTGTCTAGATAGGATTGTCGTTATCTGTGATATGATATCTTTAAGATTATCTTTAACAGTTTCAATATCATCGTCTCAATATTATTGTCGATTTTTGTAATGTTAAGTATTATTTTTACTCCACTTTATGAATTTTCATACACTTGGTAGATTTTCTTCGTCATTAGTGATCGATTGACAAGCATATTACTTGCATTTAGTGGACATTGATAGTACTTGTTGTTGTTGAGATACTTGCGTTCTATGTTAGAGATTAGCCATTTGTAGAATCAAATGGCAGGTAATGATGTACTTGGGATGCTTTGTCTTGAGGAGAAGATTGATAAGACTAATTACTTAGGATTTTCTATGATACATCATATATTGATCACTAAAGGACTTTGGAATGTTGTTATTGTCAAAGAGACATGTCCGGTCTTATCAATACAATAGTATAGGTACTTTGAATGATTATATAAATTTTGAGGTGATTTTGACATTCATCAGGAGCATTATTCTTTATAGTTGATATAAAACTATGAAGCATTCTTGGGATATACTTGTTGCACTTTGTTAGATGCGTAACGAGACACGAGTGGCTTACTTGTGCAAGGTGTTAGAGTTCGAGTATATGAATGAGAGATTTAATAATAAGTTTCTCACAAGGATTAAAGATCTCAAGAAGTAGCTTGTATGTATTGATGAGGTCTATCTTGATAACATTTTGGTTGCTATTATTCTCTCATAAGTCTATTGGATTTATATCGGGGTTTTATATCTACACTTAATCTCGTGATGAAGGGTAATCTCAATTTGCTTTGTTTTTGAAGAGTTGGTTGTAGTACTCGTAGTACTCTTGTACGAAAGCAACTCATGATGAAGGGTAATCTCAATTTGCTTTTTTATTTTTTTAAAGAGTTGGTTGTAGTACTCGTACTCTTATACAAAAGCAATCTTGATAAAATTGATCTAGTATGTATGAGGGAGATAGGGATTTATTGTCCGTTAAAAAAGTCTTTTTTCAAGGTGGCTATAAGACTAAGAGAACCAATTCAATATTTAAGAGAATGTCGAGAAGAGTGATAAGTCAAAGAATAAAGGAAAATGTAACTGATGTGAGAAGCTAAGCCAATACATCGATGAACACAAAAAAAAGGTGAGAAGGAGAAGAAGAAAGTCAAGAATGTTTATGGTTAATATATCAATATCAAGTGTTGAAAAGAAGTCAACGAACTATGCATACAATGATTGGGTATTTATTGTGTAATGTAGTGATGATAGTTATGTCCATAATGTATGCATATGTCAGTGATAGATTAATGTGTTTGGTTTGATACGTTGATAGTGGTGTTAGCAAGCACATTACTTCTTAATGTGATTTATTTTTCTCACTTGATTCTCTTTAAGGAGATACTTACGTGCAAATAACTCCACATATCCAAGAAAAAGGAGTTGGTGATCAGGATGTTCTCACTATTATAAATGGTGGAATAATCATTTTCTTAAAATTCTTGTTTGTGTAGGGCATTAGAAATAAATTGATCTTAGTCTTTGTCATCGTTAGGACAGGCTTAGTGGTTAGAATATTGATGATAGATGTACAGCTTATGATAAGAGTGATGGATACATCATTGTGGTATCTCGTACTCTAAGCTATGGACTTTATTGGATAGATATGAGAGTTTAGCATATAATGCTTATTTATGGTATTCTCATCTTGTTAACTTGAATTATAGCAGTTGTCAAAGCTTGAGGTTCTTATAAAATTTATGTGGGGTGTATTGGGTACATTCTAGGTAAGATGTAGTAGGCATCATTATCAATGATAAAAGATGAATTAGTTAGGGCTATCTCGAAATTGAAGCTTCTATACATAGTGATGTATGTGGTTACATAAGGATACTATCGATCGAGTATATTCTAGGTAAGATGTAGTAGGCATCGTTATCAAAAGATGGATTAGTTAGGGCTATCTAGAAATTAAAGCTTATATACATAGTGATGTATGTGGTCATATAAGGATACTATTGATCAAGGGATACCTCTATTTTGTGACTTTTATTGATGACTAATCTAAGATTTATGCATACAAACATACATAGAGCTTATGCATAAATCTTAGATCAAGGGATGCCTCTATTTTGTGACTTTTATTGATGACTAATCTAAGATTTATGCATACAAACATACATAGAGCTTATGCATAAGCTTAATGCACAAATCCTATGCATTAAGCTTGTGCATAGGGTATGAATAAGCATAATGTACAAGATTTTTGAATAAGCTTTATACATACATGCATGTATAGAGTTTATGCATAAGATTAATGCATATGTCTATGTATGCATAAGCTTTACATGCTTGCTTTTTGAAATCATGCATGCATAAAGCTTATGCATAGGCTTGTGTATTAAGCTTATGTCTAAGCTATATGCAAAAACAAGTAAAGAATAAATCTGTGGTACTCGGAGGTGCAAAAATATGAAAGATCTAAGTCAAGGGCTTATCTCTACGCTTTCTTATGTATGTAAGTGATCTTATCATGTTACTTCACTTTTACTTAACTCATTCTTATCAATCTACTTCTAGTTTTGTGCTTCTTGATCTATCT
Organism: Cibotium barometz; assembly: GCF_041138505.1. NCBI lineage: Eukaryota > Viridiplantae > Streptophyta > Polypodiopsida > Cyatheales > Cibotiaceae > Cibotium > Cibotium barometz. The sequence goes on along the minus strand of NC_141072.1, from coordinate 50,522,259 downwards.
TTCCTTGCTTAATTTATCTATATGTTTATTGTTACTTTAATCACCACTCTAGCAAAAAGGGTATTTATAAAATTTATGCTTAAAAGAATCATTACTTATAGCAAACCTTATAGATTTTTTTTCATGTATGTATTATAATATTTTAAATATAAGATTACTTTTATTAATTTTAGTAGAGTATTTTTTTTATTTTAAACCGCTTTGTTTAAGTCCATGCACCATGTGTAGTTTAAAAAACAATCTTTCTTTTCTTATTTTACTCTGAAAATTAAATTAGTGTGTAATTCTCTTAATTTATGAAGTAGCAGTAAAAGATTGTAATTGTGTGATAAAATTCATAGAAATTGTTATTCAGACTGAAATTCATAAATTGGTAATCGGAACTTCAGATGGAAGTACCGTAATTATATGGAATCTCAGACTTGCTTGAGGCTTAGATATGATGGTATTTACCTTATAGTTTTAAGGACCGTGACTAATCTACACTCTACGTTCGATGTCTTGCTCTAGCTTCATGATCACTATACTATCAATCTCTTTCATCTTCCACTTTAGAAAATTCTCTGTTAATGTTCCCATCATGTTCTTCGAGTTTCTCAAGTAGTCAAGGATTTTCATTCACATAGACCAACTTATATAGTTGGCTTGTACTCAACTTATACCATCAAGCACACATAAGAAGATTAGAAGGTTAACTAGTTACTTCTTCACTCGTGAGTCTTACTAGTTACTAGTTCAACTTTAAATCTTAGAATAAAAAATATATACCTATTTCTCTTCTCTCTGTGAATGTCTACACATATGTTACAAATGCGAAAATATATACCTATTTCTCCTCTCTTTGTGAATGTCTACGCATATGTTACAAATGCGCTTGGCCACACAACTAGTGCATTCTTGAGAGAGTGTGCGAAGAGCCAAGGTCTGCAAAGTGGGAATCAACTGTCCATTGATTTTTCACCACATGTGAGACCGCTCGCCGTCTTTGCTCCTCTCTCATGGCAATCGCATGCAAACTGGTCACGATCTTGAGCAAAGAGTATGGACTCTGTCATGTGTTCTTTCTAAGGAGACCGTGTAGTAAAAGTCCTTTTTGTTCCCTCTCAAAGAGAGCTTCATCTAATTCTAGTATACCAAATTCAAAGAGAAATAGGAGACAAGATCGGAGCCAAGTATGAAAAGCGAGTGGGCACAGTGGACATGATTCTTTTCCTAGAATGCCTTTGGATTTGCAGTTTTAGCTCAGGAAGGAGTATGAAGTGTTTTAGATGCGAGTAGCTACTGGGACATTTGATGAATGGTTGTTCCAACGCACCGATTGATGTTACCATTCTAACTCTTTCTACTTCAGAATCGAGTCTAAATCAATTATCAAGGACCTCCACCATAGAACTTGCTTGACAAGTGGAGGGAAGTTCTAGTCCAGTCTTAGCAACTTCTAATGCCATTATAATAGCTAATCCTAGAGGAAGAAGGAAGAGGTAGAATTCGTTCAGTAGAGTGGAGCACCGGGGTCGGAACCAAAACGATTCTCACTAAGTTACACCTCATCCGGTTTCTGAGGTAAGAATTTTAAGCTTTTTGTTGATTCAAGAAACGCTCGTTCATTCATTCATTCATTCATTTCAATTGCATAAATTAGTAATCGACCAGAAGCAAGGCAAACTAATGCGAGTGGAATTGGTTAGTGGAAGTTACGTGTCAAAAGATGGATGTAATTCAGTTTTCCTTAAGTTGGGAACCTAGCCAAATGTTATCAATGTAAATGCTAATCTCAGGGCTAATCTTGGAGGCAACATGTTAAAGACTCATTAGAAACACAAATTTGGAGCATTGTTTCTTGTTCTCACAAGACGAGTTGACTAGTAGAGGATATGGGGGTTGTTGGTCAGTACACAAAAGAGAAAGATCCAATCAGATGCATCATATGCTTATTTATGTCCATGAGCTGGGCGACCAGCAGTCGGTCAGTTCACATGGTCACTTAAAGGTCTATAAATAAGCATGGTTGCTCATCAATTCATTCATTCAACTCCTTTGAGTTGGGTCATAGAATTAGGGCTTTGTTTAGGTGATGTACCTTTTCATGGAAGGCAGCCAAGGGTTGCAAGGATTTATTCATCTTTTTGTACCTTATGAAATACTTAATTTTCAGCTATCTGCCTCTCTGCTCTCCGTTCTGTTTGCGTTTTTGCATTAGCATGTTCTAGATGGTGTTTAGGGCTGAAAGAAGTATCTTAGAGCTTTTGCACATAACATTGGTATCAGAGCATCAAGCTCAGCAAGGCTAAACACTGATTCAGTTCCATATGAAGGTGTATATGTCGAAGATACATGAAAGATCACAAGTATGAGGTCCAAGGCAAGGAACACAAGATTGGGAAGAACTCCCAGGAGGTTGTTTGGTGGTGTTCCACAAAACCCAAAGAGAATGGCAGTTCTATGAGTCAAGAAAGGCTTTCAGGCAACCTTTCCGAGGGAGGACGATCCTCCAAGGGGTGAAGTGAGAGTGGCACTCATTTCTCAAGCATCAAGGGAGGATGATCCTCCAAGGGGTGAAGTGAGTGCTAGACTCATTTCAAGAATGAAGAGCAAGACAATGTTTAGAGACATGGTAGGAATCGAATGGGGAATGGATGGAACAGATGCATAAATCTTCTCTAGAGTTAGAGTGGATTTGGAGACCGAGCAAGGCATTCAGTGAAAAGGTTGCCAGAGTAGGAAGGTTGACAGAGGGACTTCGAGAATGGAATGGGATGATGACAGTCATCCAAGAAGTAGATTGGAATCTTGTCATCAGGTTTAGTAGAGAGGGATGTTATTTGCACAAACATGTACATGCTAATCTCGGGGCATCATCTTAGATGCAACATGATAAAGACTCGCTAGAAACACAGATTCCGAGCATTGTTTGCTATTTTGGCAAGGTGAGTTGACCAGGACGTGGGGATTGTCGGCCAATACATATAAGAGGAGGATCCAATCGGTTGTAGCATATGTTTATTTATGTCCAGGAGTTGGCCGACCAACAGTCGGTCAGTTCACATGATCACTTGACGGCCTATAAATAGGCATGGTTGCTCATCAATTCATTCATTCAACTCCTTTGAGTTTGGTCATAGAATTAGGGCTTTGTTTAGGTGATCTATCTTTTCATGAAAGGTAGGCAAGTGCTCCAAGGATTTATGTATCTTTTTTACCATATGAAATACTGACTTTTCAGTTATCTCTGTCTCTCTCTACTCTCCGTTCTTTTGCTTTTTTGGATCAGCATATTCTAGATGGTGTTTAGGGTTGAAAGAAGCATCTCAGAGTTTCGCATGTAACACTCTTCCTCAATCCTATCAAGGGTGTAAAAATTAAATGCATAGGTTAATAGCATACTTAAAACCACGATCCATGATCCATGGACCGGGTTAATAGAAAATCCATGGTTCATGATTCATGAATCTAAATAGCAAGGACTAACAACGATTTATTACATGGCCTGTTTCTCGAGAGAATATTGTATCCAAGTAGGAAGTCCAGTCACAATTCAACTTGCGATCTTGCCAATGGCTTGGATCCTTGTGTAAAGGGTGAAGCATGTATGAAATAATGTGGATTGGTTTATGATGCCAAATATATCTTAATGTGGATTGGTTTATGATGCCAAATATATCTTTTGTTCCAAATTTGAGAGGTCGAAAATCTTGCACATGTAAAGTATACTCATTGTCATGAGACATAAATGGTCATTACTTACGAGACTTAAAACTTTTGAGAGTCAGGATTGTATGCCTATCAAGTGATAAAACTGCTAGAATTTTGTGGTACTCATGCTAGATCAAATATGTGGAGGAGAGAGACTCACAAAATACAAGAAAAGATCTTGCTTATTAAGTTGATCAAAATACAACTAAGCTTCTTGCTCATAAAATGCCTTGTAGCTCCACCTTTAAATAGGTGAGCTAGTGGACCATAAGTCTATTCACACACACATCCTTCTCCTTTCCTTTTACATAACTTTAGTCTGTTAATACTCCCCCTCAATACCAACTATGAAAGAAAAATTGGAATAGGTGGTATTGGACATAGGATGCTTCCATAACATTAGGTGAACAAGGTTAGGAATATAGGTGTGGTTACATTGAGATTTAAAACAATTTTTCAGTGGAGTTAGAGGCTGATACAAAGTTAGCCTCTGACTCTTTGTTAGGACATTTGGAAGTGATATGTCCCGTTTGTTTACACTTGTTACATTTCATTTGTTGTTGGGATATTTGATCCAACAATTATTTGTGAAATGATCCACCTTTTTGTAATGGACACTTGATGAGACAAAGCTTTTTCAATATTCGATGAAGTTGTTGCATTTAAAGATTCAGCTCCTCCCTTTGGTCTCTTTTCTTCATCAAGACAAGAGTGAATGACTCCTTTAAGGGTAGGTATGTTTTTCAGGGTGGTAACTAAGGTGGGGTACACCTTCTTGACTGCTTTTAGCAAAACAACCATTGCATCATCTTCATCCATTCTCGCATTCACTGATGCAAGTTGAGCCATAAGGCCCTTCAAGTGAGAGATGAAGGCTCCAATGTCGTCTCTCTTTGAGTTCCAAGTTGAAAAATTCAATTTTAAGTGAGATCTTGGAATTCTTACCACGAGCTCCATAGAGCTTGTCAAGCTTATCCCATTTCTCCTTTGCAGTCGAAAGCTGGTCCACATGGTGAATGAGAGCCTCATCAAGATGAAGCATGATGATGGCGTGTGTTCTCTCATCATCTTCAATATCTTCAGTCTTAGTTCGATCAATAATCTTAGCACCGGAGATGAATGGCCAAAACCTTTGGACATTATCTTGTACTTGACAAGGACTTGCCAAGTGTGGAAGCCCTCTCCTGAGAACTTCTTACTTTGGGTGTTGTCCTTTGACATTGGATATTGAAGGAGATTATAAGAGAGTAATGGGCTGATTTATGAAGAAGAAAAAACCAAAAATTTGTGATGTTTTGGCTTAAGTGGAAAGAGTAAGGTTTATGAGAGTGCAACAACTCTTAATCAAGTAAAGGATGTTGCATAAAAAAGGAGATTAAGATGATGAAGCTTATGGTTTAGCACTTAGGGTTTGTGTCCAACCACTAATTCTGATGGATATTATCTTTATTAGTGTCAAAGAACACTTTGTTCGGTGATTAAGATCACTATTAGTGTTTAGCAATACTATTAGTGATTAAGAGCATTTTTCTAGCGTCTAATGACACTTGCATTGGTGATTAGATTTACCATTAGTGTTTAAGAACACTCTTAGTGTTTAGAAACACTTTGGAATGGCTCCTCTTTGTTGGATTAGTAATCTCATTACTGTTAATCAACACTATTAGTGTTTATGAACACTATTAACAAGCTTGAGCAAGCTTTCATGGAGAAAAGAAACAGTAGGCGTTAGGTTTACCTCCTCAATAGCTTGCCGAATGTGCCCATATATTCACTCACGTGATGCGCAAAACCAGGGGAGGAATTGGATGAAGGAGAATAAGGGAGTAGGGAGAAGAAGAGGAGGAGAAGAAGAAAAGAGAAGAAAAGAGGAGCAAGGGCACTTGGGCGGCGACCTGACGAGCAGATTGTGAGCAGGCAATCAGGCGGCGACCTAGAGAGAAGATCGTGAGCAGGCGATCAGTCGGCTACCAGGAAAGCATGCGGCGAGCAAATCGTGGGTGAGGCGAGTGAACGCGTGGCGAGCAGTGGGCGAGCCAGATCGAAAACATTAGGGGGGGAAAAAAAGGAAAAAAATGAGAGATCAAATTTGGGCAAAATGTCCCTGATGGAGGAGTTTCGCCGTTTCCTAGAAACATTTCGTCTCAAAACGTTTTGCAGGTTTTGAAATCGTGAAACATGTTTTTTACGAAGGGTAACATGAAAATCTTTTGTAATGCACGTATGTAAGTAGATCTCTTCGAAATAGCAGTATAAAGAAGAATCAGAAAAGCATGAGGTGAAGGAATTAAAATCTAAAATAAAAATCCATTTGATATGGTGTAGAGAAGTAACTCTCTTTTATTATATATAACATGTATTGAATGGTTGAAGCACAAAAGATTGATTTGGGGCTTTTTACTCGTCACACAAGGGAGGGTAAAAATTACCGTTTAAACAAGAGCTCTGTTGTGAAAAATCTTGCAAGTATGCATTGGGATTCACCATTCAAATAATGAAAGCATGTGCCTCCCTTCAAACTCGAAAACTCAGTCTTGCACCAAGGAAGCGGCCACCGTTTAAACTTCAAAAGTCGAGCTTGTACCAAAGATTGGTTAGGTTGTTTTGATTATCTAAGTGGATGTGGTATTTGGATATGCTTGTGAATGGAGAATGGCATGGCAAATACAATCTAGCGGTACCTGGATTTCAAAAGTTAAGGCTTTTGCAAGGTATTTTTGACCTTAAAATGAAACCCATTGCTTAAAATTTATTTAGGATGGCCTTATATTCAAACCCTATATATTTTCAAAGGGGAATTTCTCTCAGAAGCCAGAGTTTGAAAGGTGGCTTTTTTTAGAAAGCTCAAGTAGGCTATATATATTTTCAAAGGTGGGGTCTCTCATAAGCCAAAGTGGGCTAGCCTATTTTCAAAGGTGGCTTTCTTTCGAAAGCTGACGAAGGCCATATGACCCTTTCAAATTTTAAGCACTCAAATTTACGATAGTGGTTTGAAAAGAGTGCGGCCTAATTGGGTCGGACATTAAGAGGGTAAAGTAAGGCTGTTTTTTTTTTTGTGGGCTTGAAAGTGTGCTCACTATTGACTTTTAAGGGATTGGATTAAAGTGTAGCTGTGTAGTGGGACAGTTGTATTGAATACTTGGATCCGTAGTATTTTCTCCTTCGCTGTCGGAGTAAAAGCTAGAAGGACGGGGGGGGTACGCGGCACGCACTCTCATGACATTCTTGTGTGGGTGGCTACGGTGGACCTATCCAGTGAGCAGCACGAGAAAAGCAAGGCAAGTCACGAATCTCGTGCTTGGCCTACACAAGCTACCCTACACAAAAGCCTTGGACTCTCTTTTGTCCAAGCCAGGCGCCCCCCCCCCCCCTTTTTTGTCCATATCCATCATTCCATGTGACAAAAGCTTTAAGCAAGTAGAGCAACTGTCACCTGCGTCAATTAGATTCTGCTGCGTTGTATTGTGATCTTCGCTGTAGCAGCAGGGACTGCCATCCATAACACCTTCTTGCCATATTGAGTTAACTATGGAATTAATACTGTAAGCAAGAATATATGTGGAATGTTCACCCTCTAACCTGCCTGCTCTTGGGCGTTTTCTGTTGGTTTTGTGAAGCTGATGGAGCAGCCGGGCCTACGGACGAGCGAGAGGAGGAAGACGAGGAGGAGGAGGAGGAAGGCGGTAGTTGCGGTGAGGTCGACTATGAGATGGACGCAGGAACGGACCCGCACGCTGAAGACAAGCAGCTGAGAGATCAACTGCTCAGAAAATATAGGGGCTACATCTGCACCCTCAAGCAGGAGTTCATGAAGAAGAAGAAGAAGGGGAAGCTGCCCAAGGACGCCAGGCAACTGCTTCTCGACTGGTGGAACGAGCACTACAAGTGGCCTTATCCATCGGTAAGCCCACTCTCTTCTTTTTTTTTTCTCTCCTCCCCTGCTTTTGAGAAAAGCATCTGCATTAAACCCTTGCTGCATTACTACACGCATTACACACGCTGGCTTCAATATTTGTTTGCCTCATCATCCCTCAACCCAAAGAAACAGCATCAGCTACATGTTTTAAAATGAATCATTCTTAAGGTACCCCCTCTCGCGAAAGCCCCGAGGAAAATGAATTTCAATGATAGTCTCACCTCGTGAGATCATCTCACCTTTATTATAAAAAAAAAAACCCTAGTGAGGCTTTAGTCATTCGTTAGAGGGTGTTTACTATCGTTTTCTTGGCTATGCTAGAGATAATTGTGTTGAGCACTCTTAGCGCGTGATAATTCTTGGGTTGCTCAAACTCTAGCACTCTTAGCATAAAAAGACTTTTTGTCGTTGAGCATCAAACAAATCTAGCACACATCATGCAAGTAGCAACTCCTTGTTGGAGTGCAAAAGCGGAAGTATAAACATGAAAAGACACATTACAGATAAGATCACCTTGATATTAGCAAGAGGTTTACAATGGGCAATACTCGCCAGAAGATAGGCGTTACCAATATGCATTGGACATAATTACAATAAAAGGGAAGAGGGGCCTTTATATAGGACAGCCTTAAAGCACCACGACCTACATGAGCATCATCACTAACATAAATAAAGAACAAGTTAATAAAGTGGCCAACCCTTATATAAGATAAGTTGCACCAGTTCTTGTATAACACATGAGATACCAGTTCTTGCATGACACATGAGATATACATTTTAACACCCCCTCTATAGCTCATAGTGTGCAAATGTCTAAAGAAGAGATGTTGATGAAGATGCGACCGTGGACACTATTTTTGTAGTGATCGGATACATTGTGAAAGATGCACTTGAAAATCATCAAAACATAATGCCATCGATGGCTAAACATCAAAAAAAATATTGGCTCTAAATTTCCACAGCAGTGTGCAGTGAACTCCAAGTATAGAATGATGAGCTGAAGGACGTACCATGTCCATAGTCTCCCAAGAACGGAATGTCAACATTTCTCGTGTCAAAACCTCGAACAATGAACTTGAAACACATGTAGTCTATAGTCTTTGCTACACTAAATTTAATTCATAACTACCAAAGTTGACTTTGCTTAACAGGTTTTTTAAAGGAAAATATATATAGCAATATTAAGATCTACTGGTAGTCTCCTCTTCCATCCACAAGTCTTTATTGGCTGGCTACAGGTGGGAAAAAACCTATACATATGGCTAGAGGATCACACCTTCTAGGTCCTTGAGTCAGGAGGCCCTTGGGAGCACTGAAAGTGCCAATAGAAGGATCGGAATCACTTTGTTCTTTGTTCTTGCCCCCCTTCTTTGATGAAGACTTGTCCTTGACTTTGGCTTTGTTGTTTTTGGAGAAACAATCCTTTATCAAATGACCTTTCTTATCACAAGAGTAGCACCTTCTCTGAACTCACTTTTGCACTATAGCAAGTGAGACACCTTGACCATACCTTGTGAGATGAGGTCAGAGTCTAGCATGCTTTCTGTTACTTGTCACCGTAAAGATCGAGAAAGCACATCATATTCCAGAGAAAGCTTCATGAGGATTAGTGGAGCCAAGTGAGTAGAGGACAAGGCAGCATCCATTTCTAGTAAAATGGTCATGGATGACCTTGATCTTGGCTTTCATGAGAAACGATAGCATAGAACTACTCATTTGAAACACTAGATTGTAGAGTTGACCTTGCAAAGTAGCTACTCGTATCGAGAAATCTCGAGCATAGAAATCTGTCAACTTCGATGAAATTTCATGGGCACTGCCTAGGGGTTGCACGACTGGTGAGATGTCTGTCGTAATGTTCTGCACAAACGTCGAGTGCATCTTGAACTGTGATTCTCCCAGTCTTCAAGCTTTGTAAGAAACTCATTATCTTACGCTTGGAGTTTTTGAGATGCCCAAGCTTCTTTCTTTTCACTGCCTTGAACAATATCCCACAAACCTTATAAATGAATCAGACCCGCATGTTGAGCTTTCAATGAGCAAAGCTAGTTCTGTATTGATGAAACTTGAGCATAGAGAAATTTACCAACTTGAACCAAACTTCATGGCCACGGCCTAGGGTTTGCAGGAATGGTGAGGTGTTTGTCGTAATGTTCCATAAAAACGTCTTCGAACAATGGTTCTCCTAGTCTTCCTGCTCTACAAGAAATTCATCCTCTTAAACTTGGGCCCAATGCTTGGAGTTTGAGATGCTCGAGATTCTTTTCATTGCTCTAAACAATATCCCAAAAATCCTTGTGAATGAACATGATTTGCTTATTGAGCTTCTAATGAGCAAAGTTAGTTCCATTGAGCTTATCCTCCTTGTTCGTAAGGAGGGACCCATATGAATAGCAAAAGAACTTTGCTGCAAAGAACGCTAAAGTACTATCTCAAATCTTAGCACTTAAAGACTTCTCTCTAGCACTTTCTAATGGAATCAACCACGAGAAACGATCAATCTCCTTTGAAAATTGAGGTAGATAAGGGATATATAGCAAACACGTCCAAAAAACTCATTGTGAACACCCAACCGAAAGGTAGGAAAGGGAGGGCTTTCAAAGTCATGTGTCGGGCGGCACCACACATGAACAAAACTAACCTCCACTTAGCTGTTTTTGCACAAAATATATCCCACTCACAACTAGACAAAAAATGCTTAAAGTGGTCCACTAGTAAGCATGTTATCGCCTTGTTGGTGAGTGCAGGGGTAAGAGCACGACTAGAGAATAGAAGCGTTGATGAGGAGAGGCTCTCCAAGAAAAAGAAATGTTGATGAGAAGGGACTCTTAGAGAAAAAAAACCTAGCCACCAAAAAGAGTTGCCACCTTTTGGAAGAACAGAGTCTCACAAAAAACGTAGGAGGAGGAGGAGGAGGAGGAGGAAGGAGAAGGTTGCTTGTGAAGCTGTCGGGACCTAGAGTGATGATACCATGTTGGAGTGCACGTGTGGAAGCATGAACATGGGGGGGGGGGAGAGAGAGAGAGAGAGAGAGAGAGAGAGAGAGAGATCACCTTGATATTAGCAAGGTGATCTTGGTAATATCACCTTGATTGTAAAAAAGATTACGTTGATATTAGCAAGAGGTTTACAATGGGCAACTCACCAAGAAGATAGGCATCAGTAATATGCACTAGACAATGGAAAATTACAACAAGAGGTGAGAGGGGCCGTTGCATAGGGTAGCCTTAAAGTATCACAACCTACATGAAGTGAGAATGAAGCATCATGACTAGCATAAATAGAGAGCAGCTTAATAAAGTGGCTGACCCTTATATAAGACCTAGTTCTTGCACAACACCACATGAGGTACATGTTTATCACACCCTTCAATGCTGAAATTTCAAGCCTTCGTAGGGCTTTGCTTCTAGAGAAGGCTTCTTAGAAAATAGGGGTGCAGAAGAAGGCCATTGAAAATTTATGGCCATAAAATAAAACATATGTATAGTGTAGTATGATTGTACATTGTTATCATCTTTCTTTGATCTGAGTGACAATTTTGAGAAAAGATGAAATGATAATTTTGAAAAATAACATACTATATACATGGAAAGAAGAGTAAAGATGTTAGGCAAAATAACATACATGGAAAGAAGATTAAAGATTTTAGTTACAAGAGGTTTGGTATTGTCTTTTTTATCATTTGATACACACTACATCCAAGATTCTAAGTTACATATTTTTAATAAGAAAAAAGAAACTAATATTTTTCATTTAGTTTTGAAGTATAGCCTTGAGAAAATATGTGTTGTTATTTGTATGTCAGATAGTTATAGGTTGCTCTAGTTCCTTATTTCTATTAGAAGAAAGAAACTAATAATTTTCATTTAGTTTCGAAGTATAACCTTGAGCAAATGTTTTGTACTTTGAGCAAATCTTTCATGAAAACAATCTTATATTTGTATTAGATTCAAAGAATATTTATAGAGGTACATACAGGTTGATTTGCTCTTAACACCCCTCACAATTATATTATTGGAAAAATAGTGTAGCATAGTCATATGTTGCTCTCATGATTATAATGTCATATACTAGATTTAAGGTTATTTTGGATGAGTATAGGTTTAAAGCGTAAGTAAGTATGGGGAAGCTCGATCTATATTTTCCCTCTTTAGTGGCACTTTTCTATAGTCAACCTTTCTTTTTGGCTTTGGATGACTTTTAAGTCTTATGGTCTCATGTGCATATGTATATCTATAGTATATGCTTATATGTATGTACACGTGTGAATGCCTCCAACTATAGATATGTGCATGCATATTTGTATGTACATGGTTACTATGTATATCTATAGATAGTATATGCTTATATGTATGTACACGTGTGAATGCCTCCAACTATAGATGTGTACATGCATATTTGTTGTAACATGCTAACTATGTGGAAGTGTGATGAATGATGATAATGCTAAGCTAAGGAGATTAATGTTAATTGCATGCAACATAGAAATAGAGAGAAAAAAGACTTTCAAACATTTCTATTAATGTATATTATAGAATGAATGAGAATTTGCAATAATTGGTAAGGATTCAAATGGAATTTTACAATTTAATGAAGTAGATCCATTGATCTTTACAATGGAATCTTAGCCGTGAATGAAGTGGATGAGTTGATGCTTACTACTCTCTTATGTCGATAGAAAATGTTGCTCGTGTAGATTATTGATTGAGATGTGGTGGTTGCATGACCTTCCCTTGGCTCTCTTGTGCTTAGTCTTGGCTATACAACCTCTACTATCGTATGAATGAAGAATGAACCTAGATCTCCTTTAAGTAGGTCACATGTATTGTTGCCATCCATTTTCACATCCCAAAACATCATAACAATGCCATAAAATGTGGTTGTATTGTGTCCAATACTTGTCTCTACCATGGGTGCATGTCTTGGGAATTTTTGAAATCATATACGATTGTCAAAGCTTTCTAAGAGGGTTGCAATGTATAATCTCATCTACGTGCCATCAGGTTAAGGTATCCAAGTCACAATCTATTTAAGAATGAGAATTATAAGTTCACATTCCTCCATATGCAAGAAATCTAAGATGAAGTAAGAAACATGCTTTACAATGGGATCATGAATGTTGAAGATCTCAGGTATGTGTTGGTAGATCGCTATGATACACAAACAAAGAATTACACGGAAATTGAACAAGAGAAATAGCTCATGTCTAGCGTAACTTTCAATATTTCTCTTCACACTAGCTTTGTAAACAAAGTCACTTTTGTGTATTTTCTAGACTTTCATAAAATATTTCACTTTAAAATATATTCTTTCAAAGAGATTCTATTGGTGAAATACTCAAGATAAGATTTTTGTTGGAAAAAAAATAGTGTCAAAATAGTCTTCCATGATGATGATCATTTAGGTGCTTTTGCAAGAAAAGATCAAACATATCATTTTATGTTAAAAGTACATTGATTTTTTTGAAACACCACAAATGCAATACATACACGTTTGTGTATTTAGTTTGGTTGTATGTATCTTGTATGAATTAAAGGCACATTTTTATACCCCTCCTTGATAAGGCTCAAGAAGTTTCATTGACCTCTAAGTTGATTTGCCTTTTGTTATTTTAAAATTTATTATTCAATCTTAGGCCACTTTGGTGGCTCAATGACATACTAGTGTTACAAAAAGCCTTCACTTGAGTTAAATTATTGAGCTTGAAGGTCTACTTCAAATTGAAAATCTAAGGGATGTGGTTTGTTTAAAATTCCTTAATTCTCAATATTCTAGATCTTTGAAAGGATTTAGTATCGTAGTAAGGAGAAAATTAGATCACTCTTTAATAAGATGTAGTTGACATTCCTAGTAGTCACTATATCCATCATATTTGACATTGCCATTAAGAGAAATAAAATTAAGGAGTGTATCGAAAGAAATTGCTTAGTGACATGTAAAAAAGGCGAATAGTGGTAAGAAAGCGATAAGATGCTTTTCTTTAAGAAGTCTTATCTACCATTATATATATATATTTTTCTTTTTGTCTCCATTCTTTCTATTCTCACTATCTTCTCGATTGTTTTTCCTTTGTACTTGCTTGATGTCTCACTACCTAGGTTTTTTCAAATCCTTGTTTTTTTTCTATAATTCTCTTTTTTCTTATTAGCTTTTGACACATATTTAGTTTTTGGCAAATAATAACCAAGAAACTTCAATTTCGTAAGTCTTCCATAGCAGTTATCGGTGTTTCTACCTTCCTATTGCCTTTTTGAATGGCCTCCTTGGCTCATGTTTTATCTCTCCTTTACATTCATATTATTCTCTTCTCTCCTCACTAAAATTTCTTATATTGTGACATTTCTTATGTAACTTGAGAGAATTGATTGAAGACTTGAAAACAATTCATAGAAGATGAAAATGTATATGTCGTTTTATACAACCAAAGGGACTGGTTGTTGGATACGATGGAAAGTCAATGATTTCTACTATGTGCAAAGATGGAATTTTTAAATTTCTCTTTTGAAATCTCTATAGGATGCCAACTATTGAACACTTGAGCTTGCATTATAAACTTTTCAAGTAGTATTTGGTGTCGAGTTCATTGAGGATTTATTAGCTTAGATATTGTATATATCCATGAGCTTAGTTAGACCATTATCTTTGTTTGAGTTAGATATCATTCACATGAGCTGGGGATAGTCTTTCCTAGTAGCTTTTCTTATTAGTGAAACACTTAAATCTGAAAATAGGGATTTTTTTCATGCGTCTTATTAGTAAAATCCTTGGATCTAGAATGGTCTCCTTGGCTCATGTTTTCTCTCTTCTTTACATTCATATTATTCTCTTATCTCCTCACTAAAATTTGTTATATTTTGACATTTCTTATGTAACTTGAGAGCATTGACATTTCTTATGTAACTTGAGAGCATTGATTGAAGACTTGAAAACAATGCATAGAAGATGAAAATGTATATGTTGTTTTATACAACCGAAGGGAGTGGTTGTTGGTTACGATGGAAAGTCAATGATTACTACTCTGTGCAAAGATGGAATTTTTAAATTTCTCTTTTGAAAGCTCTATAGGATGCCAACTATTGAACACTTGAGGTTGCATTATAAACTTTTCAAGTAGTATTTGGTGTCGAGTTCATTGAGGATTTATTAGCTTAGATATTGTATATATCCATGAGCTTAGTTAGAGCATTATCTTTGTTTGAGTTAGATATCATTCACATGAGGTGGGGATAGTTTTTCGTAGTAGCCTTTCTTATTAGTGAAACACTTAAATCTGAAAATAGGGATTTATGTGTCTTATTAGTAAAAAAAACTTGGATCTACAAAGATTTCTTGTACTCGTGCATAAGTAATAACTCTTAATCAATCAAGGGTTCGCAAAAAAATTGATCTAAATCAATGTTAGCCATGCTATAGTAAAACTTAAGTAATGCTTACAATTGCCACAATGATGCTAGCATACTAAGTATGTAGCTCCAAAAGTGTTAACATGTCCTATCTTCACCCAAAAGTGTTTCACTAGAACTCCTTTGTCTTCATCCAAAAGTGTGACTGTAACTTCTTTGTATTCCTCCGCAGCTTTCTAACCGATCCTCTTTTATTTTATATTTGGTCAATGACAATGGTGTTTAAGAAAATAATCTAGAAATCTTATCTTTTCATACTAAATTAGATTACATGTCTTCCTTCAAATCATAAGTATTAGACAATAACTTTCTACCAATCAAACACAAAAACCAAATATTTCAATTACCTTCCTTTCAAAAATGTGCATATCTTGGCATGCTAAATCTTAGCTTCTATATTTGGCAACATTGAGTGACATTGTTGTGAAGGAGGTTTTGGAAATTTTTGCACATAATAGGATGATGTTGTAGGTTATGTAGAAGGGAAAGTGCTAAGTGTTGGGCTCTAGAGAATCCATTTTTAAATGCATGTGTAGAGTTTTTTTCTTTCGCCAAAAATGACACTTGTTCTTTCTCTTCATCACATCTTATAATAAAGGTTACAACATAGTTTTTGTTCATAGGAAAAAATGGAGGGAGGCTTAAAGTCCAACATAAAACAATGATGAAGAATTCAATGATGCATGAGTCAATCTCGATCCACAAATTGATATGGATGCACTTGATGACGTCTCTACCAAAGTCAATGAGATCAAATTGTTTAATGAAAATTTGAGCTATCTTTAAGTCCATTCAAACCTTTTCTTACAAGAGTCTTAACAATTTTAAGGTTAAAGAGTCTTAGCATTTTACCTTATGATAGACACTTAGTGTTCATTGCATCTCTTGATTTTGATCTTGATTGTAGAAGTTGTTTCTTGTTTTCTTTACAAGATCACTAGAAGACTAAATCAGAGGTTGATGTATAGTAGGAGGGTTTGTTTTTCTTAGATGTTGTTACTACCTTGGAAGTTAGTTCGAGAGGCCCAATAGAGTTTTAGAGGGTTGCAATTATTGTTATATGTTATCAACTAAGGACAAAATTATAGTTATTGTTGAAAATTTATGTTGGCTATGTGTTGCTTACTTGTAGCTATAAAGTTCTTCTTAGAGATATGCTCCTTGAGTGAGTTATTTTGATTTCTTTGTTGTAGATGGTGTGAGCTTGCTAGGGGTGGTGTGTATAGATCTGGTTTGGGGTGTTTGCTTTACATGGTGGACACGTGCTATTGTGTTGTGGAAGATAGCAGAGCAGATATGAGAGTGATCGAGATCTATGTTATTCTGATTTCTTTGTTGTAGTTGGTGCGATCTTGCTAGGGGTGGTGTGTGTAGATCTGGTTTGGGGTGTTTTCTTTACATGGTGGACATGTGCTATTGTGTTGTGCAAGATAGCGTAACAAATATGAGAGTGAGCTAGATCTATGGTGATTATAGAGAAAGAAGGATGTTCGCACATTGAGATCTGAAATGTAACAACCCTCCTTCGTATCAAAGGTAGAGATGCTTAAAAAACTTTCAATTGTCATCGTGGTTTGGATCGCAGACTACACCATGTGCTCAATGGAAACAACACTTGAACTCTCATGTCCAGTTTGATACAAGAGTTTGATCACAAACGACATCTTGCCTCAGTCTCCTCAATCGAAACAAGGATATACAAAGAAAAATGGTGTCTTTTATAAGATTCAAGGTTTATTAGGCACATAGAAGGAAAGACTTGCACAACATTTATTATGATCAATTTTGGGAGATGAGGTTGATATAATAGCAATAGCTGAAGCAATATATGGGAGAGAGGGAGAGGTAGAGGGAGATAATTTAATAATGAACATCATACTATGTAGCAAGGGGCTTTACAATGGCAATAGTAGCGAGCAGATAGGTTTTAAGAAATGTCTATGAATGGACGATTACAAGCGAGGGGCCTTTATATGGGCACTAGAAAAGTTACCTTACGCAATGAATAAATATCCCACAACTTATAAATCAGTGACAACTAGTAAAACATGAGAAAAATACATGTGTTAATAATGGGCTAGATCGCACACTAAAATGCATAGAATTCTAACACCCCCCTTCGCGGTACGTAGTGTGCAAAAGCTTGAAGAAGATAAGATGAAGATGAAACCATGGACACTTTGATACTGTAGAACTGGATACACCTTGGAAGAGCACTTGCCAACTTGTCTCTTGAAAGACAAAATGTCACCATGAACAACTAAGAAATAATGCTTAACTCTAGGTATAAAATGATGAGTTTGAAAAAAAGAAACATTGCATCCATCGTCCTTGAACATTAGATGTGAACATCACATTTCAAAAGAGCTCGAACGATGAACTTGGAACTCATCCAGTCCATAATCTTTGCAATAGACTTGGAACACATCTAGTCCATAGCTCTGGATATGAAAATGAACTTGTTACAGCAAATATTTTACTTGCTTGGAACTTTCATACATTGGTCCCATGCACGAAAAAGTTGGGGCTAGTGACAGTCCCCCGCCTATAAGTCTCCTTTGGTAGGAAGCACAGAAGGGATAACTATGTATAATTATAGAAGAAAACCATGCAGGTCCTCCTTGGCTACTATACAAACTTAGGGACACTGGATGCATCACTGGAATTACAAGGTCATCATCTTGTATATGATAATTTCGCTTCTTTGAGATCTTGGTCTTGGCCTTGGCTTTATCTTTGGTTTTGCAATCATCGGCCAAGTGACCCTTCTTTCCCCAAGAGTAGTAGCGACTCCATCTTGTCTTTTGCATTGTAAGAAGCGCTTGATCCTATCTAGTAGGAGGGAACCTTACTTCCCTTGAGAAACAAGGATAGATTTTTCCTCCAAATTTCTCCTCCAAGGGGGGACCCATATTCATTGCAATAGCAAACCTTCTGAAGCAAGCCTTTGTGCCAATGATGATCTCAACACTCCAGTAATCTCCAACACTTCACCAACGGAACAAGGCACGAGGATCAATCAGTCCCCTCTTAGAGTTGAGAGAGAAAAGGGTTTGATAGCAGCAAACAATCCACGAAATTGCACCAAAAAGCATCCTCTGGAAGAGGAAGGAAGTCTAGAAGAGGAAGGATGTCGGGGAAGAAAAGGATGTGTTGAAGCCACTTGTTGGGCTGCATAACATGCAGACACACCACCCTCCACTATTGCCTTTGCTGCAAAAAAACACCAAATGCAGCCAATTAGAGTTGTACCTAGATACCTTGGAGATAAGACAAGGGTAGGAGCACCGCTAGAATCAAAACGTTGATGAAGAGGAGGCTCTAAATGAAGAAAATGCAACTAGTAAAAGAACACATCACATCAACGCAGTCTACCTCTAGGTTGTGCCTTGACGTTTTGAGAAAAATGCAAGGCAAGAGCACTAGGATGAAATTTCCGATGAAGAAGACAATGCATGAGAAGGAAAAGCAGCCATTGATGAAAATGTAGCAATGTCTTCTTTCTCAAATAAATGCAAAAGAGGGAGAAAAATGCACATGGGCAACCAGGTACCTAGGCAATTGATACCATGATAGAATAGCAATAGTGGAAACAACACATAGGAGAGAGGGAGAGAGGTAGAGAGAGAGCAAGAGTATTTACAATGGCAATACTAGCCAACAAATAGGCGTTAAGCAATATGCCTATCAATGGATGGTTACAAGTGAGGGGAGAGAGGCCTCTTTATATAGGCACTAGGCAAAGGTGCCCTACTTACATGAATAAAAATCCCATGACGTATAATTACGATTAGTAATACATGAGAAAAATACATGTGCCAATAAAAGCGCAAGATCCCATACATAGGGCACCCACGAAGAGAATCCAGGACACATGCATTAGCTTTTAAAAAAAACCCAATCGTAATTTTCCTCTTTTATCCTTGACGGTAGTTGTATTTTTTATTAATGAGGGTGCTTTTGCTTCATCATTTGCCACCAGGTTTGCATGCACCATGTATTGGTCTTTTTCCATCTTCTTGAATTATCGGTTCTTTGTGTGCGAGCTTTTGGTAGAAGTTGTATCTATAGTTGTTTTTGCTTTTCTCCTTTTGAACTTGGCCACATTTGAAAGAAATCTCAAATCATTGTTCATGATGAGCTTTGCCTATAAGAACTATAGTCACTTCATCATATGTCATTTTCCAAACAACTCTTAATATAGTAAATTCAAGGTTTTTTGAGTTTGTTGATTGGTTTGGTGTTCGTGTCGTTAAGCATAGTCTAGATGCCATCTCATCATTAGGAGATGTATCTTTTTCTCCCATGATGGGGAAGTTTCTTCGATTAAAATTTCAATTTTCATATTGGTTGTGTTGGTCTCCATGATGCCCCACTTGAAAAAGCCCAAATATTACAAATCTTTAGAGGCGATGACAATAGGTAGAGGTGGCAATAAATGGCATCTCATTGTGGTAAAGAACAGGTCAAGCATGGGACATGATTAGAGCATGTGTTTAGTAAAGGCAAGTAAACAAATGTCTAGTCATGATTGGGCTAACATGAGGGGCACAATTGATGGAAGTGGTTTGTCTTGCACTAGAGTTATCATTGCCCTTGGGACGAGACATAGAAGGTGGAGGCTAAGTAAGTGGAGGTGGTCACCTATACCGCGCTTTGTTTAGCTTGCCATAAAGTATTGCGTGTCATTATTTGGCTTTTAAACATAAATTAGTAGTCCTATTAAATTTTCATGTAGAATCACTCCTTTCTTGTGGTGGTATTTCTCTCCCTATTTAAATTACACAAAAACCACTCATTTCATTAGAATATGAGAGACTTTCCATTAGTCCTAAGCTTATTAATAGTTGAGTCACCTCCTAGCAAGACAAGATAGGTTATAATATTTTATTACATGCTTTTGCTTGTGCCATGATGTAAGACAAGATAGGTTATATTTTTCAACATTTTTATATAAAAGTCTCTTTTATCTTTGGCTTTTAAACTTTATGACCTAAAAGAATCCATCATGATTTGCTCAAGTAATCAAAATCATGAAAAAATCACAATGGGTTCTTTTAGGTCATGAAGTTTAGAAGCCAAGGATAAAAGAGACTTTCATCGTGATTTTCATTTTTCCATATCGGAGAGGTAAAAAGAAATATACGTCATGGTTACACCATTGCTTTTATTTCTCTTTAGCATCGATAGCAAAGTTGAAACTATGATCTCATAATTTGCATTGAAATGCATATTGGAGAGCTATTACTTAATGCTCAGAACTTGAAAAAAATAAGATGGATGTAATAGTCAAATTTGGTGGTTAAGTATGTATGAATTTTTTTAATTGATAGGACACGATACTATTTTTTAAGTACACTTTTATGTCCTAATTTCAAACTAGTACTAATTGGATCTTTCAAAAATGACTAACTATTAGACGCATGGTAAAATTGTGTCAAGAAGAAGCATCTCTTTATGTTGATCATCGTCTATGGTAGCTTATGAGTTCTTATGTTTCCATGCATCTTGTATCAATGTCTTGTCCATATTTTTATTTGAAGAAATCCTCCACGAGTACATATCCTTCTTGTGTACTTTCTTTTTCATTCCAACTCTCTCGAAAGAAGTTTCAATCTTTTTATTTGGATATTTGCACAAATGTATATACTATACTCTTGTGGGTTTGTAAGGATACAAAATTAATTATTCAAATTGGCGCAATTCAACTAGATTTTTAGACCTTAACAAGTTTGAAATCATTACTTGCAAAGCATGTACATACTAATTATCAAGGATTGGTTGTTTGAGATTTGTTGATAAAATGATATGATAAATTTAGGCTTTTAGCAAATCTTATTGACTATATCTATGCAATTCTATGTAGATAGGTGTGCATATAGAATAGTGTCCTTAAAAAAGTAATGAAGAGGATTTGTAAGATAAAAATAACTCAGTTATAAGTATATGGGAGGTTTAAACTTCAAGTACGATTAAAATGTTTAAATAAGAATTATTCTATCTTGGAAACGATCAAAAGATACGTAAGGGATGATGACAAAAACTAAAGAGTTTAATCCTACATTAGAAAACAAAATGGAAAGATACTTATAACTAAAAAGTTCTGTTCTTGGTGGTTTTTAAACCATGTGTATTTGAATATGAGTTATATAACAACTTAAGAATTTGGCGATCTAAGAATCTCTCAAGTAGCATCTTAAACATGACATAGGAAAACACTACAAGAGGATCCGTGCATAGTCGTGTCCACAGTCGTGTTACAAGCACATGTATTTGAATATAAGTTATATAATAACTTATGAATTGGGCGATATAATTCATCTTTTCTTCAAACTCCTATTTTGTGGTATCATACTTCTCCAATTTTGAACGATGCATGGTCTTCTGTTGTGGGTATTGCATATCCTCCTTGATGTGTTGCATTGTTTTCTTCCACTCTTTCAGTGAGCATTGATCTTGCATGCCTCTTCTTTCCTTCTGGTATCTCTTTATGTGTGACATTTGTTGTTCAATATCCTTATTATGTGTTCTTTAGCCCAAAGGTCAATAAAATCCATGCCAAGGAATTAGGAAAATGCTCATGCGTGCATTTGAAAACATAGGCAAAGTTTGTCTTTTGTTCCTCTCATGGTTTATAATTCACCACTTTTTAAAAGCTATAGTAAAACCTCCTTCCCATGTCATCCATAAAAGAGTCACCATTATCATCCAAGGAATAAAAAATGTTACCATCCTAGGGCTCCTCACCATCATGTCTAAGGTGAAGGGGACTGCTCACCTAATCCCTTCCATATCCACTAGAACTCTTCATCCTCTCGACTACTCGTATGCTACGACTTGAGTGGTGAAAAGTTGAGTTATTGTTGAGTTTGAGCTTAAGGTTGGTATAAAATCTACAAGCATAAGCCAGCTTGTGGGAAATCTTCAAACTTCTTCGTAGAAAGGGCCTTGGTAAGACCATCTGCCACATTGGCATGTGTTAGCACGTAGGTCAATGCTATCTCTTCAGCATGGAGTCGTTCCTTCACATAGTGATAATGTACCTCAATGTGTTTTGTCCATGCATGGAATATTGGATTCCCTGCAACTGGTAATGCACTCTTATTGTTAGCGTAAAGAGTGGTAGCAGATTGCTATTCAATTCGAAGATCAACCAAAAGACGGTGAAGCCACACATTCCATAGTAGCAATGAATGTTGCCTTGTATTTAGCTTCAGAAATGGATGTGGCTACTTCTTGCTGAGCCATGAGATGCATGAGTTGCCAAGAAGGAAATAGTATCCACTAATTGATACTCTTGTCGGAACATCTTGCCTTGTCATCACTGTCTGTTTATGTAAGACAAGCATAAAGAAGACTAATTGCTATAGAACAATGCATAGTGCTAAGTGCCTTGGAGGTACTGAAAGACACGTTTCATTGGTTGCTTATGTTGAGTGTTGAGACTGCATAAACTTGCTCAATTTTGACACTGCATATTGAACATCTAGATGGGTATTTCACAGATATATAAGCTATCTGATAGGTTGCTAAAAGGTGCCTCCATCAAAAGTCTTAGTAGAATCTTTAATTGATAGGCGGACATTAGGTCTCACAGGAGGAGAAACAAGTTTGCAATCTGTCATTCAAAAGCGTTCAAAGAGTTGTTGAATGTTTCTTCAATGAGATAACATGATGTTCCCCTCAGTCGGAACAAATTGGATACCCAAACAATAATGCAAAAGATCCATGTCAAAAACGTCAAATGTATTTTGCAGGTTGGCGATGTGTAAATCGTCAGGGCTTGTCACAAGCAGATTGTCCACATAAATATTGAGGATAAGGAGATGGTCTCTTTCTGTGCGGACATAAAGAGTGCTTTCAGTGGGGCTATTTAAATCAGACAAGAGTAAGTATGCATGTATTTTCTGATACCAAGCACGAGAAGCCTTTTTAAGACCATATAGTGGTTTGTGCAAGCTACATATCTGAAGCTATATACCCTCTTAAACAAAGCCAAGAGGTTGTGTGACATAAACCTCTTCTTGTAGAGATAACCATTCAGAAATGCAGTTTTGACATCCAACTAATGCACATTCCAACCTTTATGTGCAAGTAGTGCACCCAAAATCTGAATGGTTGTCATACGTGATGTAGGTTGAAAAGTCTCATTATAGTTAATGCCTTCTCTCTCGACATATAGTCCTTGGTGACTAATTAAGTCTTATACTGATCAACTGAGCTGTACGGCTTTCATTTCATCTTAAACACCCACTTGGTGCCTATAGCATGTTTGCCAGTAGGCCAATGACATAACTCCCATGTATCATTTTTGGCAATGGAATTCAATTCTGAATGCATGGTTGAAACCCAATTGGCATCCTCCAAAGCATCAAAGTGAGAAATCGGTTTCTTATTTAGTGCAGTAGTAACAACGGTGGTGTCGACGAATTGAGATGCATGTCTGGAGGCAACTCATGTCCTCCTTGGCAAAGGTTTAGGCAGCTTGGTGTCACGCAAAGTGGCCTGGAGCTAGTGTGGAATCCGATGAGAATCACGAATAGCTGCAGCCTCTTCAATTAATGCATCACCCAAGGCATCCGAATTAAATAAAGGGTTGTTGATTTGGAGGAATAGGAATATATTGGAACCATTGAATTTGTTGATGAGATACAACATAAGGTGGTTGAGTTGGAGCTAAGGTGGGCTCAGAGGAGTCAGGACTAGTATTAAAGAAAGGCAATAATGTATCAAATTCATCCGGAGCATCAATTGATGGTTGTAATCGACAGGAAAGCATGGAATGAGATGCAAATCCATCAAAGATACCTCTAGATACAATCAACGTTTGATTGGAGGGAACATATAGTCTATACCCTTCGCTTTCGTTGTTATATCCCACGAAAATACATTTCAAAGCGTTTGCTATGTGTTGTGCTTGTACATGCACGTATGCCATTCCAAGATTCTTGTGGATTTTGGGTAACACACAAGGTGTTAGCGAGAGTATAAGGATTCCCAGAGCATGAAGTCAATTCCACATTGCCAATGCCTTTGATGGCATAGGATGCATTGTTAGCACACAAAACTGTTTCACGTGATGAAGCATCGCACAAACTAGAAAACAGCTTCTTGCATAAAGTAATGTGCTTAGTGGCACTAGAATCAAAGTACCAGTTAGTGTCTAACAAGGACATACAAGAGGCAAGCAGATCACTGCATGTTACTATCGGTGTATGCAAAATCGTCCTCCTTTGCATTATCACTTGTAGTGGCAGCAAGTCTTTGTTGATTCTTCTTTTTCTCTCCTTTTGCCTTCGAGAGTCTCCTAAAGCATGACCAAGTTTTCAACAGTAATTGTATCTCTTTTTCTTCTCAGCTAGCTCCTCTTTGGGCTTTTGAGTTATCTAACTGGGTTTGTGATGGCCCCTTAGGCTTAACATGAGATGGAGCCTTAGAAACACTACAAGGCTCTTGAAACGATCTCCACTCACAAGTGTAAACCAACCTTGACAAAATTATTTGCTTTTTTTAAGAGAAAACCTAAATTTTTTTGAAAAAAATGAGCAAGTTTGATAATGCAATCCCATTGCATTACGTGCCCCATCAAGGACGGGGAAGATGTATCATCTCAGCCTTCAAATCAGCTCACATTAACTAGAGTGTCCACACGATGATGATAGGCATAGAAGTGTCGATGCTCGATATGCTTGCTACCATCTCTACCCTCGAGATCATGCCCACATAATCTGACTCACAGACAGCACTATCACATACATCATCATCATGTGCTTGTGTCAGTGGCATCATGTGTATGTATATCACTATGATCATGTGCATGTGTATGCAATACATCAATATCATCACATCTTAGCAACAAAGAATCAAATCAAAAACAAGTAATCATGGGATTTAAAAAGATCGCAATTGTTATTCAAAGGCTTGGATAGAAAGTGGTTAGATCAGGAAACGTGTTCACAAGTTGGATGGAGGACCAAGACTTATCTCTTTGGAACTTCTGTGATGGTTGAATATGTTTCATGCATGCATGCTGTATGGTTGCTTGAGCATGTCTAATATTTGTCTAATCTTTAGTGGAACTTGTGAAGGTAAATGCTCCCACCTCTCAATGGGATAAAGTGGCTCAACTTAACACCATTGACTATCCAGTCTATTGTGGCCTCCTCTTCAGAAGCCATCATACATTTGAGGAAAGCCTAGATGAGCACAGTGAGGCTACTGAGTCCTAATATTATTGGAGGCTATTGAGCAAGCAATAAGATTGTGGAAAATAAGAGCACTATAGAAACAACGCTATTATTGACCTAGAAAAAGTTCTGCAAGGTGGTTGTGAAGAGATGTCATGGCCATATTCACATGATGCTCCCATAAGGTCGTGGCCATATTTACCATGTGCATTTATTACTTGTAATGGGTAACCGGGCCAGTTTGTCTACTAAATGTAGTTGGTATAATGGCCAATGTGTATACAACGATGGGAGGCAACAAATGCTTAATCAGAAGTTAGCATATTGTTCAGATTGAAAAGAGATTGCTCTTCTTAAAGCAAGAGAGTCACCAACTCATCAAAAGTATACAAATTTTGAAATTCTTTTCATTAGAAGACGGAGTGGTAGCAAATCCCTGATATGATTCAAGCAGGCCATTAAGAACGGTAGAGACAAGAGAACTATTCGGAATAACCTCATCAATATTGATGAGCTATTCTTGTAGCTCCTTGTCACGGGTCATATTTTCATGCATAGATTCACCCTTTGTCAGATGCCCTAAGTGAAGTTTCTTTCAAAGATGAGAAACTCAAGCTTCATTGCGGATTTGATATAGAGAGGCAAGGACATCCCATCATAGTCACAAGGGACGGAGGGGACGGTGGGTTGAGAAGCGAAAATGCCATCTTGAGATGTGAATTCGATACGAAATGGGTGGAAATGTTCTAGAGTTATTCACGATAAGGGGATGACTCTCGAGAATGATGGAACGGATGGAGCTTGTCGAGGACGGGACAACGATGGGACGTTGCAATGGGTCTTTTTTTTCTTGTTCATATCATTTTTTTCGCCATTTAAGATCGTCATTTTTGTGGTTTTTTTTATCTTGCTTTTTTCCAATGCTGGTTGTTTGGGTGATGTGCTCGTTGGTCTCATGAAGTGGATTGTGTTCTAGGTTATTATCTATATATATTGACTCTCTCTATCTCTCTATCTCTCTATCTATCTATCAAGTGGCTTAAGCTCCTCTCTCTCTCTCTCTCTCTCTCTCTCTCTCTCTCTCTCCGCTTTCATCCTCTCTCATGGCATCTTGTTCACAAGCACCCCCTGCACATCATGGTAGTGCTAGAAGAACCAGCGGTTGGCCATGGTGGGAAGAGTTTAATGCCAACCGCCCTGGAAGTGGAGGAGGTTCACACCTGTGGTCTGGAAAGCTTTTTCTCTATGAGAAGACGAGTGGGTTAGACAAAGTTAGATCCCATCTTATGCACAAGTCCAGGCATGAGGTTTGATTTTGCACGAAAATCATGTCAGAGAAGAGAAGGGATCTTGTTGAGCACATTGTGGGACATGAGACTTTGAGGGTTGCAAGGTCGGAACGTGTGGCTATGGATGCTACAACATTTGTGACACCGCTCGAGGGCCTGTCTCGGTGTCACGGGGTGTATCTACCTCATCCATACCACGGTCACATGCCTGAGGTTTCTTTACGATGCCCACACCCAATGACAACAAAGTACACTTGAAGGGAGTTGGGATCCTAAGAAGGAAGAGGTTGATACTTATGTGGCTCCCTTCTTCTTTCATGACCATATTGCTTTCCATATTGCTAGTAGGTAAGCCCTCGTCCATGCCAAGACACATGATTTTTTTGAGTTTCATTCTTGAAAGTTGAGACTTGTTTGTTTTTGTGATCAGATCCGAGTACTTTAAGACTATGGTGAAGAGGATTGGGGAGTATGGTCCACGCTACACTATCCCATCATCGGAGTCTGCGCGCACCACATCGCTCAACAAGGAGAAGCGTCTCGAGCAAGCTGCAGAGAACACAAAGCGGCTATGGGAAAATAATGGATTGTCACTCATTGTGGATGGATGGAGTGACACGAAAGCTGTCCATCGATAGCCTCGTTGCATATTTCCATGGTGAGATGTACTTTATTTCTTCACATGATGCTTTAGGGACAAGAAAGAGTGCGGACGTTCTTGCAACAAAGTGGGCAATTGGCATTGAGCTCATTGTCCGAAATGTGGTGGGTTTTGTTGTAGCTGGCGAGGCTGCAAATAGGGCAGTTGGAGCTATCATTGCGCGCATGTATTTGCACATGATTGTCTCATTATTATTGTATGGCACATTGTTTGAACAATCTATTAAAGGATATTGGAAAGATTTCATGAATCAAGATTATCACTCAAGAGGCTAATCAAATGGTAACTTTTGTCTTGAACCATGAGTTCTTGCATCACAAGTTCTCCAAGAAATCAAGGTTCACTCTTCTCAAATAATCGGAAACCCCATTTGCCTTTAACTTTTTGATGTTGGGCCGATTGAGGGAGTTTAGTGGTGCATTGAGGCAGCTCTTCATCAGCAACGATCTCACCACTTCCACATTGGCTGCAACGGCCATAGGCAGATTAGGGAGATTATGTAAGAAGAATGCAGAGGGTACTTCCTTTTGGGAGGATGTGAAACGCATTGATGCTGTGGTGAAGCCAATCATCCACTTGTTGAGGCTTCTAGATGCTACGCAGCCATGCATCAGGAAGGTGTATGAGGCGATGGATAGAATGATAGAAGTTGCAAGAGTTAGAGTGTAATGAGGATAGATATGAGGAGATTCTTTCCCTTTGTGTGACGATGTGGAACTTCTGTTCCTCTCCCATGCATGAATCCTCACATATGGTGGACCCCAAGCTTCAAGGTAATGGAAAAGAGAGTGACGGAGAGGTGAGTGATGGATGGAGTCGCATCTTGGATTGTCTAATTTCGGGTGGATGCATTAGGCACAAAATTAGAGACTAGTTTGGTACATAAAGATCCTTGCGTCGTGCTTTTGGTTGTGCGGATGCACAGGATGATAGGTTAAATGTTGGGGTGCTTTGTGGTGGGAGGCCGCACTCTAAACCAAGTTGTAAGGTCCTCTTGTTTGGAGAATCTTTGGAGTTCTTATAGTCATATTGCATGAAAGAAGAGAAACCCCACTTTGGTGTAGAAAAGGCCAATGATCTTGTCTTTGTAAGCTCAAACTTGTGAATGCTTTGCAAGGGTGTGATTGCAAAGGTAGATCCCTTTACGCAGTGGGAAGATGGAGCAAGAGGAGGGAAATGAGCAGGTGGTGACAACATAGTCCAAAGGATGATGCGACTACCTTTGAGACTGTTCATGTAGGTAGCCATGATCATGAGGCCAACACTTGTCAGGCTCCAGGCTCCGATTGAGCATTCCAGGCTCTTAGATTTATCATTTAGTAGCCTAGGGTCTAGGTCCTTGGGCCTTGGGTCTCTGCTCTAACCTATGTTTCATTGTTTTGACTTTTGAGTCTTGACTCGACATTTTCGTTTCCCATTCTTGTCTCCCGTCCTATGTGACTATGCATCCCATTCACTCGTTAGCAGAGGAACGTGATCGGATGTGAGGAATAACTTGTTGTTTGCACAAGAGGGCAATGGAAAAGAGAGTGGCAGAGAGGTGAGTGATGGATGGAGTCGCATCTTGGATTGTCTAATTTCGGGTGGATACATTAGGCACAAAATTAGAGACTAGTTTGGTACATAAAGATACTTCCATCGTGCTTTTGGTTGTGCGGATGCGCAGGATGATATGTTAAATGTTGGGGTGCTTTGTGGTGGGAGACCGCATTCTAAACCAAGTTGTAAGCTCCTCTTGTTTGGAGAATCTTTGGAGTTCTTATAGTCATATTGCATGAAAGAAGAGAAACCCCACTTTGGTGTAGAAAAGGCCAATGATCTTGTCTTTGTAAGCTCAAACTTGTGAATGCTTTGCAAGGGTGCGATTGCAAAGGTAGATCCCTTTACGCAGTGGGAAGATGGAGCAAGAGGAGGAAAATGAGTAGGTGGCGACAACATAGTCCAAAGGATGATGCCACTACCTTTGAGACTGTTCATGTAGGTAGCCATGATCATGAGGCCAACACTTGTCAGGCTCCAGGCTCCAATTGAGCATTCCAGTCTCTTAGATTTATCATTTAGTAGCCTAGGGTCTAGGTCCTTGGGTCTTGGGTCTCAACTCTAACCTATGTTTCATTGTTTTGACTTTTGAGTCTTGACTCGACACTTTCTGTGTAGTAGACACTAGTCATTTGTTATTTGATAGTGATCGTCATTCCATGCTTATATATTGGTTTGTCAGTGTACTTATTAGTACATGTTCGGTGTTTTTTGTTGGTGTTTGCATTGTGTAATGCACATTTATGAAATAACTCAAAACTTTAAACTTTAAAGTGACGCCTTCAAAGTTCAAGGTGTTAAATCATAAATATTTTTTTATTTAGTGTGCTTTGTAGTCTATGTAAGGATACTTCAATAAATTGCATACTCCATATGCCATTCCTTTTCCCTTATCTCCGGTCCTTACCTTTTGTCGTTCCGCATTCTTGTTTCCCGTCCTATGTGACTATGCATCCCATGCACTCGTAGCAGAGGAACATGATCGGATGTGAGGAATAACTTGTTGTTTGCACAAGAGGGCAATAAGTGCATGTGCATGTGCAAAGGTCTTTGGTATCCCATTTGAGTTCTTCCAATGCAGGAGGAACAAGTGGGGGTTGTACATTGCCGAAGGAACCAGATTTACTAGTTCCAACAGTGGATCTAGAGGACGTGTTGATAATAGTTGAGGGCCCAACAAGTTGAGCGTCAGCATTAGATACATATACCCACATGTTCTTGGCTACCAGAACATGACACATCATATATATCGACATGGGATAGTTGGTTCCATCCAAGTTCTCCTCAGCAGACAACATGTAGAACAATTCATTGGTGTTTTCGGGCGTGTTGCACATCAAAGGAATATATAGATTGAAGTGTATCTCACACTGGGATTAGCTCCAAGGGAGTCAAGGTACTTAAAATGTCGGTAGAGGGATGTGTACACTTACCACAAGCAGATTGTTGAATCGATAGTTGTGGAGTTAGATGGTGGGGTAGCAGGTCGGAATCAGTTGACTGGAAGTCAACGTTGAATCAGCAGGTTTGATGTTGTTGTGGTGTCAGCGGCTCCAAATTTGATGTAAATTCAGCAGTTCAGAGTCAATAGACGTATTATCAGATTTGATGAAAGTAAATCCTAGCCAAAAAAGTAAACATGGCTAGTTGCAGAATTCGGAATGCGAAGCACTAACTGCTAAAGATAGGATATCGTAGACAAAAAAAATAGACTTCTGAATGTTGAGAAAAGTGATGAATGCTGAAGGCCAAGAGCCAAGCGTTGAAAGTGCAGAGCGGAGCGTTGAATGCTGAAGATTGAAATCCATACACTGATTGCAGAAAGCGAAGGGCTAAGCTACAACTAAGGCAATACTAGCTGATGCAGTTTTAAGATAAGATGACAAAGCAAAATCAATTTAATGCAAGAGTCAAATACTCAAGAAGCTGACGGACGCTAAAGTCCCATGCCAAAAAAAAAAACTGAGTGACTGAACAATAGCAGCAAGGGTAGTATCGATTGAAAACCTCTGTGGAAAGTTGAGTTAAGGGCTAGTGTAGTGGTGAGCCATGAATGTATGACAGGATTAACAAAAATACCACCAATGTACAAAAGAAGGCCAAACCCTAGATCTGATTGAAAGTGTGTAGAGCAAGATCTTAACCAGAATGCACAACGGCGCTAATAGGACGTTGATGATACTGAAGCGGTATAGCTATATATGCCTTTATAGAGTGTCACACTTCCACACACTGATACAAATACACCCAGAACACCAGACCCAAGAGTATGAATAAACTTTATTTCAATACAAGTCTTCGTCTTTACAGAGTTGAACATCCATCACATCGTCAAAACCATCTTCATCTAGCACCCATTCACAATCCGCCCACTCCCCTTCATCGATATGAACTATGACTGACCAGTACCCTGCATCACTATCAGAGTATACAATCTCAAACATAGAAGCATCTTCAAAGTACAGTTCCTCGATATCTGGACCAAGCTCCAGGACAAGATACATATTTGAGGTGGAGTATCCTCAAAACTTTTCTTCAAAGTTTACAAGATTGTACTTTTCAGGACAGAGACTATTACAAGCATGCATACAAGAGTTCAGTTCCAGCTTTGACTCTTCACACAAAACTTTCGAGAAGACTCCAAGCTTAGAGAAGAACATCAACACCTCATACAGCCGACCCTTTCACCATTTTAGTGCAGCAATGAGCACGTCCCAAAGCTCCTTAGCTCTAACTTTAAGAAGGGTGTTTCCTAGCCAACTCAGCAGTAGACGACCACCTCACCAAAAGGCATCTTTTTGGTCTTCAATTCCCTTTGCTTCCATACACATTGCCTCATAGCCACATAGCTCCAAGAGAACCAGACTGTCGCCCTCCAGCCCGTAGGCTTCAAAGTAATAACACAGTCGTGCTCTGTAGAACCCAAGGCTCTAACCTCCAGAACATGTCGCCTCCCATGCCTAGTGCTATGGCCACCCTCACATCACACTCACTTTCCTGGGTCTTCACTGTGTTGCGTCTCCTTTGGCTAACATTCGCTGACCAGCCCTCAGTTGTGCTCTATCTTTGCAGTCTGCAGTGCGCACATGTTTCCCTTTGTATTGGTTGCTCTTCACCATGCGTCCAACCTTTGACTCATGTGCAGCATGCCACCTAGTCGACAGTAGCAACCTCGCAGTTGTCTCCAACGTTTGCCTTCATCACCTACCTTTTTCTTTCTCTCTCGCATGCTAGCCCATCGACATGCTCCTCAGTCACTTGGCCTGCACAGTCGACGCTCTCTATCTCTCCTTCACTGTTTCCCTGTAGTCGACGCCCTCTATCTCTCCTTCACTATTTCCCTATAGTCGACGCCCTCTATCTCTCCTTCTTTGCAACTCTTTACTCAACTCTCTCAGGGATTCCCCTACTCCCAATACAGCAAACTCATTTTCTTGAGGCAACGTGGTCCCTTTCATCCTTCTTGCGCACGCGGTGAAGGTTAATCTGCCAAGATGCTGTTGGCCGCGGCCACCCTCACTTTTTGGAAGCTTGAAGCTTCTATTTTCTTATTAATTTTTTATTGTTTAAGGCTGTTCATACTGCATATCCCCTTAAACCATACCACTTAAACCTTCCCATCCTTTGCTCACATGTCATTAACTCCACCCTTTTTTTTTGCCTCCTCATTGGCCTTAGGTCACACGCCACCTACATCCATGCCATATATTTACAAAGGGTATGCCCAAATGCAAACGGTCAGCACTCATGCAGGCCTTGACACACACACACCCGAAGGCTCGTCAACAAAAGCAACAAGATCACCACATCATGAGGATGCAAGCCCTGATGGTTATGCCTCTACTCCTCCTGTTCAGCAAATTGAATCTCAACCAAAACTCAAAACTGATCCAAACTAATTACATATTTCTTGAAACTCTTAGTACTCTGCACAGTATGTACACATCATCAGTCTCTTTTTTTGTCCACACAACCTATGTCAGTAGCAACACAACAAAATGAGAGCTCTAAAATGCTTGCTCTGAAACTTGAGTTGGGACAGTGTTTCACGATGATGAGCTATTTGTTGAGGAGACAATTTCTAACTTGTAGGCACTGTCTTCAAGACAACACTGCTCTGGTACCAATGTTGGATGTGAAAGGAGGTTCTCTTCACAGAATCAGAGACAAGACGCACACAAGCTCAAAGAGTAATAGAGATGATAGTGATAGCTAGAATGTACTCAATTGTAATCCAAGCGTGTGGAGTACAACGTACAAGTAGCCCCTAGAGGGCTGACGTGGTTGACAACACGCTAAGGGCATGTTGGAAAATCCCCTTGCCAACACAAGCTAAAAAGTGCTCGTGATCAGTTCTCTTCACACTTGACTTCTTGGAGGCAAAAGGCTAACAATGGTTAGTGAAAGCAATGAAAGGATTAATTGGGGAGAGAAATCTAGGACATTTATTCTTGGATTGATTGATTTAAGTTGAATTCATTAGGAAATGTTGAGGCAAGGGATATCATAATTTGAGTCATTTTTGTGTAATGAGAGTGCACCCTTGAGCTTGCTTTGAGTAAGTTGGAAGTGCATGTGTCCGACCTTTGTTCGTGCATGTCGTGTCTCCCCTTTTATAAAGTCTAAGATACTTTCATTATCATGTGGTGGATAAGGTTTGGAGGAAGGTATGGAGCTCTAGTCAACTCCCCTAGAGTTCAAAAGGATACACAGCAAAATCATAATATGCAAAGCATGACTAGTAGCAAAAACAATTAGATAATATCAATTAAGGCATTTTCTCATGTGGCATCCATCACCATTCTCAGAAAACTATTGGGTCTGCAATCATCCTAGGACACATGCATAATCCACCAAATGGATGTTCGAACTGCTCTTCTTCATGGCAAAATACAAGAAGAGATGTACGTGGACCAATGTGCAAGCTTTGCATCATCCTTGAAATTTAGTTTATTGGTTAAATATAAGTCCATTTATGGGTTGAAGGAGGCATCCTAAGTTTTGTACTTAATGAAGATTACATTGATTCTTCATACAAAGTGGTCTTATATGTTGTGTACATGACATAAAAGCGTATGTCGAGAAGGATGAAAATCAAAACACTAATTGTGGTCATATCTATATATAGATAAGCTCTCATAACAACACTATGGAGTTTTAAATAAAGCCTTAGGATCCTCAATTCCCATGATTAGCCTAGAATCCATAGCTAATTGGCTAGGCCTCAGAGTCACCTAACCTACATGACCACATGTGATAAGTCAGGGATGATAAATTCAACAATTAATCCACGAATTCAATATGGGCAATAACTGCCATTCTCCACATACTATTGGAGATAGGAAGACACCTAACACTCCAAATAATTAACCATCTACATCATTGATGTGTTGTTGAGAAGAAGAATGAGTCGGTCATCGGATGAGCAGATCAGGCTTCCTCATTTGTTTTCTCGTTCTTGAAAACTTATGGGTTAAGATTTGAAACCTTGAAGATTATGTAAAGTGACTAAGACTAGCCTTTGTTCACATGGTGTTTGGTTGTGAGCTTAGATATCACATCGTTGAGGGAGTGTCCTCCTTGCTCAACTACCACATCCATCAGGCATCTAAACCTTGTCAGGATGTTCTCATACAGGAGCTTTACCACTAAATTGGTTGAATTATCCATGAGAGGATTTATTCATCCATTGAGCTATATAGGGTCAACTTTGTTGATAAAATCTAATCCCTACTTCAAGAATCCTTCAAGTGGTGGAATCGAATTATGTGACATTGTCTGTTGCAGTCGGTTGTCCCATTCTCTGATGCACTCCACATTTTTTGGTAAAATCCCAAGCATCCTTCCTCACAATTACCCACCATATGTCACCTTGCATTTTTTGTTTTCATATGATCTCATCTCCAAAGTGACCAACACATTCTACTTTTTAGCACCAATTTCTTATGTCATCCTTTCAAGAAAAATGCCCATTGTAGAAAGGTTAAAATACCATTAAACTTGTTTTCTTCATATTGTTGTATCATTATTCCAAACAATTATGCATCCGTCGGATCATTTGATACTCGTATTTTACAAGTTTTCCACTGTCTAATCCAGACAAAAAGTATGTCATTGCATGCTCCCTTCTTGCGGTGTGCACTAAATGTTAAAGCAAACTTTTGTAGGATTAGCATTTACCTAGCAAACATTTCCATCAAATTTGTTTTATCGACAAGATACAAAAAAGCTTGATGATCCACATGAAGTAAAACTTTGTTTTCAAACAAAAGCTTATTTTCCAACGAGTTGTTTTTAAATACAAACTTATTTTCCAACAACTAGTTTTTGAACTTGTTTGATTATAAAAGGTCAAATGCATTTCTTTGAGTTGTATTATAGTTACATTTTGACTTAGAGAGTATTTTGTTTGCATAATAAATTGGTTGATACTTGTCTTTCTCTCATTCTTGCATTAATATATGGTCAATTTCCATATTGGACTCATCTACAAATACATGAAATGGTTTATTCTAGTCTATGGGGAGTCTAGGGTGATCAGTACACGTGCATTTGCTTTAGCTAGCCAGATGCTCTATTGCATTACCATTTTTTTTATTGTATGGTTTTTTGTCATTTGATACATCGGATATGCTACATGAGCGCCCACATATATATCTTAGAAACCTTGTGTGCCATTTTACCTTGTGTATGAATCTTTCTAGTTCTTTCAGATTTTTTGGTGGTAGCCTAGTATGATAACCTTAACCTTTGTGGATCTATGGCGAGTGCTTCTTTTGACACAGTGTGGTCTAATTGTGTTCCTTCGTCGGATACTCAAAAGGTGCACTTTGTGGGGATTTATTTTGAGCTTGGTTTCTGCATCTCTATAGGCACAACCTAAAGTCATCCAGTGGCGGAGTGTATTTCTTTTCTACCAAATACACTAAAGTCATCCATAAATACTTTTACAAAATCTGTCAAATATTCGTAAAATCTCTCTTGAACCATTGTTTGGAATGTTGCTGGTGTATTTTTTAGACTAAATGTCATTACATTGGAGGTGAGTATCTCCCATTCTCTGATGAATGTAGTCTTGTCCTTGTCTTTGGTGTCATGGAAATTTGATTGTAGCCACTAAAACCATTCATGGCCAGCAACCTCATCTAGCAATAAATCTCTGAAGGTCAAAGGAAAAAGATCTGATATTGTTGTGATATTTAGTATCCTATAATCTACAAACTTTGATCTTTCGTACAATCATTATTGGTGATATCCATGTGGCCTTTTCTATGGATAGGTGATTCTAGTTTGAGTAGCTTAACAATTCCTTCATAGTTGGTGTTCATCATCTATCATTGCTGACAGATCGATACTCTATCTTCCTTGAAGTTGAGCTCATGCTAATAAAAATTAGGATCAATGCATTGCATATCAATATAGCTCCATGCTGAAGTACTCCGAGTGATGGGAGACCTTGTAGCTTGTAGCAACCATGACTAAGTCTATCAAGAAGCACACGAGAGAAGTCCAAATGGGTCTGAATTCCGAGAGAGGGACTATACTATGGAAGATGTAGGCAAGAAGGACACCTCAAGGAGGAGGAGTGCACCTCTGAGTTGACGTGTCAAATCTGTCCGACATGGAAATTCCTGCACAGCCAATTGGGAAAATCTAAAGAGACAACCAACAAAGTGTTGATATGGTAAAACTGAAGGGAGAAAAGCCGGAGGTAATGGATGTGATGAGGTCACAAAAAGTGAAATTGGTAGTTCCAAAGAAGCCAGCAAGCAAGACAGGATGGTCCCATGGAAACATCAATCAAGAGTAAGGACTGAAGCCACAAGAGTGGTACAACAAGCCCAAGCTACAACAAGAAAAGCCGATAAAGGGGGTGACGTATAGACTCGAAGTGAGTTTGCTGGCAAGAATAAAGAAAAGACAAAGCTAGCTGAGGATAATCACCGGAGCCAACCAAGAGATGCTAAGTAGACCCAGAGTGAGGCTGTTATAGAACGAGAGTGAGACTGTTAGCAAAGATAAAGGGAAGAACAAAGTAGCCAAAGATAACCAAACGAGTCAAGCAAAATAGTATTCTGACAGTTAGATGAACATGGAGGATGTGAAAAATATCTGAGACTTCCCAACTGCAGCATCACTAAAAAATGAAGAATACACTCCAAAGAGTTCAAAAGGTTTTGTGCGAAGAAACAACCAAGGTGCAAAAGAATTAGAACAATATAGTGCGACTGCAGATAAAGGCAGTGAAGACACTAGCAAGGCCGGAGGAGAGTATGAAGTTCTCTGAAATGAACTGAAGAGCATGAAACTGAACATAACACTAAGCCAAGTACTAAACTTAGTTCCCAACTGTCAAAAGTAGCTCTTGGCTAGGTTTATGGCTCAAGCTAAAGAAAAGGAATCTACTTTAGCTAAGCTAACAGTAGAGTATAGGAAAAAAAAAATAGAAGAAGTCCAGAATGTAGACATGGCCCCAGAGGTGACAGTCATGCTCCAAGGAAATGATATAACCAAAGTCCTACTAGATGGAGGACCATGAGTAAACATCATCTCAGAACAGACAACTAATGAGCTAGGTCTACTAATCTAGTAAGCAACACAATCCAACATTCAAATGGCAGATCAACGAATAGTAGAAACACAATCAACACTTTGTTGGTTGTTGTCTCTTTAGATTTTCCCAATTGGCTGTGCAGGAATTTCCATGTCGGACAGATTTGACACGTCAACTCAGAGGTGCACTCCTCCTCCTTGAGGTGCCCTTCTTGCCTACATCTTCCATAGTATAGTCCCTCTCTCGGAATTCAGACCCATTTGGACTTCTCTCGTGTGCTTCTTGATAGACTTAGTCATGGTTGCTACAAGCTACAAGGTCTCCCATCACTCGGAGTACCGCCTTGCTCTTTGCACTCACCTTACACTTCTTACCTTTCTTTTTGCTAGGATATTGAGTTCGACTCCTTGAGTCGTCGGCATCCGATTCCTTTGCCTCCAGCATTGATTAATCTTTAACCACTGCTTTCTTCTTTTACTTGGGCTTTGCTTTTTTGTATAGGTTTTTCCCGACCTTCTTGGTTGCCCCTACTAGCTCGTCAAACCCTAGGTCTTACTAATCAAGTAAGGGGGTGTGTTGAAGTTGATGGTGATTAACTAGGCATTACATATAAAAACTTTAGTGAGTGGGGGTTGCGGGGGTGTGCGCTCGCGACAATTGTCGGCTATTCCCAACCTAGCTTTTCATGCACAGTAACGACAACGTGCAATCGAGCTCGTCAAAGCGTGAAGGCCCTGCAGGGCTTGAAGGAAGATGAATCCTGCAGTTGATCCTTCAAAACTTTCAGACAGGGAATGCACCTTGGCCAAATTTTGCTGTTATTCTCAATCTGCTGCAGGCCCTTGTGCGGAAGCGGAGCTGTCAACAGACAGCAATGATTTCTTTCTATTATCATGTCAACCAGCTTATTCTCCCAGAAAGCTGAGCTTGTACAATGTAGACCAAACCGATTTCTCCCATCACATCAACCAGCTCATTCTCCTCGAAAGCTGAGCTTGTCAGCCGTGAAGCGTTCGATCTCCTGTCATACAACTTGATAATAAACTGAGCTGCTCGCCAGTGTTGGAATCTGAAGGGCGCATCAAAGCCCTTGAAACCTTCTAGAGAAGGCCTCTCAGAAAACAGGGTTGTAAAGTAAGGCCACGATTTTGAAAATTAGAGACAAAACAGATACAACCATATATATTTTGAAAATCAGCCTAATCATATAGCCTTCAAATCGAAGGTTAGGGTAAGCCTTCAAATTTGAGCCATGCTGCTAGCCTTCACCTCGACGTCAGGGAATGCGCTTTGGTCGTACATTCCCATCAGGAAAGTGGTGCAAAGTAAGGCCACGATTTGGAAAATTTCTCTAAATTTTAGACACAAACAGATACAAACATATATATTTTGAAAATCAGCCTAATCTATAGCCTTTAAATTGAAGATTAGGTTAGGCCTTCAAATTTGAGCCATGCTGCTCGCCTTGACCTCTGCTGGTGGTGAAGGGACTTGGTCAGCTACCAGGGACATCGAAGGTCGCGACTCTGCTGTTTCTTTTTTAGTATATACCATGTTCTCGCGTTTCTAGTAGGGATGAAGAAATACATAGTTGAGAACTCCGGAAAAAAGGAAAAGAGAAAATGCGCACTTAATTCTAGGTTTTGGTGAATGGATTGCGATACATGACATACGTAAGGAACAGGGTTGAGGCGTGAGGGTAACGGTGAGAGTCAGTTTCTTAAAAATTTTGAACTGCAAAATGTGCACACAGGAGGCGGAGAAGGCATCGTTGGCGGAGTCGACGGGACTGGATCAGAAGCAAATAAACAACTGGTTCATCAACCAGCGGAAAAGGCACTGGAAGCCCTCGGAAGACATGCGCTACATGATGGCTAACGATCGAGACAACTCCATGCAGGACCTCCAAGATTTCAACTGATCACAGCAGCTGCTGCTCTACTGTGGCTGTGCCACGGTTGACGGTATTTTCATTACATGCCTTTTGCTGTGTATATTATTTATTGAAAACCCTCTGCAATACATTTATATAAATATATAATACACACACATGATAGGTCTATCATACCTTGTTAAAAAAAAAAAGGGGGGGGACTTATTTCAGCTCAAAATAACGGCAGACTGACAATGGCATTGCTCAGCCGACCTACTCTGTACTTAAATCTGCCCATCTGGAACCTGTAAAAGTGTCTATCTGATGCGGTTTCCTGCTGTGATGGATTTTGAGAAAATCGTGTGCCTTTTATTCCCTCTTACTGTGCAGACAATATTCAAATATTTCTTGTCGATTGATAAATATTCAAATATTTCTTGTCGATTGATAAATTCTACACACGATTCTTTAGGTTGCAACCAAATTAATTAGATTACAACAAACATGTGATCCAGGCTCTATGCCCACGTCAAAGTTTGGCACTCGTGATGTGTTTCCGAGGGCGAGCTTTTGCTTATGTAGAGCATGACAAGACATTGGCTTTGTTTTCATCTCTTGTCTAAACCGTGCTTAAAAAATCAACCGACCCCTAATTATTTTGCTTGTCTGCCTCGCAAACATGTGAAATAGATGGTGTTGGAAGGGTGCTTGAAATTAACTCCTGAGTCTCTAGTCACAAAGCTCACGTAAAGAAATGAGATTACAAATCGTAAACTGAAGGTTTTTGAACTCATAATGCACAGTTGATACACAGTGCGATGGAGAAAGGGATTCGCATGGAAGGAGAGAGGCTAATGATTGTTAATATATATAATATATATAGAGAGAGAGAGAGACAAGAAAAGGTGATTGTGCATGGAAGCAGAGGCTACTAACTATTGTACATTAATTATTGTTGATTGTTTACAATAAAAATGAGGGGTCGAGGATAAATTGGTGGCCGTGGTTTAAGGATGTACCTTTTGTTAATCATTTGATTGGTAGTGATTATGATTAATCAAATCTTTTATTATTAATTATAATCATGAATATTCTAGATTACTTATGATCATCTTCACAATCTCTTTAGGAAAAAATCATTGTTTTTGTTTTTATTATTAGTCTTTGTTTATGTTGATTTTTATATTATACTTGGTACTTTTTATTATTATTATGAAACTCTGGATTTAATCATGTTGTTTGTTTCATGTTTAATTTTTTTTTCTTTTTCTTTTTGGGACCAATGTATATATATATATATAACCAAAAAGCAGCCTTACATCTTTACATCAA
Organism: Cibotium barometz; assembly: GCF_041138505.1. NCBI lineage: Eukaryota > Viridiplantae > Streptophyta > Polypodiopsida > Cyatheales > Cibotiaceae > Cibotium > Cibotium barometz. The sequence goes on along the minus strand of NC_141072.1, from coordinate 50,481,812 downwards.
ATTTCACATCATTACATTCAGACCTTGTTTAGCAAATCACAAACCAAAGACCGACAATCATCTTCTAATGCAAAAGAATCTCCATGAAATCCCATACCCTAACTAAATACCAAGTCTCGATCAGGGCTTTCAATAGTGTGGCCTTTAGGAGATAGTTTCTCCAAAACGTCACCCTTTTGAGGCCAATTTTTTTTAAAGGTCTTATTCCAATCGTAGTCGCACATACGAATTTCACTAGGCTACACACCGTATTAATTACACACCCGAGTACCACAACGCGGTATTACCCTTTACAAATATTGGCCACTTTATAGGTAGCGGACAAACCCCACAAGTTAGTCGCTTGGCCGATTTGAGTGAACACCTTGAACAACTTTGGTAGAATTGTGTGTTGTAAGTCGAGGCACGGTCTTTGATGTCCATGGCAACCATCGTCCTTGATCCAGAGCGTAAGCTTGAAGGGCAAGCATTGCACACTTGTTGTCATAGGATTGCCGAAGAGGAAGGTGGGGGCAAGCATCATGACGATTGAACGATGATGGCCTAAGGAGTGTAGATGGTTGCTTGTGTGTTCACCTGCACGTGAACAAATTGTTAGTATAAGATGTCACTAAGAGGATTTGAACCCAAGACCCTTCATAGAAAGTCCAAAGTCTTATCCGCTAGGCTACGGCCTTGGGGACAAGACTCCAGATTTTTACTACTTATTTGGTTCCAGTCGGGTTTTCTATAAAAAGGCCATAGAAGTGTGGACAATTTGTATCACTTTGTGGTACCACCTTCTAGTCTTTTTGGTACAAACTTTACTTAGATTTGGCTTCAAATATAACCTTGTAAATTCTTAGAAACATAGAAAAAACCTTGTTAGGCTCCATCTAGTATGTTGTATGAAAGTCTCCTTAGAGAATAGGAATCAAATTATGGTTGTTTGCAAAGCTTGAATCATCTGCATCATCTCTTGCTTATTTAGCTTTACTCACATAGTAAATAGACCAACACATGTAAATATATTTATACATCAGCTTTGTCACATCTATCCTTGGATCAATTACTTTTTGAAAAACTATACAAGTCTTGGTATTTTCCATATCTCCCAAAGACAACACAACATGATTATATTGAAGATTAAATCAACATGTCCATCATAAGTTGGCCATCTCTCTAAAATCCACTCCCCTTTTCTTCTCTACCTTCATCCTTGTTTAGGTTGGAACCACCTTAGTAATAAGTCAAATTGGATCTTTTCTTTATTGTTATTGTAATAATGTCATAACGGTTTCAACTCTTATGGTTCAACACATAAGTTTTTCCTTTAATCTATTACGTCATTCTCTTCTTGTTCTTTCGTATATCGCCTTGATTAAATACATAGTCTAAAGTTTCACATGGTATCATATTTAGAAACCAAGGCTAAATCTTTTCTCTACACTTTAATCTTTCACTTGTGCCGAATGTCTTTGATTTGTTGATTCTTATTGCAAAAGCTTAGGGAGAAGTTTGAACTTTTGTGATTGTTCTTAAGTCAATGGTAAACTTAATGTCCAGATCCTTGATCTCTAGTCAATGCCATTGAGGCCAATCTTGGTGTTGTTAATTACCAATCTCAACCTTCTCCAAAGATTTATTACGATCAATTTTGGGGGACCACTCAAACAGAGAACCCATGACTCATACAACAAAAAAATTATTGTTTATTTTAGAAGTTTTAAAAATTGATTGTGCATGTCGATCAAGAACAATCCTTATGTGTTGGTGTCTCCACGCCCTACTATTGCTTCCAAGGTATTTTGGGAAGACTTCAATTTGATATATAGGAGGCTTCATATCACAATGCCCTACTATTGCTTCCAAGGTATTTTGGGAAGACTTCAATTTGATATATAGGAGGCTTCATATCACAATGTCTTAATACTTGGCCATTTCGTAGGCTCCACACTTTGACTAGAATAATCCTTCAATAAGAGAAGCAAATGATTCTTCCATGTGTTTTTCCTTTATAATTCTCACGAGTAGGTCACATCAATTGGCTTCACGAGGCATAACATATCCCAACATTGATTTCTTGGATTCATTTCTTTAATATCATCGAGACGTTAAGTCCTCTTTGCAAACTTGAGAACTTGCATCATGGAATGAAGGGATGTAATGCATGAAAAATATGAGTAATCACCATGTAAACATGATGCCTAAGTGTGTTTAGTCTCTCACCAAGAGAATGGAAATAGCCTTCCACAAGCCAAGAGAGAAGCCATGAGCTCCAAGAAACATAAGTTTCCATTTCTAAAAATGATCATCAAAAGTTACAACCATGGTCCAAGTCCCCTCTTTTATACATGGACTTGTCCCATTATTAACCCTATTGAATAAAGTTCCTACTTTATTACAAACCATCCCTTCCCAAAGATTTTGTCCTCAAAATCAATAACATGTACAATCTCAAAGTATGAGACTCTAATGTAATCAATGGGAAGTGGTTAAGAGTTCTCAAGTACATCCAAAGCACATATACAATGAAAATCCGGATGTATACAAGTCCACAAAGCTTCAAGCCCAAAGTGTATGAGTGGGACTGTTATGACAGTCCTTCTAGTCGATGAAGACCCTTGAAAATCCTTCATTTAGACTCCATATATTGGGCTGAAAATGATATGTACACTCAGCCATATGTAGCCCACATCATAATCTTTCATTAGGATACGCCATGAAGCTTGTTGGAGTAGAAAAATAGGCCCAATAGTAGACCTTCCCAAAGCTGTCCAGAAATTACAGCATGTATACTTCTCCTCATATTACCCAATTTGCTCAAGTAAACCATACCACTTGGTCACGGAAAGTCATCCACAAGTAAGCCATGTTGTTGGACATACTCCAATGATTGCCAAGTAGCCTCATCCATGGGTAATTGCTTCCATTTGACAAGGTATTCATCAATATTCCGATTCCTCAACTCTCTTGTCCTCTTGCCAATAACCCTCTCCGGCTCATAAATGATCTCACCTTGCAAAAGGATCCATCCTTCTTCTTCACCAAGAGAACGGGAGATGCAAATGGAGATTGTGAAGGTTGAATAAGACCCACAGCAAGCAAATCTTGCACTTGCTTAGCCACTTCCTCTCTTTCTACCTTAGACAAACGGTAAGGAGGCTTGTTGACAACCTTTGCATTCGGTTCAAGTACTATGGCATGGTCAATCTCCCTCTTAGGTGGTAGACTCTTTGGCACTTGCAAAATATCTTTATACTCCTTAAGAAGAGTTGCCATTTCCTCATCTATGTGCTGCCCACTGCCTTCCATCCCCTCTTGGGTAACATGTAACACATAGATAGTGCCAAAAGCCTTAATCTCTTTCTTGAGTCGCCTTGGAGTGATCAAAGAGACTTCTTAGGTGCATTTGCAGCAAGTACCACTTGTTGCCCATGATGTAGAAAGCTCATGAAACCTTGTTGAAGGTTCATGTGAATGTCACCAAGTGAAGCCAACCAATCACACCCCATGATAATGTCGATGGGACCCATATCCAAAACCACCAAATCACCTTCCCAAGTGTATGAAGAGGATAAAACCACTTTTGTAGAAGGGCAAACCAAGCTAGTCTTCTCACTTTCCCCATTTGCCACTTGCACTTGGAACGTTGTAGGTGTCTTCTTTGTGTTGAGTTTGAGAGAGTTGATGGATTTAGAGTTGATGAAGCTATGAGTGCTCCCGGAATCCACAAGAATATGTGCAACTCTCCCATTGATGGTCCCCACCAACCTTAGTGTGCTTGGGTTCTTGCAACCCGCCAACAACTCTTGTGAGATAGAGCATATGCAAGCTGAAATTTCTGCATTGGTAGGCATGTCTCCGTCCACAAGGCTTTCCTTAACTCCACCTCCCGGATCAAACGGAAACTCACCATCCTCCGTGATGAAAGAATGGTCTTCAAGTGACTCCTCATGTGCTTCTTCATTGCAATCCTCCCATTCCTCAATGTCATGAGAGTCATCCTTGTTCTCTTCCTCATCCATGAGGATCATAGTGGCCACAATCTTCTTTGATTTGCACACATGCCCGGGTGACCACCTCTCTTTGCACTTGAAACATAGCCCTTTGCTTCTCAACTCCTCAATCTTTGGATCATCCATTCTTTGAGTCTTCTTGAAGGGTTGAAAGGGCTTCTTCTTCATGAAGTCACTACTCTTTTTGGCATCAAATTAATGTATCCCATTCTTTGGCTGTCCACCCCCAAATGATGTAGGAGTTCTTGGATTAGAGGATGGTAATGTAGAGGTAGGACCTTTCCCAAAATTGTAAGAAGTAGTGGTTGGTTTGAGTGTGTCTTTGGTGAAGGTCATGGGCTGAGACCTCTTGTACTTTGGCTCATAGAGTTCGGCTAACCTCATAGCTTCTTTGAGAGAGCTAGGCCTTTGAGCCGACACATCCGCCTTGATGAAGTGTTCAAGCCCATGCACAAACTTTTTCCTCTTCATGTCTTCACTCAAGCCTTCCACGTACATTGAAAGCTTCAAAAATCTCTTGATGTAACCTCTCACCATCATCCCCTTTTGAGAAAGCTCATACCATTCTTCATGGTATCGGTCGAGCACTAAGGGTGAAATGAAGGCCAAGTTCATCTCCCGCTTCAATCCTTCCCAAGTTGATGGCGTGTTCCCTTGTTTGACCAAGTGCCTCCACCATTGATGAGCATAATCTTCAAGATGTAAGGAGGAAAATTGTACCATATCACGCTCACTTTTTGAGTAAAGTTGGAAATAGGTGTCAAGCTTGGTAGCCCACTCCTCCAACTCTTGCGGAGATGACCCGTCACCTTTGAACTTTGATAGTGAGATTTTGTCTTTGACATCCTTGGAAGATATGTGGGATGGGTTATCATGTTGGGTAGAGGGCTTGAATCTTTGCATCTTCGAGTATGACTCCATAAATTGTGCAAAGTCTTTGTAATCCCTCTTGATGATATTCGACAATTCCATCCACTTCTCGTGAGCATCCCTTTGTCTTTGGGCAAAGGACATTTGATTCCAATCGAGTGCAATCTCTTCATCATTCACAAACACCTCATCCTCTTCCCTTGAATGCATTGCCCTAGAAAAGGTAGGACCCTTTGATGCATTGAGGTGAGACAAACCCGAATGAAAAGAAGGAGGAAACATGTCCTTGACAAGAGGTCTCCGTGCATCCGCCATGAATCCCCGAGTGGATGCCCCCAATGGATCCTCTTGTACGGCCTTCATGGAATCCTCATTCAAGATGCCCTTGCCTTTTCTTTGCTCATAGTCACCATAATTCCCATGCTTTTCTTGTGCTTGAGACTTCCCAAACTTGTCCTCCATCACACCAATCCGTGAGGATAATGTTTCAAAATGAGAATCAAGCTTGGAGTCTAAGGTCTCCAACCGTTGTACAAGCATTTGCATGAGGGTGTCATGGTTAACCGCCGCTTGTGTCCCTTGAGAAATTTGATTATGTACATTGCCCCCATTGTCTTCATTGATGAATGCATCCCTTGCATCCATATTACCTTCCATGTCCTCATCACCAATGATCATTTCTTGCACAACATCCCCACCCTTGCGTGGTCTTCCCTTCGGCATAGTGAAGAAATGCAAGATGTTGGTAGAATGTCCAAATGATGTCGGAATTGGACAAAAGAAGGTTCTATGGGTAGGTAATGGTGTCTACTATCCTCCCAAATGAACACAGTAAGAATTAGGTGTGGGCAAGTACTCTCTGTTTTAGGGTTTGTGCGGGACAGCTGAAAGTAGTAATTTGGCTCTAAAACGCAAAATATATGTCGGAATTAGGATTTTGACGGCTCTATAGAAAGCTAACGGAAGATAGAACCTACCCCTAAAAGCATTTTGATTCAGTCAAAGTGGAAGTATATTCTGTTTGACTTTGACCAGAAAGTCAACATGACTACTTTGACCGAGATTGTGATATCCGATTAAGGGGTTCTATGGCTCATTTGAAAACTCTCAAGGAGTAGAATAGAGTCGTATAATCACTCGGACCTAATCCCAAAAACCCTAGGACTGAATTAGGGTTTTGTAAAATCCCAGAAATTCCCAAAATTCGGTCCCAAAGCTCAATCCGGCTACAAATGATTGGTGTTTCTTCCCTTGGTAGTTGTGAATAACTCTTCAAGTGTATCCATGGGGTAAATCTCCAATCAATAAGCTTGTTTGGCTCCCTTGTTGGAAAAATTCCGCCAGAGTCTCCTTTGTAATTGGAACCAAATCTCAAATGAAAATGCAACTTCTCAAATCACAATGCAATACTCTTTGTATCCCACAATGTCATGAAAGATCATATGCACTCTTTGTCCATCAAAGCATTTGCAATATCTACACAATATGACGGAAAAGGGGCCCCATTGCCCAAATGCATCCAAAAAGTCGATGGTGAGGATTGTTGAGGACGCACGTTGAAGCTTGCCGATCTCCCGGCCAAGCTCTTCTCACCCCTTCACCGAGTTTTCCTCCAAGGTGAAGGTTGAGGCCATTTCTTCACACCGGTGTACCTAATCCCCCTTTGTACCGCTTTACCAAGCAATCACGGCACAAAGAGTTCAAGCCATTCTCCCCTTGGCCTCTCCAACCAATGCCAAGGTACCCTCACACATTGCTAGATTCTATAGAAACTTGAAGTGGTAGCAATGGTGAGTGTAGGTACAAAATGATGTGGATAATATCAAATGATAGAACAAGTTTGTTGGCTTACAAGTATTGAGCATGACTCATGCCCTTTTACAATTTAGAACTCATCAATAAAGCATGGACTCATGCCTCAATCCATCATCCAAAAGCTCCAACATAAACCAACAATTCACAATGCCCTCACCATGGCATTTGCATAAGCATTTGTTAACCACAATCAAGGCATTTGCAATTGCATTCCAACAATCCCTTTCACATCATATTGACAAATGCATGCTTCCAAAACTTATGCTCTCTTATGCCCATGTGTAAAACATAGCATTGGCATGGCTATGTATAGCATCCATAGTGTCCATATGGCATCAAGATGAGCATGAGGGACTCCAAAAACATTGCATAAGCTTGCTATTCCATCAATGGCATGCCAAATGAGACATAATGAAGAAAATCCCCCAAAATGTGATCTATGAATTAGCCAAGCTCATATGGAATCAATTCCTTTCACCATTGCCATCAATAATGCATGGAGAAGCAATATTGGCATGTGAATGGTCAAGCTTTAATGGTTAATTTCTGAAAATTAGGGGAGTTTGAATGTGTCCAACCCTAATCCATTCCCAAGCTCCACCAAATGCTTCAAACTTGCAAGAAATTGATCAAACCACTCACCAATGTCATCCGGAAAGCTTCAATGGTAGAAAATGTTGAAGAAGCCTCTTGTTGAAGAAAAACGTAGCCTCTTTTTGCTCCCTGATTTGCAGCCAAAGAACACCATTTCTCCCTCTCCATTGGCCATGAAATGCTCCCCAAAATCTCACCAAAAAGGGCTAAAACACTTAGCAATCCTTCATGAAGCTTGTGGCTAAGCTTCATGGCTTGGAGGAGGCATGGAAGAGGCGATGAAAATCAACGAAAATCAGCCCCAAAATTCAACGTGGAAGTGAAAATTCAGCCCCATTGCTAGTCTCCATGCTCATTGAGAGAAGAAATCGCCATAATATGATGCTTGCAGCCATCTATGTTGAGTAGAACTTGGCAATGAAAGCTGAACTTTCAGCCATGGAGAAAGGTTCACAAGCTCCCAAATCTTGAGAAAAAATTTGCAAGAAAGAGGCTCAAATGAAAGATCTCAAGAAGCTCTACAAAAACCTTAAGGTTTGGCATCAAAACGGGTAAAGGAAGAGCATCCCATGGCTATGGAAAGCTTGAGGAAGAAGAAGATGATTACTAAACGTGATTAGCAAAAAAGTTAATTGCAATTAGTCACTTGCCCTAAGTTTTGGCCCGACTGCCCCAAATTTTTGGTCCAGAGGCCCAAAATTTGGTCCAAAAATGGCAAAATTGGCCAAAATCACTCAAAATTCAAGCAATTTTCATGAAATGCTCACCATATCCATGAGATTAAGCAAGATTAGAGAAGATTTGTCAAGAATCACTCAAGGATTACAAGAAAATGAGAAAAAAAAAATAAAAGAAACTCAAATTTTCAAGCAAATTTTCCCAACAACCCATGCATGCCCATGATCAAAATCAAGAGCTCTGATACCAATTGGAATGAAGGGATGTAATGCATGAAAAATATGAGTAATCACCATGTAAACATGATGCCTAAGTGTGTTTAGTCTCTCACCAAGAGAATGGAAATAGCCTTCCACAAGCCAAGAGAGAAGCCATGAGCTCCAAGAAACATAAGTTTCCATTTCTAAAAATGATCATCAAAAGTTACAACCATGGTCCAAGTCCCCTCTTTTATACATGGACTTGTCCCATTATTAACCCTATTGAATAAAGTTCCTACTTTATTACACATCAAGTTTCACATGGTATCATATTTAGAAACCAAGGCTAAGTCTTTTCCCTTCACTTTAGTCTCACTTAGCTCAATGTCTTTGATTTGTTGATTCTTATTGCAAAAGCTTAGGCAGAAGTTTGAATTCTCATGATTGTTCTTAGTCAATGGTAAACTTAATGTTCAGATCTTTGTAGTCAATGCCATTAAGGGAAATCTTGGTGTTGCTAATTACCAATCTCTAGCTTCTCCAAAGATTTACTACAATTAATTTTGGGAGACCACTTGGTGTTGCTAATTACCAATCTCTAGCTTCTCCAAAGATTTACTACAATTAATTTTGGGAGACCACTCAGACAGAGAACCTATGACTTCATAAAAAACAAAAAATAAATGTTTTAGAAGTTTTTAAAAATTTATATTGTTTGTGTCGATCAAGAACAGTCCTTTTGTGTCTGTGTTTCCACGCCACTATTGCTTCCAAGGCACTTTGGGGGATTCAATTTGAAAAAGTCCTAAATTTTGGATATTGGTGTTCTTATTTGATATGGAGGGTTGTTTTTAACAAAAAAATTACCAATTTTGCTTGAATTTGAGGATTTTATAAATTTTTTAAAAAATATCCAATTTGATTGTAGATGTGTATTTGTTGGTAGAGAAGTCCGAAGAGTTTTAGCCTTAAAAGGAACATATGGCGACTATGATGGTGGGTTGAAAATCTGTAGGCGGTGAAATGGAGATGTGCAAGTGGTTGAGTGGCAACTCATGCACAAGTGTTGGGTGGCAAAGAGCAACCAATAGAGATCAAGGGCGACTATCAAAATCTATTGTAAATGAATGGTAGGTGCTATTGATGATCATCCAAGTTATAGGTGTTTGTGAGAAGAGCAACAATAGGACAAGGAGGATGCTAGGACAACTAGGATGTCAGCTAACTACTGGTAAGATGGCACTGTCGATGATAAACTATGAAATCCTAAAATTAGAGAATCTCTAATGTATCAAAAGCCCTAAATGGTTAATCTTAGCTTTGATATTGATTATTGAGGTTGGGCATAGCAAAAGCTTTTAAATGGTTAACCCTAGCTCTGACACCAATTGTAGGTTACAGTTATGGTTTGCATAGTTACAAGCTTAAGTTATGGAGGATCAGAGAGATCCATGGTGAGGTGTGTACAGAGAGTACATAGAGAGAGAGAGAGAGAAGAGAGAGTATTAAATTACTCTATGATGTGATAGAAGTGATGTGAGACTCCTATCTCGAATCATATTAAGAGGAGAGTGACTCACTACTCATTGGGGCCTCATATCACAATATCTTAATACTTGGCCATTTCATCAGCCCCTCTTAGTTTGACTAGAATAATCTGCATGTAAGAGAAGGTAAACAATTCTTCCATGTTTTTTTCCTTCATAATTCTCACAAGTAGGTCACATCAAGCTGCTTCTCGAGGCATAAAATATCCCAACGTTGATTTCTTGGGTTCATTTCTCTTTAATATCATCGAGATGTTAATTCTTTGCACTCAAGGACTTGCCTGATTGAATTTGTCAAAACTAGAGCCTTTATGTTTCTTATCCTTGACCTTGGTCTTGGTTCTTATTCATCATTTGGTCTTTTTATTGCATTCTCTTCTAAGATGACTTTGCACTTGATTAAATTACTCTCAATATCCCTAATTTAAGGATTTAAGAGATAGTTTTCTTGGGGGACATTGATCCAATCTATCCATAGAGCCTTGGGCTATCCTTGGTGTTCATCTTTATCCATGCACATTGGATAGTTTCTTTCTAGAATTCTCTCTAGAAATCTTGGTTGCTATTGTACATCATATGACATTGTCGTACAGCATAGTACAGTAGCATATGGTTTTTTCCACCTCCCTCTTTTGTTTTTGACTGTTGCTATTTTGATCCTTTTTTTAAAAATGATTGTTTATGGATGTTTTTGACTGTTATGGGTCTTGCTTGCTTTTGGTGTCCTTTTAGGCTCAACAACCAAGGATTTGTGGATGTTAACTTTTGGTGTGGATGTAAAGGATATGTTCTCTCTATCCTTGTATCACTACTCCGTATTTGGAAGGGTTGAGGTGAGGCACCTTTCTTAGTTAGGGCAACAAGAAGCAAAGGCTTCTCCTCAACTACCTCCCTCTCTCTGTGTCTTCGTAGATCGTCTTCCAATAGTCGGGCCTTGGCCTTGGGTGGATGTCTTGGACTCTTTGGCCTCCCTTTAAACAGCTCTTCTTTAACCTTCTCTCCATTACAAGCTTCAAGCTCTCATAGCTCTAGTGGCCTTGGGTGGATGTCTTGGACTCTTTGGCCTCCCTTTAAACAGCTCTTCTTTAACCTTCTCTCCATTACAAGCTTCAAGCTCTCATAGCTCTAGCATCTCAAGCTCAAGCTCCCATTGCTCTTAAGCTTTGTAATAACCCCTGAGCTCTCTATCATTTTAAATTGATAATCGATAAATTTATAAGTTTTTTAAGTCGTACTTTATCGTATCATATTTCAAAATATCATATGGTGCGATAAATTTTCGTACGATATCGTATCGTACCATATTGTATGACTTACACGAGCAACCATGGTTATCCTTGAGCTAAAAATTTAAAAAGAATCTAAACTTGAAACTTACAATCCTTATTTCTCTTTCATAAAACTAGGGTAATTCTCTCAGCTTGCTATTATCTTTCTCTCTATACATTTCTATTTCTTTCCTTCTCTCTAAATATGGAGGTAATCTTAAATTAATAATTTAGTTCTAATTCTCCTAATTATAATCTTAACATCCATAATTTAATTCAAAAGTTGGTCTAGTCTTAGGTCCATCTATTTTTAAAGCATCTAGACTAGTTTTCTCTCTCTAAAAATTAATGTATCTCAAGATTTATTTAAATGATAAATTATCTTAGATTAAGGAGTAGTCTATTCTAATTTTTTATTTTTTCCATGGTACACGGTAGTAAAAAGGCACCCTTTGAGAAGGTTCTAAAAACGTTAAGCATTAAACTAATGTCAAAAGGATAAAATTTTAGATCTTAGAGGTCTTTGGTTTTGTGAAACGAGTTATACCAAACATTGAGTGAGGTTTTTTGAGTGAACCAAAATAACTAAACAAAACCCATCAAAACAACATACGATCAACCAAAGATACGAGGATAATTTATCGCTATATAAGGAAACTGAAAAACAAAGACAAGTTGCACCTATCACCAATGAAGATTTTACATCCACAACAAAAGATTACAATATACAATTTAGTTTCTTGTTTTTGAATGCATTGTAAACAAAAGACCCTCAATATATTTGCAGCTTATGTGAGTTTAATATCGAAAGACTAACAATCAAACAAGATACCAGAAAATAAGATCGTCCCGCAACAAAACTGAAACACAAATATAAGCTAATCTAAATGAAGACGTTGTGCCTTAGTTGATGTTGTTGAACATCCTTCTCGCATCGTTCATCATCTGCCATAGATCTTGCCATTGCTTCAACATACGTCGGCAACACACTTTTCCAAGAAACCAAATGATACGCTAACTTTCAGAAATATAAGCTAATCTAAATGAAGACGTTGTGCCTTAGTTGATGTTGTTGAACATCCTTCTCGCATCGTTCATCATCTGCCATAGATCTTGCCATTGCTTCAACATACGTCGGCAACACACTTTTCCAAGAAACCAAATGATACACTAACTTTCAGAAATCACCACTCAAAAGGCAAATTGATATATGTCCATGATATGTCAAAACATACACTACATCAAAAACTCCTAGCAATTAAAACCCTACCATAAATATCCATAAGTAGCAAGAAACGTGTAGCTAGTGAAGGTGCAGGGCTCACTAATCATGGAACGGGTTTACACCTGTATTTTTAGCCACATCCTCATCTCCAAAAGATCTAGAATCATCTTCTCTAGGCTGCTTCCTACTGCGAAGCAAAGGCTGAACATAAGAAGTCATAAGTCTCTTATACATGTCAATGGTTGCACAAACACGCCCTGTGAACAAACATGCCTTGAGGATGAAAGTTGTGCCACATCCCAACTCAAAGCAAATACCTCCTCGTCAGTACAGTAACTTTATAAAACAACCAAGAAAGTTTTGGCTTCTCTCAAGACTCCCTCGCCATGCCTCTCTTGAGGGGACCAATGCCATATATGCATCCGACATGTAGTGACACATGTCTGCAGGCTACATGCGTAAGCAATCAAAGTAGGACAGACTATCACCAATGTAAGATGGAAGATGCATCCCACAATGATGCACCATCAAAAGCATAGAAGTCACACTGAAACGTCTAGCAACATAATGAATATTAGCATGACTACAACTAACACATTTTTAATAAAACATGCGAACAAGCACACACCAATCTTACCTCGATACGCAACCTAACAGTCCTCAAGGTAGGCATATGTGTTGTGGGATGAAGCACAACAACGTGATGTACTATCACCAAGTCTGAAACTCGACAGAACCTCTCCATCCACCCAATCAAATCTCCTGTGGCAAAGTGAGGAACGATGATTCATGCGGACACAATATCAAATACACTCAGTTTTCAAACAAAAGTTTTAGACACCTCCTAATGATGCCATAATAAGCAAGCAACCAAAGTCTAATAGTGTCGAAGTAGAAAGGACCACACCATTGTTGAAATGTGCAATGTAAAATGAATGGGTTATTTAGTTGAGTGTGTGAAAGCATCCTAGAGGTGCAAGATATTGTGGTAAGATAAGAATGCCACATCATTGTATAGTTCATTGTGAATGTAATAGAGAACTTGTAATCCCAATTCCTATAGCACTTTGTTAACAAATGACCAATGGACTCTGTCATACGCCTTTTCAAGACCAAGTTGAAGACTATACGTTTTTGCTTAAAGACAACAACCCATTCCTTTCCAACAGACATTCATGATATTGTCATAAATAAACCTTCCTTTATTAAATCCTTTTATCCAGAGAGAAACCTTGAACCAGTCTCAAGATCCCATATCTTTCACTCCAAGGATTAAGAGGGATGCAGAGAGTGTCATTAGAATCGGGGAAACCTTTTTTCCTATGAGCAAAAAAATTAAGGTAGAGATGAAATTCTGAGAAAAAGAGAGTTAAGAGTAGAGTGTGTAATTCTTGGAACATGTGCGTCTTTCTCATTGTGTGAGAGTGAGAGAGGTGAGTCCTTCCAAGGAAGTGGAGTATCTTCTTGGTGTGGTGACAACAAGGAGAAAGGCATTGAAGCTTGGAGTTAGCACTGGTGGAGCTTGGAAGCTATGAATCCCAAGCCAGAAGCAAGTTAAGTCCCCTAAGCGATGGTTATTGTTTGTTCCACTTCTGCTAGAATGGTAGAGTTTTGGAGAGTTTGTGAATGAGCAATAATAGTGATGCCAAGATCAATAGGTGTTAAGTGTGCAATCTCTCTCTCTCTCTCTCTCTCTCTCTCTCTCTCTCTTTCATGAAGTTTCTTGTGTAGTTTAATCCACCTTAATCTTATGCTTAATCTTGTGTCTATCACCATGATCAATCCCATATTAGGATTGTTAACATGGTATCAGAGCTAGATGAGCTCTTAGTCATGGTGAATATTTATGTATGGTTTTCTTGGTTATGAGGTTACTTGATTAAGCATTATTTTCAGTTCATTATGAAAAACATTATACACTCATCATTATGGATTGCATTTGGAGTCTTGGAAGCTTCTCATGTAGAATCAGAGATTATGGTGCTGCCACATGGAAGCTGAAAATAAAGATTTTAGCAATATTCATAGTCATCATCATCAAAGAAACTGACCAAGAGAGTTGCAAATGGGAGTTTTATAACATGGAGAGCCTGCTCATTATCAAAGAAGCTGAAATATGGATTTTCAGCAAGTATGAAGGCTATGGAGTCTTCGGTCTCAACAAGGAAGTTGCTGCCAAGGATACAAAGGTGTCTCAAGAAGGTTGGTTTTGTGAGTTTTGCCTCATGAAATTTTAAAGAAGGGTTGTTGATTTATGGGATGAGAGGATCCCATGGTTCTTTGCATTTGGAGAGAGTGTAAGAGGTGCAATGCTTGTCTAAGAAGAGACAAGAGGTTATGGGATTGGAAGAAGTCCATGGTTCAGCACATTGGAAAGAGTGATGCTCATGGTTTTGCTCATGGAAGATGGGTAATATTTGGTGGAAGCCTTTGGAGTTTTCACATTGGTTTGCACTTCTGTTTCAAGAGAAACTATGACATTGTGGAGAAGCACCCTTTAATGGATGCATGCAGTGAATACAAAGCATGCAATTTTAAAGTTCAAAGAGAAGTTCATGGTAGCCAAGCTAGTGGCCACATTTACAAATTTTTGTTGAGACAAGGATATACTGTAATAGAAGCTGCAAATAGAGTAAGGAGAGCTCATTGTTGCGACCTTAAGTGGGAGGTTAATCAATGTAAGCTTGTAGCAAGACAGATGTTGTAAAGAGCCATGGACATGGAGAACCAACGCCTGGAACAAAAAAGCTCAAAGCTAAATCTTAAAAGCTAGAGAGCAAGGCAACACCGAGCAGATGTGAGAGAAGGTGACTATCGAAGTAGCTACAAACTACACAAAAAGCTCAAAGCTAAATCTTAAAAGCTAGAGAGCAAGGCAACACCGAGCAGATGTGAGAGAAGGTGACTATTGAAGTGTAGCTACAAACTACACAAGCAAATGTGAGAGAAGGTCGATCACGGTACACAAAACTTTGCAATGCTTCTCTTTTGTTTGAGAGAATCTTTCCCTTATTACGGATTGTCATGCAACTGTCCTATGGTTGCCCTCCCACACATAGAGCATCCTATTAGACAACACAGAGAGTTCTGGCCTTTTCTCCATCTCCGCTTCAAACTCCGAGTTTATCTCTTGCCAAATAGGGTCCCATCTTGCCAATACTACATCCCCGACCAAAGTCTCCTCTCTATGGCAAGTCTCTACAAAAACAATAAATGCTTCTTTCTCTTGAACATAACCCTCTTTTCCAAAAGCTGTCTTCAATTCTGAGACATCATTATGCAATCCCCGAACTTTAGCATACGAGATGAGCCTACACAACGTGATGGGTGGATATTGTAAACTACTAAACATCTTGGTTCGACGCAATATGTCTTCTCCCCTATCCATGTAAAGCTTGTTTTCATCCTCGACATCAACTCACGAAAGTATCTCTCGTTGAATAATAAAAGGGACAATCTATAAGCAAGCCTCCTGAGGGCCCAGAGTATTATCCACCTCATGAACTACTCCTATGCGCATATCTTGACTTTGAGCTTCATCTGCCTATGTGTCAGAGTCTACTTGCATATATGTCTCCACAACAACACTTACTTGGTCAATATTCTCAACCAAGCTAGATCCTCGACCGCGAGAGCCCCTTCCACGGGTAGAAGGGCTACAAAAACAAAGAGAAACATGACAATATGCCGTGTTAAAACCATGTTGGATAGGCTCAAAAATTGAACATTAAACTTGAGTTTTTAAAAATCACCACTCCAAACATAGCACCAACATAGACATTTCTTCTCTCTCTCTCTCTCTCTCACACACACACACACACTTTTTTTTTTGGTAAAACCAGTTGAAATTGCATTATATCATAAACGTACAAAGGGGTTTGACATAAAGAGGATGTCTAAACCCTAGAACTTAAAAACAGTAGTAAAACATGAACTTTTTTCTCTCACACACACACACACACACACACACACACACACACACACACACACACTTGTGTCCATTTCATCATTATCATCATCAACAAAAGTATCAAAATCACCATCTTAATAGATATTTCCCTCATGCTAGGCAATTCTTTTACTTTTGTATCAAAGAGTTCCTAAAGAAGGAGCACCTATAACACACATCATGCTCATCACCCAGGCATAAGTTGCTCATCACCCAAGCATAAGTTGCTCATGTTTTTGAAAGAGTTCCAACTCTTGGGTGGACTCTTGTCATTTAATGTCATAGCCAAGCCAGTGGACTCTTGGGTGAACTCTTGTCATCTAATGTCATAGCCAGGGTAGTGGACTGATATGATCCTCATGAAGGTGCACAGAAGGACTTACGCCCAGAATGCCTTTTTTTGAAGCCCAATGCTTAAACTGCTACACTAGCAGTCCAGATAAGCAACAAAAATTCCGATCAACGCATAGCGGCTCCAAAATTCTGATAAAAGACATCAAACAAGGGCAGGAAACATCTCTTCATTGCCCTATATAAGTGATTGAAACAATTAAAGTACATTATTACC
This sequence comes from Cibotium barometz, assembly GCF_041138505.1. Taxonomy (NCBI): domain Eukaryota; kingdom Viridiplantae; phylum Streptophyta; class Polypodiopsida; order Cyatheales; family Cibotiaceae; genus Cibotium; species Cibotium barometz. The sequence goes on along the minus strand of NC_141072.1, from coordinate 50,465,100 downwards.
TACATGGAAGTGATAACAAATCTGTCCAACCTACATTATTAAACTTTGTGTCATGTCTAACATCACCAAAACAAAACTGCCTACGGGAGGCCGCACCGGCGTGGCCTCGTGCAGGTAGGTTTTTTATTTGGATCATTTCAACCTCATGGTCTCTCCCTCTCTCTCACACACACACACAAACACCCACATCACACGCTCACAAATCTTTCCAAAAAAAATTGCCTACGCGGCTTATTGCAGGCAAAAAAAAATTGAACTGTTTCTTGTGTGATGTGGTTGTGTGTGCGCGCGCGCGCGTGTGTGTGTGTGTGAGAGAGAGAGAGAGAGAGAGAGAGAGTGAATATCTTTGATGTGTGTGTGTGCGCGCGCGCGCGCGCGCGTGTGTGAGAGAGAGAGAGAGAGAGTGAATATCTTTGGTGTGTGTGTGTGCGCGCGCGCGCGAGAGAGAGCGCGAGCGCGCGATCCCTACCTCATCGTCTTGACAAGGCAGAAGCGAGGACGCAATGTTTAGGGTTTAGGGTTTAAAAATATGGTCAAAATATCATTATTTTATTACGTTGAATAGGTTCAATATTCAATGATGTTGGTGTAACTATTACAAGAAAAAGCTCACGAAATTTGTGAAAGGGTAAGATTTATAAACAATATAAGATGATAAATATCATTTTTAGCCTCTAATATGTTTTGTTTAATATTTAAACATGTTATTTTTGTTTAAAATATGGTTAAAATATCATTATTTTATTACATTGAATAGGTTCAATATTCAACGATGTTGGTGCAACTGTTACAAGAAAAAGCTCACGAAATTTGTGAAAGGGTAAGATTTATAAACAATATAAGATGATAAATATCATTTTTAGCCTCTAATATGTTTTGTTTAATATTTAAACATGTTTAAAAAATATGGTTAAAATATCGTTATTTTATTACGTTGAATATGTTCATTATTCAATGATGTTGGTGCAACTGTTTACAAGAAAAAGCTCACGAAATTTATGAAAGGGTATTTATAAACAATATAAGATGATAAATATCATTTTTAGCCTCTAATATGTTTTGTTTAATATTTAAACGTGTTTTTTTATTTTAATAAAAATATAAATTTACCATAGAGAATCTTCATGAATTTAACTTATAAAATTTACCAAAACAAAGAGAATCTTGATGAATTTAACTTTGTAATAGAACAAGTTTGTAATAATTGTGTACTCTAATACTAGACATAATAAGAGTCTATAGATTTTTAGCAAAATAATAGGCATAATTAGAGTCTACAAAATTGAACTTTTTCTAACTTGTATATTGGATGGTAAATAACACTTGACCACCCACATGGCATATATCAATGAGTGAGATAAAGATATTGAGAGTGAGAGAAAGATATTGAGACTTAGGGATTTATTAATTAGAAGTAATGTTAGCATTTACACCTCCATTAATGACCTCTAGGCGTTAAGCACCATTGATTGTTTTCGTTGGGTAATGCTCCACATTGAGTTCGAATAACATGATCCCTAATCATGCCTGAGTATTTTTTTGTGCTCAGTATGGCCTTTTCCTTTTTTTTTTCTCTTTTATAGAATATATACATAGAATATAATGTTGAACATTCATTTATATAAATCTTTTTTTTCTAATTACACAATTTATATTTTTATATAAATATTTCATGCCAGTATTACAATTCAAGAGTATATTTATTAAATACTTATTTAAAATGTGTATAATATATTTGAATGGTTAAATTGCTATATGAATTATTTTAATTAGTAAAATACCTCTCCCAAAACTATGTCATGTTGAATAAAATAAATCAAAATCTGAGATGGGCAAATAGGGAGGTGCCCCACAATCAATATTTCCATATTCCATCTATTAGAGGCCACTAGCCATATTTGCCAACATATACTTCTTGTTAGTCACTACTAGCTATTTGCCAATAGATACTTCTTGTTATTTGTCAACAGTTCCTTCTTGTTTCTTCTTGTTGCACTCCCAGGGGTTGTTCGGCCTGCACCGCAATAAATATTTGCCAACATATATTTCTTGTTAGTCACCACTAGCTATTTGCCAATAGATACTTCTTGTTATTTGTCAACAGTTCCTTCTTGTTTCTCCTTGTTGCACTCCTAGGGGTTGTTCGGCCCCTGCATCGCAATAAATAGACATATCAGAATCTTCGGTCTGTCTGCTGGCCAAAAACTGGTTCTTGTTTTTCAAGAAAGAAGAGTTGAGCTGAAACTCTGTGCCTTGAAGGAACACTTTGAATTGCAAAGTGCTACAGTTGCATTAAGGCCACTATCTCTAGTGTTTAAGTGAAGCTTGAGCCATTCATTCTCAATGACGGTGAAGAAGGGTTCTTGCTTGATCATGATGCCAGCCAATTCTACAAGGTAGCTGTCTCTGCTACTCCCCTAGAAAGAGCCGTGTCCCTCGAGCCCAAGCGGCTATGGCATGAGGCTCAAAGGCCTCACCTATCTATCTGGATGATGATTGCAACAACCCCATGGAACAGAGAATTAGGAGTGTCATCGATATGATTAAGGGAATCCCTTTGAATAGTAGTCTGCATGCTGCTCTACAAAGTGTCAAAGAAATCACTAAGGTAGATGAGCTTCCTAAGTGGTATGATGGCTACATTGCTTTACGAGCTTCCACCATGTGGTGGGAAGGCCCGAATGTCTTGTATGGAGCAAAAAAATGATGGACACTTATGGATAGAGTATGTTACTTGCAGTAGTGATTGTTTTGTTGGTGTTGTGTGCTTTAGTAGATGCTATGGTCATTTGCACTGTGTTAATATTGACTGCCCTTACTACTCTAGGTTGCAGTTTAATAACGAGACACAATGGAAAGGCCGTTTGTGCCGAAGTTGCCCAGTAGGGCTGATAACTGTCGAATTTGGGAACATTACATGCACATTGTGGTTAAATGTTGGAGTGTGTTTCCACTTATTTTGTAGTGATATATTATTGCATTCCAAGGGATAATGAATGTAGTAGTAGATGTGTAATATACTCAGATTTCATAAACATCCTTATGAGAGAAAGGTCAATGTCGATCCAACGAGTGCGATGATGGGGACATACTACATAGACGTACTTGTCAAAGCCCTTTCACCACTGCCAAGCAATTGGAAACATGTGTGGTTCAGGAGGTGATTATGGACAAGTTAATGGGAGAGAGCAATACGGAGACCACCTCAGAGATGGGGGATGATGAATTTGCTGAAAATGCTTGGCAGTGTTACCCCACTCTCAAACAAGCGGAGGATCGAAAGAAGCTTAGAATATGCTAAGAGATCAAAGGGCATAACAACAAAAGTTCTAGAGTCTATTCTTGACATCAAGAGCAAATGTAGGTACCCATACATCCATAGTGTTTTATTCCCTGGTCAATTGGGTGAAAAGCACCAACCCCCATGTGTTCAAAATGTCAACAAAGGGTCCAGGTAGTGGATTGGATTTGGTTAACCATATGCGGCCTAGTGGAAATCTCCAAGATATATGGATTCACTTTGATCATGTTCATAGGGTCTCGGGATGGCCAATAATGTCTGCACATGTTTACGACCCATATGTCCGTGAGCTTCTAACAATAGCCACCTGCAAGTTCAAAGTGGAGGATATACATGCCCAGATAGAGTTTTGGAAGATGTTGAATGAATTTGCAATGAAACAAGGCTATGATAAACCAGAATTTAGAGGCTTCATGGTGGCGGATGAGGCAAATGCAAATTGGATTGCTATGCGCACTGTTTACTTTTTGGGGAGAAAAAAAAAGGTGCTTAAGAAGGAGAGAACTTGTGTTTTCCATTGAGAACAAAGCATGGTGTGATATACAAACAAGTGTATACGACCACCGTACCAATAGGATCACAAAGTGTTGTGTTGTAAATGGAAAATGTACCATCAAAGAATACGGTTGATATATGAAAAAATGAAATTAGTCATGCAGTACATGGAGAGATTCCGACCTTGGAGACTTGGTTGGCTTGGTGGGGCGTGCTTGGTTCATGACTCAACTTTTGGTGTTTTTATGCCGACCACAAACCTCGTCGAAACTAAACATGCAAGCATGTGAGCTTCTATGGGGTACAAGTTTCATATCTCATTGTATGAAGCTACGGGTGCAGACATGGCATTGGCCATATTACAGAGTGTTAAGTTTAATACATACCTTAAAGGGATGCGAACATCAACTGGTCCAGGCATTCATGATTTGGCGGAGAGATTTTTCAATCAAAATGTGGGAAGTTCATCTGGTAGGAGATTAGTGGACATGACACATTCATCAATGCACGAGATGGGTGTCAGTAGTCTAGAGATACCAGCATAGTGCTCGCAAGAAAAGACCAATCTTCATTGATCCTCATGTGATCTTAGAAGAGGATAGTCATAGACCAGAGTACATGACAGTAACAGTTTCCGAAGGAGCAAGGAAACAAGAATGTGTGAGGGATCGGCAAGACAATGTAATATTGTGAAGAATTATTTTTTGTTGTGGCATCTATGACTTATGCAATAGTTTTTCTCAGAAGGCATGGTGATATGGTTACAACTTCTTTAGTAAAGTGCCATTGCTTATGTAGGATGGTAAAATGAAGTACTTCACAGATGTACTCCATGTTTAAAATATTACAAAGAACATGGTTTCTATTGAGGTTCAATTTTCAAGGGTGTTTTGTGAAGTGACTTCAAAAATCAATGTCACTTGGTTATAAAGGTTAACAAAAATGGTAGGATGTTTACTTTAGATTTTAACATGCATGAGGTAGAGGTAGCCATGTTTGTACATGGGACATATGTTATTGTAGATATTGATATATAATACAAGCACATTGGTCATATGAATATAGAATGGCTATGCAACCCAAAATATTGTTGAAGTTTTTTAAAGTTTAGGTTGATGGTATGCATAAATTATATGAAGTATGCCATCTTGGTAAGTAGGTCAAACATGCTTTCTCACATCAAAAGTACATCATTAAGGCCATTGGATGTTATACATTCAAATGTATGGGGACTGACCAAGATTACAACAATTGTAGGTTATAACTATTATGTTATATTCATTGAGAAAGTGTGGGTTTATTCTAGGAAGGAGAAAATTGTAGTGTTTGATTACTTTTAGAGATTAAAAGCCTTGGTCAAGAAGGAAAATGGTATACAAATCAAATGCCTAAGATTGAATAGTGGGGAAGAGTACTTTTTTTGAACAAGATTACAACAATTGTAGGTTATAAGTATTATGTTACGTTCATTAATGAGATCACACTAAGAAAGTGTGGGTTTTTTCTATGAGAAGGAAAAAAGTGTGGAATTTGTTTACTTTTAGAGATTAAAGCCTTGATCGAGAAGGAAAATGGTATCAAATACCTAAGATCTAATAGTGGGGGAAAGTACTTTTTCAATGATTTCTTGAGAAATATGAGAATCCAAAGACAATTTAGATGCATGTATACTCTCTAACGGAATGGTGTTCCATAGAAAGGAAAAATAGACACATTGAATTAAAAAGATTTTGTCAAATTATTTCTAGGTAGAACCAGCAAAGCAACTATTGTTTACATTATGAATAGATGTCTCTACTACAGTTATTCATGGTATGATGCTTGAATAGAAGTTTACATGAATAAAACTAGATGTGTCTCACTTGAAAGGTTTGGATATATTATATATGTGTATGTTCCTAATGAAGTGAGAATAGACTTGGATCCAAAGATAGAGAAATGCATCTTCATTGGTTGTGCTTTGAAGCAAAAAGGTTAATATAGATGTTATAACCCTGCCACTCGTGAGATGTGAGAAAGAAGAGATGGTATCTTTAATGAGATGAGTAAGTTGGTATGTACGAATGAAGGCAATGAAAGATGAAAATATAAGAATCAATGATGCTATGTCACATGGAGAGAAGAAATCACGTGCTTAATTGACCTAGTGTTTGTCCATTGTCAGATAGGTTGAGGACAGATGTAGGTACACATGTATCATGTAAAGGGAAAGAAAAGGTAGATCAATATTTTATGCCTGATTTGTCAACAACCACCTGTATGTGGATGGTGACTCTAATGACTCCAAGCAGAGCCTTGATGAGGAGCCTGGCCTTTCGCCAGTGTGGTTATTCCTGGTGCAAGAAAAACCAGGGGTGTTTTGAGGACACTATGAGAGTTATAGCTGCAAAAAGTTTGCTACTACACTGTTAAAAAAAGTTTCAAAGAATGAATGGGTATTGGTTTTAGGTCATATATATCATATTTATACAGAAAGGAAAGATGGTTTGAAAGAAAACTCTTTAAGGCCATGTTTGAAAACAAAGGATAGTTTGAAAGAAAAATCTTCGAATGAAATGATTACATAAACAATTTTGAAATCATGAATCCATTCCATCTTATAATAGATCCATTCCATCTTGTAATAGATCCATTTGTATACTTCATCAATCTCCATATCTAATGAAAGCTCAATGAAAAGATTGGGATTCGATGTCAATATCACCATTATCTAATAAAGCACTGTCATGATCGATATAGGTGACTCATCATCTTCTTTGGAATGGTGTTCCTCATGCTCTTGACCGGTATCTTCTATATTGTTTTGTTTATTTTGATCGTCTTCTAGATATTTGGCCTCAACATTTTGATCTTAAAAGATATGTTTCAACGAGGGTAAACTTGGATATAACATAACACTACATTAGATTAATTTGATCTGCATGAAACACACTCTAAAATTACAAAGTAAAGGGGTTATTATTAATCATGCTTGTCTACACATTCATTATACAACCTCATGATCTGCATGAAACACACTCTAAAATTACAAAGTAAAGGGGTTATTATTAATCATGCTTGCCGTCTACACATTCATTATACAACCTCATGATTTATTGGTGATTAGTTTGGGTACTAACCTGCTAATAATGTTGAGGTAGTATGAAAGTATCATTTTCATCGTTCCAAAACTTGGTGGAATCAATTTAAAAAAACCCATTTGGACGTTGAGTAACTCTATATATCACCTTAAACCATTTGACATTAAAGATAAATAGACTAAATGCTTTAAATCCAACCTTAAGAATATCTTGTAGTTTTTCAATACTCAATATTATTCACTAGCTTGACTTTCTTGCCTTTTATATTGCCTTATGAAGCCATTCTATATTAATCACACTTGGGAGCAGTTCTAAGTTGGGTGGAAATGACAAGCATCTATTTTCTCTTCTAAAAGCTCTTCTCTTATCATTTCTTCTATTGATTGCATCCTTTCATCTCCCAATCCACTTCTCCATGGTAGGACTATTTAGAATGTAGAATGTGTTCAACTTTTGGTGTAATGCTTCATCCCTTCTTTGTTGCCTTCCTTTTCCTTGTGGCACATTTATGAGTAGTTGGTCATCCTCCTCATTACTTCACAATCATGGCATGGAGGGATCTATTTGAAAGAGATGTTCTAAGATATACACAAGAAACTCTTGCATCAACCATCCCTCTGCCATACTTGTTTTTGGCCTTGCTCTTTGTCTTAGAAAGTCCTTTACAGTTTTCATGAATCTTTCAAGGAAAAAAATCCATCAAACATGAAAAAGACCAAAAAGTGCCACTTTCTTTAAGAACACTTTTTAATAGTACAACCTTCTTCAAGGTACTTAGTTGTTTCTTGATATCTTTGAGCTTACTAATGTGTTGTGCTATGCTCTCAGTGTTCTTCTGAAGCTTGTAGAATTCCAGGAGAAGATTAATCTTGGAGCCTTTGAGTCGGTGCTGAAAATCTTATTAAGCTCTTGCTATGCCAATTTCACATCCTTGTTCATGCCGGTGGTAATGTGACTAATCACATCATTATCGAGGTTTTGATGATAAGACCCAATGCTTTCTAATTTTCAAGTGGCTCAACCTCCAATTGTTCATCCTCTATTAGGTGCCAAAGCCCCTTACACATAAGCAAGTACATGGTCTTGCTTTGCCATGTAATAAAACCATCAACATTGAACCTTGAGATACCTTCTACATGCTCCATGATGAGAATAGGATCTTACCTCGAGTCTTGATTTTAGTGCTGAGGTGGTGTCTATCCCTTGTAAATTTTCTTGCAATTTATTAAAATTATGTCTAATGCAAGGGATGAATACTAATAGGCAATGTAAATAATGAGCTTGAGCTTCAAAAGAACTCGAAAATACTAATGAAATACTAGAGATTAGAGTTAGGTTGAAGGTGTGATTAATCCATTGTATTGGCTTAACTATAAACCTAATGATATGTAGAAAAATTCTAAGCTCCATAATTTTGGGACACAAGAGGGTAGTGGGGATAAGTTTCGCTAATGAGGTGATTAGGGAATAATAAACTAAGATAAGTGAGATGTGAGAGTTAAGCTAATGAAGACTAATGCTAAGCTAAGCACAACCTTATCTCTGATAACATGTCAAAGTTGAGCATGGATCTAGTGCTAGCTTATGCATGACTTTGGTGGGCGTGTGTGAGTGGCATTCATCACATGAAGAAAGCGGCAATTTGCTTGACTCAAGTTAATTAAGTTGTAAGAAAGAGGAGCTTGCACTCATAAAGAAACTTGAGAAATGTGCCTGATGTATTTGTTTATGGATCTCCTTATATTCGAGTTGGGTACAACTTTTGAGCTACCCAACTCAAACATAAAAAAATGAACTAGGCTAAAAAGCCCAGTCACAGTAGCTATCTCTTTATAGCTATCTCTTTAAGACATATATTAGAAAGTTTAGCATAAAAGACTTTATCAAGTGTTGTTGTAGAGGACTCCGACTTCTTTAGTTCTTCCTCCTCTAAATCTACATCTTCTGCCACCAAGTTTACATGGTTCTTTTCTTGTTCCTTGGTCATTTTCTTGAAGCACTTATCTTCAATATGGCCTGACTTTCTGCAATAGGTATACTTCACTGCCTTGCCTTTGAATTTACTTCTTTTTTAAAAGAAAAATCATTTTTTCATGTCGAGAGGACCATTGTATTTTGGTCCTATAACCTCCTTCCCTTGTTAAGAAGGACTACTAGATGGTCCTGTAACCTCCTTCCCTTGTCAAGAAGGACTACTACCATGCTCTTGATTATCTTTTGACTCACATAAATCACACTCACATATGGGGACATGACACATTGCACTCACTTATTTTATCTAGATAAGAGGGTGTTCACACACATATAGACACACTTATACACATACATGAGGTGTTCATGAATACCTATACAAACACATATAGATGGTTACACGCATATTGTGCAGGTGTAGAGGGTGGATATACACGATATAAGAGACTTCAAAATACCCAATCAATGACATCAACAGGAACTTCAAGGTTTATCACCCCTATGTGCACCACCAATTATGAGCAAACTAACTTGTATGATAAAAAATGTTGCAAGATATAAGATATTAGAGCAATAGTAGCATAGGGACCACACTACAGAAAATGTTTGGGAAGCCTCTACATAATATTCGATGCCAAAGACATTAACCAAATCTAGTTCATAGCTCTTTGAGTTGGCATAATATTTGTAAGACATGTATGGGAATAACTTATGAGGATCTCAAATGATGACCTAGTCCTAAATCGATGCCCATCCACTTGGAAGAGTGTGGTTGTCTTGTCACCTTTATTGCATCTAGGAAGAATCCCATGGAGCTTGGTAACTATTTGCCATGTGTAGTAAAGTATCAAAAATTATAAAAGATATATCATTTGTCCTTTTAATGTCCTATGCTTTTTGATAGCAATTGTGCAGTGACAATCTACACTTGATAGCACTTGATACAGTGACAATCTACAACAACCTGCTTTTTGCAACGTAACACTCTCTCTTTTTCTGGACAACATAATCAATCCCCATTAATTAGAAGATACCATGCACTAGATGTTTTGGTCATCTTTTGAAATAATTCAAAAGGAGCATGTATAACATCCCTTTTAATCCCTTTGGTCATCCTCTATGATAATCAAAAGGAAGCTTGTGTACAAACCCCTTTGTTTGAAGGTATCGATTCTCACATCTCTATGTCAGCAACCATAATCCAACTTTCCAATCATGCTTCCCTTATAGAGAATGGAATTGTGGCAACACAAGGTTTTAAATTCTTACATCACTATAGCTTTAAACCTTTAATTTTTAATCCTTGGGTATACATAGTGGTAGTAATAGTTAATACAAGAGAATAGAAGTGTGGCAACACAAGGTTTTTAATTCTTACATCTCTATATCTCTAAAGCCTTAATTTTAGACCAAATTACTAGGCAACACTATTAACAATACCTAGTTTTTAAAGGAAATTACTTAAGTGTTAAGGCCTAAGTGATGCTATAAGCATCACTATATCCATCGCTATAAGAACCGTTGAATGACAGTTTAGAAGTGGTGCTTATAGTAGTGCTAGGAGGAATTTAGAAAGAAAACATTTTGGTAGATGGAGGGTTATCCCCAATCAGGTCCATTTTAATTCATTCATTCATGTGAGAAACACTTTTCAGGTACGTCAACTAGACATTACAAAGTACAATATTAGCATCATAAATTAGGAAGAAAAAAGACAAGTTCATGTATAAAAACCCAAAAAATAGTTTACATTAATCTAAAACTACCATAAAGGTAAATTACAAAAATTTTATCATGGCAATAATGTAGCTAATCAGACATGTCACTTATGCCATAGCGTGTACTCCTCACATGAGTAGGCAATCAACCACCAACACTTTCCTACATTAGAACACATATTTACAAGCAAGGAAGATTTAAAATCTGAATCATTTCTATAATGAACTACATAAACAACATGTAAAATACTTAAATACTTATAAATTATATAATGAAAGATAATTTTTTACCTGAGCCAAGATGATAAGCCCCTTTTTTTATTGTTGAGATTTGACTACTTCTTGTTATTGTTTGAATAGATTGGGCTTTTTCTGGTATATCTTCTTGGCCTTCTTCCAATCGTTGTCTAAATCTAGTTGGCTTGCCACTCTTTGGGGCTTTTTCTGATATATCTTCTTGGCCTTCTTCGAATCCTTGTCTAAATCTAGTTGGCTTGCCACTCTTTGGGGGCTTCTACAAAACTAGTGTCTACCTGATATATTTTCCTGGACATGATCATTGAATCTTAAGGTAGAATGTAGCATGGAAATTATGAATTTATGACATTAATAATATGTTTCTTTCTTAGGAATCTTCAGTTTTCCAATCCAAGCCCCAAACATTTCTAAATTCTAATTTTACTAGGTTATGCATACATGCTATCGCATGCTTCCTCTTCTTGTCCTAAATGATGCTCCCATGGTAAGGAAGATGATATGATTATATGAATTGGGATCACCTTGGTCCGTTTGGTACATAAACACTAAATAAGTAAGGTAAGTTTGTGAAGGAATTTAAAGAGAATTTATGGCCACCCCCTAAGCAACTACCACATGCACCATATTGCTATCAAGATAAATCAGACAGAGTCCTAGACTAGGTGCAACAAAGACATATGGAGTAGGAGTGTGTCTATTGATAGACAAAGTTGTGGACTAGGTGCGACAAAGACATATAGAGTAAGAGCATACTAACTTATATGAGAAGATCCAATGTTGAAAGTATGGATCGAGCTCTCCTAATGATAATTAACTACCTAATGAAATTTAAATCCTGCTCTAATGACAACATAATTAACATGACTAATCTAAGGGTGGATGATACCTAAGTGAACTCACGATGATGAGTAAATGTAATAGACTCAAGAACAATTAGATTACAAGATTAAGACTTGTAGTCATAAAGAGACTTGAGATGTATGCAAGTGATATAATCCTTTGCTTCAAATGGTCCCCTTTTATATAAGGAGGTACACCCTTGGGCTTGTACATCACTGTGGGATATATCCATTTGCTCATGTGGCTTCATGCTATTGCACTTTCTTGGCTAATTAACTCACTCTCTACCTCTTCCTTATGCTCTTTGGCACCACATTTCTCAACACCCCTTCTTTGGTGCCAAATCTTTGGGCTACTTAAGGTAGTCGGATGTGAGGTTTATAATATATTTTTATCCCCCCCCCCTTGATGGTGACTTGACCTATCTTTGAGGCCTAGAGGTCATCTCTAAGAATGAGGTCCCACCCTTGATAGAGACTTGACCTATCTTTGAGGTCTATGGTTCTCTTCTAAGAGTAGAGTTACAAATTTTTGCTATTTCTTCTACGTTGGCTACATCATCGGTGCTAGAGGGCAGGACATATACTTTTTGTATGAAGTAGGGAATTTTTTTACAACAAATGTTTGTTTAAGAGATTGGTAGTGAGATATTTTTTGATTGCATGCTCATTTCGTTGCTTACAACATATCTGAGAATTTTTTAATAATGTTGAACCAAAAGCTTGTATTAACGCTTGTGCATGTGTAGATGCCCGAGGCAATGTTGTGGAAACCTTTGATGAAGCATAAAAATGTGTGAAGCCTAAAAATTATTTCCCATGTGAACTAGCCTTATAGACTTATAGAGGACTCTTTTACAGCAACAAAAAGAGAGAACCTTATCTCTTTTTTTTTAAAAAAAAGAATCAAGGTTTTAAACCCTATCCTTTTTCTCTGCGTTTTTTATTGTGGTCGTCAATGACTACTTCCTTGTGGTGGGGATAACTGCACAATTCTTGGTGTCGTTCTTCTTCTCTGTGGTGGTGGCTATTCTCCCTCTCGTCAGTTCTGCTCGATGCTGTGCTCTACCTTTTGATCTTGACGTTTCTCACAGGCATCCACGAATCTACTACTACTATTCGCACACAACTGCTGTCTCCCCGTGTGCTGGTGACTAGCGATGAAGCTGCCTGCCTGTTGCTTGGTTTGATTGAAAAAACTAGCTACAACTACTATTATTGCTTCCCCTTTTGCTTAGACTGGCAGCCTGTAAGACTGCAATCTCGTCGACGCCTTTACTAAGCCGTATTCATCTTGCTTGTTTGCGTTATGCTCTGCCTCTTTCCTTCTCTGTAGCATCTACTTGATGGCACCCACGTCCAAGGTAGTCGCCCGTGATGGAGGCAGAGGCTAAGGCCCTTTAAGACCATTGTCTTTACTTGTTGTAGTTATCAACTTGCTAAGAACTATAGCTTCTGCCCAGTGTACACCTTCACTCTACACCATCCCATTCGTCAAAGTGTGCATTCCTACTACTCTTTTCTTCTTCTTGATGTGGCTGTGATTTTGTTGGTTATGCTTCTATTACGGTATAGGTGTTGAAACTTGCTTACTACTCTTGCCCACCTTGTTATTAGCGATAGCTCCATGAACTTGTCTTTGTGCTTTATGCCTTTCCTTGACCTATAGATTGAGCCTTTGCTGGCCGACTAGGGGGGCTACTTCAATACTCTAGTAGGTATGCCATTATGGGCATTGTTGGAATTGTTACAAGTATATATTTTATCATATTTTTGATGAATTAATAATCATACAAAAGTATGTTTAATTTAATTTGTGCAGGATTCAACTTAATGGAATATGCAAATGTGCACAAGATTATCATATGTGTAAATTTACACAAAGTTATTTTATGTAACAAGGCCTATTAGCAATTATATTTGGCTAAAGGTTTTTATGTGTACAAACCTTAGGGATTTTGATATAGTTAAAAATATGCAAAGCAATACCCCAAAAGTGGGACAAGCAAGCCTAATTTGTACGCTCATCTATTCTTAGCTCCTTGGGCTATTTTTATGAATAAAATTGTCTAAATACTCATGCATAGCTTTATTTTGTACACAACTTCAAATATTTTAAAAACAATTAACAAAGTTTGTGGTTTTTGAGTAAAATCCAGATAGAAATAAATTGAGTTTACTATAAAATTTTTAACAAGAAAATCTATCAAATAATTTAGATGCAATTTATTTCAGTATCAAATTTATATGCAATTTATTCAAGTATCAAATTTTAAATTATTTCAAGCTTTATCTGTTTGAGGAAAAAGTTCTTAAAACCTTGCATTTTTTTAACTTTCATATTTAGATTGCTCTTTAATGGGAGGTGTAGCATAAGTAACATATGAGTTACACACTACCCTTAGGAAAACAATGTCAACGTTGCAGCAAGGGCTATCACATACAATGTGTCTATGTGATATGTATAATGTGTGTCTATGTGACACATATAATGTGTGTCTATGTGTCTATTAAAGAAAGGGTTGCCACATACAATGTGTGTCTATGTGATATGTCTTGGAATGTATAAGGTTCACTTCTAGATAAGGATATAAATGGCAAAGGCTTGCCATTTATGGCCTTTTCCATTTATGTCTTGGAATGTATAATGTTCATTTCTAGATTAGGAAATAAATGGTAGAGGCTTGCCCTTGCCCTTGCTAATTATGGTGAGAGCATTGGAAGTGGTTTGTCCTTTAAAGATTGAGGGGCTACCTTACACACTCTTATGAAGGCTTCTCTACGAGCTTTTATTTTCCTCTATAATGGGTTGAGGATATGCTCTCTTCTATAAGACAAGGTGGTCTCTCCACACATGTTTATGGATTGTGGTGTGGGTGTCATCCATAGGGTGCATCACACAAAGGTGGTTGTCTAAGACCTTGACCCCTCTTGATGTGCTCTTAGCACGATTGGTGTGAGGACAAGAAGCAGCGACTCCAGAGGAGTGAAATGCATAGGGTAGTGAATATGGCTAAGTATGGGTGGTCATCTAAGACCTTGACCCCTCTCGATGTGCTCTTAGCATGATTGGTGTGAGGACAGTGACTCCAGAGGAGTGAAATGCACAGGGTAGTGAATATGGCTAAGTATGGGTGGTCATCTAAGACCTTGACCCTCTCGATGTGCTCTTAGCACGATTGGTGTGAGGACAAGAAGCAGCGACTCCAGAGGAGTGAAATGCACAGGGTAGTGAATATGGCTAAGTATGCATGGTGGTCATCTAAGACCTTGACCCCTCTCGATGTGCTCTTAGCATGATTGGTGTGAGGACAATAAGCGACTCCAAAAAAGGAGTGAAATGCACACGGTAGTGACTATGGCTAAGTATGCATGTGTTGGTACACTAAAAAGTACATGGCTCCTAGCATCGGTACCTAGAGTGTTCATGCTTCTGGAATAACTAATAAAAGTGACTTCTCTTATTATTTGAAACTTGTGTTGAAGCAAATGTGAGATGTAGGGATTTTCTGGGCTTCCCCTAGCCCTATCACAGTGGTCCAAGAGTGTTTGGGATCATTGGTGCGCATATCGTCATATTCTAAGGATTATGGCCATGGTATGATTTATGATGATGAGGTGATACTAATGTGTTACATGGATATTTGTTATGTGATGTATAATCCATGACCATAGTATAAGGATTATGGTCATGGGTGAGATTTATGATGATGAGGTGATACTATTGTGTTACATAATTATTTATTACGTGATCTATAACATGGACATATGATGTATGCATGGATTGAAGAGAACAGTGTTATGTATGTTTTTCCTCTAAAAGGATTGTTTTGTAAAGGAGTGTGTGTGTGAACTCTTGTTTTTAAGTGGTGTGAGTAAAATGGTAATTTTCAATTATGAGTGCATGAGTCCCCACTGGCTCGAGTAGGTGCATTTACCAAGCTAAAATCTCTGAGTTAAAAATGCCAAGCTGTAATTTTCCACATGCATTAATTCATATATTTATCCAATAAATTATACAATGATACTAGAAAAAAGGGTTAGTGGGGATACATGTTCAGTAGAATTTATTGGCATGGCCTCCTCTACAAGCACACATGACCTCCATATCCTCCCTATTTACTTGTAGAAAGTACCTAGGAAAGAGTCCCTAGCATGGATATGTTCTCCATTACATTACCATGACCTCATTTTCCTCTCTACTTACCCCTTAGGGAAAGTACTTAAAGAGGAGCCCAGAAGATAGCAAGATCTCCTCTGTATGCACATGAACTAGGATAACTTGGTGTGTGAAAGAAAGCAAGCCCAATTACTTTCTCTAAAGAAAGTACTTGGGAGGATAGCTTGTGAAAGAAGAAAATCCCAAGTACTTTCGCTGGCAAAAGTACTTGGACAACTTTTTAAAATTGCCATAACTCTCATATCTAATGTCCAAATATAGTCATCCAAACACTCAAATCGAAGGAAAATGCCATTTGAGCACATTCAATGGGTTAAATCTTTATATATATAAAAACATGATTTACTATGAAAATTTTAAAAATAAAAATCTAGATCTATAATTGGATAAGTTTAAAAGCTATTTTAGCGACATTACTTAAGCTATTTCTTATGCTTTTTTCAACGACATTACTTAAGTCTATCTAACTATATTTCTAGGGATGATCTCCTCTATAGATCCATGCACTCCTTGTCCTTCCTACTTTTGTTGATTAAGTTCATGGAGAGGAGTCTCTTACATGGGCATGATCTCCTTTACATATGCCTACATTCACATGTCTTAAATCCACCAGTCTCTCTCCATGCTACCCTCACATGTAACTCCTAATATTCAGCTGTGCTTGATTTCTAGCCATTGTGTAATATCAATGTTTCTTTCTTGGAATGCCAATTATCCATGAACCTCCAAGCACACATGAGTTCTATGTCAAGTATCCAAACTCAGCAGTTGGAAGCCCACTAAGGGTCGAACACCACATGGCCCAAGCCAAATATTATACACGTTAAACTGACCACCTTAATGAAAATAGCATCATGATCTTACTAATTGAGAGATATCAATGCACCAAGGCAAGCTCCCTAAGCCTACTTCAAATGCCAAGGCCCTTGTAGATTGGCCAATTGCATAATGAGAGCAAACCTATAAGTAGCAACTCCTAACCCACCACTGTTACACATAGATAGCATACATAGATATTCTTGCCTATATTGACTTTTCACTTGCACCAAAATATGGTATTCTTTAGGCCAAACAGAACTTGCAGTAACTTTTATACTCACAACAATCCTGTCCAGCTTCTTGCTCACAATCTATGGTAAAAGGTTAGACATTGCTACCTATAGTAACTTTTCACTTGCACTAAAACATGGTATGTTATGTAATCCAAATAGAACTTGTAGTAACTTCTAAACTTACAACAATCCTGCAATCTCCAATAATCTATTTGGCAGATACATACCCGATTACCATTGGTAATATGAACTTGTTATGCAGCCACTTTATGTGAAATAATCACATAAACTTACATCTATCATATCATATGTAGATCCTAAAATCTTTAAAGGCATATCATACCCAATTACCATCGGTAATATGAACTTGTTATGTAGCCACTTTATGTGAACTAATCACATATCAACATAATCTCACCAACCATGCTAGTGGGCTGAGTGCGAAGGTGTCATCTTGACATGTCATCCATATCCACATTAGTTGATCTTGATGTCTAGAAACAATGGACTACCAAGTTCTTTTGATATGGCTCAATGGCCTAGGGCAAGTGGAGGGCAGAGTCCAGTGTTGTGTGATGGGGATGGTGTGTATGATGCTTGAGGGATCCTTGATTTTGCCAATGCAAAACGATTGGCATCATAGGTAGAAATGAACCTCATGCATGTGGAGAGGTTTGGGCCCCAAGTGGGGGAGGAGTTTCGCCCATACCGTTAAACCTATCCTACCTATGAAGGTCATCACCTCTAGCCACGATGTGAAATGTTATAGCATAGCACGATATGGTATGTGACTTTATGCTCCACCTCATCAAAGAGACATGATCATGATGATGTTTCTTATAGTAAGAGGGGAGATCTTGTTGGTGGCATTGTACTCCATGAGGCTATGCATCTCGAGGCCTTCCTATTCTTTAAGGGAGTCACTAGTCAAAGTACATAATGTATTTCATGACAGCCTTCTTAAAATGTATGTACTAAGCCCGAATCATGTGCTTGATGATGATGAAATCTTAACTTCTTCAACCCAAGGGTAGATGGAACTCCAACCTGAAGAAATCCTTGATGTTCGAGAAAAGGTTCTCAGGAACAAAATTCTGAGAGAATTATTGGTCAAATGGAAGTTCTATCCTTTTGAAGATGCCACCTAGGAGAAAGAAGCCGAACTGTTGCGAGATTACCCCCAGTTTGCGAGATGAGGAAAAGTGGGAGAGAAGATAAGATTCTTCCCCAGCCTCTCAAGATGTCCAGCATCTTCCCTTGTAATCAAATCCCTCTTCAGAAATATAAAAGATCTTGTTTCTACCCTGTTTTGGCCTAGAGAGAGAAAATGCTCTAGAGAGAGATTATTCAGATTTTGAATATTTTTGGATGGAAAAATATCTCTTCTTATTAAAATAAGTTCCCCCGAAACAGAAGTTCAAATAGATTTTCAGAAGGTGCATAGAAATCAAGTATAATTTGTTCAAGAGGCCTTACCCTAGGGGTCTAGGGGTCTAGGGGTCCAGATTTTTGAAAAAATTTGAATTAAGGTTTTGAGGGGCCAATCAGATTCATCCAAATGTGTGGAGAAGATAAATGGAAGAAATAAAGAAAATCCCCCCAAAAATGAGTAAATACTCACATAAGATGAAGAGTGGACCAAGGACCAAAGGAATTACTAAAAAAATAGACTTTTGACACCTCACAATGGGGATTTCCCCCTCATGAAGGAGGCGCCTACTTCACATGTGTGGTGGAGTTTAAAATTATCAAAAATTGAGATATTTAATCTCTCCTCTCTCCTAATTCAAGTCTAGTTCCAAAAAGTAAGCTAAACTGACCTAAAAATGGTCAAAAATTGACCAAAGTGATCTGGAAAATTCTAGAATCAGTTTGCTTGGTTAGAAGCTCACTTTTTCCTATAAATAGAAGCCTCCCCCTTTGTTGAAGCTTAATAGTGTTTTATGCACTGTTACTCTACTCCTCCCAAGAGCCAAGAACTGTGAATTTCTGAATAATTCACTAGTTTTTGACCATTCCCTCTTCTAAAGAATTGGTGGCCACTCTTGTTGCAAATAAGAGTAGATCCCTCAAACCATCAAGCCAAAGGAAAGCTCCTAGAATTTCATGCAAGTAAGAAATCTTACTTTTTCTTATTCTTTTTAAATGGTTTTCTAAATTGTTGTTATCTTAAAATGATAAACAGTGCCTTCTTGGAAAGGCTTTCTCCCTCTCTCATTCTTAAAATCAGCCCTTCTTTATCCTAGTTAAGTAATCTAATTGTTGGAATTAAACTTTTCATATTGTTTCTCTCTTAAAAGTGAAAATTGATTAGTTTAGAATGCTTTAAACCGATTGGGGATAATTTCTAAGTAGATTAAGGTTAGAAAATTTAAAAAATGGTTAGCCATACAAAGGAGGTTATGGCAAAATTTTCTAAAAATTTAAGAAATAAATTTCATCTTTTATTAATCAAAAAGAGTAATCCCCATTGTTTGTGTATTCTAAAAGTATCATTTTCATTCATGCATAGAAAGATGCATATTGATTATTTTTTTAATTATAAAAGAGTGATTTTTAATAGAATTAAATTCTATGCATAGAAAGATGCATATTGATTTTTTATTATTATAAAAGAGTGATTTTTAATAGAATTAAATTCTATGCATAGAAAGATGCATATTGATTAATTTTTTTATTATAAAAGAGTGATTTTTAATAGAATTAAATCCTATGCATAGAAAGGTGCATATTGATTATTATTTTTTATTGCAAAAGTGTTAATTTCATCAAAATGGATTTTATGCATAAATAGATGCATAAAAGATTTTTTTTTATAAAAGTGTTACTTTCATCAAAATGGATTTTATGCATAAATAGATGCATAAAAGAATATTTTTTTATTATAAAAGTGTTACTTTCATTAAAAAAAAGAATTTTATGCATAAATAGATGCATAAAAGAATATATTTTTTTATTATAAAAGTGTTACTTTCATCAAAATGGATTTTTATGCATAGATAGATGCATAAAAGAATATTTTTATTATAAAATTGTTACTTTCATTAAAATGGATTTTTATGCATAAAAGAATTTTTTTTATTGTAAAAGTGTTACTTTCACTAATATTGATTTTTATGCATAAAAGTTTTTTTTATTACAAAAGTGTTGCTTTCACCAATATTGATTTTTATGCATAAAAGAATTTTTTTATCAAAATAAGAGTTCACTTTAATCCTATGTTTATATTGGAAAAATGAATAAGTGAAGGAAAATTATACCGTTTCATATTCTCTAGGATGGTAATGCGAAAATTCAGAAAAACTATCGAAGTCAGAATTTCGGATAAATGACTAATTTATTCCTCATAGGAATTCGTGTTTAGTTTTGAATTCAGTAAAGTAGTAATTGAAATATTACCTTCGAGAAAGATAGATCAGGGAGAATCTTTCCAGGCTCAAACCCTGAATGAGACTATGACCAAGACATAACTCCTTCGTCAGTTTGAAGAATAGACGATGTGACCAGTTCAGTAATCTACACTCAAATCACCACCGAATCTGAAACTAAGTTGAGACCTTTGATATTGATCTGAGGATCAAGAATTCAGAGTTCGAGGAATTTTGCTTGGGAATCCAGACCTGTGATCTAGAAGTCTTGGGATACGGAATTAAGAAATACCCATTGTATTCAAAAGAAAATTAAAACTGAAAACTTGCATAGAAACCCTCTTTTCTTAAAGGACTGTCTTACGCTAGCGCCTAGAGGGAGCATTTGGTATATATATTTTTCTAAGGGAAGTTCGGTTGCAACAGCTGGCGAGGAGTGTTCAAAGGACAGCTCATGCAAAGCCTGCCCAGGTCTTGACCAGCCTCGGTATGGTTAAAATGGTGCGCTTCCGGTACAATGGGCGAGGGCCGACGAAGCAGTCCCTGAGTGAAGTGCCAAGACACCTAAGGAGGATCCTGGAGGGTTCTGACCAGGCGATGCACGGGCTCGCGAGACGGTGCTTAGGACACCCATGCGTACGTCGTGGAAGATATATATATGTATGATGACGAGAAACTTATTGTAATCTGTTTACTGGATCTCATTGTTGACCTGCTGGTCTCAATGGAGAGTCCAGAGTGATATTGTTTTGTGAGAAACAAGGATTGAATGGAAATTTTGAGTTGTGACATCTGTACTATCCAGTAATTGTTTGTCAATGGATTGTTTTATAAATTAAAGTTTAAAGAGGAGTGTGTGAGTATCTGTATTCTAAAGCAAAAGTTAAGAAAGGCTTTCAATTATGGGTGGGTGAGTACTTGTCTGGTTCTACCAATTCCAGTGATTGGGTGGTGGCTAACCCATGGGCCGGGGATGGGGTTAGGCAGGAATCAGTAGACTTTTAATAATAAAATTGATTAATAGGATTACGCTTAGAACTCGAGTAGATCAACGGCTGTGCCTAATTTAATTAAGAAAAAAGCGTTGATTCCTTCAAGTTAAGTCTGTTATAGTTTCCCTTCTATCCGGTTTATTCAGATGAAGGTTAGTTCAGTCTTGACCTCGTTAGAAAAATTCGTAAAAAATTTCGTTAAGAAATTCAAAATGGTGGAATCGTCCCCGCTTTCTGGGCGGCATGGAAAATTTTCCCGGTTTTGGTTTTCGGAATGACCGCCAGCTTAGTCTCGGTTTCGGTTTTCAGAATGACCGCCAGCTTAGTCTCCTGCCCTGTATTCGAGGGCAAGGCCCCGAATATGAAATCCTGCCCCGCACAAGAGGGAGCTACTTCTGCTCTGCTACCATCTGGGAATCCGCCGGTGCGCAGAGGGGGTAGTGGGATCTCATAATATGGCTTAAAGCAGGCACCTAGAGCATAGTCAAACAAGACCGAGGAGTATCTTGTTATCATTGGATTTCAGATATTCAATGCAAAATTTTTACTTTATGTGAAAAAGATAGATAGAGAGATCGTGCTATTAGTCATTTATGTGGATGACTTAATTATCACTGGTGAAAGTGATGCTAAAATGCATGATGTCAAGAGGCTTTTGAAGCATAAGTTTGAGACGAAGGATTTGGGTAAGCTACAGTATTTTTTGGGCATGGAGGTGGTGATATCACCTCATGGCATTTTGTTATTACAGAGGCAGTATGGCTTAGGCATGTTGTCCAAAGTATGGTATGATAGGTTGTAAGCCTGTTTTGGTGCCATTGTAGCAGAACACAAAGCTTTCCACACAGATACATGTGAGCTTTGGAGGACCCCACTACGTACAGGCACATAGTGGGCAGTTTGATCTACATGAACTAGGCCAAACTTGAGCTATGATGTTGGACTTGTGAGTCAGTTTATGCAGGCCCCTAGGAATCCACACTTGAATGTGGCTAGACGATTCTCAAGTACATAAAGTCCACAGTTGATTATGAACTTTTCTATGAGACTATTATACATAGATACAACTACATGGGTACACAAATATTGATTGGGTTGGTAATGTCATAGACAAGAGATCTACCAGTGGCTTTATATTTTCGTTTGGGAGTGCTCTATGAGTTGGAGCAGTAAGAAACAGTTAAAGATGCTTTGTCGAGTACAGAGATAGAGCATAGGGGTGCTGCTAGTAGTTTATGAGGTAGCTTGGTTTTAGAAGCCACTTGGTGATATGGGTGAGCCCGTGAATAGGGAAGTTGTCATTTACTGTGACAACATGAGTAGCATACAATTGGTAAATAACCCATTATACCATGCTAGAATGAAGCTCATTGAAGTGCATTATCACTTTGAGAGGAAGAAGGTTCTATAACGAGTAATGTAAATCTAGTATATGTTAGCATAGAAGATCAATTGGCTAACATCTTCACGAAGGCATTGGGAACAAAGAAGCTCCATAGGTTTAGGAGCTTACTTGGAGTGCAATGTGTGGAGTTGAGCTCGAGGGGGAGTGTTGAGATATTGAGCTCAACTAACGCTATTGTGCGGACATTAATGACCCACCTCGGTGATAGCTTCTGCACTTATGCCACTAGCGTGGTTGGTGAGATTATATGCCACTAGTTGATGACAGGCTCTGTGATAGCCACTTTGGAGTACTAGACTTATGACATAATTATAGCGCCAGCTAGATAGTCGAGTTCACACTATGTACCAACCATTATATGTTATTGTAGGAGAGTACTTTCCCTTATAGTATGTACCCTTATCTTTTAGTTATATGGTTGTAGAGAAGAGAAGAAGATAGAAGAAAATTCAACCATCCATATCTCTCTCTCTCTCTCTCTCTCTCTCTCTCACTTGTGTATGTGTTTGCTTGTAAAGAACTTAAGCTCTCCCTCTCCCCCACATTCTCTTTAATATGGTCCTTATGTATAGCACTAGCACAAAGAACAAAAAGCGTAAGCTTAAGGAAATGGGACCATATCCTTGTTTGTGAGAGATGACCCCACATGGATCAACTCACATTGAAACACTTAATGGTGCAGAGACGAATGGTTTTTTCAATGGTAGTAGGCTCCACCGTCGCTACTATGGACATTTAACTCAAAATGCCCTTTAACATAAGAAACAAGAAGTTGAGATAAAAAGGGAAGCTCAACGAGAAGCAAAGCAAAAAAGAGAAGCTATGCAAGCATCACAATGGTAGTAGGCTCCACCGTCGCTACTATGGACATTTAACTCAAAATGCCCTTTAACATAAGAAACAAGAAGTTGAGATAAAAAGGGAAGCTCAACGAGAAGCAAAGCAAAAAAGAGAAGCTATGCAAGCATCACATCCCTATAAAAATAAGTCATTTACTTGGAAGAAGAGCAAGTTGGGCATGACCACAGAGACCAAATTTAAATAGAAGCTAGCCTTGGTATAGATCTAGGTGCTAGAACAACCTTCTATCTCATACAACATGGTGTTCACTAGGTGCCAACACTCACTCCTAGTCAAGTGACAGTTAAAACTATAAATTCACACAATTGCTTGTCTCTGGGAGTTTTCTTTGCACTTTTCCACATTGGAAATAATCACGTGGAAGGTTTCTATAATGCCTATAGGAATCATATAGAAATAAGTCCCTTAGAAGGGGGTGGATGGGGCACACCAATAGATACCATGGACTGCCACCTCACTTCAACTTCTGTGTAAGTAATGGTGCTCATAACATATGAAAAAACGGAAATCCTAAAGACTCATGAAGAAAAAAGGAACACCAAAGAGCCCTCATAATCGACCATTCCTCTCAAAAAGAGGCCCCTGCTTTAACTCACAACAGAGGTAAGTTGCCTAGTTTGTTTAAAATCTTGTCCAAATTAGGTAGTAGCTTCTCCTCCATTTTCACCCCCCATAACAATCACCCTCACCATGCACTAACACCACTAACACCACAAGAAATATTCCTCTTGAGTCAACTCCACATAGTCCCCTTGCCATAGCTAGATCTATTATCAAGAAGTGCACAAATGGTGGGTGCCCAAGAGCATACTTCAAGTACGTGGATACTATGAAGGGAATGGCAATCTATGGTTGCCCAAGATAGAAATACACCACAAACCACAAGAAAGGACTACCCCGCATGATCTTATAAAGCCTCCCCCCCACACCCCACACACATAAACCTGGTGGGTTAAAGAGAAGTTGTTGCATGGCTAGGGCTATTATGAATACTCAACAATGGCTCCCCAAGGCCTTGACATGCTCCCCTCATCTCCCTTAACTATGAACCCTACATGCCCACGGCCAACCTAAACCACTCCTTAAGGCACAAGGATATTTTGGGGAGGTAATAATTGCATCAAAACCTACACCCTATACGCCTCTCCAAAAGTCAACCACCACACAATAGTGGAGACCAAAAGCTCCCTTGAAACTGTGACCATCGACAACCACCTTGTAACAACAAAAGGAAAAGTCTCGTGCGCCCAAGGCTAAGAATAAGTGTATGTAAAAGGGTCAAGAGAAAGAAAATAGGATGGCCAGGCCCATGGACACTTTTATGTTGCCTTTTTCCTTCTCGACCAAGACTTCGAATCTCTGGAAGTGAGGAAACACTTCACTTTCTCCTTCATGAAAAAAACCCCATTCTTTCCTATTGTGATCATCAATGAATATAACATAATACCTGCAACCTGCAATTGTTGCAGTCTTGGTCACGGTCCCCAAGTCACAGGGTACACAACATTGGGTGCCTAAGGGTCAACTTAGAAACCAGCTCCACAAGGAGGAGAAAGGGGTCAATAAGGAATCAACAAGAAGGGTTCAAAAGGGAGCCAAGGAACAAAAATGGTCTTCACAAGTAAGTTGGCGGTACTCCAGACAAATCAACACTCCACAAAGCATTCGTAAGCAATGGGTCCGAAAGGACTTGCTCATGACACAAGGTTAATACCAAGGCAATACAATAGTATGGGTGCCTAAACTCCACCCAGTAGTCACCGTTGCACACACCTCTGAATACAAAGGAAAGGGTAGTAAAGTCATTTAGAACCAACTCCCAACTAAAACCAATGCTAAGAGTGCACAAACACTAGTGTGGAGGAAGAAGCCAACCCAACAAGATGGGTTAAATATAGCCAAACCAATACCAATAACCACCTCGATCAAGGAGCTAGACAAGGACCTTGAAGAGAGAAAAAAGAAGGTTCAACAAATGGACACTGATACAAGCCTCAATCCACATGACTCAATAGAAAATTTATTCAGTTGGATGGAGGGAAGAATCAAGCACTCCGACACACAGAGTTAAAATGCCTGCAACAACACCTACTACCGACGAGAAGTGCCGAAGTGCCACCTTGGTTCCCACGGCAATAAAAAAATGAAGGTATCAATTAGTCACAAAATGCATACAAGGTAAAACTGGGTATCATTCACTCCTTTAAATGCATGTTTGAATGTTTGAGCATGAAGAGAAATAGAAGGTATCAATCTTGCACACACATGATCCACGAAACTAACTCACGGGAAATCCGTCTCACGGATTTCCACCTCACGAATCTAACTCTCACGAAACTACATCTCATGGAACTAAACCTTATGGATTTCCATCTCATGGAAATCCACCTCATGAAAATAACTCTCACGAAAATCTGTCTCACAGATTTCCACTTCACGAATCTAACTCTCACGAAAATCCATCTCACGGATTTTCGTCTCACGGAAATCCGTCTCACGAAACTAACTCTTAGGATTTCCTTCTCACGGAAATCCGTCTCACGGAACTAACTCTCACGGATTTCCTTCTCACGGAACTAACTCTCATGGAAATCTTTCTCACAGATTTCCTTCTCACAGAAATCCATCTCACGGATTTCCATTTCACGAAAATCCAACTCACGGATTTACCCCGGTTCACGGGATTACCCCTCACAACCTGCACTTTCACGGCTTTAACAGCTACACCTTCACGGTACTTAATTTGACCTCACAACCCGGTTCACGGGATTACCCCTCACAACCTGCACTTTCACGGCTTTAACAGTTACACCTTCACGATACTTAATTTGACCTTTTCAATATCACAACTAACATACCTCATTTATTGCTTACACCACTAACACCCTTCTCATCACAATTAACCTTCTTGCAAAAAAAAACAAAAACAAAAAACAACAACAACAACAACAAGAGTGGCACATGCCCCACCAAATCTTAGACTGATCTTTTTTCCATGTACAGATGTCAACCTCATACCCAGAAGCCGCAGAGACCTCCGCGGTGACACAGGCCAGTGCGACGGGATCCTCGGTGAGCGAAAAGAAAAGACCCACACGGGGTCCAAAGATGAACTACTTCTGGGTCCATACACCTAGGCTTTCCATGGTGCCATCATCAGTAAGGAGATCCACACGGCACATGGAAAGGCGGCGTTGCAATATCACAGCCTGAAGTGCCTCCAAATTCTGAAAGAGGTAGAAGTTAAAGATAAGCTAGAGAAGGTGGGCCTCGGCAGGATGGCACACTCCCCAGGAATATAGACACAGAGCTTTGTGCAGAATACATAAAGACGTATGACAAAGCCACCAAGCAAGGTACCAAAAGCAGATGGCACCACGGAACAAGTACTAATCACATAAGACTTAATGCGTGAAGCTCAGCAGGTCGTCCCGCCACCAGTCAAGATACATATGCACATGCCTTTGACAAGATGCCCCTGGATGCCATGTTGAAGAAGAGATCCTACAACTCTAATGGAGCTGAATACGAGAATATCAGGGATGAAGCCACAGAGAAGGCATGCAGGGCTATGTCGCTGATCATGCAGGTGAAGCCAGTGGACCGGTACAACAGGGTACCACTAAACAAAATCACAAAGGTACACGAAGAAAAGGAGGAGGACTGGGCATATTATATACACAGGGAGATGGAAAACTACCTTAAGGCCCATCAATCAAAAATATGCAACCCGTACCTAATGACACAGGTACTAAACCATGTGGCTCGGATGCCTCTCTCCCAGAACCAGAACCAAAGGAGAGAATGCAATTGGCACTTCTAACAGAGCAACCAACGCCGTGCTAACTACTCCAGAGATGCAAGAAGGACAACCTATCCTCATGGAAACTAAGGCAATAATGAAGGAGATCAAGAGAGGAAGAAAAAAGAAGACGGAAAGGAAGATGAGAGGTGTCATAGCAGATGTGGATGAGGAAACACAAAGAATTAAGGCTGAGCTCGCACAAGAGATCAAGTCGTACCAGGAAGTACTAGAGCAGCAAGAAGCCACTATCAACGATGCCACACAAAAAGAAACAAAAGTAGATGACTCCTCCTCAAAGCCCAGCTCAGCTAATATTCAAAAACCTGTCTCCACTCAAGAATTCTACTATGTCAGACACACCTACGGGGATGCAGCCAGAGACTGAAGCAGAAGTAGTGCCAACGGAAGAACCCCAAGAGCTTAAAGAAGCAACATCGCTCCTGGTGCAAGTCCCAACAGTGCCATTGGATACAGGTAAAAGGACAAGGGTTGAAGATACATCCAGTCCAAGAGCAAAAGGAGGCGTCTGGAGGATGAAGAGATGATACCAGAGCCATCATTCCTACGTAATCTGGACTATAAAACATTCTTTCAGGAAATAATGGAAGGACTAGATGAGCTACTCAATATGCCGCATGCAAGCCTGGAAGGGGCAGTGGCCACAAGTGCATCACTGTGGGAGCAGGAGCAACAAGTATGGCGGTGCCATCTCCTCACGACACATATGCTTCATGATCGTAATGCCACACTCTGGAAGCAAGTTCAAGAGTCAAACAACCAAGTACAGACCTTGCAAGAACACCTAGCAGCGAGACAGAGGCCACACATAGAGATGCGATCATGAAGAGTTTAAAGGCCACCGAGGAGCAAGAGGCTAGGTACCAAGAGTTGAAAAACAATAATTTGGTTCTCAGCCAAACTATTGTGCAAAGAATTAAAGAGAGTACGGATGTGAAAGCGCAGATAGAGCAGGCTAAGGAGCAACTTTAGAAGGAAGTTACCCATAACCAAGAGCTAGCAACCATCCATGCCCAACAGGTACAAGAGCTCTTGTACACTTCCTTAGCCAAAGAAGAAGAGCTACAAAGCCAGATCCGAACACTATCCTTAAGTCTAGAGGAAGCAGAAAGCAGAGTGACCCACTTACAACAAGAAAGAGAACAGAACAACAAGGCATATGCGGAGAAGGTAGGAGCGCTTAACGACACCATTAGCACCAATCAAGTTGAAATGCAGAGAATGATGATTGCACACCAGGAAGCAATGGCACAAGTAACTTAACAGCTACAAGATAGTCAAAGCTTGGTCGACGAAAGACTTCAAAGAATCACAGAGGCTCAGGGAAGGGAGGCTACCGCCAGACGTGCGCAAGAGGAAGCAACAAAGCGCTTCGAGGAGTTGGATGCTACGAGAATGGTCAAATAAATAGCTATATCAGACCTTCTCACCACCAAGGACTCCCATATACAAGAATTAGAACAACAATTGGCCATACAAGACTGAAGTCAAAGACAAGAACCTACATATGAAATGTGCCTACTCCTTGAACGAGCCTCGGAGATAGGTTAGTTGCCAGTAACTCCTCGGGCCCCTCCTCAAACTCTTACTCTTTTTTTGTCTACACTAACCCTCTCATTGCTTCAATATGATATAAATCTATCTGAGGACCTAAGCCTAGGTGAACTAACACCCATTAAGCAAAATACTGAATGTGATGCTGATCCCACTATCATTATGGGAATTTCACAGGGGGATGTAGTATTAACTAATCTACAGAATATTTACTTTTATCCCTTGCACCCTATTGTGCTAAACCTTTGTAGTTGGTGTCGAGTGCTCCAAAACTCTGAAATCCTGGACAACAGTGTCGAAAAATTAGACTTGTTTGTTCTCCAAATGATATTCCTGAAACACCGGCTAGCTACGAGGTGGTAGCACAGAGTTATCAATAGATTATAAGCCATGGGTGGCTAGAAGTCTACAATACTCACCGACACTTAAACTTATGTGAATCTTCCTTATATCACCCTCTTGGTATTCTAAAACTATACCATAATATCTACAAACATTTAGAATCCATGTTGACCAACGACCTCTACACTTTTGATAAAACACATATTAAATATCCTAACATAAGTTCTGAGGATACCACCGAGCTCCAAGATTTTATGAAACTCCACAAACCTAGCCACCCACCCCCAGCTCATCAGGCCATGGTCAGGAAGAGACACCAACTTCATCATCTAACCCTACTTACCCCGTGTATTCTAATGTAGCTAATAAACTACTTAATCTGTATCCTAATGCTCCGCCTACTAACAAGTCTCAAGCCGACTGCATTTTTTCTACTCTCCCTTCTCAACATATAGAATTTCCCACTAACACTCTTGCCCTCGAGGAGGTACTGGCTTGACCTGTCTCCCCCACACGACAAACTCAGAAGGTACGTCATACTCTCCCGCATGACACGATTGAGTCTTTTATTGATAATACTATTATGGAGTCCTTGTCTAGTGCAGAGTATGCAGGATTTATAAGAGCTGGCAATCCACTACTGAAGCCAAAACTGATGTTCAAGGTGTTAACGCAAATAATACCATTTGAGCCAACTCGAAGGATTCTACCAAAGGCCTACTTAGATGTCACACCAACAAAGCAACATTATGTACCGTACCCTCTCCAAATACCTCGCTCGGAATTAGAAGAACTGCTACCTTTGGCTACTACAAAGGGCACCTTATGATCTAATGTGGCAGGGCAAGGCACCAAGTTAGCCAATCCACAATTTACTGACTTGTTGGGAAATTAGAATGGTAACATTTATGATCAGTTATTGCTTCCGCAGGGTGGAGGAAGACTCACCCAGTCCACACCAGAGGAGGTTATACAACAATTATCACAAATTATACACACCCCAAGCTGGAAGATTTTGGCATACAGCCAGGCTGGAGAAGGGAATTTCTCACAATTTCATAATATAGCCATGAATATATGTGTGCGCCACTAACTCAACGAGTTGATCCCTTGTACATGCCACTAAAAAGGAGATGGACACCTCTGGAATTTCAAGAGGCCAAGCAACGAGATTCACAATCTTCATGCGAGCTACATTTTAAACATAAGGGAACAAAGAAAGTAGATGCTGAATTGGATACAGGCATGGCATCGTATCCCGAACCCAGCAATAGTGGCCAGTGTTAGATTCTTAAAATTGCTCGTGGTCCTGATCGATCAACCCAAGAAACGCTATGATGGATATGATGCTAAGTCGTTGCTGTTTGACATGAATCAAGGACCCTCTGACAGAGGCATGATGCTGTACTACCATTGCCTAAGGTATCTTCTTACCTAAATGCATGTCACATTCAAAGACATGGTCGACACCGAGTGTTGGAGATCACACTCAACATTCAAAAGAACCCTCAAAAAGCTTCAATCACGCTGTAACTTCTACCGTCATCACGAGTTCGACGACCAAGTCTTTCAACCTCGGTATAACAGGTTTTGAGAACAGAACCTACATCAGATAGGGGGGGGATGTTAATCCCATTTTGGATTAACAAGTATGCTCCTCCAATTGAGGACATTAATAAGTGTCATGCAAAGGCACTATAAAAGTCGTACATTATGAGATATTGGCCACCCAAGGCCTTAGTTAAGTAAGTTTTGGACGCCCAAGTGTGAATAAGGACCAATTGTATATAATGAAAGGACACAATCTTCCTTTGTGCTATTGAGAGCTCTTCTTTGTGTCTTGAGAGAGATTGAGAGAGCATTTTTAACACTTGTGCCTGTTCTATGCTTGTATGTTGCATACTTGTGTTGGAGAGTGAGAGAGAGTGGTTGCCTTATGTTAGGATACAAACAACTCTACAACAGCGTGGAGGTGGAGCTTGGAGGATTGGAGCTTAACAAGTGAGCTTAGAGGCCTCAAAGGACTCAAGTTCGAAACATTGGTAAGTGCCCTACAACAGTTGTGTTCTATTGCTCTTATCATGGGTGACGAAGTCTAATATGGTCCCAATTGAATAATATAATCGGTTGGTCATTATGGACAAGTCATGGGTTGACCCACGTCCATGCTGACCTTGGAAACTATATATTGACTAGTTTGGCAATCTTATTTTATCAAGTTCAAACACTGTTGTAAGTAAGACATCCTCCGTCCAAAGTTTATCTAGAACACCATCAAAGCTCCTCACCCAGAGCACACTTGTAAGCGGACAGCCATTTGCTTTGCAATCAATATTTAGTTTCCACCTTTTTCTACTATTCGGAGCTTTGTAGTGTTGATCATGCTTCCGTTAGTGCTTTCTTACAAATGGCCTATCAAATCCGCGTGGATGGGTTTTGCTTGAAGGAAGGTATAGGGAGGACTTCTTACAAGACAAATTAGCCAAAGCCACACCAATGATCAAGGTTTAACAAAGAGGAAATCATGCAATCAAGGTTCAACAAAGAGCAAATCATGCAATTATCACTTTTGGCAAAATAGAAGAAAACTAGCTTCTTCTTCTTCTTTTTTAAAGTTTAAAAAACTAATGGCACAAAGATTTAGACTTTGGAGGAATTGACTCCAATACAGCAGAAAAAAGAGCAAGCCAAAGAGCAGCTCGTCGAGAATGAATGGAAAGTGGACACTACTTTGTGAGGGGAGCCCCCGTTGAGGTTTTCCACAAACCCAAACCAAAAATCCACATACAGATTTATTCTAGAAGTTTGTCTTTGATCACTTGCTTTGTAGCGCTTGCAACTGATTGGCAAACGTTTTCTTTTGGATCGCAGATTTAGCTCAGACCACCATGCTCTTTATGTTATGTATTTGGTCAAAGGACATCTTGGCCCTCCGTTGATGTTAATAGCTTTATGTTATGTATTTGGTCAAAGGACATTTTGGCCTTCTTAATAGAACACACTCTCTCTCTCTCTCTCTTTGTTGCTAGAGTTTTCCTCCCAGATGTTATCCATTAGGAGCTCCTAGTACCGTACTTTTCCTCATAGTTGTTTCAGTTTTAGTTAGTTGTTTAGTTGTTTTTAGCTTTCCTTACACAGACATTGTATCAGATCCACCAATTGTTGTAACCTTTTTGGTCTCATAGGTCATTTTGGCCTTCTGAAGACGTTAATATATCATTTCATTTCTCTCTCTCACACACACACACACACACACGTCCACATAACACCAAGATTTGAAAGGGATACATGGGTATTGCTTGTACAGTTTCAATATTTCAACAACAGAGATGACTCCTTTATCATCGCCAAGTCAAGCTCTCTCTCTCTCTCTCTCTCTCTCTCTCTCTCTCTCTCTCGTGCAGAGAGATGGCACACCCACATCACACCTAGATTTGAAAAAGATACATGAGCATTGCTTGTGCAGTTTCAATACTTCAACGAACGGCAGTCCCAGTAAAGAGTTTAAAAATGAAAGCTTGCCAAACATTCTTATGGATGTAGTCTGAGTTTCTCATTGGGATAAATGAGATCCGGATTCCTGATTCCGGGATTTAAGCGCGCCAGCTCCTCCCAACCAGATTTGCCAGTCCTCCTCGAGATTTCTGACAAAGTGTCACCTTTCTTCACTTCGTAAATAGAAGGCTCCCTGAAATCCCAACATAGCAATTCAAATACAGGCACATACAGGTGAAAATGCAACTACAACAAGATGAAAAGCATGGCAAGAAAGACCATTGTAATTATCCTCAAAGTGAAGCTTTATATGAAAAGGAAACCCACACCTGGCTTTCATCACAAGAAAGGCCCCTAGTAAAGCCACTGCAGCAGCCATAAATGGCACCCAAGCCCCCCTTTTACTGGCTTTGCCACCCTTTTTACCAAGGCCAGCTGCTCTCCCTGCAGGTAGCTGTAGGGACATCACAACATGTTTCATTAAGTTTCATGTCTTTGAACAACCAGCCTGCTACATGCCAGCTCAGACTACCAAATAAACAGATCAGAGTAATCCTCACTTTGACTTACCAGTTCTGAGGACTCCCTTTGTGCCATATCAGCCATCTTTGGAAAGGCTTTGGAAGGATCAAATGACAGATCATCACCTTCCAGACTTTTGTGCAAAATATCTTCATTTGAACGAGCTTCCTGGGAGCTAGGTTCTGTAGTCTCAGAGTCTAGTTGCTTGACAACAGTGGAGTCCTTGACTGAATCCTCTGAAAAAGAACTTTCTGGGGGACCTTTCTCATCGTCAGAGAGAGCTAAACCTCTGCTACAACTTGAAAATCCAGAATCTTCTTCCGCCACAGGAGGCGTATCGGGATCAATCACACTTTCATAACTTCTTTGCTGCAGAGCAGCATTCAAGGTGTCCCCAGCACCATCACTTTTGTCAAAGATAAGAGACCTCGTGGGCTCCTTGCCTAGTTCGTCTTCCAAGAGCTCTGAAGAAGAAAAATCACCTTGTCCAATTGACAAACCTGATCCAATAGGTCTTTTCAAACGCAAGGGACTAAGCCCCACCTGTCAGCAGAATATGAAACAAAAACTCAAAACCTTTGACATCTCCAATGCATGTGTATTTGATAATAATGCGATCTTCATAAATACATACGTGCTGGCTTTTCCCTTAGTTTAACACACCACTTCATTCTGAAGAATGCTCAGCTTCCACAGTCATGACTAACCTTCTCTGGTGTTTCCTTATTCTCCACACCCCTTAGACCAGACGGGCTACTGCTAGCACTAGCTTGCGTGAGAGAATCCCGAAGACCACCTACCAATTCT
Source organism: Cibotium barometz (assembly GCF_041138505.1). Classification (NCBI taxonomy): domain Eukaryota; kingdom Viridiplantae; phylum Streptophyta; class Polypodiopsida; order Cyatheales; family Cibotiaceae; genus Cibotium; species Cibotium barometz. The sequence continues at coordinate 50,431,037 of NC_141072.1, read as the reverse complement.
GTCGGCATTGCCACCATGGTGTGTGTGACATAATCGAATTCTGGCACCTGATACCAAAATCAGAAGGCCGAAGGGTGAAATTCAGTTCCAAAAGTTTTAGGCAGGTTCTAGCAGAAGTGACTACTTACTTCTAACTGTCTGGCTCGTGCTTTTTTGGAAAGCGCTCTGATACACAAACATACTCTACGGATGTCTTTTTTCTCCACAACATCGGGTGGAGAAAACAGATCCACGCCAGTAAGACCTAACTTTTGGCAAACCTGCAAAAAAAAACAGAGCGAAAATTGGTAAAATTTTGATATATTAGCCAACTTCCAAGATACAGAAAAACTAGATTGACAACATGCACACTGAAAGAAGATAGGAGAAAGACACCTTGAGAAAAGAGTCTACATTGGAATAAGGGAGATATTTTCCACTGTGCTTCCCATAAAAGGCAGCTTCAGGAAACAAAGATTTGGGGGAAGCTGGTTCCCCATCAGCATGTTTTCGCAATAAACTCCGAATTGTTGTTGAGACTCTATGCCTGCACTATACAAGAGTGCATGGTAAATGTGGTAGACTTGTGCCTAGTGTGCAAGTGAATAATATAGAAGGAACAGCGGAATAGAGAGACACATGCATATGTGCTCCTTACATGCCTTTAAGCATCACATGCTTTTTACCAAATAGCATCCCCATAATGCTCACAATAACGAAAGGCTGTCTAGACAGCCTTTTGACCAAAAAAGTTGTTCCAAACAGCCCAAACATCACCAGTTTCATGGCTGCAACAAAGTAATTAATTCATGGCAAAGTGTAAAATACAAGCTTGTCTACCACTTTCACTGATGATGTCCAAAGCTGCAATGTAGCTTGTCTACCACTTTCACTGATGATGTCCAAAGCTGCAATGTAGCATATTATCTACCCGTTTCCCACCAAGCTTGGCCGAGACTAAGGGTATCCACCTTGTGGGGCCTCTTACAGTCTCAACCACACCCAATACCACCTTCTTTCTTTTGGACTTGCCATTACTCACTACCTTGCAAACCTGAGCCTCACATCATGTGTGACACACCTACGAGTATGCGCCGGACATCAGATAGCCGCCAAGAAGCAGAGTCGGACAGCACAGGTGACACGTGGTATCACCACATGGCAATGATGAGGTGGTGGCAGTGACGTGGCATTCATGATGTGGCAATCGGGTACACATGGGTAGCCAAATCATCATATTCATCTGCTTTCCTCAATGTTGGACTTCACAAAGCGTTTCTGTAGGCAAAGTGCTAGCCAAGAGTGTACACAGGGCTGTAATTTGACATCTTTATTCTCAGCCACATCTTGTACTTGAATTTCAGTTGTATTACTTCTTTCTTGTACATAATACATAGCAACAGTTTAAGACTTGTGTGTGTTGTATGTGCAATCCCACACACTCTTCTTTCTACCTCTGGAAAACCCTACCACATAGGCACAAGTGTTCAATAGTATCAGAGCGTAGGGGACCTGCAAGGGGTGCTCCCAAGCCTTGTTTCAACATCTTAGATCTTGTGCCATACAGCCCTGCACAGGACAAGGAGATGCAAGGAGAAGGGTGCTGAATTGAAGGGGGCCTTCTATGGCCAGAAAACGCAGCCAGTAGAGGGCAAGAACAAGGTGCTGTTCAGACTGTACAGCAGAACGCAGCCTGCTTGTCCTTCACACGAGTGGTGCAAATCTCCAACGTTAGTAGTCTTGGTGCAAATCTCCAACGTTAGTAGTCCAATACTCATTCAGCAACATCAGCAAGCATACATTCACGGTGGGGGCCCTTCAAAGGTTTATTTGGGACACAATATGGTGTACTCTCTCTGGCTTCTCTCTCTTTCATTTGTGCATAATCAAGTTTACTATTCATCTACAAGTCTTCTGCATACAACAATAGAAGAGGCCTTGCAGCTGCAAAAAGAGCGCAAGGCCTTGTACAGCTGCACAGTGTAGAGAGGGCAGCCTATATAGCATCTGCCCACAAACAACCATACAGCAGCATGTAGGACGTACTGTATAGTTGGGAGTGCAGGAGAGAAGACCATATTATAAAAAAAGGGTTTGGGTTTTACACTTCCCATCCGCAAAACTCATAAGATTCATCTAGTAATACATGTTACCCATGAACTCTCAGGGAAGAAAGACATCCATCATCAAAGGAGGACATAAGTTTGGACTTCAACTGGCAGCAGCAGGGGGTTTCTCTTCCACAGAAGACGGAAGTTTGCTCCAACATCGCCTCAGGAGGTTCAGAGCTTCAGGTACGACGGAGATGGTAGGTGAAAGGCTCCCACAGGCAGGTCAGGGGTGACTCAGGTATTTGCCATTCAGTTCCCGCAGTACATAGAGTCTTGGCTCAAAGGATTTCACTCCTGCAGACGGCCTCAGTCCCAGCAGAAGACAGAAGGGGGCAGTGGTTCGGAGGAGAAGGATCACAGAGTAGTCGAAGGTTGCCAGGTATCCACCCAGCAACAGTTTAGCAGCGGGGAATGTAACGTGCACACCAGTCAGGTGTACAGTGACATGGCATCATTATGGCATCATATTAGCATCATAGACATCATCAGGAGCCATCAGATATTTTATTGGCATTTATAGGCATTTTTACAAGCATTTATGGAGCAGCCGACAGCATTTATGGACATGACATCTGGCCGACTGCAGCCCATCTGGCCGACCAGCAGCCTCTCACCCATATATATTCAGGCGCCTCATCCATTCAGCCATACAGGCTCATCAGTGAAGCGCATTCTCATCATCAAGCGTTTCAGCCTGCCATCATCAGCATCACCCAATCAGCACTCAGTCCCTCAGCGTTTCTGCTTCAAGAAGGCTGAGAAGTGTAACGCATCATCAACAGCATTCATCTTCAGCAAACGCAGCAACATACAGCTCAGTTCAGCCATTCAGGTCTGCGTTTCATCATCCCATCAGCATTCAGCATCTGTTCCAAAGCCTCCCTTCAGCGTTTCCTTCCCAGGAGACAAGGGAAAGATAGTGGACAGCAGTTCATTCAGTTCATTCAGCATATTCAGCAGTACAGATCCATTTGGATCTCATTGTAACATCATTCATTCATCTAATATAGCTGCATTGCATTGACACATATCTGTTTGTCTCTTAAACATCATTAAGTGCAGTTAAGTCAGACTAAGGTTGTGATTACTACGGTCATAAGCTCTCCCATGTCACAGTCGGCCAACATTAGGCAGTCCAGCAGCAGTGTGGACACACACGTGTGAAATCACAGCATTTAATGTTATTTTATGGCATTTTTCTCTTGTCCAAAACAGGCCAACAGCCTCTGAAGCAAACCGACCAGCATGTAGTGTCCCTATATAAACATGGGCTCAAGTCCTTGCATAAATCATCAATCATCATTTCATTCTTCAAGCATTCAAGAGTAGAAATGTGTGCCTAGACCCTCCGGCCTCTTATGCATACATCAAGCATTCAGTACTTCATTGTGCTATACTCCCCAAGGCCTCAGTGAAGATCTTCTTCAGCATTCAGCGAGAACATGTGCATCCCTTCGCAGTTCTCGGCTTGCATAGTGGTAATTGAAGAGATATTAAAAGTAATTGAAGAGGTATTAAAAGTGTCTTGGACAGCATATGGTTCTGCGTTCGGTCTTTCAAGTCCTTGCATTGGGCAGTCCTCAGTCATCATTCATTATCATTGTACAAAGTTCTCCAAAGAAATACAAGCAAATACTCCTACTTGTAAGGGGGGCCCTTTAGTGGGGTAATTGGGACCCAATCAAGTGTCGACTCTCATCTTCTCTCTCTCTCTCTCTACTCTTCTCTCAAAGTAAAGTGGATTGCATGAACTCACAGGTTTAAAGAAGGCTTTGATGGCCGTTACAACGGTCAACCTATTGCATGCTACATTGGTATCAGAGCTGCAAGTTGTGACCCAACTTAGCTACCCAAAAGTGTGAGCATTCTCTGGATGGTAATACTGCAATCAAGAAAAACCACCCAAGCCTCCACACTGTCAAGAGAGACTTATTCAAAAAGCTACAAAGAAGACATGGAAGGAGAGATCAACAAAGAAGACACCACCACCACCACAAAAACGCTTCCACAATTTGTAGGCATATGCTCACTTATGGTAGTGCTATGTGTGAACAAGGCTTAACCAAGGGCGCTTTTTCCCATGTGGTTTTTCCCCTTGGATATCAAGTGTGAAAGGACACTCTAACATATAATATTTTGTACTTCTATATTATATGGATGTGGCACACATGCAAGGGTTGACTTGCATTTTGTGGATACCACACTTTTGGCTCTCTCTCTCTCTCTCTCTCTCTCATTTCTGTGTGTGAGCTTCTCTACCCTGCACCTAACCCTAATGTGTAGGTTTGTGTGTGTGAGTGTGAGTCCAACACCAACAATTGGTATCAGAGCTAGGAGCTGGCCCTGGAATTCTACCCCTTCAAAAGCTGCAGCAAGCCTACGAAATTCCATCGCCTGCAGAGCTGGTTCCGTCGCTCCTCCTCCATCCGCCAGTTCAGGCCGGCGGCACTAGTGGGGAGCCCACCACCGCCGCTCAGCCCGCGGACAGCGCCTCCCTCTCCAACCGGCGGCGATAGTGCGTCCAGAACCACCGCCGCCCAGCAACGCCTCCCCTCCGTCACAGCTTCGTCCCGGCCGCCCAAGCACCGTCATCCGTCAGTTCTCCATTCCGGCTGGCAACAACCGCCGCGTCACTGCTACGTCCAACGCCCAGAGCTCCACACGTGTGCAGCTGACTACTCCAGCCCGTTCCGGCCTCCTGGCGGCTTGCCTGCGACCTCCGTGCTCGCCCTGCACCTACCGCCTCCACCTTGCCCGTCTGCTCTACGCGCTGCCTCCACCTTGCCCGTCTGCACTACGCGCGGCCGCCGCGTACGAGGACCCCGTGTGTCCTCCTCGCCAACTCTACAGCTCCGTGTGCTCCTCCTCAACTGTGCAGCTCCGGCAACTCCCTCCAGCGGCCATCTTCACCCTCTGCACGCCTGCGCCTGGCTGCTGGCCCGTCAACATATGCGCCTGTGTGCTCCCCCGCCTACCACGTGCTGCCCTTGCCTAAAGGTATTCTTTTGTACACATTTTTATTCAAACACAAATACAAATTTTGCAACCATTTCAAGGCAAGTCAGATTCAAACAAAATTCTGGGGATTTGCCAGAAGTTGCCCTCTGCCAAAAAAATTGCAGGTGGTGCCATTCACTTTGTTGGTTTGGAATTTGGGGGTTTTCAAAATTGAGGTCAAAATCAGCAAATTGAACCTCTTTCAGTTGCAGAAATTTGGGGTTTTTGTGAAAATTGGCCAATTAAATGCACATTGAAGCGATTGGAGTGCATAAAAATTGGGGATTTTCAGATTGGAGCATGTATTGGGCATTACAGCTGTGATTTGTCGCGTATGTATACACATTGTGTGTAATTGGACAGTTTGGTGCAGGTTTACACTTGCTTTGGTTTGCAGGCATACATTTGCACAGGACATTTGGTTGCCTGGCAGTGCACATTGGTGCTTGATTTGCTTGCAGGTATATTTTGTTGACATGGCACAAAATGCTACAGATGTATTTGGTGTGCTCACCCAGGAGGACAAGTTGGATGGATCTAACTACTCCCTCTGGAGATCCATGATCCGTAATTTGCTAGTAGCCAAAGGGCTTTGGGGCATCGTGTGTGGTGATGACACACGCCCACTTACCATACAGCCAACCACGCCTCAAAGGGGAGGTGCTCAAAGAGCTCCTGATGTAGAACTTGCTCCCACACAAGAGCAGAAGAGATGGGACTCTAGAGATGCACAGGCCATGTCATTGATAGCCCTTTCAATGAAAAGGACTATATTCCGCACATTTGTTCTTGCAAGACATCGAACCTTGAATGGGACACATTGGAAGCAATGTATCAGGTACGCAACGAGGCAAGAGTTGCCTACTTGAAGAGGCAATTGGATCTTCTTTCTATGGATGAGAGTGACTCCATGGCAGATCATCTCACCAAAGTGAAAGATTTGCAGGAACAATTGCTCAACATTGATGAGGTTATCCCAGACTGACAGATAGTCACCAACACTCTTCATTCTTTACCACCTTCCTACTTGGGCTTTCATACCTCTCTCAACCTCTCAATGAGAGGAGGTGGTGATCCCGTCACTTTTGAAGAGCTGGTGGGTTTACTCTTGCAGGAAGAGCAAACTTCTCGAGCAACCGTGGTGGAGACAAGGCATTTACAACCAAGGATAAGGGTAAAGCAAAGAGCTTTAAGCATGGGGGACAACAGTCTAGTAAGGCTGGTCATGGACAGCCCTCTTCTAGTGGTGAAAAGTCTAACAAAGGGGATGTAAACAAGCCCAAAAAGAAGGGCAAATGTCATTACTGCCATAAGCCTGGACACTACATTAGTGAATGTAGGAAGCAGATTGCAAAAGAGAAAAGAATAAGAAGCAGGCAATGCAGTAGCAGACTCTTCTGATGACAAAGCACAGCAATCAGCTAATGTAATCCAAGAAGAGTACACTTTTTCGGTCACATGCACTAGTGGCACACCAAGTGCTTCAGACACTGATATGTCTTGCATTGCATCTGACAGACAAAATGCATCATGGTATTTTGATAGTGGTGCTTCGAGCCACATCACTTCATGCAAAGATGTATTTCAGCACTTGGTTTATGCTTCAAATGGCCGCACTGTATCATGTGCAGATCATACCACATATCCAATAAAGGGAATTGGCAATGTCATACTTATTGCAGCCAATGGTGCCAATATATGTATCAAAAATGTATTGTATGTTCCAAGGATAAAGAAAAATCTGCTCTCCGTCTCAGCCATAAACGACCAAGGTTTAAAGGTTGAATTTGAAGATGGGAAGTGTTTGGTAAAAGACCCATCAAAGGGTTATGAAATAGTCACTTCTGGAACATGATATAAAGGCTTGTATAAGCTGGACAGCTATGACAAGCGTACTTATGATGCAAATACAGTGGCTGCCCACACTCCTGCTATGCATGATGCAGAGCTATGGCATGCTCGTTTTGGGCATGTAAATTTTCGGAGTTTGATGCTTTTGCAGAAGCATCATATGGTTGATAATATGCCGCCTCTTGAGTCTCCACCAAGACATGTATGTGAGGGGTGTATTTTGGAAAAGATGCAACGAAAACCATCCCCCAAAGATGGAGCTGTTAGAGCTGAAAGTAAATTACAGCTCATACATAGTGATGTATGTGGTCCAATGCGGACACCATCCATAGGGGGGCATCTTTACTTCGTCACATTCATTGATGACTACTCCAGGTTTGCTTGGGCTTACCCCTTGAAAGCGAAAGCAGATGTGTTTACATGCTTTCGACACTTTGTAGCAATGGCTGAAAATATGTGTGGATGTAAAGTCCAAACACTCCTCTCAGATAGAGGTGGAGAATACATGTCAAATGCATTCAAGGATTATATGCTTCAAAAGGGCATCAAACACCAATGTACTGTGCCTTATACACCGCAGCAAAATGGTGTAGCTGAAAGGAAAAATAGATCTCTCATGGAGATGGCAAGATGCATGGTGAAAGCACAAAAGTTGCCTCACAAATTTTGGATGGAAGCTATAATGTATGCAACTCATGTGTTGAACAGGTGTCCAACGAAAGCTTTGAAATACATAACACCATTTGAGTCTTGGTATAGACGAAAGCCAACGGTGGATTATATGCGTACATTTGGGTGTTTGGCATATGCACATGTGCCAGAACAACTCCGAACAAAGCTAGATGACAAAGCAATAAAATGCATTTTTGTGGGCTACAGCAATGAGAGCAAAGGGTGCCGTCTTTATAATCCAACTACACGAAGGATTTTTGTCAGTAGAGATGTGGTATTTGCTGAAAATCCAGAACAGCCCATGTACAGCTTTATAAAAGTAATGATACAGGCATACAAGACATGTTTGATGGACTTTTACCCATTGCAATTAGGGGGGATTCACATCAGCCAGCCCCTACACAAGAAAATCCTCATGTAGAACATGTGGAACAGCCAGCCATTCAGCCCCCTTCTATGGAAGAAGTGGAATCTTTATAATCCAACTACACGAAGGATTTTTGTCAGTAGAGATGTGGTATTTGCTGAAAATCCAGAACAGCCCATGTACAGCTTGTATAAAAGTAATGATACAGGCATACAAGACATGTTTGATGGACTTTTACCCATTGCAATTAGGGGGGATTCAGATCAGCCAGCCCCTACACAAGAAAACCCTCATGTAGAACATGTGGAACAGCCAACCATTCAGCCCCCTTCTATGGAAGAAGTGGAAGATCTTGTCAGGGAAGAGCAAACAGCCATAGACACAGCCAAGTCAGTGCCAAGATGGTTGTTGAAAACTTTGCAAGAAAGCAAACTTGCAGCTCCACTCACAGATAGAACAAGGGCTAGTTCCAGCCATGCTTTGAATATACATCGTGGGGAGTCTGCATTAGCAATGGCTGGTCTCTTTGATTCAGAAGAGCCTTCTTCTTATGAAGAAGCACATGAGAATGAGCATTGGGTGCAAGCTATGCAAGCTGAAATTTCTTCTATCATGAAGAACAATACATGGGATCTTGTGGAATTGCCTAAAGGCAAGCATGTCATTGGAACAAAGTGGGTGTACAAAGTCAAAAGAAAGTCTGATGGTACTATTGACAGGTACAAAGCAAGACTTGTGGCTAAAGGCTACTCCCAGAAAAAGGGAATAGATTATGAAGAGACTTTTGCTCCTACTTCGAGAATGACCACAATAAGATCAGTGATTGCATTGGCTGCACATAAAGGATGGAAAGTGCATCAATTGGACATCAAAACTGCATTCTTAAATGGGGATTTATAGGAGGAAGAATATGTAAATCAGCCCATTGGTTTTGTAGTTCCTGGTGAGGAACATAAAGTATGCAGGTTACACAAAGCATTGTATGGGTTAAAGCAAGCTCCAAGAGCTTGGTATGATAGGATACATGCTCATCTAACCAGCCAAGGTTATGTGAATAGTCCAGCTAAAAGCACATTGTATGTGAAGAAAACCGATGCCGATATTCTCATAGTCATCTTGTATGTAGATGACATGCTCATTACAGGTACTAGCAAAGCACAAATTTCAGATTTCAAAGCTGATTTGAAAGCTGAATTTGATATGTTAGATTTGGGGCCTTTACACTACTATCTCGGCATGCAGTTTATGCATACAGATGATGGCGTTGTTATGCAGCAAACTAAGTACATAAAAAGTTTGCTGAAAAGGTTTCACATGGATGAATGTAAGCCCATTTCTACTCCAGTAGAACCAGGTGTACGGCTTACTATGCATGATATTGGAGAGCCTTTTGAGGCCGGCATTTACAGCCAAGCAATGGGATGTCGCATTTACTTGTGTAACACGAGGCCAGACATATCTTTTGGGGTGTCTTTGTTGAGCAAATTCATGCACAGCCCAGGCACAAAGCATTGGCAAGCAGTCAAACGCGTTTTTCGTTATCTTAAGGGTACCCTGGATCTTGGTTTGTTCTATCCCGGGGGGGCAGCTTGCAGCTTTATGCATACAGTGATTCAGATTGGGCTAGTGATTATGATACCAGGCAATCCACCAGTGGGAATTGTTTTTTTCTTGGCAGTTCATGCATATCTTGGTTGAGTAAAAAGCAACCCACTGTTGCCACATCTACTTGTGACGCTGAGTACAGGAGGGCAGTCTTCACAGCTATAGTAGATTGTGTATGGTTGAGAAGACTATTGGCTGATCTTCGTGAGTGTCAGCAGACACCCACCACCATTCTCACTGATAGCCAGAGTGCTATGGCCGTGGCACGAAATCAAGTATTTCATGCACGTACCAAGCACATTGAGATTCATTATCACTATGTCAGAGAGAGGCTACATGCAGGGGAGATCAGTTTATCTTACTGCCCTACACAGGATAATGTTGCATATCTATTCACAAAGGCTTTACCTCGAGAAAAGTTTGAAGCTTTCCGCAAAGCTTTGGGCTTACTCTCATACAGAGAGTGATCTGCTACCTTGTACAGGTTCACACTTCCACTACAGGGGGGATTTGTAGGCATATGCTCACTTATGGTAGTGCTATGTGTGAACAGGGCTTAACCAAGGGCACTTTTTCCCATGTGGTTTTTTCCCTTGGATATCAAGTGTGAAAGGACACTAACATATAATATTTTGTACTTCTATATTATATGGATGTGGCACACATGCAAGGGTTGACTTGCATTTTGTGGATACCACACTTTTGGCTCTCTCTCTCTCTCTCTCTCATTTCTGTGTGTGAGCTTCTCTACCCTGCACCTAACCCTAATGTGCAGGTTTGTGTGAGTGTGTGAGTCCAACACCAACACAATTCACTGAAGATTTCGTCAAAGCAAGCTTGGAACAAAACAGATTGCTCAAGCAACAAATTGAGGCAAAAGAAGAAGAAGAAAAAGCCAAAGAAAAAAAAGCTAAAGAGAAGGCTGAAAAAGCCAATGAAGCAGTTAAAAAGCCAAAAGAACTCTCGAACTTGTAAGATTGTTCCTCATCATGGAGCAACAAAGAAAAAAAGAAAAAGCCAAAAAGGTTGAACGAAGGACCGAGGACGCCAAACGCAAGGCTGAACAACACCAACAATAGGCAGACCAAGCAACCCGAGAACATCAACAAAGGCTTGATCGACACTAAAAGAATGGCTGTAAATTAGAAAAACAGCAAATAGATCTTGCAAAGAAACACACGTGCAAAAGAACTAAGTAGAAAAGTTGTTATCTGCTAAAGTAGAGTACAACCAACAGCAATAGCTTAATAATGATGTGCTAATGATGCAAACCCAAGCCACCTATTTATAGGTTGGACAAGAGCTGGTCGGCTAGTATAAAAACAGTGGGCTGGCCGACTATGCAAAAAATACTAGAATAATGTCTAAAAAATAGACAAAAATAGCAAAAAAAATATCTAAAATAAGATGAATGCATGGCCTCATAAATCTGGCCAGATACAGCATGAAATATGCACATATATGCCCAATCTGGAGATGATAATGCCAACACCTCCTCTTCAGCGCCAGATGGGCGGACCAACTCCAGCACGCTGAAGAAAGACCTCCAAAGAAGCTCATGGGAGCGGTTTGGTGAAGAGGTCAGCAAGATTGTCCTGAGTGGAACAATAATCAAGTCAAAGAAGACCAAGCTCAATCCAATCCCGAACAAAATGATAGTGAACCTCAATGTGTTTGGAGCGGCCATGTATCACAGGATTCTGAGCTAAAGCAATGGCACTCTGAGAATCCGAGAAGATGACAACAGGGGAATCATCCGCACAACATAAATGCTCCAAAATTTGATGTATCCATAACGCCTCGGCTGCGGAGAGAAGATAGGATTTGTACTCGGCCTCGATAGAAGAAGCAGCAACAATCCTCTGCTTCTAAGATTTCCAAGAGACCAATCCTGTACCAAGCATGAAACAATATCCCGTAGTAGATCTCCGAGTATCAATGCAACCAGCCCAATCAGCATCCGTAAAACCCACCAAAGAAGAACCACCAGAATAAGTGATGCCATAATCTGATGTGCCACGAAGATACCGAAGCACTCTCAAAGCTGCCTGCCAATGAGATCTCCAAGCTGCTGAAGAGAAGTACGCTCATAGCATAAGAGAGATCCGGTCGGGTGTTGACAAGATAAAGCAAGGAGCCAACTAACTGCCGGTATTCTGTGGAATCCACCAAAGGTGTATCATCCTCCTTAGACAATTTCGCATTGGGATCCATAGGACAAGAGAGAGGAGAGCAATCTGTCAAACCATAAGTTGCAAGCAACTTCTTCACATACTTCTCCTGGGAAATGAAGATGCAATCATTTCTCTGCCAAACCTCCAGACCAAGAAAATAATGAAGTAAGCCAAGGTCCGTCATCTCAAACGTGAGGGAAAGTTGAGACTGAACCTGAGTGACCAACTCAATCTGTGAGCCTGCAAGAATGAGGTCATCAACATAAAGCACAATGATGCATATATCCCCATCAGAAAGAAGCACATAGAGGTTTGGATCTGCATATGACCTCTCAAAACCAAGAGATAACAAGAAAGCATCAAATCTTTTGATACCAAGCACGAGGTGGTTGTTTGAGACCATAAAGAGCTTTCATCAACAAGTAAACATGGTCCTCATGTCCTTGAATCACAAAACCAAGAGGCTCCTCCACATAAACGTCCTCCTCTAAATCACCGTTCAGAAAGGCAGATTTAACATCCATCTGGAACACACGCCATCTGAAACAAGCAACCAGAGCCAAAACAATACGAATGGAAGTAAACCTGGCTGCTATAGGAGCAAATGTCTCATCAAAGTCCTCGCCGGCCTTTTGAGCATATCCACGAGCAACAAGACGGGCCTTGTACTTATCCAAAGTACCATCTGCATGAAACTTGACTTTGAAGATCCATTTGACACCGATGACTCGTCAATGTAAAGGCCGTGGTACTAAATTCCATGTATGATTCCTCTCAATAGAGGACATCTCGGCTTCCATAGCCTGTCGCCACTGCGATTGGGAAAGGGCCTCCTCTGGAGATTCGGGCTCATCAATCGTCTACAAAGTACTCATAAGAGCATAATTCACTGTGGGAGTGGGAACCCAAGAAGATATCCTCAAACCGGATGAAGAAGTAGAGACCTGGTCATGCAACTGACTGTCAGAAAGGCCAGAATCTCGAAGTAATTGCTGGACCCAACGGGGGGGACTAGCCCTCCTCACAAATGTGGAGGAAGTCCCCGGAGACACAGGGGGTGATGAAGTGCCTGATGGGAGCAAAGAAAATTCACCGATATCGGTATCGGGCAGAAATGGATCAATATCCTCAGAAAACTACATGGGTGAAGAGGAATCAAATCCAAAGAGGGTCTCATCAAAGCGAGCATCATGAGATATGATGATGTCCTCCAACACAGGATCCCAAAAGCGGTATCCTTTCGACTTCGAACTATATCCCGTAAAGATCATCCTCTTCGACTTCGGGGAAAGTGTAGTCCTCTTTTGACCTGGCACATGTACAAACGCAACACAACCGAAAACTCGTACGTGAGACGGAGGGCTCATGTCCAAAAAACGCCTCCTCTGGTGTCTTCCCATCGACCGCCTTTGTGAGAGAGCGATTGATGAGATAAACTGAGGTAGCCACAGCTTCACCCTAGAAAGAGGGAGGAAGACTCGCATGATGCAAGAGGGATCGAGCCATCTCCTTCACTATTCGGTTCTTCCGCTCCACTACTCCATTTTGCTGAGGAGTATAAGGAACAGTCGTCTGCCGCTGGATGCCTTTAGAAGTAAGAAACTCATCAAAAGGTACAAACTCACCACCATTGTCAGTTCGTAAGAATGAAACTTTGCTTTGAGATTGGTTCTTAACCATTGGAAGCCAAGACCTGAAATTGGCAAATGCATCAGATTTGTGTGCCAAGAAACACACCCATACCTTCCGTGTGAAGTCATCCACCAAGAGCATATAATAACGGGCCCCGCCAAGGGACTCAACCTCCATAGGGCCAGACAAGTGTGCATGGATCTGTCAGAATACGCAGCAGAGATGATGACCAGATCTGGGAACACAAGAGCAAGACGCATGCAGAAAAAATACAGCACAAGAGAGAGAGAGATGTAGGCGTGTAACTCTGCTCTATATACACAAGAAGATCCCGTGTATGATACACAAATGGTATGGGGGCTGGGGGCCTATTTATATGCCCCCATATGAGCAGTCGGCTTGCTGAAAAAGGTCGGCTTGCTGAAAAAGGCACTCCACGACTGCATCATCAGTCGGCCAGCAATAAATGAGGCCACGACTGCATACATCCAGTCGGCCAGCAGTACAGAGGTCCACGACTGCTGTTGGGCAGTCGACCAGTCACATGTCTGCTGCTGATGGGCCAGTCGGCCAGCCACTCAGTGCTCTTGCCAACCTCTGGCATCCCTCCACACCACTAGAAAATGGGGAAAAAAATACGGGGAGTGAGGAAAAATGATAAAACACCTCATAAGGGCGGGCACACCCACAACAAAGGCCCTGGTGTATAAAACTAGACAGGAGATGACTTCTAACACCCCCTCTCAGCTCCTGGCTGTGAAACCAACCATTGGGAGCTAGGGTGCCGCCTGAGCAAATCCTGAGATAGCGACTTCGTGAAGAGGTCCACGGTACTGTCCTCCATCGAACAGAACTCTAGCAAGATGTCATCAGCAACGATCTGTTCACGAACAAAGTGCCTCTGGATGACCATGGGTTCCTCCAGTGGAAGCCCAAACCTGCAATGCAACCTCTGCATCCTCACCACCTCATAAGCAGCATCACAACCAGCCCGGTACTCTGCCTCTGTCCTCGACAAGGCAAAAGATGACTGCCTCTTACTGCTCCGTAAAACTGCTCTTGGGCCTGAAGTAGATCTCCTCGTATCCAGATCTCCTCCCCAAACTGAGTCACTCCACCCGTGGAGTCGGACTCCATCCAACAATCCCCCTCCTGTGTACAAGAGTCCATGATCCTTCGCATCCCACAGAAACCACAGGAAACGCAGTCCTGCCTCCAAAAGAGTCATCCGCAACCATGAGCTCAAATGCCTCATCAGGAAGCTCTCGTCCAATCTGGTGTCCATCAACCAGATCAATGAACCATTCTGCTTTTGAGTCAAAGAGACATCACACAGCCCACAAGGATCAACACCTGTTACGGTGCAAAACCAAGTCCCGGAAACCTGTTGAAGACCACGCAAGGCCTTCTCAAACCTGTCAACCACCCCCTCTGAATCCGGAACCACAAAGCTTGGAGAAAACACCTCCTTCTGCAAGTAATCACCTGCCACCTGCCTGGCTTTCCGAAAGGTCCCCGTGGAAAGAACATCCTCATCTACTAGAGGTTCTTTGTCCCGAATACTACGAGACATCAGAGCATAAGTGACCCGTTCAGTTTCCTCTGACTGACGAACACAAGAACTACCAACATCAGTACTGGAGAGTTCCTGCCAACTGCTGCCATCTACTGGCAAGCTATCCACCATCTGGTTCCGGAAAGCGTGCACCTGCAGCGTATCCACACACAAGTGGCCATTACCAGAGTGCCACTCACGAACCTGAGGACTTGGGAGAGAGAGTGCTGAAAGCTTGTAAACTCCATTCTCCACTCCGCCTTCCCAAACCACTTCGCCTGTTGCTTTGTCCCGGAGAGCAACAAAATGCTCATCAAACTCCACCCGTACGCCAGTCTTGCAAACCTGATGCACTGACAACAGATGAAAACCAAGTGCCGTAACATTCACCACTTGGGAGGAATGCTTCCCCCCTCTGCCATCGGGAACTATCTCCATCCTGTCCTCACTGTGAACTGGGATAGTGGACGTATCCCCAGTAAGAATGTGACCAGAAAACCTGCAGAGATCCTGTAAACCAGAGCGGGAAGGAGTCATGTGCCTGGAAGCACCACTATCTAGAATCCACTCCTGAGTATCCGTCTCGCGGAGAGTCCTCCAATCTCCTCCCTGCCTGAAGAAAATGAAACATCGGTGTCCATCACCTCCAGGTGCACAAAAGCCGGAGTCTTCATGATTGCTGCTGAGGAATCTTCACCCTTCTCGGTCTTTCGCTTGGGACACTGCCTCCAATAGTGGCCTTTCTCGCCACAATCATTACAGGCCCTCTCTGCCTTTAGTTTCTCGCGGTCAGTTAACGGACTTCTTCTCAGAAGACTTCTCCGACGAAGCCTTCCCTTTGCCCGAGTTACGGCCTTTCGACCGTTGGCCAGTTAAGGCCTCCGAACCTCCACCCTGAGGAGGATTCGTGAATCGTTCCTCCTGGTCCAGGACCATGGGCACAAGCTCCTCCCACGTGATGGTGCTGAGCCTGCCACTGGTAATCAAAGACAAGTAAAATGCTGAGTACGAAGAGAACAAATGTGACAACAACGTTATGGCCATGTCCTCTGACGATATATCTTTCCCAGCCTGAAGAACTTCCTGCTGAAGAGCCTGCAGCTTGTTAATATGCTCCCACATCGCCGACGACTTTGCAGGGTTCATAACCCGCATCTGTACGTCCAAGGAAATCCTCTTCATGGGCGATACCCTGTTGTAAAGAGAAGCCAAATGCTGCCATATACCTCTAGCTAGCGTCATGTGCTTTACATGATTGATTACCTGTAGTGTGCAGTTGAGAAAGATAAACGAACGGACCCTAGCGTTGACACGATCCCACATCTGTGTCTGAGCCTCCCGGTCCTTTCGGATCGACGGTAACTCCCCTTCCTCTACTTCCGGCCGTGCAACACCAACAACGACGAAATCAGCGAGGTCGTAAGACTCCAGATAGATTCCATCATAACCTTCCATATGCCGTAGTTGCTCCCGTCCAACTGATGGTCCACCGGGAACGTGGGGAGTGTCGGGATCTTCACATGCCTCTCGGCCATCTCAAACAGATCTGCCATTGCGGGGATGTACTCTGAAAAGGATGGGTGGGTGGGAACAAAGAAGAACCAATACCTGCAAGTGGCTGTCCAGCAAATCAGCCCGCCGTCCTCTTGCTTCTCCTCTCCCCGAACAGTCCAAAACAGTCCACCAATCAGCCACACAACAGTCCCCCTCTTGCTCACACAAATCCCAAGAACTATCTAGAGCCTAGAGCTCTGATACCATGTCAGAATACGCAGCGGCGATGATGACCAGATCTGGGAACACGAACAAAACGCATGCAGAAAAAATACAGCACGAGAGAGAGAGATGTAGGCGTGTAACTCTGCTCTATATACACAAGAAGATCCCGTGTATGATACACAAATGGTATGGGGGCTCGGGGCCTATTTATATGCCCCCATATGAGCAGTCAGCCTGCTGAAAAAGGCACTCCACGACTGCATCATCAGTCGGCCAGCAATAAGTGAGGCCCACGACTACATACATCCAGTCGGCCAGCAATACAGAGATCCACGACTGCTGTTGGGCAGTCGGCCAGTCACATGTCTGCTGATGGGCCAGTCGGCCAGCCACTCAGTGCTCCTGCCAACCTCTGGCATCCCTCCACACCACTGGAAAATGGGAAAAAATAGGGAAAAAAATACGGGGAGTGAGGAAAAATGATAAAACACCTCATAAGGGCGGGCACACCCACAACAAAGGCCCTAGTGTATAAAACTAGACAGGAGATGACTTCTAACAGGATCAACTCAAGTCTCCGAGTAGCTCTATGTGTAGCCTCTTCTCGAAAGGACTCCCTGTGATGTTTCCCCATCATGCAAGAGGAACAAATGTGTGGGAGAGCTCTCAACTCTGGAAGTCCACTAACAAAGTTGCTTGGAATGAAGCTTTTGCAGAGCAGCAATAGGCACATGACCAAAACGTGAATGCCACAAAGAAGTATCTGCAATAGAAACTAAGGCATGGGAGGGAGAGAAAAGCTGATGACGATGAGATTCCGAGGAAGAAATCTGAGAAGAGAAGTTGGTGATCTTGTAGAGACCTTCATCATGAACACCATTAGCCACAACCGTAAGAGTCCTCCAATCAATCACCTCAATATCGAAATAAATGTCAAGTCCCTTCCGAGCAGCCATGTTCACTGAAAACAAATTCTTCGAAATACGTGGCACATGTAAAACATCATGTAAAGTAGCAGAGGAACCAAAAGAAATGTTACCAACTCCATGGACAGGTAAGTACTAAGGAGGAGTCATCTCCAATGCGTACAAAAGAAGAAAGTGCCTTGTAATCCTCCATAATGTGGGAATGTTTGGTCATATGTGCCGAAGCGCCGCTATCACCAATCCACTCCCGAAACTCAATCCCCTGGAATTTAACTTCTGAAGTTCCACCCTTGAACAAGGGAGTGAAATGCTATAAGTGTCAAGGATTTGGACATCGCAGTATGGATTGCCCAACTCCTTTTGGATCAAGGTTTTTGGGGACAGGGAAATCACGGATCAAGATTCCAGACTCCAGCCCCTTCCTTCCAGAGTAATCAAGTTTCTATCCGCCAAAATCAGGGAAATTCAAGAGGTAGACCCTCTAACCAACCTGCAGTTTCAATCCAAAGTAATGAAAGACCTCTCCCTTAGAATAGGGGAAGTCAAAGAGAGTTATTCCCAAATTGGCCGTCCACTTCCAAAGCAATAATGCTGGAAGTGATTGAAGAAGAAGAAGAAGATGAAAGAGATCATACTCCACCTGCGAGATGAGGACATCTCGCGTTTTTTTAAGTGGGGTAGGATGTAAGATTCCTCCCCTAGCCCCTCAAGATGTCCAATCTCTCCCCCTGTAATCATTCCCCTTGTCAGAATATTAACAAATCTTGTTTCTACCTATTTTGGCTTAGAGAGAGAAAATATTCTAGAGAGAGATTATTTAATTTTTAGATATTTTTGGATGAAAAAATATCTCTTCTTATTAAAATAAATTCCCCCAAAATAGAAGTTCAGAAAAGAATTTCAGAAGGTGCATTAGAAATAAATTATAATCTGTTCAAAAGGCCTTAGCCTAAGGATCCAGATTTTCTGAAAATTTTAGATTAAGGTTATGAGGGGCCAATTAGATTAATCCAAATGTAGGGAGGAGATAAATTGAAGAATGTGTGGCACTCACCTCTGCATCAGAAGTGATCTCTGTGACCACAAGGAAAGAATCTTGTGAGGAAAATCTGTAACTACCATGTATGCCACTTTGGCATTGCCCTCCTCTGGAACCTTGTCCTTGTCTTTGTCCTTGAAATCTTTGTCAACATCTTTGGAAGTGCCTTGGCTTTGGCGGCTTTGGAATCATTACGCTTTGCAAAACACCAAGCCTCCTCCTCGAAAGCTAAGTGCAACTATGAGAAAGGAAGAAGGAGAAGAAGGGATGGAAGGGTGGAAAACCAAAAGGAGAGGTAAGAAATGACTCCCCTGAGTTAAAACCCTGTTGTAGCACCAAAATACGGGGTTGAGATCTGAAAACGTAGATCTCAGGCTCAAAACGCAACACCTCTGTGGAAAACGCAGGTCCTCAACAGAAAACGCAGCTCCTCAGTGAAAAACACAGCTCCTCAATGGAAAACGCAAGTCCACAGCAGAAAACGCAGCTCCTCAGTGGAAAACGCAGCTCCTCAATGGAAAACGCAGCTCCACAGCAGAAAACGCAGCTCCTTTGTAGATGTAGATGCGGTGGATCTTTGCCTACAGCAGTAGATGTAGAAAACGCAGGTCCCTTTGTAGCACTGGGCTCAGATACCATGAAAGAATGGCTGTAAATCAGAAAAACAACAAATAGATCTTGCAAAGAAACACACGTGCAAAAGAACTAAGTAGAAAAGTTGTTATCTGCTGAAGTAGAGCACGAGGGCTGCTCGTAGGTGCATACAACCAAGAGCAATAGCTGAATAATGATGTGCTAATGATACAAACCCAAGCCACCTATTTATAGGTTGGACAAGAGCTGGTCGGCCAGTATAAAAACAATGGGCTGGCCGACTAAGCAAAAAATACTAGAATAATGTCTAAAAAATAGACAAAAATAGCCAAAAAAAATCTAAAATAAGATGAGTGCATGGCCTCATAAAAAATACTAGAATAATGTCTTAAAAATAGACAAAAATAGCCAAAAAAAATCTAAAATAAGATGAATGCATGGCCTCATAAATCTGGCCAGATACAACATGGCCTCATAAATCTGGCCAGATACAGCATGAAATATGCACATATATGCCCAATCTGGAGATGATAATGCCAACAGAGACGCTATGCAACTCCAAAACCAACAATTGATCGCAACTATGCAAGCAAACATGCTGTCAATTCTCCGTACCTTGGCGCAACAAGCCCGAGTTTCTCCACCACCGTCATACGAGCTCAACCAAATTTTAGTAGTGAGATCATGCTGCATTTATGCAATTTATTTATCAATTTGTGGCATATTTTCCTTTGGCTAAGCTTTCTGATCCTCAAGACTAAGTCCACCTACCCGCACCTCACCTCTCTGCCGAGGTGGCAGCATTGGTCCAGTCTACATGTAGATCCAATCACAAGGGCTCCTCAATATGTATGGAACACTTTCATTTCCGACCTCAAAAAACAGTTTCTACCTCCCTAATAAATGACCAACCTTGAGGATGAACTCTACAAACTCTCCCAAAATGGGTCTCCGGTATTGTCATACTCTAATAGAGTTATCACGTCAACGTAGCAACTAGGGATATCCAAGGAGGATAAATTGAAATAGTTCATTAGGGGGTTGGATACTGGCATTAGGTTCACCATGCGTAATTTTGAACCACAATCATATGACAAAGCCCTTACTCTCGCTTAGAATCACGAAATGATACTGAACGGAGGTAAGCCCGAGCAGATTCAAGCTAGCATCAAACCCCAACAACTATCATCCACCACCCAATGGACATCATCCCAATCACGGAAGAGAGCTCAGAACAGCAAAGATACAAAGAAAGATTCCCAAAGCACCTCAGAAGGCAAGAAAGATAGGAAATTCAAGTCTAAGAAGACACCTGAGGAAAAGGCCAAGGAGTACATTACTGGTGGATATCTCCAAATAGACAAGCAAACGGAGTACAAGGGAAAAAACAAATGTTTCTTCCGCCACACCGTGGGGCATGGTAAGAAGAATTGTACAAGTAGCACGCTCCACAAGCCTCCAAGACCTCGGCCTCCACAGTAGCCACCGTTGCAATGCATCCACACCTCCAACATCGGTCACTAATGCCATCCAACTCTTAAACTCAGTACCCACAATAGTATTTGACGATATGTAGGAGGGTGAGGTGAGGAGCAAAAGGAACCCCTCATTTATGCTTATGGCATAGCGAAGGGACAACAATTCATTGTCCTTTTCGATATGGCTAGCTTTGAGGATGTCATTTCTCATCAATTAGCCAAAAAGATGAGTTGTGCACTTGTACCACATGATACATCATATGGACGTAGACGGATTCACACCTGGTCTTCGCACTCACATTTCCCGTAACGCTCAACAGTTTGAATTCAAGCTTCAAAATGCCACATTTTAGTGAGACTTCATTGCCTCACCTCTATTGGTGTGATGATTCTCAGCATTCAATGGCTTAGGGAGTATGCACCCATTCCTGATTGGAGGCAGGACAATTTCACAATTGTTGATGGAGTTCCTAAGCCTATTTTGATTTATGGGGATAGAAGCATTCCCGACATTCCACTCATCTCCCATATCCAAGCCCAGACAGGCATCAAAAAAGGAGCCGAATGTGCTTTGATTTATGTCAATAGCCAACAATCTATTGTTCAACCAACAACCCCTTTAACACAAAGGCTAGTTGGTCTCCTTGCACAGTTTCAAGATATTATGCTAAAGGATAATCTCCCGCCTCATCTCCCAACTAGTCGCCTTGAGGATCATTGCATTGAGTTGGTCCCCGGGACAAAACCGCCGAATAAGTTTCCCTATCGCCTTTCCAAGGCATTGGAGGGTGAACTCAAGCAACAGCTTTCCTATTACTCCAAGCTAAATTTATCTCGCCATCATCCTTGCTCTTTGCTACACCTATCTTCTTTCTGCAAAAGAAAGACAAGTCCGCACGATTATGCATGGACTACACGGCACTCAATAAGCTCACTGTGAAAAGCAAGTTCCCAATGCCCAAGATTGAGTATATTCTTGAGTGACTCAATGGTGCGAAGTTCTTTTCGAAAATAGATAAGAGTGGCTATCAAGTTCAGATCTTTCCAACTAACATTCAAAAAACAACCTTAGGACTGAACGCAGTGTAACACGCAGAAGCTCTAGGAGTCTTCTCTCAGTCCTAAACACTACTGAGAACATGTTGATGCAAAACGCAAACATGAAGAGAGAGTAGAGAGAGAGAGATATGGCTGGAAATTCAATATATATCATATAGTACAAAAAGATACTTTTCTACAGCCCTAGGCTGCCTCATACAAAAGGTGAACATCACCCAAAAATCTGGTCCTAATGCTAGACCCTAAGGACCCATTCCCTAGAGGAATGAATCAATTACAATGATGAGCATCTACGCCTTTTATAGGCTTTTGAACTTCATGGAGTGCTAGCCGACCAGACATAAATTCAACAAAATGATGCGCATGTAGCTGCCTGGGTTCTGATTCAGCCGACAGCTCTTCTGGTCTTAGCCGACAGCTCTGTTCTGGTACAACCGACAAGGATCCAAGTCCTTCTCCAGTCCAATACTGGCTCCAAAGCTTGCTTCTAACTCTGGTCTTCTTCTGATCTTTTTCTGGCTGCCACTTCTGGACTAGCTCCAAAGAATGTCCATGGCATTTTCATGCACATGACATCCCCCTCTGCTAAACTTGATGACGGGATTCCAACCTGTTCTTGGATGACTGTCATCATCCCAATCCTTTCCCAAAGTCCCTCTGTCATCCATCCATCTCTGGCAACCCTTTTCTCTGAGATCCCGGCCTGGTCTCCAAAACCACTCCATCTCAAAATAAGATCTATGCATCTGTTCCCTCAAGTCCCCAATCCATTCCTGCCCTAACTCTGAACACTGTCTTGGTCTTCATTCCTGAGAAATGAGTTTGGCACTCTCACATCACCCCTTGGAGGATAATCCTCCCTTGGGACCGTTGCAATGTAACATGCGGAAGCTCTGGGAGTCTTCTTTCAGCCCTAAACACTACGAGAACATGCTGATGCAAAACGCAGACATGAAGAGAGAGTAGAGAGAGAGAGAGAGAGATATGGCTAGAAATTCCGTATATATCATATAGTACAAAAAGATACTTTTCTACAGTCCTAGGCTGCCTCATACAAAAGGTGAACATCACCCAAAAATCTGGTCCTAATGCTAGACCCTAAGGGCCCATTCCCTAGAGGAATGAATCAATTACAATGATGAGCATCTACGCCTTTTATAGGCTTTTAAACTTCATGGAGTGCTGGCCGGCCAACAGCCAACAGCCGACTGGACATAAAATCATCAAAATGATGCGCCTGTAGCCGCCTGGGTTTTGATTCAGCCAACAGCTCTTTGGGTCTCAGCCGACAGCTCCTGCTTTGTTCTGGTACAGCCGACAGGGATCCAAGTCCTTCTCCAGTCCAATACTAGCTCCAAACTGTAGCTTGCTCCTAACTCTGGTCTTCTTCTGATCTTTTTCTAGCTGCCCCTTCTGGACTAGCTCCAGAGAATGTCCATGGCATTTTCATGCACATGACACGCAGCTACTACGAGTTTGTGGTGACGCCATTCAAACTCACCAATGCACCAACGACGTTTAACAAGATGATGTCTCAGATTTTTGTGGAGTTCATAGGAAAATGATATACTCATCTTTTTTGCTACCGCAGAGCAACATGAGCAGGAATCGAGATGTTAAAAAGAACTTGCAACTATTGCGAGACAATGAGCTCTATATCAATGCAAAAAAGAGCGAATTTGGAGTAGAAGAAATCCACTATCTGGGATATGTCATTAGTGCAGACAGGATTAGACTCGACCTTGAAAAGATAAGGACAATTCTCCAATGGAATGATCCAAAAATGCTTAAGAGATCCACTCTTTTATAGGTCTCTATCAAGCATTCAGTTTCCACATGGAAAGATAAGGACAATTCTCCAATGGGATATGTCATGAGTACAGACGGGATTAGCCTCGACCTTGAAAAGATAAGGGCAATTCTCCAATAGAATGATCCCAAAAATGCTCAAGAGATCCACTCTTTTATAGGTCTCTATCAAGCACACAGTTTCTACATGGACAAATTTTCCGACCTGTAGCACCTCTTACAGATTTGCTCAAGGGCGTGAAGATGCGTCGGCACAAAGTGCCTATTACAAGAAAAGCACTTGAGACATTCCATGCAATGAAGAAAGTTATCTTTAAGTCTCCAGTTCTCAACTTGACTTCATGGGATGATCCTTTTGAGGTGATTGCTGATGCCAACAATTTAGCCATAAGAACTATCCTCCAACAAGAAGAGCGTCTAGTGGCTTATTATAGTCAAAAATTATATGACACAAAAAAGAGTTATTCAATGTACGACAAAGAGTTATTGGGGGTAATGACAGCTCTTAAGCATTGGAAACCTTCCTTTATGGAAAGACAGATCGTTAAACACTTAAATGGTTGCAAACCATGCCTAGTGTCCAATAGAACGACAGACAAGCCAAATAGAGTCAGATCTTCCAACAGTTTGGAGATATGATTGAATATATTCTTGGCAAGGATAACCCCGTTGCTCAATGCTCTAAGTCGCAAAGCTACTATTCAAACTCTACAGGAGTCCACTATGCTCGAAATACAAGGAAAAGATTTAGACAATACAAAGGCACAGTATGAGGATTAGCCCTTCAATCAAAACCAAGTCACTATACCGGAACACACTGTGCATGACCATTGTGGAGCGGTTCAATAAGTTTTGCATGTTGATCTCGTACAAGCAAACGATATCAACTGAAAACATCGCTCGCATGTTCATTCAACGTTGGTACCCCATAGGTGGATTGCCAAGGACGATAACGCCAGACAAGGGTCCTAAGTTTTCTTCAAACTTTTGGAGAGTATTATTCGACAACTTTGGAACCAAGTTACATCTATCCAATGCATTCGATTCCTAGACAGACGGCCAAACAAAAATATATAATCAACTGGCAATTGATGTCCTCAAGTCATATTGCCATGACAGGCAATCAAAGTGGTGGGAGCATTATCTTCCTTTGGTTCAGGCCATCCTAAACAACACTCACTCATCTAGCATTGGTCGGACTTCGTATGAGGCAACATTTGGTCCTGCCATTTCTTGTCAATTCTAACAAGGATGGTATTGCCTTCCTTAGAGGCCAACACAACTACATAAACGTTATCAAAAATCATTGAGTCAAAAAAGCCAAAGCGCAAGAAGCATATACCAAGCAAGCCAACAAGTCAAGACAAGATGTCAACTATAAAAATTCGGACCCTTTCCTATCCTCAAAAAGATCAATGATGTCTCCATGAAGCTTAAGCTACCAAACAATTAGACTATGCACGATGTCTTTCATGTGGATCTAGTTTGGTTACTTTTTGATTCGGTTTGGTTCCATTTTGATTTGGTTTGGTTCAAGAGAGAGGAGAGATAAAAATATCACATTATTTTTTAGTTTAAAACTCACTCAAGCATGTGAAATATGCACCTCCTTTAAAGAACTCCCCTTCCTTACATATGTGTCAAAATGAAATCATTATACCCAAAATATCTCATATTTTTAATATTGCTCATAGTTTTTTACTAATAAACCTTGTACATTTTTAACTCTTCATCTTGTGTGAGCATTTACTCATTTTTGGATACCCAAAATATCTCATATTTTTAATATTTCTCATAGTTTTTTACTAATAAACCTTGTACATTTTCAACTCTTCATCTTATGTGAGCATTTACTCATTTTTGGATACCCAAAATATTGATTGAAGCCCTACATTGGTCCAGCATTGTAAGAAATCTCCAGATGAGCAACAACCAGACGTGGTAGATGAAGCCAAAGTCTTTGAGCCTGAGCAAATTCTCCTCCACAAACGGAAGCATGGTTCCGATCGAAGACAGAGACAATTCTACACGAAGTTTTACACGCATGAAGCCATATGGCTTTGACAAAGAATTCTTTCCAAGGTATCCCCAACTCTTGGTGGACTACTTGGAAGCCATGAACTTACCGCCAAAGTTCAAACTAAGGGAATGTCACATGCACCTTGCACTGAGGTGCTATGTGACACACTGGCTCATCATTATTCAATGTAACATTGTACATCATTGGCACCCATTTAGGAACATTTGTCCTATACCATTGTGAGCCCCAGTCCGAGACATGTCAGGCACGAGCTACATAGGTTAATCTCCCAGCCTTAGAGAGTCTCCATGTATCAATCCTCTTACCCACTTGGAGATTTCAACAGATACGTTCATGTAGAAGGATATAGAAGTCGGCCTAGCATTGAGTCTTGCATCAGAAGCAATTATAGCATGAGCATGTAGCATGGGCCAGCTCTAGGGCAGCCCATAAGGCAGCCCAGCATGGACTATGCTTTAGGTTTGGTGTCTAAAACACCATTAGCCCTTCAGACATCCAGTCCGCAGCCTACATAGGGCCTCAAAAAGCCAGTCGGTCTGTATTAGGCAGTCGGGCAGTAGTTTGGACACACACGTGTGAAAGCACAACATTTAATGTTATTTTATGGCATTTTTCTCTTGTACAAAACAGGCCGACAGCCTTTGAAGCAAACCGACCAACATGTAGTGTCCCTATATAAACATGGGCTCAAGTCCTTGCAATCATCATTTCATTCTTCAAGCATTCAAGAGTAGAAATGTGCACCTAGAGCCTACGGCCTCTTGTGCATGCTTCAAGCATTCAATACTTCATTGTGCTACACTCCCCAAGGCCTCAATGAAGATCTTCTTCAGCATTCAGCAAGCATATGTGCATGCCTCAGCAGTTCAAGGCTTGCAAAGTGGTCATTGAAGAGATATTCAAAGTGCCTTGGACAGCATTTGGTTCAGCCTGTGTTCAGTCTTTCTCGTCCTTGCAATGGGCAGTCCTCAGTCATCATTCATTATTATTGTACAAAGTTCTCCAAAGAAGTACAAGAAAATACGTCTGCTTGCAAGGGCGGGAGATGCTGCAAAGTGGAGCATTTTTAAAGTGATTCCCCAAGCCTCAAGGACTGCACTCAGATGCAGATTCAGTCAGTAGACAGTTCACACACAAAGGGGACACCAATAACATTCTTTCACCAACGGTCAAAACTCAACATAAGGAGATTCCTCAAAGGATCCAACATGAAGCAGACCAGATTCATAGGTGCAGTCATACCGCATGGCACTCATCCATTAGCTCTTTTATAAATTTAGTAGTTACTGCAGCATGACAAGTAATTTGTGTATGCTCTACGAAAAAGGAAAAGTTACTTCATCCACTGTAAAGGTTGCTCCACCATACTGTCCGCAGCTACTTGCTGGTTGTGATCCGCCACATGACAAAATGATTACCGTGCTCATTTGCTGGCCCTTCTAGTGGCTGCATTGCTTGAAGAGTGCAACTGCAAACTGAGAACTTCTAATTCTCTTTCCCTTACACTGGCCTGGCAATGTTGGGCCTGTGCAAAAGCTATACATCCATGCAAACACAACTGAACACCACTTGCAGTACAAAGCCATTGATGAACCTTCCACTAATTTTCACAAGAGAGTGATGCAATATGAGAGAAAAGCGCTACTTCAAGCATTAGAATTTTGCAGACAGTATGTTTTTTTTTTCCCAACTGGCCTTTGGCCCAAGATCCTCCCATAGTTATCACCGCCCATCTCCCACCCATAGGCGCTTTTTTATCCTTAGGTGATGCCGCCGAGGAAGCACCTTGTGGGGTTTTGAACCCAGGACCTCCTTGTCCTAGACAAACACCTTTACCACTTGAGCTATCACCTCATTGGCCACACAGACATCATGTTCATGTCAAGAACTGAATATAAAACAGCAACAATTAGGGTATTTGAGATATCCATGAACTCACAAAATTTCACCATCTACAAGTAGGTCTGCAAGGCTTGTTTCCCCATCGAATCTCTCATCCAACACAGCCTCTAACCATATCCTGGCTTGTTGCTGCCATCCAAAGTCCAAAAACTTCTTAGAGGAGTTGTTTAAGTAGTAAATGCATCTCTGTTTCACAAACTTTCACGAAAGACTTATTTTTTTGTGTGGCACTGTTAAGTAATGAAAACTTACTGCAACAACTTGATATTTGTGCTACAATGTCTCACATTTTATACAAAATGAAAGCAAATGAAATCAGCCATCTATACGAAACCCTGAGGACCAAAACATTTTGCGGTCTTCTATTCACTACCTGAATAATGGCCTCCAACAGAATTGTCAACTTTGTACTCAAAGGTGTCGTCCTCAGACTCATTAACACACAATCTTTTCCATCTTAGCTTAGGTAGAGGGTCTCTGATACAATTGTCAACTTTGTACTCAAGTCAGACTCATTAACGCACGATCTTTTCCATCTTAGCTTAGGTAGAGGGGCTCTTTGTACCAAGCATAACTGAACCTGCCGAAGGTATTTGCTATTGACACCGCCCCGCAGACACATCTGCATCATCAAATCATTCCCTTCCCCCCATAGCCACAATGCCTGCCGGCCTTTCACACCCATTTGGCAGTGTGTGAATTGGACTCTTCAAAAGACTATAATTGTATTGAAGCCTGGCCATGGTCCTCCACACTCAGCACCACAACATGCGATCAAACGTTATATTAGCCTCTTGCACAGACAATCTGCCTAGGCTGCAGCCTGCAGCACAATGTGTAATGGGGCCTGCCTGGGGTGTAGATTGAACTCCTCAGGGGACATTTATGTCAGTTCTTCAGAGGAACTGTGATGTGTGATGGGCCTGCCTGGGGTCTATATTGGACTTGTCTGCTGTGTTCAGCCACAATGTGAGATGAGACCTTGATTGGGGGTTCTACGGACCACCATAAGGTGTGTACGGACCATCAGGCAGACCGAGAGACCAAATCTTCCATGATTGTCGATCCCTATTCCAGAATTCGCACCCACTAACATACGTTCTAAGATCTCTCGACCCAACAGGAACTTACAAGAAGGAGCGGCAGGGGCGATGAGTGCTGATATGTTTCAGATATCTCGTGTGTGTGTGTGTGTGTGTGTGTGTGTGTGTGTGTGTGTGTGTGAGAGAGAGAGAGAGAGAGAGAGAGAGAGAGAAAGAAGAAGGGTGTTTCACCTTGAGGAACTCCCCGTCGGTCTCCCTGAAGTGCACGTCGGGCGACTGTGTCTGGGCATTGCTGCTGTCGAGCATTGGTAACGAGCGATCCTTGCAGGCTGCGGTTGTGGACGAGTGTTGTTGGGGAGCCTGGCCTGAGCGGTCACGGGTGGATGAGACTCGAGCAGAAGAAGAGGAGATAGACCATGATGATGGCTTGGCAGCACGGGACCCGCGACCGGCACGTAGAGGGTGAAAACACGTAGGACACTAGTGCACACTCCTTCGGAAGAAACCTTTGCCAAAACGGGAAAAACAAAATTGCCCAAATTCAAGGCCGTCCCACCTTTTTTTTTTCAAAATAGCATTATGGCCAAGATTACAAGTTGCAACCACTCTATCATAATCAATGCATGTGAGATCTTTATTTCCTAAACATGCATATGAACTAGTAACGAAACCATTTTCGGTGAAGTTAATGACAGAAGCATTTCTCTGTTCAAATTGAAGGACAGCATCAACTGCCCGTGACCCTACCTCGAAAAACAAAACAAAACAAATATATCACAATCAATGTTTATTTCCTAAATATGCATTTGAATTAGTGAATGTGTCAAGTTGCGTTGTGCATGCTATAGCTTTTTGGCTTCCCTTGCTAGGACTAAGCACTTCTCTTAGCCGCCTAGTCGAGAGTTGGTCGAGTTTGGATGAACCAAGTGGGTTAACAGTTTGCAAAGCCACTTCTCATTTCAAATCATGCATCATAGTTAGGTTGCATGATGTGCATGTCGACAAATATAGTGCTAAGCAACTAGAGGTTAGGAGTGGCAACTCGTGATCTTCACAGTTTGCAAAGCCATCTGGCCCTTTAAATAGGCTTGGTATATTTGAATGAAATCAATCCACATGCATATGTAAATGTCCCTTTTCCACGTCCTTTCTAGTTATGTTGGCAAACGCAACTAGTTGCAAAAAGGGGACTGCTTGTAAGTTTACACTAAAAGGACAATAGTTTTGTAACACAACATGAGGCTTTCCACAACTAGTGGTGAACCTCTTGCAACCAGGTTACATTTTAGGTAGCCAATACACTTTATGAAAACTCGATTTCAAACATACATTGTTAGATATAGCTGCCTCTAAAAAGAGTTTCCACGCATTGATTGAGCAGTTTTTGGATTTTCTCAATCAATTGCCAACTCAATAGTAAATACTTCATAAAGTTGAACTCACAACTAGTTTCAATCTTATTTGGGCCTACTTATATTGCTAAACAACATTACTAGTGGACTCCAACTACAACTAGGTGGGATTGCGTGGTTGCTTTGATATGATATCAAGGCAAAATCAATAGGATGGTTAAACAACGCATGGGGAAAAAAAATATCTTAGGCCCATTTGTAGTGTCTATATTATAATACTTGGTTAGCTTTTCGAACACTACTATAAGCCATGATATAAGTGCTCCTATGAGCCGCCATTTATAGGCACTACACTATATCACTTATAACACATATTTTGCAAAATTATGTGCTTTACAAAAATTTCAACATATATAGAGCAAAAATTAGTAAGACCAAGGCATTTTAAATCAAAAACTCTCTTGGGGAAGTTTTGACCTTTGAGCATTTGTGAGCACTTTTCCTACCCTTGAGGACTGCCTACACCCCACAACACCCTAAAGAAGCTATTTTCTATGTCCCAATATCCAATTCACTCACTTTAGGCAAGGACAAGTCCACCTAATACCCATTTACAAACACTAGTTTCCAACCCCCAAGGACCACCTAACCTAGGACAAGAAGTTATTTCTGAGCCTCTAATGCCCATTGGCCAAGGACAAATCCACCTAAAACCCATTTCCAAGTGTTCATAAGCATTTTTTCAATCCCAAGGACTTCATAGACCCTAGGACACCCTTAGAAGCTAATTTTAACCCCAATAACCTTTTGAGTCACCTTGGGGTGAGGACAAGTTTGAGTTATTAACTACTTCCTTTTGTTCATAATAATAAATAATCCATCTTAGTTTATAAATGAATTTCATAAGGCATGACATAAAAAATTTAGAAAGTCATAATTATTGATTATGGAGAGATGGGAAATGTACAAAACATAGGTATGAGGTGGGTTTAAGTGATGTGACTATACAAAACATAGCTATGAGGTTGGTTATAAATGTGACTATACAAAACATAGGTATAAGGTTGGTTATAAATGTGACTATACAAAACATAGGTATAAGGTTGGTTATAAGTCTAACACCAACAATCTATAGGTGGACAATGTACAAAAACATAGGTATGAGGTTGGTTATAGGTGTGACACTAACATTGTCATCGATTTTTACACAAGTATGGAGACATGGACAATGTACAAAGCATAGGTATGTGGTTGGTTTTAGTAGGTGTGACACCAACTTTGTTTCTAAATCAAAAAAAACCAAAGGTAGCTAAGAACCTCACCACTCATTAACATATTTGTTGTGTTGATATGTTTTTTTAAAGTGACGATGAAAAATAAAAAAATGTACATGATGCCAAAAAAAAAACAATTCACATCAAACACAATTATGAAAAATTCATTCAAAAATGAAATGATATTAAAAAAAATGTACATGGGTGAAGAAAATAAAAGAAATGAAGTGAATGTGAAAAAAAAATATTCACATTAAACACAATTATGAAACATTCATTCAGAAAATAAAATGATAGAAAAAATAAAAAAATTACATGGGGGAAGAAAATAAAAGAAATGAAGTGAAATTCATAGTAATATCAAACATAATATATTAATGGAATAGCGACACAAGAAATGAAGTGAAATTCATAGAATATATCAATCATAATATATTAATGGAAATGTTAAAAGTTAAATCTACACAAATATGATGCATGGACAATGCACATACAAAACATATATATATATATATATATATATATATATATATATATATATATATATATATATATATATATCGTGTTGGCTATAGACATAACAACAACTTTGTTTTGAAAGCAAGAAAATGAATCAACACTAACCGACTAATATGTGCATTGAGGTGATTGAAATTTTTGATGATGAGAAATAAAATAATTACATGATGGGAAAAGCCAATAATTGACATCAAGTGCAATTATGTTTATCACAAAAAAGTCAAAGAAAATTAAAAATGTATATGCATGGGAAAAGAAAAATGTACATACATGGAAAAAGAAAAATCTTTTACATCATGTGTGATTAGTATATGTTACTTATTAAAAAAAACTAGTTTCGTGTCCTTTTGCACAATCCTCATTCAACACACTTAGTTTGCCTCTTTCTTTTTATACTTTGCTATTTACTCTTTAAGCTATGTCTCTCTCTTTCTTTCACCATTAGGGTACTCGAGGGGGGGTAGATAGGGGCCCTTTAAGTATGCATTTGTTAAAAAGGATTAGTAAGGGAAGCCATCATATGGACAAAAATGTTACGTTCCTTGTCCCCTCTAAAAATATGGTGAAATATTTGTGTGAGCTAGCCTCCTAGGCTATAGCTGTAGCTGTAGACCAGCAATAAAACACCTCTAAAAATGTGGTGAAAGATTTGTGTGAGCTAGCCTCCTAGGCTGTAGTAGCTGTAGCACACATTACCTCCTAAAAAGGAAGTGTTGGGTTTGAATCTATCGTGCCCATAATGAATGGTGATGGAATTCTTATTTTAGTATCCCCTCTCTTGCAAAAAGAAGAAGAAGAAGATTTGTTAGAGTTGATGTCAAGTTTAAAATGTCTCCCTCTCTCTGGGTAGGACCTAGATTTGAGACCTAGTACTCTTCCTTTTGGCATAACCAATCTCATTTCCCTCCCTCTAGGTCCTCCCTCCCTCTAGGTCCTCCCATAGCCTCATCCAGCCTTTTGGCATAACCAATCTCATTTCCCTCCCTCTAGGTCCTCCCATAGCCTCATCCAGCCTCCCAAGGTCCTACCTCTAACCCCCAACCTCTCTCTCTCTCTCTCTCTCTCTCTCTCTCTCTCTCTCTCTCTCTCTCTCTCTCTCTCTCTCTCTCTCTCTCTCTCTCTCTCTCTCTCTCTCTCTCTCTGTTCTCCATCAACTCTCCAACCAATATCTCGTGTTGTCTTATCAGCTCTGTAGCACTGCTATGAGTTCTATAGCACCCCTCAGCCAATGTTTGAACTCTACAACATCCTTAAGTCCACCTCTAAGCACCCCTTAGACCATATGTGAGCTTTGAAACGGCCTCCAACCCCCTCAATCCACCTCTCAGCGTCCCTCAGATCGTTTGTGAGCTTTGAAGAATCTGCAACTCCCTCAGCCCACCTCTTAGCACTCTTCTCTTCAGCTTTGTAGCACACCTTAGCCCACACCTTCAAGCTCTTTCACTACGCCTCATTGAGATCTGCCAATACCTTTCTAAGATTTTATAACACTCCTTTGAGGTTTGTAGTACCCCTTTGAGATCCACAACATCTCTTTGAGCTCAGCAAAACCCCTTGTTGTGTATCACCTCTTTCTTCTCTTTTCTTTATAAAAGTTTGCACAATGTCCCCACCTACTCATAAGAGGCCCAAATCCATCATTACTTCCATGATTTCATGCAATATTAAAGATAGGGATGAATAGTGGGTGCCTACATAATTTAGAAAGCTAATGTTGGTTACCATCATGCAATCAAATGCAATCAAAGGGAGAATATAGAAAAAAAAAAGTCATTATATTTCTTCTTTACTAGTCATCATTAGAAAGGTCAAATTACAAACTGTAAGTAGACATAATCTTTACACATGTTGAATTTACTGGTTCTTGGCATTTTGAGCATTTGTTATTGCCATGGACTCTTATGTACTATTCCAATTTCTCATTTTCATAGCAAAGATCTACATGCAAATATTAGGGAGTTGTTGTAAGGTTAGTGATCATTTGAGTAATAATTGGCTAAGAGGTCAATATTATAATTGGCTAAGAGGTCAGTAATAATTGGCTAAGAGCTTGCTAGCATAGTCCCAAATCAAGCTCTTATATGTCTCTTGTTTTTGCCATTACTTTCTAAAATATTAGTTGGAATATAGTCACATTTATAGTCAAAAATTGATACTTTTCTTAAGTTTATACTAGGATTTAAGCACCACATGCTTTATGATGCGAAAAATTAAGAGTCTTGATCGATTTCTATATGTGCAGTAGTGACATGTTTGTGGATTTAGGAATGCATTTAGGGTAGTGTAGTATGCATAAATTATTAGTATTTATTTAGTTTATTATGCATTTTAGTTAGTATAAACATCGATTAGTATGTATTTAGGTTATTATGTATTTTAATTTGTATAAACATCAGTTAGTATGTTAGTATATATGCATTTAAGTTTTAGTAAGCAATTTAGTACGCATGTTAGTTAAATTTAAACAAGAATATATTAATTCAATTACTATTGTTGCTTCATCACATTAAGAGCCACATCAAGAGCCTTTGGCTCACTTAGCTTAGAACCCCTATTTGAAGAATTGTTATACATAAACTGAAAAGATTGTTGCCATATATATATAGGCAGTGATGTGTGTGAACACACTTAGGACCGCCGGGGCACTTTTTCCCTCTTTAGGAGGTTTTTTCCCCCGGCTTGTATATACGCCCATCCTTCTAGGGCTAACTTATCTTTTGTACATTGACACAATCTAATACACTTTGTGTTGTGTTGTGTGCATTCTTGCTTCTTCTTCTCCAAGCTTTGTGTGCTTTCCTGCAACCCTAATTCCAACAATTGGTATCAGAGCAGGCATCGGCTCCCAGGGCTACGCCGCCAGCACCCTCCGACTCACGTTCTCCGATTGAGGTGAGTTTTCACGAGCGCTTGTAGGTCCCTATACTCTGAAAATAAGCCCGAAGAGCTTTGCGTTCTCAGAATTTGCATCTGAGGTCGTTTCGGGCTCCGTTTTTGCATTTCAAGTTCTGCACAGGTGTTTTCGTCATTTTCTGCAGAAATTTCGACAGTGCAGCTTTCTGCAAAACAGGCATACGTGTTCTATTGTGGACCGTGCTACATAGCACAAGTTGTCTTCTGTTCAGTCTTTGCTTCATTACAGGTAGCTTTTGCATCAGTTTCAGTCAGTGGCTCCCATGGCTGATAACAGTAATGATGTATTTCGCATGTTGTCTGCTGAAGACAAACTGGATGGAGACAGCAACTACCCACTTTGGGCATACATGATGCAGCATGTTTTGGTTGCAAAAGGAGTGTGGAACATTGTGCAGGGTACGGATGTACGTCCAGGTTCTGTGGATGTAGGATCTGTTGAGGATGTTGCAGGTTCTAGCAGCTCTACTGTTGCTGCTATTTTACCCACTGCTGAACAAGCTCGTTGGGATGGTAAAGATGCGCAGGCTCATGCCTTGATTGCACTTTCTGTCAAACGTAACATCACCCCACATATTCGTTCAGCTAAAACAGCAAAACAGGCTTGGGATATTCTAGCTGGTTTGTATGCAGGTCGTAACGAGGCAAAAATCGCTTACCTGCGTAAAGAGCTAGAATTGAAGATTATGCAAGAAGATGATGACATGAATGTTTTTCTTGCTGAGATTAAAGATCTCAAAGAACAGTTGATTTCTACAGGTGAGATTATTCCTGATCATTCTCTTGTGCAGACTGTTCTTGATGCTTTACCTGAGACATATCAGACTTTTGCTTCCACGTGGAGACTTCTTAATGAGGACAGACCTGATGCTGTCAAGTATGATACTTTAGTCAACAAGCTCTTGCAAGAAGCACAGTCCAGGCAAACAGGGCCAGGCAGCGTGTAGTTGATCAAGCATTTATTGCTGCCCAGCAGAGCAGAGAAGAAGTGGTAAGGCAGCCCCTTCCACTGTTTCTTCTCCTATTAGTAGGTCTGCAACTTCTTCTCCTTCCACAGGTAGCAACAATAAGTCTGAGAAGGCTCTTGATAAAGGCAAGAAAAAGACCAGGTGCAACTATTATAAGGCAAATGATCATGTCATTAAGAATTGCCCTAAGCTAAAGGCTAAAGAGGCAAAGAAGAAAGAGTCAAATGCAGCCACAATAGCGGATGCTTCTACAAATGCAGATTCTGCAAATGTTGTGCAGGATACAGAATGGGCGTTTAGCGTGTATTGCCAGTATGACCCATCTGTACATGATGCATGTTTGGCAGTTTCTGTTGACTCTCATGTATGGTATTTTGACAGTGGTGCTACAAAGCACATTACCTCGCATCGTGATATGTTCACTTCTCTTGAGGCTGTCCCTAATGGGAATACTGTCACATGTGCCAATAATGCTTCTTACCCAGTGAAGGGCATTGGTAAAATTATGCTTATTGCTGCAAATGGCAGCACTTTCACACTTTCAGATGCTTTGTATGTGCCAAGGATAAAGAAGAATCTATTGTCTGTCTCTGCGCTTGCTAGACTTGGACTTGTAGTCAAATTTGTGGATGACAGATGTACTGTTCATGATTTGACTTTTGGTGATACGATTATTGTATCTGGCACCTTATTTCGTGGGCTGTATAGGCTCAATTCTTATGACAAGTGTGTGGAAGATTCAGCAAATGCAGTTTCTGATGAAAAGGCAGTTTCAGATGCAAAACTATGGCATGCTCGTTTTGGTCATCTGAACTTTGCTAGTTTGTTGCGTTTGCAGAAATTTGATATGGTTGCTTCATTGCCCCCTCTTGAGGCACCATTGAAACATGTTTGTGAAGGCTGTATTTTGGGCAAAATGCAGCGTTCTGCGTTTCCAAAGGATGGTTCTGTGCGGGCCACTCACAAATTGCAGCTTGTACATAGTGATGTATGTGGGTCTATGCAAACTCCGTCATTTGGTAAACACTTGTACTTTGTGACTTTTATTGATGATTACTCAAGGCATGCATGGGTATATCCACTGAAGGCAAAGTCCGAAGTGTTTTTGTGCTTCAAACAGTTTTTTCTTATGGTTGAAAATGTATCTAATTGTACTGTGGGCACCCTCCGTTCTGATCGAGGGGGGGAGTACTTGTCTAAAGAGTTTGATGCATTTCTGGCTAGTCGTGGGATAAAACACCAATGTACAGTGCCGTATACCCCTCAGCAAAATGGTGTTGCTGAGAGGAAAAATAGGTCACTTATGGAGATGGCACGATGTATGGTCAAGATGCTTTGCCACATGCGTTTTGGCTTGAGGCTGTCATGTGTGCTGCATATGTACTCAACAGGTGTCCCACTAAGGCCTTGCAATCTATTACTCCATACGAAGCTTGGCATGGCAGGAAGCCTCCTATTGGTCACTTGCGTGTCTTTGGTTGCTTGGCCTATGCTTTAGTGTCTGTGCAACAACGCAAAAAACTGGATGATAAGGCTGTCAAATGCATTTTTGTTGGTTACAGTGCTGAAAGCAAGGGTTACAGATTGTATCATCCGCAGTCAAAGCGTATCTTGATTAGTCGAGATGTTTTTGTGGAAGATGCTGTGCAGCCCTTGTTATCATGTACCAAAGAGAGGTGTGAGCTCACGGGATGTATTTGATACGTTGTTGCCTCTCTTTACAGGTGGGAATTCAAATGTAAGTCCTAATGAGG
The DNA here is from genome assembly GCF_041138505.1 of Cibotium barometz. Classification (NCBI taxonomy): domain Eukaryota; kingdom Viridiplantae; phylum Streptophyta; class Polypodiopsida; order Cyatheales; family Cibotiaceae; genus Cibotium; species Cibotium barometz. The sequence goes on along the minus strand of NC_141072.1, from coordinate 50,393,704 downwards.
CAAATATTCAGCCTATGCAGATTTCAAACGACCTCATAGATCAGCCTATTTCTGATGCAGATTTACAGGATGTAATTCATGAGGATAGGGCTGAAAATGAGCAGGCTAGAGGTATGCCAAAATGGCTGGCGCAAACCTTGCGTAATAGTAAGATTGATGCACCTATGATTAGTCGTACTCGTTCAGGTTTTCAGCATGCCTCTTATACATCAGATTGTTATGCTTTGGCTGTGTCTAGTATGTGTGAAGAGGAAGAACCTCTTTCATTTGATGAGGCACAAAATTCAAAAAATTGGTTGGCTGCAATGCAAAGTGAATATGATGCTATAATGAAGAATGGTACATGGTCTTTGTGTGATTTGCCTATTGGTAAAAAGGCCATTGGATGTAAGTGGGTTCTTAAGTTGAAACGAAAGCCAGATGGCAGTGTTGATCGCTATAAGGCTAGACTTGTTGCAAAGGGTTATGCTCAAGAAAAGGGCATTGATTTTGATGAGACCTTTGCTCCCACTTGTCGTATGACTACCATTCGTAGCATTTGTGCATTGGCAGCTCATAATGGTTGGAATGTACATCAGTTGGACATAAAGACTGCATTCTTGAATGGAGATTTGCATGAGGAGGTGTATGTATCGCAGCCTCGTGGTTTTGTTCAAAGAGGGCAGGAAAACAAAGTGTGCAGGTTGAAAAAGGCTTTATATAGTTTAAAGCAAGCTCCACGAGCTTGGTATGAAAAGATACATGCATATTTGACTGCACATGGTTTTTAGAATAGTCTAACAGAAAGCACTTTGTATGTTAAACGTGTGAACGATGTACATCTAATCATTGCTCTCTATGTCGATGACATGCTGCTCACAGGACCAAATGAGAGTCATATTGCTGATTTTAAGGCTGACTTGAATGCCTCTTTTGAGATGTCAGATTTGGGGCATTTGCATCATTATTTGGGGATACAATTTAAGCAGTGTGATGGAGGTATTGCTTTGTGTCAGACAAAGTATATTGAGACATTGTTGCGGAGATTTGGCCTTGAAGACTGCAAGCCTATTGCTACTCCAATGGAGACAGGTTTGAAGTTGAGTCTTCATGATGCTGGAGATCACTTTGATGTCACACTCTATCAGACAGCTATTGGTTGCCTCATTTATGTATGCATTACGAGGCCGGACATTCAGTTTGCAGTCTCACAGGTGAGCAGGTTTATGCATAGCCTAGGGTCTCAGCATTGGAAGGCAGTTAAACGTATCTTTCGCTACTTGAGTGGCACCATACATCTTGGGTTGTTTTATCCCAAGGGGGGATCGTTGCCGCCAGATTTACATGCTTTTTCGGACTCAGATTGGGCTGGTTGCTATGACACAAGAGTGTCCACAAGTGGTTTTTGTTTCATGCTCGGTAGCTCATGCATATCTTGGTTGAGCAAGAAGCAACCTATTGTGGCCACTTCTAGTTGTGAAGCTGAGTACAGGGCAGCTTTCACAGCTACAGTTGAGTGTGTGTGGCTCAGACGGCTTATGGCTGACTTGGGTGTTGGGGACAGGAGTTTGCCACCTCTATCTTCACTGACAGCAGTCAGAGTGCATTGGCAGTTGCGAGGAACCCAGTTTTTCATGCTCGCACAAAGCACATTGAGGTGCATTATCACTATGTCAGGGAGAGACTCTCAGTAGGAGAGATCAGCTTGGCCTATGTGCCAACACAGGACAACCTCGCCGATCTTTTCATAAAGGCCCTTCCTCGTGAGAAGCTCGAAGCTTTCCGCAAAGCTTTGGGCTTGCTCCCCTTTGTGGACTGATCTACTTCGGGCATGGCACTCCCCTATACATGAGTGCCAGCTCTCGTTCACACCATCATCCCCAGGGGGGATTTGTTGCCATATATATATATAGGCAGTGATGTGTGTGAACACACTTAGGACCGCCGGGGCACTTTTTCCCTCTTTAGGAGGTTTTTTTCCCCCGGCTTGTATATACGCCCATCCTTCTAGGGCTAACTTATCTTTTGTACATTGACACAATCTAATACACTTTGTGTTGTGTTGTGTGCATTCTTGCTTCTTCTTCTCCAAGCTTTGTGTGCTTTCCTGCAACCCTAATTCCAACAAAGATGCAGGGGGGAAGAGAGCTTGAGCTCTTACAAGCACACACACACTCTCACAAAACCCTAATAGAGAACACACAAGGTGAGAGGCTGAAAATATTCTTCTTCTTCACTCAACACTCAACACACCATATACAAGATAAGAGTACACATAATATGAAAGGTACTCAACCAATACATACACGGGTTCTCTATAGTGTGAACCCAACTAAATGAGCTGGCGCTATAACTATGCCAGTCTCTAGAATGGCTGTCACACAGCCTGTCATCCCACTGGCCGCATATCACCCAAGATCTCACCAACCATGCCAGTGGTGTAAGTGTGGGGCCTATCCCCTAGGCGGGTCATCAGTGTCCACCGCCTCACTAGACGAGCTCGATATCTCAACACTCCCCCTCGAGCTCAACTCCATCTCATGTACACCAAGTGAAGCCCTGAATCTGTGGAGCTTCTCTGTACCCAATGCTTTGGTGAAGATGTCAGCTACCTGATCCTCTGTGTGCTGACATAAACAAGGCCAAGGTCTCCTGCTAGACCTTCTCTCTAATGAAATGGTAGTGGACCTATATATGCTTCATGCGAGCATAAAAAACTGGGTTCCTGGCCAACTGTATACTGCTAATGTTGTCACAGAAAATGACAACTTGTCTATCCACCACTGATAGACCCAAATCTGCAAGTAGCTTTCTCAACCAAGCTACCTCACATGCTGCCATAGCAGCTCCTCTGTACTCGGCCTCTATACTGGATAGAGCAACCGTAGGCTGCTTCTTGCTGCTCCAAGTCACAGCAGCACTCCCCAAAGAAAACATGAAGCCACTGGTAGATCTTCTATCTGAGATACTACCAGCCCAATCAGCATCTGTGTACCCATGTACACATATCTCTGTCCCAGTCTCATAGAATAGTCCACAATGCAAAGTAGACCTCACATACTTTAGTATGCGTCTCAATGCATCCAAATACGGTTTCCGTGGAACCTGCATAAACTGACTCACCAACCCAACAGCATATCTGGTCTGGTGATCGTCATGTAGATCAAGCTTCCTACTATGCGCCTATACATAGTAGGATCCTCCAAGATCTCTCCTGAATCTGCACTCAACTTGCCATTCTGATCTAATGGCACGGAAATAGGCTTACAGCCTGTCATACCATACTTGGACAACATGTCCAAGCCATACTGTCTCTGCAGTAATCCAATACCATGTGGTGACCTAATCACCTCAATGCCCAAGAAATATCTGAGCTCCCCCAGATCTTTCATCTCAAACTTCTGTCTAAGCAAGATCTTTACATCAAAGATTTCTGCATCATGTCTAGCTTAGTTCTCAGCTCATCTAGCACATGCACATATGCAGTGCATCCAAAAACTTTCAGATGAGACAAATCAGGTTTTCTGCCAGTAAACCTCTCCTCTGGAGTTACATCATGTATGGCTGCAGTTGGAGTCCTGTTCATGATGTATACTGCTGTAGAAACAGCCTCAGTCCAATAGCTATGCGGCATATTTTTCTCTTCCATCAATGCTCGCGCAATCTCAGCAATGTGCCTGTTTTTTCGCTCAGCAATTCCATTTTGCTGCGGAGTGTATCTACATGTAAACTGTCTCCAAATACCATTCTTCTTCAAAAATTCAGAGAACTCATTGGAGAAGTACTCTCCCCCTCCATCTGACCTTAGGCACTTTACATATTTCCCTGTTTGCTTTTCAACCAAAACTCTGAAATTCTGAAAGTGAGTGAACACCTCACTCTTCTCCTTCATGAAATATACCCACACTTTCCTTGTGTGGTCATTAATGAATGTCACATAATACCTGCAGCCTCCCATAGACATGGTCTTCGTAGGACCCCATACATCTGAATGCACAACAGCTAGTGCATTTCTACTCACATATCTGTTGCGTGGAGATACATGCTTTGTTTGCTTTCCAAATTGGCATGCTTCACATATTCTCTGCATACCTTCCACTTTAAACTTTGGCAACCCTGTCACAATTCCTTTAGTCTGCATAGACTTCATTCGTTGCACATTCACATGTCCAATTCTTTTATGCCAAATGTCTGTGTCTGCAACAATCCCTGAACCATTTGCAAACATCGCAGCACTCATTTCAGGCATGTCTACATTCAATGTAAACATTCTGCCCACTCTGTTACCTTTTGCAACCAACCTGCACTTGTCTTTAAAGTCTTCAACATAACAACCATCAGGGTTAAACCGAACCTGCAAACCCTGCTCAATCATCTGGCCAACTGAAACCAGATTCTTTGTTATGTTTAGAACGTGAAGTATATCTGCAAGGTACTTCACTTTGCCATCCTGCATAGACAATGGCACATCTCCAACATGGGCAATTGGATGAGCAGTGTCATCCCCTGTTTCCACAAAACCTGGTCTTTCCGGGTTTTTCATCTCCTTGAACCACTCCCTATGACTTGTCATGTGGTTCGAAGCACCTGAATCCACATACCATACATCATCTTTTTGTGCTGCTTCAACATTTTCAGACATGGCATTCACGACATGCTGCATAACAAACAACCTTTCATTATCCTCATTATTTCTGCTTGAGGATGCATAGTTGTTTTGCTGCACTTTTCCATTTTGCATGTCAGCCTGCTTCTTATAACATTCTGCCTGCACATGTCCAGGCTTACCACAATAATAGCATTCACGTGCATCATTATACTACCTTTGCCAATTTCCACGGCCTCTTTGACTCCCCATGCCTCTGAATTTGCCTCTTCCACCTGCGTGTTGTTGTTGTTGTTGTTGTTGTTGTGTATTCTGGGACTGTTGTATTCACAGACATGCTCTTTTTCTCCACAGTATGAAGTTCGTTCTTCAACTGTATCTTGCGTGCCTTGGTATTTGTTTCATAGAGTTTAACCAAGGTGTCCCACGCCTCCTTGGGGGACTTGGCATCTTGAATATGCCCAATCATGGTGTCCTGTATACTAATGGAGAGCCAATACATTACTTTCCTGGCTCCTTGGTTCCAGTCTTTAAACTCTTTCACATCTGTAGCAGTCGGATTTATGTCCGGTATCTCTGGTGCCTCTTCATGCTCACCTTCTATGTAGTCCCAATAGCCCTTTCCCATCAGGAAATTCGTCAACCTGAACCTCCAAGCATGGAAGTTATTCTTATCAAGCTTCTCAGCCACAATCTGGGTTATGCCATCATTTGACATCTTACTAGAAACACAAATTTACCAGAAACATCACTCTGGTTTTTCCTGCACAAACTGCTGTATTTTCTGCAGCGGTACTGTAGTACTCTCAAATGTCACAACCAGTGACTTCAATGTGCATACATACACCCAATGGCAACTGTTCACCTCTTTGCAGCACCCACAGTGTCTACACAGTCAATCTGGTTTCCTGCAATTCTTAAAACAGAGTTCTGTGGAGAATCGATGACTTATCCACACTGCTCGAAATCGCCTGCTTTCTGAAAAACGATGGTCCAGACGCGCCCGAAACGCGTTTTCGGCCCAGAAAATGTTGTCCGTCGATGGGATGGTATAGTTGCCCTATAGCTTTACTCCCGCGAAGAAAGCTCCTCAATCAGAGATCGTTTGGCCGATGACTCCCGTAGAGCTCCCGACAAGGGTGTAGTCACCAACACAAATAGGGAAGAGTAGTTGAAGCTCTTACCCTCGTACCGCTTCCTGTGGTTCTCCTGCTTGCAGCTCAGCCCTTAGCACGAACCAGGCTCTGATACCATGAAAAGATGCAGGGGGGAAGAGAGCTTGAGCTCTTGCAAGCACACACACACTCTCACAAAACCCTAATAGAGAACACACAAGGTGAGGGGTTGAAAATCTTCTTCTTCTTCACTCAACACTCAACACACCATATACAAGATAAGAGTACACATAATATGAAAGGTACTCAACCAATACATACACGGGTTCTCTATAGTGTGAACCCAACTAAATGAGCTGGCGCTATAACTATGCCAGTCTCTAGAATGGTTGTCACACAGCCTGTCATCCCACTGGCCGCATATCACCCAAGATCTCACCAACCATGCCAGTGGTGTAAGTGTGGGGCCTATCCCCTAGGCGGGTCATCATCAGTGTCCACCGCCTCACTAGACGAGCTCGATATCTCAACATAAACCAAGGAAGCATTGGGGTAGCATGAACCCCCAACATATTTGGGTTAGGAGCTAGTGGAAGTGTAGGAGCCTTTGGCTTCACCTCCGTACATAAGTACTTTTGTGGGAGTTTCAACTTAGGAGATCTAGAACTACTAGTGCATCTAGCTTTATGCCAGTATATCATTATGGAGGAGCAAGACGCTGTGTAAAAATTCACCTCGGAGTAAGAAGATTTAGAGCAAGACCTATCCTAAGGGGACCTTACAATCCACCACCATGTGACCCCAGCATTTCATGGATATACTTGCCTTAGTATTAACATTATGGACAACCAAGCCAGCTATGGCTGGGGACATACACCACATCTAGCTTGTGAAGGCAATACACACGATTGATGTAATCTTTCAGACTCCTTGTCGAGTTGCTTCACATGGTAAAGCTAATATCTAGGGGATTCCATTGGGTATCAAGATGCTAAGAAAAGGTTGATAAAAGCATTTTGACTCACTGTCTTTTTGAGCTCGAAAGATTAGAAGAAGCCATAATGCATGCAATCCATGACATTATTGTCGAGAAACTAAGATAAGAAACGACCACATCTAGCTTGTGAAGGCAATACACGCGATTGATGTAATCTTTGATTGACTCCTTGTCGAGTTGCTTCACATGGTAAAGCTAATATCTAGGGGATTCCATTGGGTATCAAGATGCTAAGAAAAGGTTGATAAAAGCATTTGGACTGACTGTTTTTTGAGCTTGAGAGATTAGAAGAAGCCATAATGCATGCAATCCATGACATTATTGTCGAGAAACTAAGATAAGAAACAACAACATGATTGTTGAGAAATTATGACATGATTGTCGAGAAACTATGATGTAAGTTAAGAAAAAGACACTATGATCTGCCATATGTGAAGATATCAAGCTTAACTAGTGCTACGGACATTGATGACCTGCCTGGGTGATAGCTTCCACTCTTATGCCACTCGCATAATTGGTGAGATTATGGTTGATATGCCACCAGTGATGAGACAGGCTGTGTGACAGCCACTTTGGAGTACTAGAGTTATGGTATAGCCATAACGCTAGCTCATATAGTTGAGTTCACACTATGGACCGGCCATTGCATGTTATTGTAGGAGATTCTTTCCCTTATAGTATGTACTCTTATCTTTTTAGTTATATGTTTGTAGAGAAGAGAAGAAGATAGAAGAAAATTAAACCACCCATCTCTCTCTTATGTGTGTGTGTGTGTGTGTGTGTTTGCTTGTAAGGAACTCAAGCTCTCCCTCTCCCTCACATTCTCTTTATGGTATCAGAGCTCTGATTTGTGTGAGAGCTAAAAAGGTAAGCAAGAGGTAAGAAAAAAGCAAGCAAGGAAGTGGTACATGGGTAAGAGCATCATCATCTTTTCCCCTTCTTGTTTAGGTAGGCAAGCAAGAGGCAAGAACAAAGCAAGTAAGGAAGTAGTACATGGGTAAGAGCATCATCATCTTTTCCCCTTCTTGTTTAGGTAGGCAAGCAAGAGGCAAGAACAAAGCAAGTAAGGAAGTAGTACATGGGTAAGAGCATCATCATCTATTTTCCTTCTTGTTTAGGTATGATACCCCTTCGTACCTCCGAGAGCTACATATTTCTGATTAAGGAGCTGTCTTCGTAGGCTTGGAGGTGTCTGTAAGGTGCGTAATACTTTGTACTGCAGTTTGGCGGCCAGAATTGCATTTCAAGAACATTTCGGTCTCCGTAAGATGTTTTCAATAGTTTCAGGAAATTCTTGTGAGAACTATCTCTGGTCGAAATCTGGTTATTGCAGTGCAGCAATGCATTTTAGGAGTGTAGACAGTGTTTGCACATGTACTCTGGTCACATACAGGTTGTGCTAAAGTACTGCTGCACCATAGTCACAGTGGATACTGCTATGTTAAAGGTTGCATATAGAAATTATGTGTTTGCATTGTTCTAGTTATTATAGGCAAACATGTCTGACAGACTCAATGCGATTGTCAGTGAGAAGCTGGACAAGAACAACTTCCATGCTTGGAAGTTCCAAATGACCAATTTTTTGATGGGTAAAGAATTTGGGGACTATGTTGAAGGAGATAATGAGGAGCCTCGAATGCCACTCCAGTAGATATAAAGGCATTCAAGGACTAAAACTAGGGTGCAAGGAAATTCGTGTATTGGATTTTAATCAATGTAACATACACAATGATAGGACACATATAGGATGCCAATACTCCTGCATTGCGTGGCAAAACCTAATGAAGATGTTCCAGACCAACACAAAGATAAGGAAACTGCAGCTAAAACAAGAGCTGCATACTGTGGAGAAGAAAAGCATGTCTTTGAATGAGTGTGCTTTAAATATCAAGGGCATTGTTGAATCCCTTAGATCTATCAATGTATTGGTGGAAGATGATGATTTAGTGAGTGTTTGTCTAAATGGGCTTGGCAAAGAGTATAAGCCATTCAAGACCTCCATTTGCAGTTAGAGAGAATGTTCCCAACTTTTGTCTAAATGGGCTTGGCAAAGAGTATAAGCCATTCAAGACCTCCATTTGCAGTTAGAGAGAATGTTCCCAACTTTTGGGACTTAGTGTCTATGCTGATCATAGAAGAAAAGTCTTTGGGTGAGGACTCTTCTTCACAAAGTAAGAACATATCAAAACATGCCTTCTACTCCAATTTAGGTAGAGGTAAAGGTAGAGGTCGTGGTCGAGGCCAAGGTGGTGACCGACATGGAAACCATAATTATGGACAACAACAATTCAACGATTTACAGCAGCAGTAGCAATCATACACAGGTGGAAGAGGCCAGTCTTGAGGCAGAGGGAGACAAAGGGGCTGAGGTGGTTGGCAAAGAAATCTGAGTGCAAATAGCATAGAGTGCTATTATTATGGCAAACTAGGGTACGTGGCAAAGGATTGCTTTAAAAAGTAGAATGACATTAAAAGTGGAAAGTTTCAAGGCAACTATGCATCATCTAGTAAACAGGGTAGTGATGATAGAAGTGAGCTTGTGATGTAGCACATGCTCAATTCCAGAATAGGATATGTGTCAAGATTTAAAGATATATGGTATGGAGATTCTGGTGCCTCTAACCACATGACCAGTCATGGTGAATGGTTTAGAGACATGCAGAGAATGGAAAAACGAGGTTATGTAGAAACATGTGATGATACTGCACATGTTGGTAAAGTGTCGTTGTCTATGTAGGGTGATAAAATAAAGTACCTGGTAGATGTTCTTCGTGTTCTAAATATTACAAAGAACCTTGGACAAATGGTTGAGCAGGGTCTACAAGTGAGGTTTAATCCTCAAGGATGGTTTGTGGAAGACTTCAAAAAGTAGTGTTACTTGGTTGCGAAGTGTAACAGAAATGGTAGGATGTTTACTTTGGATGTGAACGTACCTAAGGTAAAGGTAGTCATGTTTGCGTATAGAATAGGTATCATTGCAGATATTGACATATGGCATAAGTGCATTGGCCAAAGTTTAAAGTTGATGGTATGCATAAAGTATGTGAAGCATGCTATCTTGTTAAGCAGGCCAGACATGCTTACCCCCATGAAAAGCATGTCAGTGCACAGCCATTAGATGTTATACATTCAGATGTATGGTTGCTTTTTACATAGGGATTGTGGAATTGTTACCTTTTTTGCTTCATGAATTGATGTCACCATGCTTGGTGTTTCTGTCTCCTCAGTCATGGCATGCTTCCTCGTGTTTATCAAGCTCCATAAGGGTACGTATATGACATTGTTGCCCTCGTTCAGCAGTGCTGTCCTCTTCTTCCATTGGATATTACAGTTACTGGCATAAATCTAGGACCGTCCTAGGATCATTTCCTCTTCCATGGAACCTGCAAGCATTAAAAAACACCTTTTCAACCAAGGAATTATTTCTAATGGAAATATTAACACTAAAAATCCCTCAACTTTCGTAGTTGTCAAGTGCACACTATGTACTTGTGTGTTGGTGGTTTCAAGGTGTGGTTTATCTTAGGCTACCCATGTCTCATATGAGATCAGGTTATGACTTGATCCCATATCTATCAATGCAATGATCGTTGCATGACATTTAGCCGTAGAGAGTTCTACCTTGAGTTGTGCTGGCTCAATGTTTAGTTCCTCTTTGTCCAGGAGAGTTAGTGAAGCCGTGTTCACGTGCAACATTCTCTTCTGGAGTATCTGTTTGGATTTGGCCTCCCCCCTTGCCTTAACCTTTTCTTGAGCTTGCTAGAATTTTTCTTTTGCGAGCTACTTTTGTTGTTTTAAGAGATGTAATTTTGCAAGAGCATCTCTTGGGTCAGTGGTCCAAAATATTTTTTAAGTTTGCTCCCATTGACATAAACCCTCCATCTGTATGCCGTCAATTGTCTCAATTCTAACCGACCCCCCGTGGGGTGTGATCTTAGACACTTGGAAGGGTCCTAGGCCTCTGTACTTGAGTTTCTTTTTCCTGGTGCTTCTTACACCATACATGAGGACAAGGTCCCCCATTTCCAGTTCTTTTTGTTTCAAGTTTTTGTCGAACCAATGTTTTCTTCATAGTTTTTCGACCATGAGTCCATGCGATGTAATTAGTATGGTCTCATCAAACTTCTCTAAATCGATTAGCCTCTTAGCTAATGCATTCTCCATCAGACGTTCTTGCACTGGAATCCTTAAGCTCGGAACTAGGTATTCCATAGGCATTACTGCCTCAACACCATAAGCTAGATGGAAGGGAGTGTATCTCGTCCCTCACTACCTTATATGATGTTCGGTATACCCATAAGGTTGCTGTTAGCTTATGCTCCCAGTCTGTTTGACTTGCTTCCAAAGTTTTTGTCAAGATAGTACACAAAATCTTGTTTGTACTCTCTGCTTGACCATTAGCATGTGGATAATAAGGTGATGACTTCCGGTGGACTACTAAGAATCCAGCAAATAAATGATCAATCACCTCATTAATGAAATGTGAACCGCGATCACTAACTAATTCTAATGGGCAGCCGAATCTCGAGATAATTTGCTCATACAAGAATTTTGCTGTTGTTTGTGCATCAGCTCGCTTTGAGGCTCTGGCTTCTGCCCATTTAGTGAAATAGTTCGTGGCCACGATTACATATCAGGCTTGCGGATGAATGCGCCATTGGACTAATAGGCCCAACAAAATCAACCCCCCATTTCTCGAAAGGATGTCTTACAATAACAAGGGTGAGCGACATCCTGTCCCTTTGTTTTGCGGGATAGCAAATCGCTAACATTCCTCGTACCTTTTGACAAACTCTATGGCATCCCCGAACAACGTAGGCCACCATAGTCCTGCTTTGAAGTATCTTGCAAGCCATAATCTCTTCAGTAAAATGTCCTTTATCCAATATTGTGATGAACTTATCTTCTCTCACGCATCTTCTTAGGAAATTGTCCTTACCTAGCTTATATAGTTCTCTTGCAATTAATTGATAAGGTGTAGCAAGCTTGATAAGCTACCGCATTTTATCCTTGTTCAAGGGTGTATCTTGTGAACAACCATAAGCTAGATAATCGGATATCTCCTAGCTCCATTCGGGCACCATGTCTAGTATGAACAAACAAGCATTAGGGAGGTCATCATCAACACCAATTGTTGGTTTCCCGTTTGGAATTATTGACATATGATCGGCCAACACATGTTGTGTCCCCTTTCTTACCGTAACTGTAAAGTCAAATTCCAATAGTAATAGCAACCAGCGTGTGATTCTTCTCGTGGTGCAAGGCTTGTTCACCAAATATAATAAGGCCTGATGGTCCACGAAGAACACGAATTTGTTGGCCAATAGGTAATGTCAATACTTCTTGACTGCATAAACCATGGCCAACCCTTCTCGCTCTGTGGTAGTGTAATTCACCTCTGTATCATTCGATTGATGACTAGCGAAGCAGACTGTATAATCCAATTTAAACTCACCAGGGTGTGCTAGTACGTATCCAATAGCAAAGTTTGATGCATCGATATGCACATGAAATATGAGGCTCCAATTGGGTGGTCTTAGAATTGGCATGCTAGCCAATGCCTACTTCAATGGATCATATGCTTCTTGGCATTCCTCAGTCCATTCAAAGACAATGAGTAGCTTGTACAATGGCTTGGCGATTTCAGCATAGAAGATTATGAAGCGGCGGTAATACCCAACGTGGCCCATAAATCTTTGAACACCTTTGTAATTAGTGGGCTATGGCAGTTCCAAGATCAACTTGACCTTACTGTCATCCGTGGATGTTTCTTAGAGACAATGTGTCCCAATATCACACCGTGTTTGACCCAAAACTGGCACTTTAAAGGGTTTAGGGATATATGATATAATCGACATCGCTCAAACACCTTCCTTAAGCAAGCCAGATGGTCTGCTCATTGAAAGTGTGCACATAGATCATCAATGAATACCTCCAACCACTTCTACAAGTAGTCTTTGAAGGCTATGCACATTAATCGTTGGAATATTGCTGGGGGGAATTGGTGAGACCGAAAGGCATGACTTTGTATGTAAACGTCCCCCACATTGTATTGAAAGTTGTCTTATCCTGGTCTTCTAGTGCTATAAACACCTAATTGTAGCTTGAAAATCCGTCCTCTCTCCAAAACATGTTTCGTATAGGACAATGGTTGGATAGTGGTCTTTCCTAGTAGCTACGTTGACTTTTTTAAGATCGACACATACCCTAAGTTGGCACTATTAGGATTGGTGACAACTAATCCATATGTTCTATCACATAGATGAAATCCACAGCAATGAGTTTATCGATTTCCTCTTTTACAATTGTTGCATATTTAGGATTCATCTGGTTTGGTTTCTGCTTGGTTGGTCTTGATCCTTCCATGATTGGGATCGTATATTATACCACCTTAGGTGGTACACCCTTCATATCCTTGTAGTTCCAGGTGAAACAATCCTTAAACTCTTTAAGGAGAGTAACGAGCTCATTTTCTTCAGTCAAAGTCAAGTCCTTAACGATATAAATAGGTTTGGCTTCCTCCCCTGGTCCTACAATATCAACTTCCTTGACTTCAGCTGGGCCATCGTATATGATGTGGACAGCCTATCTTCCTTAACCCTTTTTGTCGTCAGTCGGACCACTTTTTGTTCGTCTCAACAGTGTAGGCCTTGAAGTGGTCGGGTACTGAAAGCAAATCTGGTTATCCTCATTCTCACTTTTTGTCTTAGCCTGACTTTCCCGGCCTCTCGCTTAGCTTCTGCCAAAGCTTTGTTTCGTTTTTGACGCCCAGGTTTCGTAAGCTTAAGCATTTTTGGTTCTTGAAGGATGACTTTCTCCTTATGTTTCCCTTCAAGTGCTTACTCAATTCCTCACCCCAATCCTTAGAAAACTCATCGTGTACCTTAGTGGCTTCGAGGTATCCAGCCACTAGGCATCCGTGGGTTTTCTTCGTAATAGGGAATTTCATCGAGCAATATATCATTTCTTCTTTCGCCATCTTCTAAGGCGTGTGATCCAGTCCCTTCTATACTAGAGGCCTCCTCTTTTGATTCCTCTCATCAATGGTTTGCCAATTGACTATACAGATAGAGGTGGTGGGAACAGTTCCAGATTCCACATATTGGGTTCCTCTGCATTGCATCACATCTATGGTAGTTAGCACACGCATCCATTTTTCACTAAAATCCGGAGGAGGAAGTGATGCATAAATTTCCGTTTCCTCTTCTTCTTTGGAATTTTCCACTGTAGGCTGGCATATTTGTACAGATGTGGTCCGCTCAGTTGTGACCAAATCATTACCAAATCAGTTGTGACCAAATCATTACCAAATAGTTGTCCTTCCATGGGGTGTGCTCTCCATGTTCTCAGATCTATCTTTAAAATTTGTGAATCCCTACGCACATACACATGATCTAATTCCCAATCGTGTACCAATTTGGATTCCCTCATGTGAAGGGTCTCCCCAATATTATGTCATATGAGTGGTTGGCACAGAAAGTCCATTACTACAAATGTATGATGGTAGCGAAATGTAAAGAGTTTGAGTCTTACATTCTCCAAAAGCCCATTGGGCCTTGAAGATGTTCCGTCTACCATTTTAACGATTAGATCTGCTCTTTTTAGATCGGGTTTTCTCCAGTTTTTACAACATCGTTTTGTGATGATGCTAACCCCTGCCCCACCATCCAGGATAGCTAGTGCATGGTACTCGTTTTATGATGAATTGGGATTGTAGTATTAGTGTCGTCACTTTTGTAATAACGCCTCAATTGATTAACTGGTATCTTGACGACTACGTTCTACTTCACGCACCATATCCATATCTTCTCTTCAATCAATACTTGGTTGATTTTGGCCTATGGTGGTTGTGGCGGTAGAACAGGTGGTGGCAGAGGTGAAGTGTCATGTACCCACAACATCCCCCTAGGTAAGAGTTGGGCTATCCTACAGCTGCTGCAGTGATTTGCACAGGTGGTACTAGTAAGGCCAATGGAGCTCCAAGTGCCAACAGCTGTGCAACTGTTTGAAACCTTGGATATCTGCACATGGAGGTGTCATGATTCCCTAATTTTGAGGTGCATTATCACTTTGTGAGGGAGAAGGTTCAAGAGCAGGAGATATAGATCTGGTATATGTCAGCAGAGAGGATCAGGTGGGGGGGCTAACATCTTCACGAAGGCATTGCACACAGAGAAGCTCCACAGGTTTAGAAGCTTACTTGGAGTGCAGTGTATGGAGTTGAGCTCGAGGGGGAGTGTTGAGATATTGAGCTCAACTAGTGCTACGGTGGACATTGATGACCCGCCTAGGTGATAGCTTCTGCATCTACACCACTGGCATGGTTGGTGAGATTATGGGTTATATGCGGCTAGTGGTATGACAGGTTGTGTGATAACCATTTTGGATTACTAGAGACTGGCATTGTTATAGTGCAAACTCATTTAGTCGGGTTCACATTATGGATTGACCCTTGTATGTTGTAGTAGTTGAGTACTAACCCATATAGTGTGTACTCTTATCTTTATGTTATGTTGGTGGAGTAGAGAAGAAGAAGATAGAAGAAAATTCCGCTATCCATCTCTCTCTTGTGTCTTGCTCTCTCTTGTGTGTGTGTGTGTGTGTGCTTGTTAGGGTTTGAAACTCTCCCTCTCCCCCACATTCTCTTTACATTTGAGGGTTGTATTTCATCCCTACTTAAAGAAGAGAAGTGACTAAAGAATGGAACACAAAGTACAACAAGGGAATAAGCATTCTACACCAACATTTGAGGGTAGCAATTTATGCACCCAAGGGGGTGATGACATATTGTAATACCACACTTAACCACCTTAAGTACCATGTTGCACTAAGGGGGGAGTGATGGACCTTTGTAACTCACATCCAATCACCTTGCAGTAGCCTATACATCATAGCAACAAGGGGAGGGGTTGAAATTTGTGGTGCCATTAAGGGCAAGGTATAAGTAGAGGACCAGGATTCGGAGCACGGGCCACATCACACTTAGACATTATTCCACATGAGCACATTTGTAAGAGATGTACCCTTCTCATTTAAAAAGGGACATTTTCAAGAAATGAATACAAGAAGCTTTGAAGCCTCTCTATGAGTACAAGTTTCCATATTGTAACCTAATTGTGCTTGATTCAAGCTTGGTTAAGTCATTAGGTTCATTATTATGTTGTTAATTAGGTTACACCCACCATAGAATTAGTGTTCTCTAATCATAGTAATTAGGGTTAAGCACACCATAGCCATGTATGCTTGAGGTGTCATGTTCAATCTTTTGACATGGTATCAGAGCCTCCATCTCCTCTTTGGGCTTCTTCAAATCATTCTCTCACCTCACATTAGCTTAATCTCCTCACTAATCAATTAAATAGCTACTAATCACATCTTATCCACTCTTCCCCGTTTGTGGCCAAGATTTGCAAGAGTTTGTTCTCCTTACAAAAGAAACCAATTGCATTGATCTTTTAGTAGAACAATCATTAGCCCTAGACATCCCCTTCATCGAGGCGAATCTATGAAAATCGTTGTCTATAGAGCAAATAGGCCATCGCTCTGCTGATTGGTTTTTTGAACCATTCATCGTCTATGCTTCAAATTGGCTCAATTCACTTTAGGAGCTTATTGCCAATGGTACAAGGAGTCTATAGCTTGAATCTCATGCTATTTCATCCATGGGTCACACCACTAGAGGAAAAAACACAGTCGCCTATTTTCTGACTAATGCACATATTTTAGGGTTGTTTGAGCTACTTCTTTCTACTCTAGCCTTTAGACCTTATCAAGGCTAAGAGCTCTAATAAAAAATCCCCATCAAAATTCCTTTCCATGAGCTCAATGGAGCCCTCCAAATTCTAGTCATACTAATTATCCTATTTTCTCACTAACTACAATAACATTCAAATTGTCACTCGTGTAAGCAATTAGATACTGCCAAGAGCCAAACTCTGATAAGAACTTTGCAATGGCACTAGGCACTATCATGAATGTTGAGAATTTCTTTGGGAAAGGATTTCACACCTAGGACACACAAATGAAGTATCTTCTCATGCACAAGAAACTATGGAAATTAATTAAGGAGAATGCACCCGTTAATCCAAATAAAGAAATCATGAAATTATATCTAATCAAGAAATTGTAGAATAATTAACTTACCAGAGCTGTGAGGTCCCCACCCCCTCCGCTCTGTAAGATTCCTCCCTCCAGCTTTTGAGGTGTGCAGGTGTGTAAGAACCTCCCCTTCTGATCTTATAATTATTCCCCTCTGTGAAATAAAAGAAAGATCATGTTTTACCCTGTTTTGGCCTAGAGAGAGAAAATGTCTAGAGAGAGGTAATTCAAAATTAAGATATTTTTGGATATAAAAATCCTCCTAGTGTCTAAAATGGTTTCCCTTGAAACAGAAATTCAAAAAGAACTTTCCAATGTGCAATTAGAATTAATTAAAAAAAAAGGTATAAAGGACCTTAGCCTAAGGGTCCAGATTTTCAGAAATTTTTGAATTATGCTCCAATTAAGGTTCCTATGGACCAATAAGATTAATGCAAATTTAGGGAGGAGATAAATTGAAGAACAAAAAAAAATCTCCCAAAAATGAGTAGATACTTACATAAGATGAAGAGTTGACTAAGGACAAGGTTTATTAGTTAAAAAAGAAGAGATATTTAGAGGAAATGATGCATTTTTGACACCTCAGTGTGGTGAATTACCCTCATAAAGGAGGCACCTATTTCACATGTGTGGAGGAGTTTTAAACTCATAAATAATGAGATATTTTCATCTCTCCTCTCTCCTGTTTCAACTAGATCCAAAAAGTAACCTAAACTGACAAAAAATGGTCAAAAATTGACCAGACTGATTTGGAAAATTCTAGAATCAGTTTGCTTGGTTAGAGGCTCATTTTTTTCCTATAAATAGAAGCCTCCCCTTTGTAAAAGGTTAATAGTGTTTATGCACTATTACTCTACTCCTCCCCAAAGCCAAAAACATTGAATTCACTTGATAATTCAATTGTTTTTGAAATCCTCTACAAAGAATTGGTGGCCACTCTTGATCCAAACAAGAGTAGAACCCTCAATCCCTCAAGCCAAAGGAAAGCTCACAAAACTCTATGCAAGTTAATAATTCTACTTTTTTTAATTGTAATCTATGATTTTCTGATTTCTTACTTTTTTAATGTGAATATGGATGTTATGCCTTGATGAAAAGGCCACCCCCTTCTCTTCATTAAGAATTCAGCCTTTCTTTATCCTAAAATTAGTAACAAATAAGTTAATTAAACTTTTCTTATTGTTTACTCTTTAGAAAGTGAAAATTGAGTAGATTAGAGTACTTTACTTCAAATTAGGATTAATTTTTAAATTGATGTTAGAATGTAAAAATTGAGAAATGGTCAGCCAAAGGAGGTTATGGCAAAATTTTCTTAAATTTTGTAGAACTAAAGTTTATCATTAGGTTATTCTAAAAGAGTAATCCCCTCTGTTTGTGCATTCTAAAAGATTTATTTTCATTTCAAAAGTGTTATTCTCATTAAAATTGAATTTATGCATAAAAGATTTATTTTCATTTCAAAAGTGCTATTCTCATTAAAATTGAATTTATGCATAGAAAGATGCATAAAAGATTTATTTTCATTTCAAAAGTGCTATTCTCATTAAAATTGAATTTATGCATAGAAAGATGCATAAAAGATTTATTTTTATTTCAAAAGTGTTATTCTCATTAAATTTGAATTATGCATAAATAGATGTGTAAAGAATCTTTATATAAAAAATTAGAGTTCTCTTAAATTCTATGAATAGAAGTGATGTGATGTGAATCAGATAAATATGAATGAATGGATGGATGGAGGTGAATAGAGGTGATGAGATGTGAGGAGAATAGATGTGATGTGATGTGATGTGAATCAGATAAATGTGAATGAATGGATGGATGTGAGGTGAATAGAGGTGATGAGATGTGAGGAGAATAGATGTGATGTGAATCAGATAGATGTGAATGGATGGATAGATGTGATGTGAATAGAAGTGACGAGAATATGAGGTGAATAGATGTGATGAGATAAGATGTGAATCAGATAGATGATGATTGGATGGATGGATGTGATGGATGTGATGTGAATAGAAGTGATAAGATGTGATGAGATAAGATGTGAATTAGATAGATGATGATTGGATGGATGGATGTATAAAAATGATAAGATGTGAATCAGATAGATGATGATTGGATGGATGGATGGATGGATGGATGGATGGATGTGATGTGAATAGAAGTGATGAAAATATGAGGTTAATAGATGTGATGTGAATAGAAGTGATGAGAATATGAGGTTAATAGATGTGATGTGAATAGAAGTGATGAGAATATGAGGTTAATAGATGTGATGAGATAAGATGTGAATTAGATAAATGATGATTGATGTGATGTGAATGGAAGTGATGAGAATATGAGGTGAATAGATGTGATGAGATAAGATGTGAATTAGATAGATGATGATTGGATGGATGGATGTGATGTGAATAGAAGTGTTGAGAATATGAGGTAAATAGATGTGATGAGATGTGATGTGAATCAGATAGATGAGAATGAATGGATGGATGGGAATGAATGAATGGATGGATGGATGTGATGTGATGTGAATAGAGGTGATGAGATGTGATGTGAATAGAGGTGAATAGATGTGATGAGATGTGATGTGAATAGAGGTGATGAGAATGAGAGGTAAATAGATGTGATGTGAATCAGATAGATGGGAATGAATGGATGGATGGATGTGATGTGAATGGAAGTGATGAGAATGTGAGGAGAATAGATGTGATGAGATGCGATGTGAATTAGATAGATGTGAATGGATGGATGGATGGATGATGTGAATAGAGGTGATGAGATGCGATGTGAATAGAGGTGATGAGATGTGAGGTGAATAGATGTGATGAGATGCGATGTGAATCATATAAATGTGAATGAATGGATGAGATGTGAGGTCATATGAATCAGAATGTAAATGAACGATATGGGATGTGAGTGAATGTATGTGATGATAATGGATGTGAATGTGTATGTGAAGAATGGATTGAGTGTGTATGTGAAGGATGGCTGTGAATGAGTATGGGAAAGCATGGATATGGATGAATGAGATGAGATGTGTATGAATGAGTATGGGAAAGAATGGATGAATGAGATGAGATGTGTATGAATGAGATATGATATGGATAGAAGTGATGGATATGAATGAATGTGAATGTGCTGGATATGAATGAATGGAATGCGATGGAATGTGAATCAGGATAGATGTGAATGAATGAGATGTGAAGTAAAATGAATAAGATGTGACGTGAGTGAATGTGATGTGGTCTGAATGGATGAGATGTGAGTGAATGTGATGTGGTCTGAATGGATAAGATGTGAGTGAATGTAGATGTGAGTGGATGAGATCTGATGAGGATAAATTAAGGAAAGATGTGATGAGATGAAAATGATGAGAATAGGAATACTTATGAAATGATTGTGGAATTATGTAATGTGGTTTGATGTAGAGCAATGTGGAAAGACGGGAGTTCTTATAGAAACTGTATTTTTTGAAGTGTTTTTTAAATGATTGTTTTATGTCAAGAATGCTGGGGAAGCATTTTGACCGTCTTGTGAGAATGAGGTCATGGAGACCTAATCTATTAAAGTTGCAATAGTAGCTGATGGAGAGTCAATGGAGGATGTCTCGCGTAGCAAGGTCGCGGCCGAACCGAGGTCTTAACCAGCCTCGGTTCGATTAAAATGGTGAGCTTTCGATATGGTGGATGAGGGACCAAGGAAGCAGCCTATGAGTGAAGCGCTAGGTCACATGTGCGAAGGATCCTAGAGGGTGCTGACCATACGGTGCTCGGGCTCTGGGTCGCCCGACGATACCCACACGTGCGTCGTGGAATATATTGGAACAAGGAGTAAGAGTTGTTTTCTGAATTCGGGCATGGATCTGGTTGATTGACCTTGCTGGTCCTCAACGGATGAGTCCATGGCTCTTTTATATGGATCTGTTGGTTGATCTTGCTGATCTTCAACGGAGATTCCATTTTTTAGTCCATCCGAAATCTTCCTCGACGTACGCATGGGTGTCCTAGCAACCGCGAGCTCATGCATCGCCTGGTCAAAGTCCTCTAGGATCCTCCTTAGGTGTCTTAGCACTTCACTCAAAGACCGCTTCATCGGTCCTCGCCCATCGTACCGGAAGCACACCATTTTAACAGTATCGAGGTTGATCAAGACCTTGGCAGGCTTTGCCGTGAGCAACATCCCTTGACGACTCCCCGCCAACTGTTCTAACGAACCTCCTCTTAGAAAAACATAAGCCAAATGCTTCCTCCAGCGTAAAACAGTCCTTTGAATTTTTAAAAAAAAATAGAGGTTCCAATGTAAGTAAATTCCAATTTGAGATTGGTTCCAAAAACCCTTTTTCCATAATTCCCAGTTTCATAATGAGGATCCTTGATCTCTCATCAGGGTAGTCTACCCATCATTCAGTCTGATTGTCCAACTAGATTCTTGGTGAGTTCGGTCAGGAAAAACTAGTTTAGTTCCGGTAGTCTATTCTTTGTGATTAGAACTAGAATTGGTCTCACGAAGTTTTTACTTGATTCAGATCGAGATTCAGATCGAGAGATGGACAAGTAGGTTTACTGTCCGTCCCTCTTGTAGTCTAAATTTGAACTTATCTATGCAAAAAAGATAAATTTAACTAAATTTTCTCTTTAAATAAAAATCTCTATTAATTCCTTTACACTAGGAATTATACTTTCCTCATTTAAATATTTGAATTTCAATATGGTGGGAATTCCTCTTTCATCATTTAAACTTATCTATGCAAAAAGATAAATTTAAAATTTAAATAAAAATCTCCATTAATTCTTTACACTAGGAATTACCCTTTCCTCATTTAAATATTTGAATTCCAATATGGTGGGAATTCCTCTTTCATCATTTAAACTTATCTATGCAAAAAGATAAATTTAACTAAAATCCTTCTTTAATTTTTAAATAAAATATACATTATTTTAGCATCACAATTTTTCTCTTACTTCATTGGAATACCTGGATTTCCATTGTCATGGGGATTACCCTTTTAACATAAAAAGTTGGATTACTAGAAATTTCTCTTTTTCCTAATTAACTATTTATGCATAAACATAAAAATTAAATTTTCCATAATTATAATGAGAATCATTCAATTAATCTAGGATGATTAATCCTAAAATATAGTAGGAAGTCCTCTTTTCATATTATGAATGAAAATGATTTATGTGTTACTTTTTTTAAAAATTTTGCCATAGCTCCGCTGCTATTACTGATAATTCTCAATAATTTTGAAAACATAAAGTTTAGTAATATCATATGATAGAATAACCATTAATTGGATCAATATCCAATTATGGACTTGTTTCCTAATTTTTTCGTGAATTAAATAGCATAAAAGTATTTAAAAAGACACTTATTTGGCCTCAATTTGCCAAGCATAGAAATTAATTTTACATTAGAGAATTGCTTCATGAGAAGCTTCATTTGAATATAGAATAGGTCATAGGAATGACCATTCTTTGGGGGGGAGAGAGAGAGAGAGAGAGAGAGAGAGAGAGAGAGAGAGAGAGAGAGAGAGAGAAATGCTTAAAAAAACATTATAATTTAAGCATAAATAAAAATTTATGTGTTTTATCACTACAATTCATTAAAGAACTTCAATTGTATTAAAAAGCCATTCAATTGAGTGCTTCTCAAGCTTGAAAGGGGTTGAGAAGAGAGAAACATTTGGAGATTTTTTTTAAAAAAATACCATATACCACACTTTACCTCCTAGATTGCTTGATTCTTTAATCAAAGTAGAGGCCCCCAACCAATCAATTGGTTTGGTATGTTGATGAAGACTCCAAGGAAGATTGAAGAGAGAGAGAAGCTCCAATCTCTTCAATTTGTAGAGGATTTTTAGAGGATAATAAAAAATAAGCTTATCTTAGAGTAATACCGGCATAGTTTAGTTCACAGATGAGAATACAAAAGAATGAGGGTCTATTTATAGGTGAGGGAGGCCACTAACTGACTCCAACTAAGTTCTAGAATTTTCCAGCTTCATTTTGGCTGAATTTGGACAAGATTTGGACCAGTTTGGCTCCCTTTTTGATTTGGTTTGATCCAGGAGAGAGGAGAGATGAAAATATCCTATTATTTTTTAATTTAAAACTCATCCACACATGTGAAATAGGCACCTCCTTGAAGGGCCCCCTTCTCCTTACCAATGTGTCAAAAATGAATGATTACTCTAAAATATCTCATTTTTTATTAATACTTCATAATGTTTAACTACTAATAAATCTAGTACTTAGTCGACTCTTCATCTTATGTGGGCATTTACTCATTTTTGGGTATTTTCTTTTATTCTTTGGATTTATCTTATCCCAACACTTGGATTAATCTTATTGGTCCATATAGGAACCTTAATCCAAAACTTTCAGAAAATCTTAACCCTTAGGCTAAGGTCTTCTAAATCATTTTTAATTAAATCCAATTGCACCTTTGAAAATCTATTTTGTTTTTCTGTTTCAAGGAAGTATTTTTTTGATATTTTTAAATTTATTTATCCAAAAATATCCCAATATTGATTTACCACTCTCTAGAAATTTTTATCTCACTAGGCCAACAAGGAAAAATAATATTTTCTTGTATTCAAAAACATAGAACGATTACAAGGGATTGAAGTAGAGGCTTATTTGTTATTCAGGCTGAGGAGGAATCTTACATCCTCTCCCACTTGAAAAACGGGAGATGTCCTCATCTTGCAAAGTGGGGTAGTTCTTCGCCAACTCTTCTTCTTTCTCCCAGGTGGCATCTTCTAGAGGGAAGAACTTCCACTTTATTAAGAATTCTCTGAGGACTCTACTCCTGAGAATCTTCTCCTGAACGTCAAGGATTTCCTCAGGTTGGAGTACCATCTGGCCTTGAGTCGGAGAGATCAATTGTTTATCATCAAGCATGTGACTTGGGCTAGGTACATACTTCTTAAGAAAACTGACATGGAATACATCATGTACCTTGAGATGGGGAGGTAGAAGAAGTTTGTAGGCTAGATCGCGCACTTTCTTTATACGGCCCACAATATCTGGGAGAGAGAGCTTCTTGTACTTCCCTAAGGATAAGGAACTTCTTTTTGGTCGTACTCGAATGAAGACCATATCTGACTCTTCAAACTCTCTCTCTGACCTCTTTTTATCTACATATTGCTTTTGTCTGTCTTAGGCTGCCTTTATATCTTTACGGATTGATTGCATCTATACTGGTCCATGTTATCAAGCATTTGTCTGGACATTTCGCGACTTTGATCATTGGGTCAGACCAAGTCAACGATGTAAGGCAATCTTGTCCATACAAAGCTTTAAAAGGACTCATCCCAATGCTCCGATGATAAGAAGCATTGTAAGCAAATTCGACCAGATGATGCAGATGACTTAACCACTTTCTTGGGTTCCCTGCTGTTTGCAGCATATGACCGAAGGATATCTTCTATTACCTGATTCACCCTTTTCGTCCGGACATTTGTTTTGAGGTGATAGGCTATGCTGAGATCCAAGAAAGTTCCACTGCTTCAAAGAACGCAGTCCAGAATTTTGATGTGAATTTGGGACCTCTATCACTTACTATCCTCCTGGGTAAACCATGCAATCTGAAGATCTCGTTAAGGAAAACTCTGGCAACATCCATGCAGAGTATGTTTCTTTCACTCAGATGGGCAACTTTGGTTAGCTTGTCCAACTACCATAAAAATGGAGTTGGAACTGATTACACTGAAGGTAATCCAGTGACAAAGTCCATACTGATGCATTCCCACTTCATCTGTGGAATGTCTAGAGGCTGCAGTTTCCCTGGCATCTTGACTCTCTCTGCCTTGACTCTTTGGCACATCAAGCATTTCCGCACATGATTAGGTATATCCTTTTTGAGTCCTGGCCAGAAGAAGCTTTTCTTCACAGACATATAGGTTTTTATAAACCCTAGATGTCCAGCTATCAGGCTATCATGGGCTTCTCTCATAATTCTTCCCTTTATTCCCTCATCATTAGGGATACATAGCCGATTATTATAATACATGCATCCTTCATCCAGTTTGTATCCAAGAACTCGACTCATTTCCTGAGGAGTCTTGCTTTCTTGCATCAGAAGGGTGGCAATAGGGGCAAAGAATTTGTCCTGTAAGATTTTCTCCTTTGCTTCATTGATCAATGGATTTGACACCACCACTGTTATTGCAAGCAAGGAGCTTTTCTGCTGAGCGCATCTGCAACCATTTTTCTTTCCTCGATCGATACTTTATTTCAAAATCAAATTCCTGCAGGGTTTGCATCCATCTCCTTTGACGCATGTTGAGATCCCTTTGGGTGAAGATCCACTTCAGACTTTGATGATGTGTCATCAAGGTGAACCTTTGTCCCAAAAGATAATGTCTCCACAACTTCGGAGCATACACTACTGAGAGTAACTCCAAGTCATGGACGGCTTAATTCCTCTCATGTGTTCTGAGTTTTCTGGATTCATAGGCCATTGCATGACCTTCCTGCATTAGAGCACCACCTAAGGCAAACCCACTGGCATCAGTAAAACTACCTCAAAGGGTTTGGTAAAATTTGGCAATTTAAGGACAGGGTTGGTTACTAAGGCTATCTTTAGCTTGTCAAAGGCACTCTGACACATTGCAGTCCACTGAAAAAGTGTACTCTTCTTGAGAGAGTTAGTTAAGGGGGATGCTAAGTGAGCATACCTAGGTAGGAATCCTCTGACTTCCTTTACTGACTTGGATTCTGGCCATTCTACGACTGCTTGGATCTTTGTGGGGTCAGGAGAAATCCCATCCTTTGACACTATGAATCCCAAGTATTCCACCTGGTCGACAGAGAAAGAACATTTGCTCTTCTTTGCAAAGAGTTGGTGTTTCCTTAGGATTTCCAGGACCTTGCGCACATGATCTTCATGGTTTGTAGCATTCTTTGAGTATACCAAGATATTATCAAAGAAGACAAGAACAAAATCATCCAAGTATTCTCTGAGAATATCTTGCATAAGATGATTGAATGTCGTCGGGGCATTAGTCAATCCAAACGGCATGATTGTGAACTCATAATGCCCATAGCAAGTATTGAATGCTGTCTTTGGGATGTCCTGCTCCTTGATTCTGATCTAGTAGTACCTGGATTTGAGATCTATCTTTGTGAACATTTGGGTCCCACTTAACCGATCCAAAAGTTCATCAATCCTAGGAATAGGATACTTATTCTTAATTGTCGGGCACACCCCAAGGTGAGAGACTGGGTCTGACGAATCCATGTTCTAACAGTTGTCTTAACTATTCCTTAAGTTCTATGGCTTCAGGGACTGGCATTTTGTATGCACGCGGCTCCGGGGGTTAATTCGATCTCATGATCTACTTCACGAGATGGAGGCATCTCAGTCAGCTCTTCAGGAAACACATCTGCATACTCAACCACTCTGGTTCTTTAGCCTTGCATTTTATGTCTACTGGATTCATTTTAATGACATACACAGCTTGCCTCTTTCTGAGCCCTTTTAATAATTTGGAAGCCTCTTTCTGAGCCCTTTTAATAATTTGGAAGCCTTGACTAATTGTAGCACTGGTGATCCGAAAATTCCAATTCCTTGAACTTTATTCCCGTGAAGGTCAAGGAAAGAGATAGTTCCTTTGTGACAATGAATGTCAGCCTAATTCTTTTAGAGCCAATCCATTCCAAGGATTCCATCATATATTCCTAGGGGTAGGACTCTGAAATGGCACTCTGTTACATTCCCATCTAAACTAAATTGAGAAAGGTCAGTCTCAAGGTGAGTGTGAAAAGAATCTTCCCACTGGCTAATTCCACTTGCATAGGTTTCCCTGATTTTTGATTTAGGACTAATTTACGCAGACATCCTGGGGAAATTAAAAAAATGAGTACTGCCTGAATCAATCAAAAGCTTGAATTGCTTACCTTGGTACTCTGCTGGAGTCTGGAAGACTGAGAATTGACGGTTATTCCCCTGATGCTCTATTGCTGCATAGATCTGTCCTTTCTCTTCCTCTACTTCCTTAGCTATGGTGATTACTCTGGCTGCTGCAGTCTGAGGTGGAACTCTCTCTCTTTGGTTATTCCAATTCTTGGAGGGAGTTCAGAGACTGCTTTGCATGGAGGCTGCAGGCTGAGCTGGCACTCTTCTTGGGTTACCCTGATTTTGCATGGAGGCTGTAGGCTGAGCTGGCACTCTTCTTGGGTTACCCTGATTTTGGCGCAGGGGGACCTTGATTGGACTGATATGAAGGAGTCGGTTTCTGAACTCTGGGACCCTAGCTTCCTTGGCCCACCGAAGGAGATGGGCAATCCTTGAGCTGGTGCCCAAATCCTTGACATCCGAAGCATTTGTTCTTGTTTTGAAGCTCTTCCCTTTGCATTCTGGAGAGAGCCTGAGTTCCTGAGAATGTACTTCGGGGGAAAGGTCTTCCTTCATTCCTGAAGCTTACCGTCTCCACATTTTGGTTAGGACCTTGGTGTCTCTTTGGAGGTGGAAAGTTGGAAGAACTTCCCGGTGTCTGAAATCTTTTAAAGGATGAGGGAGCTGGCTTTGGCAGGACTTTGACGACACGATGAAGGCTTTGGCAAAGTCCGCCATTTTGATAGCTTCTGCCATGGACACTGGCTTGGCATTCTTGACCAGTGTGTCCAAGGGTTCGTTCATTCCCCGAATGAACCTGGCCATGAGTTTCTCTTCATCTAGAGGTGGTGAATATTTGAGTAGAAGAGCGAAGGCTTGGTGATATTCCTCGATGGTTTTGCTCCCCTGCTTTAGCTCTAAGAATTCGTTCATTTTGGTTTCCAAAACCCAGAGGGACAAAATCTCTTCCTTAAATCGGTTTTAAGGTTGTTCCAGGACTGAGTATTCTTGTCCAGATAGTTGGCGTCACAATGGTTCCTCCATGCTACCCTGGCTGTTTCAACTATTTTTATCGTGGCAAGAGCCATTTTGCTTCGCTCATTGTAGCCTGTGACGTCAAAATATTCTTCCATAGCTTCCACCCATTTCTCCACAGCCTCGCCCAGGTTCTCCTCCCCTTCTCCCTTGAAGGGTCCTGGCTGAGTTCTATGAAGAGCCTTGCGAACGTCGGGGTCAAGCTCATCATCTTTAGAGAGAGGGTCTGGCTGATGGCCACGGTTTCCTCGTCTCATGATTCTGCCAAAAATGATATATTATTAAAATTTTTTTTTGATATCATCCATGAGATCCTAAGACTTAAGGGATTCAAAAAATAATTTCTTAAACAAGATAAATGATCTTATTGGAGATCTATGACATATGTTCGGTAACAGATTTTTCTTTATCAGTTCGTCCATAAACAATACAACAGGGAATTTTTCTCCAGAAAACATTTTTTTATTTATATAAAAGTTGCAATATGTACATAGAGCAGCTCGGCTCCAGAAATCAAAATCTCCTCGGGAGACGCATAAGACGGCAGTACTGGGCCATAGCCCTGATATAACTGTTCTCTTATTGCCAAGGGAGCTATTATCTTCTCCTTAGGAATAAAGCGACTAAGGAGTCTATAGATTTGGCATGAAAGTCTGAAATTCTAAGGCGTTGAATGATATAGAATGACACCATGTACCACTTTCAGCTTCGTCTCAGAATCATGGCCAATGAGAGGTTCTGCCTCAACATTGCACGCTGGTCACAAGAGGCGTCGACATACTGCCCTGCAAACCATTTATGCTGTCGTCCCTCCGCTGGGTCAGGAAAATATAAATCCTCGAAATGGCATGCGAGTCTGACTCGGCTTGTTCGAGTTACAACGAAAGAGATGAGATGCTCAAAGGCAAACGCAATCATGTCTTGTGACTGGGTGAGGTCGGGAACACCAGATAAGTATGGAACTTCCATTAAAAAAACAATTTCTTTGATTAAAACTTCTTTATTAATGAGACTTGCAAAATGAAAATACATTATGAAAAATGCTTTTTCTGAGTTTTTTTATTATCAATTTCTGATAAGAATTCATTTATCCTTATTAGCTTTCAACAAGGCTCTGATACCAGCTGTGAGGTCCCCGCCCCCTCCGCGGTGCCCTGCCAGCGAGCAACGGAAGCGGCGTCGGCCTCCCGCGCGAGGCAGGGATCCATACTCGGGGCCTGGCCTGCGGGCAGCGGATGTCCGGGAGGAGAGGCTAGCCCGGCCGTCCCTCCGAGACCGAGCCCGGAAGACTCTCCTCGCCTGGAAGGCACGGGCGATTCCGCCATGGGAAAAATCTTCTAACGGGGGAATTACTTTAAGGACTCAAGTCTTAACTAGATAAACTGATCTGACCGAACCTGAAGTCACATATCAGATCAAGAAGAGACTTGCACTTGGTCCATGGAATCACCGTTTTTTTCCTCATTTACGAGGCACAGCCGCCGGCTGATCCCCTCCCACAGAACAAGGTCTTCTTAGGATTTAAACTAATTAACGTAACTAATCGTATCTAGTTGTTTCTCAGGAATCCTCCGATCTAGTTGTTTCTCAGGAATCCTCCGATCTAGCCTATCTGGCCCATGGGTTAGCCAACCACCTGACCACTGTTTTGGTGGGATTCCTTTATAAAGATTTGGTTGTGTTTTTGCCTGGGGGTACCAAGGAAAAGAGTTCCTAGCCTATCTGGCCCATGGGTTAGCCAACCACCTAACCACTGTTTTGGTGGGATTCCTTTATAAAGATTTGGTTGTGTTTTTGCCTGGGGGTACCAAGGAAAAGAGTTCCTAGGCCCCCTAGCTAGCATTCATGCAAAAATTAAGGTAGGCATACCACGTACACACCCATTTATGAAATTACCATTTATAACAGATTCGACTGGCTTTAAAACAATCCTTCAATAGAAATCATAATATTTTTGATCATCATTTTTCAAAATTCTAAGTCCATTGTATTACAATAATATCCTCTGGACTCTCTGTTGAAGACCAGCTGGCCAACCAATGAGATCCAGTATCAAAATTTGCTTCCCAAAAATCTTTACTTTTAGTCCATCCTCGAAATCTTTCTCGACATAGGCATGGGTGTCCTAGCAACCGCGAGCCCGTGCATCGCCTGGTCAGAACCCTCTAGGATCCTCCTTAGGTGTCCTAGCACTTCACTCAGGGATTGCTTTGTCGGTCCTTGCCCATCGTACCGGAAGCGCACCATTTTAACCGTACCGAGGTTGGTCAAGACATCGACAGGCTTTGCCGCGAGAGCAACGTCCCTTGATGACTCCCCGCCGCTATTCCAATGAACCTCCTCTTAGAAAAACATAAGCCAAATGCTTCCTCCAGCATTCTGGCATAAAACAGTCCTTTGAATTTAAGAAAAATAGAGGTTCCAATGCAAGTAAAATTCCAATTTGAGATTGGTTTCAAAAACCCTTTTTTCATAATTCCCAGTTTCATAATGAGGATCCTTGATCTCTCATCAGGGTAGTCAACCCATCATTCAGTGTGATTGTCCAACTAGATTCTTGGTGAGTTCGGTCAGGAAAAACTAGTTTAGTTTCGGTAGTCTATTCTTTGTGATTAGAACTGGAATTGGTTCACGAAGTTTTTACTTGATTCAGATCGAGAGATGGACAAGTAGGTTTACTGTCTGTCCCTCTCATAGTCTAACCAAATTCATTTAGTTTAGTTCTACAAGGACTCCCTTCAAATAAACATCTAGTTTTGGGTAAATATCCATTAGTGATTTTACCAATTAAAATATCCAAAGATATTCCTTCTATCACATAATTTCTCAACCTTAATTCATTAGGTAGAATTATGGTGGAAATTTCATCTTTTGACACTAAAATT
This sequence comes from Cibotium barometz, assembly GCF_041138505.1. NCBI lineage: Eukaryota > Viridiplantae > Streptophyta > Polypodiopsida > Cyatheales > Cibotiaceae > Cibotium > Cibotium barometz. Next base: position 50,363,149 of record NC_141072.1, on the reverse strand, counting down.
TAATTCAAATCCATCTTTTCTTAATTATCATAAAAATTCTTCTTTTTAACTAAATATCATACCTTTTTTTTGTGAATAATCTTGAAATCCCTCTTTTCCTCATTTTAATGAGTGCAATCCAATTATCATGGGAATTTCACTTTTACCATAAATTAAATCTCTTTAAAATTCTTCTTAAAAATTACATAAAAATATCCATTAATTTCACTTTTCTCATTTAAATAGTTGAATTCCACTTTTCTCATTTAAATATTTGAATTCCAATATGGTGGAAATTCCTCTTTCATCATTTAAACTTATCTATGCAAAAAGATAAATTTAACTAAATTTTCTCTTAAAATTTAAATAAAATCTCCATTAATTCTTTATACTAGGAATTACACTTTTCTCATTTAAATATTTGAATTCCAATATGGTGGAAATTCCTCTTTCATCATTTAAACTTATCTATGCAAAAAGATAAATTTAACTAAAATCCTTCTTTAATTTTTAAATAAAATATACATTATTTTAGCATCTCAATTTTTCTCTTACTTCATTGGAATACATGGATTTGCATTGTCATGGGGATTACCCTTTTAACATAAAAAATGGATTACTAGAAATTTCTCTTTTTTCTAATTAACTATTTATGCATAAACATAAAAATTAAATTTTCCATGATTATAATGAGAATCATTCAATTAATCTAGGATGATTAATCCTAGAATATGGTAGGAAGTCCTCTTTTCATATTATGAATGAAAATGATTTATGTGTTAATTTTTTAGAAATTTTACCATAGCTCCGCTGCTATTACTGATAATTCTCAATAATTTTGAAAACATAAAGTTTAGTAATATCATATGATAGAATAACCATTAATTGGATCAATATCCAATTATGGACTTGTTTCTTAATTTTTTCATGAATTAAATAGCATAAAAGCATTTAAAAAGCCACTTATTTGGCCTCAATTTGCCAAGCATAGAAATTACTTTTAGATTAAAGAATTGCTTCATGAGAAGCTTCATTTGAATATAGAATAGGTCATAGGAATGACCATTCTTTGGGGGAGAGAGAGAGAGAGAAATGCTTAAAAAAACATTATAATTTAAGCATAAATGAAAGTTTATGTGTTTTATCACTACAATTCATTAAAGAACTTTAATTGTATTAAAAAGCCATTCAATTGAATTCTTCTCAAGCTTGAGAGGGGTTGAGAAGAGAGAAACATTTGGAGATTTTTTTTAAAAAAGACCATAAACCACACTTTACCTCCTAGATTGCTTTAATCAAGATTCTTTGATTCTTTAATCAAAGTAGAGGCCCCCAACCAATCAATTGGTTTGGTATGTTGATGAAGAATCTAAGGAAGATTGAAGAGAGAGAGAAGCTCCAATCTCTTCAATTTATAGAGGATTTTTAGAGGATAATAGAAAATAAGCTTATCTTAGAGTAATACGGATTTGTAGAGGATAATAGAAAATAAGCTTATCTTAGAGTAATACGGCATAGTCTAGTTCACAAATGAGAATACAAAAGAATGAGGGTCTATTTATAGGTGAAGGAGGCCACTAACTGAGTCCAACTGAGTTCTAGAAATTTCCAGCTTCAGTTTGGCTGAATTTGGACAAGATTTGAACCAGTTTAGCTCCCTTTTTGATTTGGTTTGATCCAGCAGAGAGGAGAGATAAAAATATCATATTATTTTTATTTGGTTTGATCCAGCAGAGAGGAGAGATAAAAATATCCTATTATTTTTGAGTTTAAAACGCATCCACACATGTGAAATAGGTGCCTTCTTGAAGGGTCCCCTTCTCCTTACCAATGTGTCAAAAATGAATGATTACTCTAAAATATCTCATTTTTTTATTAATACTTCATAATTTTTAACTAATAAATCTAGTACTTAGTCGACTCTTCATCTTATGTGGGCATTTACTTATTTTTGGGTATTTTCTTTTATTCTTTGGATTTTATCTTATCTCTTAATTTTATTGGTCCATAGGAACCTTAATCCAAAATTTTCAAAAAATCTTGACCTTTAGGCTAAGGTCTTCTAAATCATTTTTAATTAATTTCAATTTCACCTTGGAAAATTAATTTTAATTTTTTGTTTCAAGAAAATATTTTTTTGATATTTGTAGAATTTGTTTATCCAAAATATCCCAATATTGATTTACCACTCTCTAGAAATTTTTATCTCACTAGGCCAATAAGGAAAAATAATATTTTCTTGTATTCAGAAACATAGAACGATTACAAGGGATTGAAGTAGAGGCTTATTTGTTATTTAGACTGAGGAGGAATCTTACATTCTCTCCCACTTGAAAAATGTAAGATTCCTCCCCAGCTCTTCAAGATGTCCAGTATCTTTCCCCTGTAATCAAATCCCTCTTTAAAAATATAAAAGATCTTGTTTCTCCCACTTGAAAAATGTAAGATTCCTCCCCAGCCCTTCAAGATGTCCAGTATCTTCCCCCTGTAATCAAATCCCTCTTTAGAAATATAAAAGATCTTGTTTCTACCTATTTTAACTTAGAGAAGGAAAATGTTCTAGAGAGAGGTTATTCAGATTTTAGATATTTTTAGATGGAAAAATATCTCTTCTTATTAAAATAAATTCCCCCGAAACAGAAGTTCAAAAAGATTTTCAGAAGGAGCATTAGAAATAAATTATAATCTGTTCAAAAGGCCTTATCCTAAGGGTCCAGATTTTTTAAAAATTTTAAATTTAGGTTTTGAGGGGCCAATCAGATTCATCCAAATGTATAGAGGAGATAAATTGAAGAAATAAAGAAAATCCCCCCTAAAAATGAGTAAATACTCACATAAGATGAAGAGTGGACTAAGGAACTGGACAAAGGACCAAAGGAAATACTAAAAAAAATGAATTTTTGACACCTCAAGAGTGGGGATTCCCCCTCATGAAGGAGGAGCCTATTTCACATGTGTGGTGGAGTTTTAAATTCTCAAATATTGAGATATTTCATCTCTCCTCTCTCCTAATTCAAGTCTAGTTCCAAAAAGTAAGCTGAACTGACCCAAAAATGGTTAAAAATTGACCAAGCTGATCTGGAAAATTCTAGAATCAGTTTGCTTGGTTAGAAGCTCACTTTTTCCTATAAATAGAAGCCTCCCCCTTTGTAGAATCTTAATAGTGTTTTATGCACTGTTACTCTACTCCACCCCAGAGCCAAAAACAGTGAATTTATTGATAATTCATTAGTTTTTGACCTTTCCCTCTTCAAAAGAATTGGTTGGCCAGTCTTGTTGCAAACAAGAGTAGATCCCTCAAACCATCGAGCCAAGGAAGCTCACAGAAATTCAAGTAAGGTAGAAATCCTACTTTTTCTTTATTTCTTTTAATGGTTTTCTAATTTTTATTTTCTAAAAATAAAAAAATGATGTTATGCCTTGTTGGAAAGGCTTTCCCCCTCTCTTCATTCTTAAATTTAGCCTTTCTTTATCCTAGATAAGTAATAAAATTGTTAGAATTAAACTTTTCATATTGTTTCTCTTTTAAAAGTGAAATTTGATTAGTTTAGAATGCTTTAAACCATTTGGGATAATTTTTAAGTAACTTGAGGATAGAAAAATTTTAAAAATGGTCAACCATACAAAGGAGGCTATGGTAAAATTTTCTTAAATTTTGTGAAATAAGTTTTATCTTTTATTATTCAAAACGAGTAATCCCCACCATTTGTGTATTCTAAAAGTGTTATTTTCATTCTAGGCATAGAAAAATGCATAGTAGAAATATTTTTATTATAAAAGTGTTATTTCCATTAAAATTTAAATTCTATGCATATAGAAAGATGCATATTGATTATGTTTTTATTATTAAAGAGTGATTTTCATTAGATTTAAATTCTATGCATAGAAAGATACATATGATTGGATATTTTTTTATTATAAAAGTGTTAGTGTTATTTTCCAATATGTATCTTTCTATGCATATTGATTATGTTTTTATTATTAAAGAGTGATTTTCATTAGATTTAAATTCTATGCATAGAAAGATACATATTGGATATTTTTTCATTATAAAAGTGTTATTTTCATTAGAATTAAATTCTATGCATAGAAAGATGCATATAGTAAATAATTTTTTTATTATAAAAGTGTTACTTTCACCACCAATATTGATTCTTATGCATAAAATGATGCATAAAAGATTTTGTTTTTAAAAATAAAAATGTTACTTTCATCAATATTGATTCTTATGCATAAAGTGATGCATAAAAGAATTTTTTTTATTATTATAAAAGTGTTACTTTCACCAATATTGATTTTTATGCATAAAAGAGTTTTTTTAATTATAAAAGTGTTACTTTCATCAAAATTGATTTTTTTGCATTAATAGATGCATAAAAGAATTTTTTTAATTATAAAAGTGTTACTTTCATCAAAATTAATTTTTATGCATAAATAGATGCATAAAAGAATTTTTTTATTATAAAAGTATTACTTTCATTCAAAATTGATTTTTATGCATAAATAGATGCATAAATTTTTTTAATTATAAAAGTGTTACTTTCATCAATATTGATTCTTATGCATAGAAGAATTATTTTATTATAAAAGTGTTACTTTCACCAATATTGATTTTTATGCATAAAATGATGCATAAAAGAATTTTTTAATTATAAAAGTGTTACTTTCATCAAAATTGATTTTTATGCATAAAAGATTTTTTTAATTATAAAAGTGTTACTTTCATCAAAATTGATTTTTATGCATAAAAGATTTTTTTAATTATAAAAGTATTACTTTCATCAAAATTGATTTTTATGCATAAAAGAATTTTTTTTAATTATAAAAGTGTTACTTTCATCAAAATTGATTTTTATGCATAAATAGATGCTCAAAAGAATTTTTTTAATTATAAAAGTGTTACTTTCATCAAAATTGATTTTTATGCATAAATAGAAGCATAAAAGAATTTTTTTAATTATAAAAGTGTTACTTTCATCAAAATTAATTTTTATGCATAAATAGATGCATAAACGGATTTTCTTTGATATAAAAGTGATATTTCCATAGAAGTTGGATTTTATGCATAAAGAGATGCATAGAGATTTTTTATATCAAAATAAGAGTTCTCTTTAATCCTATGTTTAAATCCCATGAATTTTGGTAAATGAATAAGTAAATACTCTGTGAGAGAAAATTCTACCGTTTCATATTCTCTAGGATGGTAATGAGAAAGTTCAGAAAAACTATCGAAGTCGAAATTTTAGATAAATGATTAATTTATTTTCTCATAGAAATTAGTGATTAGTTTTGAATTCAGTTAAGCAAATACTCAATGAATGAAATTCAGTAAAGTAGTAATTGAAATATTACCCTTCGAGAAAGACAGTTCAGGAGAACCTTTCCAGACTCAAACCCTGAATCAAGACATAACTCCTTCGTCAATTTCAAGAAAAGACGATGTGACCAGTTCAAAAAAAATCACTCAAATCACCCACCGAATCTGAAATCAAGTTAAGACCCTTGATTCTGATATGAGGATCAAGGTTACAGAATTCAAGAAATTCTATTGGAATTTGACCTGTGATCTAGAAGTATTGGGATACGGATTTAAGATATACCCATTATATTCAAAAGAAAATCAAAACTAAAAACTTTCATAAAAACCCTGTTTTCTTAAAGGACTGTCTTACGTCAGAATGCTGGAGGGAGCATTTGGTATATGTGTTTTTCTAAGGGAAGTTCAGTTGCAACAGCTGACGGGGAGTGTTCAAAGGACGGCGCACGCGGCAAAAACCTGCCTAGGTCTTGACCAGCTTGGGTATGGTGAAAAATGGTGTGCTTCCGGTACGATGGCAAGGGCCGATGAAGCGGTCCCTAAGTGAAGTGCCAAGACACCTAAGGAGGATCCTGGAGGGTTCTGACCAGGTGATGCACGGGCTCGCGGTGTTTAGGACACCCATGCGTATGTCATGGAAGATATATATATGTATGATGACGAGAAAATTATTACTGGATCTCGTTGTGCTGACTTACTGGTCTCAACGGAGAGTCCAGAGTGATACTGTTTTTTGAGAAACAAGGATTGAATGGAAATTTTGAGTTATGACATCTGTAACCAATAATTGTTTATCAATGGATTGTTTTTAAAAGTTAAAGTTTAAAGAGGAGTGTGTGCGTATCTATATTCTAAAGCAAAAGTTAAGAAAGGCATTCAATTATGGGTGGGTGAGTACTTGTCTGGTTCTACTAATTTCAGTGGTTGGCGGTGGCTAAACCGGATGGAGTTAGTAGGCTAGAATCAGTAGAGTTTTAATAATAAAATTGATTAATAGGAGTACGCTTAGAACTCGAGTAAAAAGATGCATATTGGAAATAATTTTTTATTATAAAAGTGTTACTTTCACCAATATTGATTCTTATGCATAAAATGATGCATAAAAGAATTTTTTTAATTATAAAAGTGTTACTTTCATCAATATTGATTCTTATGCATAAAGTGATGCATAAAAGAATTTTTATTATTATAAAAGTGTTACTTTCACGAATATTGATTTTTATGCATAAAATGATACATAAAAGATTTTTTTTCAAATTATAAAAGTGTTACTTTCATCAAAATTGATTTTTATGAATAAAAGATTTTTTTTATTATAAAAGTGTTACTTTCATCAAAATTGGTTTTTATGCATAAAAGATTTTTTTTTAAAAGTGTTACTTTCATCATTATTGATTCTTATGCATAAAGTGATGCATAAAAGAATTTTTATTATTATAAAAGTGTTACTTTCACCAATATTGATTTTTATGCATAAAATGATGCATAAAAGAATTTTTTTAAATTATAAAAGTGTTACTTTCATCAAAATTGATTTTTATGCATAAATAGATGCATAAAAGAATTTTTTTATTATAAAAGTGTTACTTTCATCAAAATTGATTTTTATGCATAAAAGAATTTTTTTAATTATAAAAGTGTTACTTTCATCAAAATTATTTTTTAAGCATAAATAGATGCATAAAAGAATTTTTTTTATTATAAAAGTGTTACTTTCATCAAAATTGATTTTTATACATAAATAGATGCATAAAAGGATTTTTTTAAATATAAAAGTGTTATTTTCATAGAAGTTGGGTTTTATGCATAAACAGATGCATACATAATTTTTATATCAAAATAAGAGTTCTCCTTATGTTGGAATTAGGGTTGCAGGAAAGCACACAAAGCTTGGAGAAGATGAAGCAAGAATGCACACAACACAAAGTGTATTAGATTGTGTCAATGTACAAAAGATAAGTTAGCCCTAGAGTGATGGGCGTATATACAAGCCGGGGGAAAAAACCTCCTAAAGAGGGAAAAAGTGCCCCCGTGGTCCTAAGTGTGTTCACACACATCACTGCCTATATATATGGCAACAAATTCCCCCTGGGAGTGATGGTGTGAACGAGAGCTGGCACTCATGTATAGGGGAGTGCCATGCCCGAAGTAGATCAGTCCACAAAGGGGAGCAAGCCCAAAGCTTTGCGGAAAGCTTCGAACTTCTCACGAGGAAGCGCCTTTGTGAAAAGATCGGCGAGGTTGTCCTGTGTTGGCACATAGGCCAAGCTGATCTCTCCTGCTGAGAGTCTCTCCCTGACATAGTGATAATGCACCTCAATGTGCTTTGTGCGAGCATGAAAAATTGGGTTTCTCGCAACTGCCAATGCACTCTGGCTGTCAGTGAAGATAGAGGTGGCAGACTCCTGTCCAACACCCAAGTCAGCCATAAGCCGTCTGAGCCACACACACTCAACCGTAGCTGTGAAAGTTGCCCTGTACTCAGCTTCACAACTAGAAGTGGCCACAGTAGGTTGCTTCTTGCTCAACCAAGATATGCATGAGCTACCGAGCATGAAACAAAAACCACTTGTGGACACTCTTGTGTCATAGCAACTAGCCCAATCTGAGTCCGAAAAAGCATGTAAATCTGGCGGCAACGATCCCCCCTTGGGATAAAACAACCCAAGATGTATGGTGCCACTCAAGTAGCGAAAGATACGTTTAACTGCCTTCCAATGCTGAGACCCTGGGCTATGCATAAACCTGCTCACCTGTGAGACTGCAAACTGAATGTCTGGCCTCGTAATGCATACATAAATGAGGCAACCAACAGCTGTCTGATAGAGTGTGACATCAAAGTGATCTCCAGCATCATGAAGACTCAACTTCAAACCTGTCTCCATTGGAGTAGCAATAGGCTTGCAGTCTTCAAGGCCAAATCTCCGCAACAATGTCTCAATATACTTTGTTTGACACAAAGCAATACCTCCATCACACTGCTTAAATTGTATCCCCAAATAATGATGCAAATGCCCCAAATCTGACATCTCAAAAGAGGCATTCAAGTCAGCCTTAAAATCAGCAATATGACTCTCATTTGGTCCTGTGAGCAGCATGTCATCGACATAGAGAGCAATGATTAGATGTACATCATCCACACGTTTAACGTACAAAGTGCTTTCTGTTGGACTATTCTGAAAACCATGTGCAGTCAAATATGCATGTATCTTTTCATACCAAGCTCGTGGAGCTTGCTTTGAACATATAAAGCCTTTTTCAACCTGCACACTTTGTTTTCCTGCCCTTTTTGAACAAAACCACGAGGCTGCGATACATACACCTCCTCATGCAAATCTCCATTCAAGAATGCAGTCTTTATGTCCAACTGATGTACATTCCAACCATTATGAGCTGCCAATGCACAAATGCTACGAATGGTAGTCATACGACAAGTGGGAGCAAAGGTCTCATCAAAATCAATGCCCTTTTCTTGAGCATAACCCTTTGCAACAAGTCTAGCCTTATAGCGATCAACACTACCATCTGGCTTTCGTTTTAACTTAAAAACCCACTTACATCCAATGGCCTTTTTACCAATAGGCAAATCACACAAAGACTATGTACCATTCTTCATTATAGCATCATATTCACTTTGCATTGCAGCCAACCAATTTTCTGAATTTTGTGCCTCATCAAATGAAAGAGGTTCTTCCTCTTCACACATACTAGACACAGCCAAAGCATAACAATCTGATGCATAAGAGGCATGCTGAAAACCTGAACGAGTACGACTAGTCATAGGTGCATCAATCTTACTATCACGCAAGGTTTGCACCAGCCATTTAGGCATACTTCTAGCCTGCTCATTTTCAGCCCTATCCTCATGAATTACATCCTGTAAATCTGCATCAGAAATAGGCTGATCTATGATGTCGTTTGAAATCTGCATAGGCTGAATATTTGCCTCATTAGGACTTACATTTGAATTCTTGTAAACAAAGGCAACAATGTATCAAATACATCCCGTGAGCTCACACCTGTCTCTTTGGTACATGATAACAAAGGCTGCACATCATCTTCCACAAAAACAACATCTCGACTAATCAAGATACGCTTTGACTACGGATGATACAATCTGTAACCTTTGCTCTCAGCACTGTAACCAACAAAAATGCATTTGACAGCCTTATCATCCAATTTTCTGCGTTGTTGCATAGGCACTAAAGCATAGGCCAAGCAACCAAAGACACGCAAGTGACCAATAGAAGGCTTCCTTCCATGCCAAGCTTCGTATGGAGTAATAGACTGTAAGGCCTTAGTGGGACACCTGTTAAGTACATATGTAGCACACATGACAGCCTCAAGCCAAAACGCATGTGGCAAAGCTTGGCTCTTGACCATACATCGTGCCATCTCCATAAGTGACCTGTTCTTCCTCTCAGCAACACTATTTTGCTGACGGGTATACGGCACTGTACATTGGTGTTTTATCCCACGACTAGCCAGAAATGCATCAAACTCTTTAGACATGTACTCCCCCCCTCGATCAGAACGGAGGGTGCCCACAGTACAATTGGATACATTTTCAACCATAAGCATAAACTGTTTGAAGCACAAAAACACTTCGGACTTTGCCTTCAGTGGATATACCCATGCATGCCTTGAGTAATCATCAATGAAAGTCACGAAGTACAAGTGTTTACCAAATGACGGAGTTTGCATAGGCCCACATACATCACTATGTACAAGCTGCAATTTGCGAGTGGCCCACACAGAACCATCCTTTGGAAACGCAGAACGCTGCATTTTGCCCAAAATACAGCCTTCACAAACATGTTTCAATGGTGCCTCAAGAGGGGGCAATGAAGCAACCATATCAAATTTCTGCAAACGCAACAAACTAGCAAAGTTCAGATGACCAAAACGAGCATGCCATAGTTTTGCATCTGAAACTGCCTTTTCATCAGAAACTGCATTTGCTGAATCTTCCACACACTTGTCATAAGAATTGAGCCTATACATCCCATGAAACAAGGTGCCAGATGCAATAATCGTATCACCAGAAGTCAAATCATGAACAGTACATTTGTCATCCACAAATTTGACCACATCCAAGTCTAGCAAGCACAGAGACAAACAATAGATTCTTCTTTATCCCTGGCACATACAAAGCATCTGAAAGTGTGAAAGCGCTGTCATCTGCAGCAGTAAGCATAATCTTACCAATGCCCTTCACTGGGTAAGAAGCATTATTGGCACATGTGACAGTATTCCCATTAGGGACAGCCTCAAGAGAAGTGAACATATCACGATGCGAGGTAATGTGCTTTGTAGCACCACTGTCAAAATACCATACATGAGAGTCAACAGAAACTGCCAAACATGCATCATGTACAGATGGGTCATACTGGCAATACACGCTAAACGCCCATTCTGTATCCTGTACAACATTTGCAGAATCTGCATTTGTAGAAGCATCCGCTATTGTGGGTGCATTTGACTCTTTCTTCTTTGCCTCTTTAGCCTTTAGCTTAGGGCAATTCTTAATGACATGATCATTTGTCTTACAATAGTTGCACCTGGTCTTTTTCTTGCCTTTATCAAGAGCCTTCTCAGACTTATTGTTGCTACCTGTGTAAGGAGAAGAAGTTGCAGACCTACTAATAGGAGAAGAAATAGTGGAAGGGGCTGCCTTACCACTTCTTCTCTACTGCTGGGCAGCAATAAATGCTTGATCAACTACACGCTGCCTGGCCCTGTTTTGCCTGGACTGCGCTTCTTGCAAGAGCTTGTTGACTAAAGTATCATACTTGACAGCATCAGGTCTGACAGCATCAGGTCTGTCCTCATTAAGAAGTCTCCACGTGGAAGCAACAGGTAAAGCATCAAGAACAGTCTGCACAAGAGAATGATCAGGAATAATCTCACCTGCAAAAATCAACTGTTCTTTGAGATCTTTAATCTCAGCAAGAAAAACATTCATGTCATCATCTTCTTGCATAATCTTCAATTCTAGCTCTTTACGCAGGTAAGCGATTTTTGCCTCGTTACGACCTGCATACAAACTAGCTAGAATATCCCAAGCCTGTTTTGCTGTTTTAGCTGAACGAATATGTGGGGTGATGTTACGTTTGACAGAAAGTGCAATAAAGGCATGAGCCTGCGCATCTTTACCATCCCAACGAGCTTGTTCAGCAGTGGGTAAAACAGCAGCAACAGTAGACCTGTTAAAACTTGCAACATCCTCAACAGATCCTACATCCACAGAACCTGGACGTACATCCATACCCTGCACAATGTTCCACACTCATTTTGCAACCAAAACATGCTGCATCATGTATGCCCAAAGTGGGTAGTTGCTGTGCAGACAACATGCGAAATACATCATTGCTGTTATCAGCCATGGCCACTGACTGAACCTGATGCAAAAGCTACCTGTAATGAAGCAAAGACTGAACAGAAGACAACTTGTGCTATGTAGCACGGTCCACAATAGAACACGTATGCCTGTTTTGCAGAAAACTGCACTGTCGAAATTTTTGCAGAAAATGACGAAAACACCTGTGCAGAACTTGAAATGCAAAAACGGAGCCCGAAACGACCTCAGATGCAAATTCTGAGAACGCAAAGCTCTTCGGGCTTATTTTTAGAGTATAGGGACCTGCAAGCGCTCGTGAAAACTCACCTCAATCGGAGAACGTGAATCAGAGGGTGCTGGCAGCGTAGCCCGGGAAGCCGATGCCTGCTCTGATACCAATTGTTGGAATTAGGGTTGCAGGAAAGCACATAAAGCTTGGAGAAGAAGAAGCAAGAATGCACACAACACAAAGTGTATTAGATTGTGTCAATGTACAAAAGATAAGTTAGCCCTAGAGTGATGGGCGTATGTACAAGCCGGGGGAAAAAACCTCCTAAAGAGGGAAAAAGTGCCCCGGCGGTCCTAAGTGTGTTCACACACATCACTGCCTATATATATGGCAACACCTTAATCTTATGTTTAAATCCCATGAATTTTGGTAAATGAATAAGTAAATACTCTATGAGAGAAAATTCTACCGTTTCATATTCTCTAGGATGGTAAATGAGAAAATTCAGAAAAACTATCGAAGTCAAAATTTTAGATAAATGATTAATTTATTTCCTCATAGAAATTGGTGATTAGTTTTGAATTCAGTTAAGCAAATACTCAATGAATGAAATTCAGTAAAGTAGTAATTGAAATATTACCCTTCGAGAAAGACAGTTTAGGAGAACCTTTCCAGACTCAAACCCTGAATCAGTCTATGACCAAGACATAACTCCTTCGTCAGTTTCAAGAAAAGACGATGTGAAATAATGTTTTCACTTATTAATATTATGTTGAATGAATGTTAAAAATTGAAAACTCATAAATTGAATTGGAAATTTATAGATGGATTGGAAATTTATAGATGAATTGGAAATTCATAGATGGATACCCCGAATCTATCTGCCATTCCTGAACTCTCCAAGAGTCAGGATATGATAGCCTTTGCATTTGAGCACCTCATCAACTCTGCTACGACGACCCGAGTAAGCAGAGTGAGACTCGCACGTCATTTTGAGAGTCTTTACTTTCCTGATCCCATTGAGTGACATCGGTATATGTGGTTCTTTGGAGGACGATGTATTAATGTCAGTACCAGTCAGCGTCAGAGGCTCAGGCAAAATATTTCCTTAGCCATGATTCTGATAAGGCTAGGGCTTGTTTAGCATGTACAACTCTTTGATCATTCACCCAGGAACTTCAGAATTTCAGGCCGAGTTTTTAGGCTTCAGAATTTCATGCCGAGTTTTTAGGCTTCTTAGCCGCTTTATCCCTAGAAGTAGAATTAGAGCACCTCTTTCTGTAATGAATCGTGTGTACCATGGTATGTCTCCTTCGCAGTTTCGCTTCTTTATGCATACGCAATTGAGGCAGTGATTTTGGGAGCCGTGATGCTCTATGTATATATCGAAAATTTTTGATAATAAACGATGTTTGTAAAAAAATTCCAAATTGTTTTTATGATTGTGAGTATGGTTAGTAAAATTATCACAGTAAATCTTGTTTCATGAAGTATGATGAAATAATTATATGTTTAAAGAATAAATCGCAACAAAAATTAAATAATCATAAATCTGTGTCAAAGTTAAGTTGACAAAAATCTCGTTTTGTCAGAATAATGAGGCGTGCGGCCCGTGCAAGGCAACCGAATCCTCTAACCGATGAGACGAAGAGTTAGATCCGGATGTTCGAAAAGCCCTACATAGATCCCAACCTGGTCCCTTCAAGGGTGAAGGGGAGCAGTTAGGTGAAGTAGTGGAGAAGTGGATTGAGGCTATGGAAGAATACTTTGATGTAACTAGCTACAATGAGAGAAGCAAGATGGCTCTCGCGCCAGGTTAAAGATTATGGAAACGGCCAGGGTCGCTTGGAGGAATCACTGCGAGACCAACCATCTCGACCATAATACCCAGACCTCGACCGATCTTAAAGTGTACCTCAGAAAGAGGTTTTGTCCTCCGGGCTTCCTTGAAACCAAAATGAATGAATTCTTAGAGCTGAAGCAGGATAGCTGGACAATTGAAGAGTACCATCAGGCCTCTTCCCTTCTCCTCAAATATTCCCCGCAATTGGATGAAGAGCAGTTGATGGCCAGATTCATTCGAGGAATGAACGAGCCATTGGACACCTTAGTGAAGAATGCCAAACCTGTCTCAATGGCCGAAGCAGTAAGAATGACAAAGGACTTTGCCAAAGCCTTTGTTATTTAGGTCCCGCCGAATCCTGCACTCTCTAACTTTAAAAGATTCCAAACCCCAGGAAGTACTTCAAACTTTCCTCCCCCAAGAGGCAGCAAGGCCCAAATCAGAATCAGGATACTGGGAGATTCAGAAGTGAAGGAAGACCCTTCCCATAGAACACTTTCTCAGGAGCCCCACCTCTTCTAAGGCTTCAGAGGGATGAGCTCAGAAGTGAGAACCGGTGTTTTGGATGTCAGGGTTTTGGTCACCAGCTGAAAGACTGCCCGACTCCTACCATGTCAAGGGTTTTGGTCACGAGCTGAAAGACTGCCCGACTCCTACCATGTCAAGGGGACAGGGAAGTCAAGGATCGAGAGTGCAGAGACTAGCCCCTTCCTATCAGTCAAATCAGGGTCCATCTCATCAAAATCAGGGCAATCCCAGGAGAACTCCAGCTCAGCCATCTGCCTCTATCCAGAGTAGCCTCAGAACTCCTTCCCAGAATTGGGGCAACCAAAGAGAAAGAGTTTCGCCTCAGAACTCCTTCCCAGAACTGGGGCAACCAAAGAGAAAGAGTTTCGCCTCAGACTGCAGTAGCCAGAGCAATCACAATAGCAGAAGTAGTGGAAGAGGAAAAAGGACAGATTTATGTAGCAATTGAAAACCAAGGGCCAAATCACCAATTCTCCGTCATTCATACTCCAGCTGAGTATCAGGGTAAGCCTTTTAAGCTTTTGATTGATTCAGGCACAGTACTCATTCTTTCATTTCCCGAAGATGCTTGCGTAAGCTAGTCTTAGAACAGAAATCAGGGAAACCTATGCAAGTTGAATTGGCCAGTGGGAAGATTCTTTTCACTCACCTTGAGAGAGATCGTATTCAGTTCAATCTAGATGGGAATTTAACTAACTGTCAGTTCAGAGTTATACCTTTGGGAGTTCTCGATGGGATCCTTGGAATGGATTGGCTCCACAAAAATCAAGCTGACATTCACTGTCATAATGGAACCATTTCCTTCCGCGACCTTCACGGAAATAAAGTTCAAGGAACCGGAATTTCAGGATCCCCAAAAGCTTCTAAGTTACTAAAAGGACTTAGAAAGAAGCAGCTCATTTATGTTGTCAAAATGAATCCAGTAGACACAAAGTCAAAAGCTAAAGAACCTGAATGGTTAAGTGATTATGATGATTTATTCCTAGCAGAATTAATTGAGATGCCTCCGATTCGGCAAGTAGATCAGGAGATAGAATTGACCCCCGAAGCTTAGCCACCAGTAGCCCTACGCACGTACAAAATGGCAGTTCCTGAAGCCATCAAACTCAAGGAACAGCTTAGACAGCTGTTAGAACAAGGGTTTGTAAGACCCAGTGTTTTACCTTGGGGTGTGCCAGTTCTCTTTTAGAAAAAGAAAGATGGAACGCTAAGACTCTGTGTGGACTACAGAGGTCTCAATCAGCTGACAGTTAAGAATAAGTATCCTATCCCCAGAATTGATGAGCTTCTGGATAGGCTAAGTGGAGCCCAGATCTTCACAAAGATAGATCTCAAATCAGGGTATTATCAGATCAGGATTAATGAGCAAGATATCCCAAAGATAGCCATCAATACTTGGTATGGGCATTATAAATTCACTGTCATGCCATTTGGATTGACAAATGCCCCAGCTACATTCAATCGCCTAATGCAAGACATTCTCAGAGAATACTTGGATGATTTTGTTCTTGTTTTCTTTGATGATATTCTGATTTACTCAAAGAATGCAGCTGACCATGAAGCTCATGTTAGAAAAGTTCTTGAGATTCTAAGGAAGCACCAACTCATTGCAAAAAAGAGCAAATGCACTTTCTCTGCCGACCATGTTGAACACTTGGGCTTTCTGGTATCCAAAGATGGGAATTTTCCAGATTCTGCAAAAGTCCAAGCAGTCATAGATTGGCCTGAACCAAAAACAGTGAAAGAAGTCAGGGGATTCTTGGGATTTACTGGTTGGTATAGAATTTTTATATCAAAGTATGCTCTCATAGCTTCCCCCCTGACTAATCTTCTTAAGAAGAATATTCCGTTTCAATGGTCTGCCAGGTGCCAGAGTGCTTTTGATAAGCTGAAGACCGCCTTGGTAACCAGTCCCGTTCTGAAGCTATCGGATTTCTCTCTACCCTTTGAGGTAGCAAAACTAATGCCAGTGGTTTTGCCCTGGGAGGTGCACTCATGCAGGAAGGTCATGCAGTGGCCTATGAATCCCGAAAACTTAGAACGCAGAGGAAGTATGCTGTCCATGACTTGGAACTACTTTCAGTAGTATATGCCCTGAAGTTGTGGAGACATTACCTACTGGGTCAAAGATTCACTTTAATGTGACAGATCATCAGAGCTTAAAGTGGATCTTCACTCAGAAGGATCTCAACATGAGCCAAAGAAGGTGGATGCAGACCTTGCAGGAATTTGATTTTGAAATCAAGTACCGTCCAGGAAAAGAAAATGTGGTAGCAGAGATACCCTCAGCAGAAAAGCCTCCTTGCTTGCAATTACTGTAGTGTCAAATCCTTTGATTATTGAAGCAAGAGAGAAGATCATGCAGGATAGATTCTTTAGCCCTATTGCTACCCTACTTATGCAGGAAAGCAAAACTCCACAAGAGTTGAACCGAGTTCAAGGGTACAGCCTAGATGATGGAATTATGTATTATAATCGCAGGCTATGCATTCTCAATGATGAGGGAACTAAGGGTCAAATTCTGAATGAAGCCCATGACAGCCTTATTTGCAGGACATCGAGGTTTCATCAAAACCTACATGTCTCTGAGAGAGAAAAGCTTCTTTTGGCCTGGTCTAAAAAAGAATGTGCTTAATCATGTACGTCAATGTCTAACCTATCAGAAAGTTAAGGCCGAGAGAGTAAAAATGCCTGGGAAGTTACATCCATCAGATGAAGTGGGAATGTATCAGTATGGAATTTATTACTGGATTACCTTCAGTGCAATCAGGTTACAACTCCATCTTCGTGGTAGTTGATAGACTAACCAAAGTTGCCCATCTGATTCGAGTAAAAGAAACCTACACTGCAGAGTGGATGTGGCCAGAGTGTTCCTTAAGAAAATCTTCAGATCGCATGGCCTACATGAGAATAGTAAGTGATCGAGATCCCAAGTTCACGTCAAGATTCTGGAATGCATTTTTCAAAGCAGTAGGAACTTTCTTGGATCTCAGCAAAGCTTACCACCTCGAGACCGACGGTCAAACAGAAAGGGTAAACCAAGTAATCGAAGATATACTTCGGTCATGCTGTGGGGCAGGGAACCCAAGAAGTGGCTAAGTTATCTGCACCTAGTCGAGTTCGCCTACAATGCTTCTTATCACCGAAGTATTGGGATGAGCCCTTTCAAAGCTCTGTATGGACAAGATTGTTTAACTCCATTAACTTGGTCCAACCCATTGATTAGGGTCGAGATGTCCAGACAGATGCTTGATGACATGGGGCAGCAAATGCAGTCAATTTACAAAGATATAAAAGCTACTTAGGATAGACAGAAACTGTATGCAGATAAGAAGAGGTCAGACAGAAAATTCAAAGAAGCAGATATGGTCTTCATTCGAGTACACCCCAAAAGAAGTTCTCTATCTCTTGGGAAGTACAAGAAGTTATCCCCCAGATATTGTGGGCCATATCTAATTACAAAGAAAGTAGGTGACTTAGCCTACGAGCTTCTTCTGCCTCCTCATCTCAAAGTACATAATGTATTTCATGTCAGCCTTCTTAAAAAGTATATACCAAGCCCGAATCATGTACTTGATAAAATCTTAACTTTTTCAAGATGGAACTCCAACCTGAAGAAATCCTTGATGTTCAAGAAAAGGTCCTTAGGAATAGAATTTTGAGAGAATTATTGGTTAAATAGAAGTTCTATCCTTTTGAAGATGCCACCTGGGAGAAAGAAGCTAAACTGTTGCGGGATTACCCTCGTTTTACAAGATGAGGACATCTCGTGTTTTTCAAGTGGGAGAGAATGTAAGATTCCTTCCCAGCCCCTCAAGATGTCCAGTATCTTCCCCTTGTAATCAAATCCCTCTTCAGAAATATAAAAGATCTTATCTCTACCTATTTTGGCTTAGAGAGAGAAAATATTTTAGAGAGAGGTTATTCAGATTTTAGATATTTTTGGATCCTAAGGATCCAGATTTTTTAAAAATTTTAAATTAAGCTTCTGAGGGGCCAATCAGATTCATCCAAATGTATGGAGGAGATAAATTGAAGAAATAAAGAAAATCCCCCCCAAAAATGAGTAAATACTCACATAAGATGAAGAATGGTTCCTTTGGACTAAGGACCAAAGGAAATACTAAAAAAAAGAATTTTTAACACCTCAAAAGTGGGGATTCCCCCTCATGAAGGAGGCGCCTATTTCACATGTAAGGTGGAGTTTTAAATTCTCAAATATTGAGATATTTTATCTCTCCTCTCTCCTAATTCAAGTCTAGTTCCAAAAAGTAAGCTAAACTGACCCAAAAATGGTCAAAAATTGACCAAAATAATCTGGAAAATTCTAGAATCAGTTTGCTTAGTTAGAATCTCACTTTTTCCTATAAATAGAAGCCTCCCCCTTTGTAGAAGCTTAATAGTGTTTTATGCACTGTTACTCTACTCCACCCCAGAGCCAAAAACAGTGAATTTATTGATAATTCATTAGTTTTTCACCTTTTCCTCTTCAAGAGAATTGGTGGCCACTCAGAGTAGACCCCTCAAACCATCAAGCCAAAGGAAAGCTCATAGAAATTCAAGTAAGCTAGAAATCCTACTTTTTCTTTATTCCTTTTAATGGTTTTCTATTTTTTGTTTTCTAAAAATGAAAAAATGATGTTATGCCTTGTTGGAAAGGCTTTCCTCCTCTCTTCATTCTTAAATTCAGCCTTTCTTTATCCTTAATAAGTAATCAAATTGTTAGAATTAAACTTTTCATATTGTTTCTCTTTTAAAAGTGAAATTTGATTAGTTTAGAATGCTTTAAACCATTTGGGATAATTTTTAATTAACTTGAGGATAAAAAAATAGAAAAATTGTCAGCCATACAAAGGAGGTTATGGCAAAATTTTCTTAAATTTTGTGAAATAAGTTTTATCTTTTATTATTCAAAAAGAGTAATCCCCACCATTTGTGTATTCTAAAAGTGTTATTTTCATTCTAGGAATAGAAAAATGCATAGTAGAAATATTTTTATTATAAAAGTGTTATTTCCATTAAAATTTAAATTCTATGCATAGAAAGATACATATTGGTTATGTTTTTATTATAAAAGAGTGATTTTCATTAGATTTAAACTCTATGCATAGAAAGATGCAATTGGATATTTTTTTATTATAAGTGTTACTTTCACCAATATTTATTCTTATGCATAAAAGAATTTTTTTATTATTATAAAAGTGTTACTTTCATCAATATTGATTCTTATGCATAAAGTGATGCATAAAAGAATTTTTTTAATTATAAAAGTGTTACTTTCACGAATATTGATTTTTATTTATAAAATGATGTATATTTTTTTTTAAAAATTATAAAAGTGTTACTTTCAGCAAAATTTATTTTTATGCATAAATAGATGAATAAAAGAATTTTTTTTAATAAAAGTGTTACTTTCATCAAAATTGATTTTTATGCATAAAAGAAATTTTTTTATTATAAAAGTGTTACTTTCATCAATATTGATTCTTATGCATAAAGTGATGCATAAAAGAATTTTTTAATTATAAAAGTGTTACTTTCACCAATATTGATTTTTATGCATAAAAGAATTTTTATAATTATAAAAGTGTTACTTTCATCAAAATTACTTTTTTTGCATAAATAGATGCATAAAATAAATTTTTTATTATAAAAGTGTTACTTTCATCAAAATTGATTTTTATGCATAAAAGAATTTTTTTAATTATAAAAGTGTTACTTTCATCAATATTAATTCTTATGCATAGTGATGCATAAAAGAATTTTTTTATTATAAAAGTGTTACTTTTACCAATATTGATTTTTATGCATAAAATGATGCATAAAAGATTTTTTATTATTATAAAAGTGTTACTTTCATCAAAATTGATTTTTTGCATAAATATGCATAAAAGAAAATTTTTATTATAAAAGTGTTCCTTTCATCAAAATTGATTTTTATGCATAAAAGAATTTTTTTAATTATAAAAGGTCAAAATTGATTTTTAAGCATAAATAGATGCATAGAAGAATTTTTTTATTATAAAAGTGTTATTTTTATCAAAATTGATTTTTATGCATAAAAGGATTTTTTTAAATATAAAAGTGTTATTTCCATAGAAGTTGGATTTTATGCATAAACAGATGCATACATAATTTTTATATCAAAATAAGAGTTCTCCTTAATCCTATGTTTAAATCCCATGAATTTTGGTAAATGAATAAGTAAACACTCTGTGAGAGAAAATTCTACCGTTTCATATTCTCTAGGATGGTAATGAGAAAATTCAGAAAAACTATTGAAGTCGGAGTTTTAGATAAATGATTAATTTATTTCCTCATAGGAATTGGTGATTAGTTTTGAATTCAGTTAAGCAAATACTCAATGAATGAAATTCAGTAAAGTAGTAATTAAAATATTACCCTTCGAGAAAGACAGTTCAGGAGAACCTTTCCAGACTCAAACCCTGAATCAAGACATAACTCCTTCGTCAGTTTCAAGAAAAGACGATGTGACCAATTCAAAAAAATTCACTCAAATCACCCACCAAATCTGAAATCAAGTTAAGACCCTTGATTTTGATCTGAGGATCAAGGTTACAGAATTCAAGAAATTCTGTTGGAATTTTAGACCTGTGATCTAGAAGTATTGGGATACGGATTTAAGATATACCCATTGTATTCAAAAGAAAATCAAAACTGAAAACTTACATAGAAACCCTGTTTTCTTAAAGGACTGTCTTACGCCAGAATGCTGGAGGGAGCATTTGGTATATGTGTTTTTCTAAGGGAAGTTCGGTTGCAACAGCTGGCGAGGAGTGTTCAAAGGACGGCTCACGCGACAAAAACCTGCCCAGGTCTTGACCAGCCTGGGTATGGTGAAAAATGGTGTGCTTCCGGTGGTATGATGGCGAGGGCCGACGAAGCGGTCCCTAAGTGAAGTGCCAGACACCTAAGGAGGATCCTAGAGAGTTCTGACCAGGCGATGCACGGGCTCACGGTGCTTAGGACACCCATGTGTATGTCATGGAAGATATATATATGTATGATGACAAGAAAATTATTAAAATCTGTTTGCTGACCTAACGGAGAGTCCAGAGTGATACTGTTTTTTAAGAAACAAGGATTGAATGGAAATTTTGAGTTATGACATCTGTAATTAATAATTGTTTATCAATGGATTGTTTTTAAAAGTTAAAGTTTAAAGAGGAGTGTGTGCGTATCTGTATTCTAAAGCAAAAGTTAAGAAGTCATTCAATTATTGGTGGGTGAGTACTTGTCTGGTTCTACTAATTCCAGTGGTTGGGCGGTGGCTAACCCATGGGCCGGATGGAGTTAGGCTAGAATCAGTAGAGTTTTAATAATAAAATTGATTAATAAGAGTACGCTTAGAACTCGAGTAGTTAAATAAAAGCCTGAAGACTTCTCTAATGAATAGATCAATGGCTGTGCCTGATTCAATTAGGAAAAAAAGTGTTGATCCCTTCAAGTTAAGTCTGTAATAGTTTCCCTTCTATCTGGTTTATTCAGATGAAGATTAGTTCAGTATCTTGACCTCGTTAGAAAAATTTGTTAAGAAATTCAAAATGGTGGAATCGCCCCCGTTTTTCGGGCATGGGAAATTTTCCTGGTTTCGGTTTTCGGAATGACCACCAACTTAGTCTCGTGCCCAGACATTCGAGGGTGAGGCCCCGAGTGGGAAATCGTGCCCCGCACAAGAGGAAGCTACTTCCGCTGTCTGCTACTACCATCCGGGAATCCAATGCGCAGAGGGGGCAGTTGGGATCCCACAAAAAACGCGAGATGTCCTCATCTCGCAAAGTGGGGGTAATCCTTCGCCAACTCTTCTTCTTTCTCCCAGGTGGAGGGAAGAACTTCCACTTTATTAATAATTCTCTGAGGACTCTGCTCCTGAGAATCTTCTCCCAAACGTCAAGGATTTCCTCAGGTTGGAGTACCATCTGGCCTTGAGTCGGAGAGATCAATTGTTCATCATCAACCACTTCTTGGGTTCCCTGCCCGCAGCATGACCGAAGGATATCTTCTATTACCTGATTCACCCTTTCCGTCTGGCCATCTTTTTCGGGGTGATAGGTTGTGCTGAGATCCAAGAAAGTTCCTACTGCTTCAAAGAATGCAGTCCAGAATTTCGATGTGAATTTGGGATCTCTGTCACTTACTATCCTTCTGGGGTAAACCATGCAATCTGAAGATCTCCTTAAGGAAATTTCTAGTAACATCCACTGTAGAGTATGTTTCTTTCACTGGAATCACATGCCTGTCAACTACCACAAAAATGGAGTTGTAACCTGATTTCACTGAAGGTAATCTAGTGACAAAGTCCATACTGATGCATTCCCACTTCATCTGTGGAATGTCTAAAGGCTACAGTTTCCCTGGCATCTTGACTCTCCTGCCTTGACTCTTTGGCACATCAAGCATTTTTGCACATGATCAAGTACATCCTTTTTGAGTCCTGGCCAGAAGAAGCTTTTCTTCATAGACATATAGGTTTTTATAAACCCTGGATGTCCAGCTATCAGGCTATCATGGGCTTCTCTCAGAATTCTTCCCTTTATTCCCTCATCATTGGGGATACATAGCCGATTATTATTATAATACATGCATCCTTCATCTAGTTTGTATCCAAGAACTCAACTCATTTCGTGAGGAGTCTTGCTTTTCTGCATCAGAAGGGTAGCAATAGGGGCAAAGAATTTATCCTGCAAGATTTTCTCCTTTGCTTCATTGATCAATGGATTTGACACCACTATTATTGCAAGCAAGGAGGCTTTTCTACTGAGCGCATCTGCAACCTTATTTTCTTGGCCGATACTTTATTTCAAAATCAAATTCCTACAGGGTTTGCATCCATCTCCTTTGACGCATGTTGAGATCCCTTTGGGTGAAGGTCCACTTCAGACCTTGATGATGTGTCATCAAGGTGAAACTTTGTCCCAAAAGATAATGTCTCCACAACTTCAGAGCATACACTACTACTAAGAGTAACTCCAAGTCATGGACGACATAATTCCTCTCATGTGTTCTAAGTTTTTTGGATTTATGGGCCACTGCATGACCTTCCTACATAAGAGCACCGCCTAAGGCAAACCCACTGGCATCAGTATAACTACCTCAAAGGGTTTTGTAAAATCTGGCAATTTAAGGACAGGGATGGTTACTAAGGCTGTCTTTAGCTTGTCAAAGGCACTCTGACACATTACAGTCCACTGAAAAAGTGTACTCTTCTTGAGAAGGTTAGTTAAGGGGGAT
This sequence comes from Cibotium barometz, assembly GCF_041138505.1. NCBI lineage: Eukaryota > Viridiplantae > Streptophyta > Polypodiopsida > Cyatheales > Cibotiaceae > Cibotium > Cibotium barometz. The sequence goes on along the minus strand of NC_141072.1, from coordinate 50,339,661 downwards.
GCTAACTGAGCATACCTAGGTATAAAGATCCTATACCATCTGGTTAACCCTAGGAATCCTCTGACTTCCTTTACTAACTTGGGTTCTGGCCATTCTACGACTGCTTAGATCTTTGCGGGGTCAGGAGAAATCCCATCCTTTGACACTATGAATCCCAAGTATTCCACCTGGTCGACAGAGAAAGAACATTTGCTCTTCTTTGCAAAGAGTTGGTGTTTCCTTAGGATTTCCAGGACCTTGCGCACATGATCTTCATGATCTGCAGCATTCTTTCAGCATTCTTTGAGTATACCAAGATATCATCAAAGAAGACAAGAACAAAATCATCCAAGTATTCTGAGAATATCTTGCATAAGGATGATTGAATGTCGCCGGGGCATTAGTCAATCCAAACAGCATGACTGTGAACTCATAATGCCCATAGCGAGTATTGAATGCTGTCTTTGGGATGTCCTACTCCTTGATTCTGATTTGGTAGTACCCGGATTTGAGATCTATCTTTGTGAACATTTGGGTCCCACTTAACCGACCCAAAAGTTCATCAATCCTAGGAATAGGATACTTATTCTTAATTGTTAATTGATTCAGTCCTTTGTAGTCGATACAGAGTCTTAACGTTCCATCTTTCTTCTTTTGAAAGAGAACGGGCGCACCCGACTGTGAGACACTGGGTCTGACGAATCCCTATTCTAACTGTTGTCTTAATTGTTCCTTACGTTCTATGGCTTCAGGGACTGGCATTTTGTATGCACGCTGGGCTACTAGAAGCTGAGCTTCGAGGGTTAATTCGATCTCATGATCTACTTCATGAGATGGAGGCATCTCAGTCAGCTCTTCAGCAAACACATCTGCATACTCACTTAACCACTCTAGTTTTTTAGCCTTGCATTTTATGTCTATACTGGATTCATTTTAATGACATACACAGCTTGCCTCTTTCTGAGCCCTTTTAATAATTTGGAAGCCTTGAATAATTGTAGCACTGGGGATCCGGAAATTCCAATACCTCGAACTTTATTCCTGTGAAGGTCAAGGAAAGAGATGGTTCCTTTGTGACAATGAATGTCAGCTTGATTCTTTTGGAGCCAATCCATTCCAAGGATTCCGTCATATATTCCCAGGGGTAGGACTCTAAACTGGCACTCTGTTACGTTCCCATCTAGGCTAAACTGAATAAGGTCAGTCTCAAGGTGAGTGAAAAGAATCTTCCCACCACTGGCTAATTCCACTTGCATAGGTTTCCTTGATTTTTGATTTAGGACTAATTTACGCAGACATCCTGGGGAAATAAAAGAGTGAGTACTGCCTGAATCAATCAAAAGCTTGAATTGCTTACCTTGGTACTCTGCTGGAGTCTGGAGGATTGAGAATTGACAGTTATTCCCCTGATGCTCTATTACTGCATAGATGTGTCCTTTCTCTTCTCTACTTCCTCAGCTATGGTGACTGCTCTGGCTGTTGCAGTATGAGGTGGAACTCTCTCTCTTTGGTTATTCCAATTCTGGGAGAGGGAGTTCGGAGACTGCTTTGCATGGAGGCTACAGGGGCTGAGCTGGCACTCTTCTTGGGTTACCCTGATTCTGGCGTGGGGACCCTGATTGGACTGATATGAAGGAGTCGGTCTCTGAACTTTGGGACCCTGGCTTCCTTGGCCCACCGAAGGAGATGGGCAATCCTTGAGCTGGTGCCCAAATCCCTGACATCTGAAGCATTTGTTCTCACTTCGAAGCTCTTCCCTTTGCATTCTGGAGAGAGTCAGAGTTCTTGAGAATGTACTTTGGGGGAAAGGTCTTCCTTCATTCTTGAAGCTTCTTGTCTCCACATTATGGTTAGGACCTTGTTGTCTCTTTGGAGGTGGAAAGTTGGAAGAACTTCCCGGTGTCTGAAATCTTTTAAAGGATGAGGGAGCTGGCTTTGGCCGGACTTTCACGATGAAGGCTTTGGCAAAGTCCTTCGCCATTCTGACAGCTTCTGCCATGGACATTGGCTTGGCATTCTTGACCAGCATGTCCAAGGGTTCGTTCATTCCCCGAATGAACTTGGCCCCATGAGTTGCTCTTCATCTAGAGGTGGTGAATATTTGAGTAGAAGAGCGAAGGCTTGGTGATATTCCTCGATGGTTTTGCTCCCCTACTTCAGCTCTAAGAATTCGTTCATTTTGGTTTCCAAAAACCTAGGGGGACAAAATCTCTTCCTCAAATAGGTTTTAAGGTCATTCTAGGACTGAGTATTCCTGTCCAGACGGTTGGTGTCACAATGGTTCCTCCATGCTACCCTGGCTGTTTCTACTATTTTTAGCCTAGCAAGAGCCATTTTGCTTCGCTCATTGTAGCCTGTGACGTCAAAATATGCTTCCATAGCTTCCACCCATTTCTCCACAGCCTCGCCCAGGTTCTCCCCTTCTCCCTTGAAGGGTCCTCGCTGAGTTCTATGAAGAGCCTTCTTGCGAACATCAGGGTCAAACTCATCATCTTCAGAGAGAGGGTTTGGCTGACGACCACGGTTTCCTCGTCTCATGATTCTGCCAAAAATGATATATTATTAAATTTTTATTTTGATATCATCCACGAGATCCTAAGACTTAAGGGATTTGGAAAACAACTTCTTAAACAAGATAAATGATCTTATTGGAGATCTATGACATATGTCCGGTAACAGATTTTTCTTTATCAGTTCGTCCATAAACAATACAACAGGGAATTTCTCTCCATAAAACATTTCTTTATTTATATAAAAGTTGTAATATGTACATAGAGCAGCTCGGCTCCAGAAATCAAAATCTCCTCAGGAGACGCATAAGACGGCGGTACTGGGCCATAGCCATGCCCTGATATAACTGTTCTCTTACTGTCAAGGGAGCTATTATCTTCTCCTTTAGGAATAAAGCGACTAAGGAGTCTATAGATTTGGCATGAAAGTCTAAAATTTCGAGGCATTAAATGATATAGAATGACACCATGTATCGCTTTTAGCTTCATCAGAATCATGGCCAATGAGAGGTTCTGCCTTAGCATTGCACGCTGGTCGCGCAAGAGGCGTGGACATACTACCCTACAAACCACTTATGCTATCGTCTCTCTGCTCGGTCAGGAAAATATAAATCCTCGAAATGGTGTGCGAGCCTGGTCGGGAACACCATATAAGTATGGAACTTCCATTTAAAAATAATAATTTCTTTGATTAAAAATTCTTTATTAAAATGAGACTTGCAGAATGAAAATACATTATGAAAAATGCTTTTCTGAGTTTTTTATTATCAATTTCTGATAAGAATTCGTTTATCCTTATTAGCTTTCAACAACAAGGCTCTGATACTAGCTGTGAGGTCCCCGCCCCCTTCGCGGTGCCCTACCGGCGACGACGGAAGCGGCGTTGGCCTCCCGCACACGGGGCGGGGATCCACACTCGGGGCCTCGCCTGGCGGATGTCCAGGACGAGAGGCTAGCCCGAGCGGTCCCTCTGAGACCCGACCCGGAAGACTCCCCTCGCCCGGAAGGCACAGGCGATTCTGCCATGGGAAAAATCTTCTAACGAGGGAATTACTCTAATGACTCAAGTCCTAACTAGATAAATTGATCTGACCGAACAACCTGAAGTCACATAGCCAGATCAAGAAGAGACTTGCACTTGGTCCATGGAATCACCGCTTTTTTCCTCATTTACGAGGCAATTCCGCTGATCCCCTCCCACACAACAAGGTCTTCTCAGGATTTAAACTAATTAACGTAACTAATCGTATCTAGTTGTTTCTCAGGAATCCTCCGATCCAGCCTAACCCCATCCGGCCCATGGGTTAGCCAACCACTCGACCACTGTTTCGGTGGGATTCCTTTATAAAGATTTGGTTGTGTTTTTGCCCGGGTACTGAGGAAAAGAGTTCCCAGGCCCCCTAGCTAGCGATTCATGCAAAAATTAAGGTAGGCATACCACATACACACCCAATATGAAATTACCATTCATAACAGATTCGACTGGCTTTAAAACAATCCTTCAATAGAAATCATAATATTTCTGATCATCATTTTTCAAAATTTCGAGTCCATTGTATTACAATAATATCCTCTGGACTCTCCGTTGAAGACCAGTTGGCTAACCAACGAGATCCAGTATCAAAATTTGGTTTCCAAAAATCTTTCCTTTTAGTCCATCCGAAATCTTCCTCGACGTACGCATGGGTGTCCTAGAGCAACCGCCGCGAGCCTATGCATCGCTTGGTCAGAACCCTCTAGGATCCTCCTTAGGTGTCCTAACACTTCACTCAGGGACCGCTTCGTCGGTCCTCGCCCATCGTACTGAAAGCGCACCATTTTAACCGTACCAAGGCTAGTCAAGACCTCGACAGGCTTTGCCGCCGCGAGCGACGTCTTGACGACTCCCCGCCAGCTGTTCCAACGAACCTCCTCTTAGAAAAACATAAGCGTACCGAGGCTGGTCAAGACCTCAACAGGCTTTGCCGCCGCAAGCGACGTCCCTTGGATGACTCCCCACCAGCTGTTCCAAGAAAAACATAAGCCAAATGCTTCCTCCAGCATTCTAGCGTAAAACAATCCTTTGAATTTAAAAAAATACAGGCTTCAATGCAAGTAAAATTTCAATTTGAGATTGGTTCCAAAAACCCTTTTTCCATAATTCCCAGTTTCATAATGAGGATCCTTGATCTCTCATGAGGGTAGTGTACCCATCATTCAGTCTGATTGTCCAACTAGATTCTTGGTGAGTTCGGTCAGAAAAAACTAGTTTAGTTCCGGTAGTCTATTCTTTGTGATTAGAACTAGAATTGGTCACGAAGTTTTTACTTGATTTAGATCGAGAGATTGACAAGTAGGTTTAATGTCCGTCCCTCTCGTAGTCTAACCAAATTCATTCGGTTTAGTTCTACAAGGATTCCCTTCAGATAAACATCTAGTTTTGGGTAAATATCCATTTAGTGATTTTATCAATTAAAATATCCAAATATATTCTTCTATCACATAATTTCTCAACCCTAATTCATTAGGTAGAATTATGGTGGAAATTTCATCTTTTGACACTAAAATTTAATTCAAATCCATCTTTTCTTAATTATCATAAAAATTATTCTTTTTAACTAAATATCATACCTTTTTCTTTAATAAACTTGAAATCCCTCTTTTTCTCATTTTAATGAGTGCAATCCAATTATCATGGGAATTTCTCTTTTACCATAAATTAAATCTATTTAAAGTTCTTAAAAATTACATAAAAATATCCATTAATTTCATTAAGCTAAAAATTTCACTTTTCTCATTTAAATATTTGAATTCCAATATGGTGGAAATTCCTCTTTCATCATTTAAACTTATCTATGCAAAAAGATAAATTTAACTAAATTTTCTCTTAAAATTTAAATAAAAATCTTCATTAATTCCTTTACACTAGGAATTACACTTTCCTCATTTAAATATTTGAATTCCAATATGGTGGAAATTTCTCTTTCATCATTTAAACTTATCTATGCAAAAAGATAAATTTAACTAAATTTTCTCTTAAAATTTAAATAAAAATCTCCATTATTCCTTTACACTAGGAATTACACTTTTCTCATTTAAATATTTGAATTCCAATATGGTGGAAATTTCTCTTTCATCATTTAAACTTATCTATGCAAAAAGATAAATTTAACTAAAATCCTTCTTTAATTTTTAAATAAAATATACATTATTTTAGCATCATAATTTTTCTCTTACTTCATTGGAATACATGGATTTCCATTGTCATGGGGATTACCCTTTTAACATTAAAAATGGATTACTAAAAATTTCTCTTTTTTCTAATTAACTATTTATGTATAAACATAAAAATTAAATTTTCCATGATTATAATGAGAATCATTCAATTAATCTAGGATGATTAATCCTAGAATATGGTAGGAAGTCCTCTTTTCATATTATGAATGAAAATGATTTATGTGTTAATTTTTTAGAAATTTTGCCATAGCCCCGCTGCTAATACTGATAATTCTCAATAATTTTGAAAACATAAAGTTTAGTAATATCATGATAGAATAACAATTAATTGGATCAATATCCAATTATGGACTTGTTTCCTAATTTTTCCATGAATTGAATAGCATAAAAGCATTTAAAAAGCCACTTATTTGGCCTCAATTTGCCAAGCATAGAAATTACTTTTAGAGTAGAGAATTGCTTCATGAGAAGCTTCATTTGAATATAGAATAGGTCATAGGAATGACCATTCTTTGGGGGGGAGAGAGAAATGCTTTAAAAGAACATTATAATTTAAGCATAAATAGAAATTTATGTGTTTTATCACTACAATTCATTAAAGAACTTCCATTGTATTAAAATTCAATTGAATGCTTCTCAAGCTTGAGAGGGGTTGAGAAGAGAGAAACATTTGAAGATTTTACAAAAAAAAGACCATAAACCACACTTTACCTCCTAGATTGCTTGATTCTTTAATCAAAGTAGAGGCCCCCAACCAATCAATTGGTTTGGTATGTTGATGAAGACTCCAAGGAAGATTGAAGAGAGAAAGAAGCTCCAATCTCCTTAATTTGTAGAGGATTTTTAGAGGATAATAGAAAATAAGCTTATCTTAGAGTAATACCAGCATAGTTTAGTTCACAGATGAGAATACAAAAGAATGAGATTCTATTTATAGGTGAGGGAGGCCACTAATTGAGTCCAACTGAGTTCTAGAATTTTTCAGGTTCAGTTTGGCTAAATTTGGACAAGATTTAGACCAGTTTGGCTCCCTTTTTTATTTGGTTTGATCCAGGAGAGAGGAGAGATAAAAATATCCTATTATTTTTGAGTTTAAAACTCATCCACACATGTGAAATAGGTGTCTCCTTGAAGGCCCCCTTCTCCTTACCAATGTGTCAAAGATGAATGATTACTCCAAAATATCTCATTTTTTATTAATACTTCATAATTTTTAACTAATAAGCCTAGTACTTAGTCGACTCTTTATCTTATGTGGGCATTTACTCATTTTTGGGTATTTTCTTTTATTCTTTGGATTTATCTTATCCCAACACTTGGATTAATCTTATTGGTCCATAGGAACCTTAATCCAAAATTTTTAAAAAATCTTGACACCCTTAGGCTAAGGTCTTCTAAATCATTTTTAATTAATTCCAATTACACCTTGGAAAATCTATTTTGCTTTTCTGTTTCAGGAAAATATTTTTTTGATATTTGTAGAATTTATTTATCCAAAAATATCCCAATATCGATTTACCACTCTCTAGAAATTTTTATCTCACTAGGCCAACAAGGAAAAATAATATTTTCTTGTATTTAGAAACAAAGAACGATTACAAGGGATTGAAGTAGAGGCTTATTTGTTATTCAGGCTGAGGAGGAATCTTACAAGAGCACTCTCTATAGCCCGGCCAATCATGCATGGTCCAGATAAGTATTCCTCGCACTATTGTAGCTCTTTCTCCAAAGCGCTTAGGTGCATCATGAACTTGGATACCATCCCATAACGTGTGTAGCTCATCAGCCAAGTAGACGTCCATGTTCTTAACCTTGTACTTCCCTGGAACTATCAAGGAAAGCAAAAGGTGCTCCTTCTTTATCGCTAACCATGGTAGCAGGGTTGACTACGCAAATGGGCCATGTACTCCATGATGAACTTTGTAAGCCAAATGGAGTGACTCCATCCATTGTTTGCTAGTCCGTACGAATGTGATGAGGCTCTTCCCCAAAAAAGTCCACCCACTTCTCTTTGATATGCTTCCATGTTGGAGAATCAGCAAGCGACGGGCACATATATAACGTCATATGTGGATCTGGTGTTCCGATGGGCCAAGTCATCAAAGACATAATGGATTTGCATCTGAACATTGTTTGAATACATGGAATGATGGGGAAGTGTCGTAAGACTTTAGCAGGGCTTCGCACGTAGATAATTCCTAGCTTGATATTTTTTAAATGCCTAGAGTAAAAAGAATAGAAAGCAAAGTACAACACAGAAACAAGAATTCTACACCAACATTTAAGGGTAGTAATTTCTGTGCCCAGGGGGTGAGACGTATTGTAATACCACACTTGACTACCTTAAGTAACATGTTGCGCTAAGGGGGAGTGATTGATATTTTGAAACTCACATCCAACCACCTTGCAATAGCCTATACATCATGGCACCAAGGGGGGGTGTTGAAATTTGTGGTGCCATTGAGGGGGCATATGAGTAGAGGACTAGGATCAGGAGCATGTAGCCACATCACTCTTGGACATTATCCCATATGAGCACATTTGTAAGAGGTGAACCCTCCTCATATAAAAGGGTCATTTTCAAGCAATGAATACAAGCAGCTCTCACGCCTCTCTATGAGTACAAGTTTTCATCTTGTAACCTAATTTTGCTTAAGTCAATGTTGGTTAAGTTATCAGGTTCATCATTATGTTGTTAATTAGGTTACATCCACCATAGGATTAGTGTTCTTTAATCATGTATTTAGGGTTAATCACACCATAGCCATGCATGCTTGAGGTGTTATGTTCAATCTTTTGACACAAAATAGAGAGAGAGAGAGAGAGAGAGAGAGAGAGAGAGAGAGAGAGAGAGAGAGAGAGAGGGAGGGAGAGTGAAAGTTCATCATGCTCAATCGGACCATTTTCATTCCATAATGATAGTGAATCACGATCACCCCATAATGATAGTGACAGATCATAGTCATAGTGATAGATCACACTATAATCACGATGATAATACAATAAAATTATAAATTCTAAGGAGGTTTCAAAGTGCTCCCAAAACAGTGACATCATGATGGTAATACAATAAAATTCTAAATTTTAAGGAGGTTTTAAAGTGCTCACAAAAAGCAATGTCCTTGACACCACTTTTGGGTCCAACCTTATCTTGCTTTCACCCGTAAAGCATGCGTTTTGGCATCCTTGCACAATGTACAAGATGTTGTAGATGATACAAGAAATGTGCTATCCTTTTCGTCGTAGGTGTGCAGTAAGAATAACTTGGGTTTGCATCATAGACCAATTTGTAGGAAGATTGAAAGGTTATTGCAACCATATGAATCATTGCCTCCACTGGTTGAAAATGATAGGATGCATGATCGGAAAGTGAAAGGGAAAACCAACCATGCTCTAGGATTACATTTGGAAAATAATCATTTGCTTCCACCACCTTGGATTCACGCAGATGGCAACACTCTATAGGGTATGCAAAAGAGTAAAAGATGAAAAATGCCTTTAAAGCAAAGATTGTTTCTTTGGCACTATTCAAGGGGTGTCCTCCATCTTGCGAAGATGCTTGCTAAAAGAGGGATAGATGGAGCCACCTGCTCTGCAGATGTGGAGCATGTTCTGTTGAATGGCTTGTACTCTTTACCAAGACCATTCAGACAGACACTCACCAAATCATCATCCTCCACTGATACATTGATAGACCCAAGGGATTCAACAATGCCCTTGATCTTTAAGGCATATTCATTGATGGACATGCTTTTCTTTTCAACAGTATGCAACTCTTGCTTTAACTGCAACTTCCTTGCCTTTGTGTTAGTCTAGAACATCTGAACCAGATTCTACCATGCAACTACTAGAGTGTTTGCATCCTGTATGTGTCCTACCATAGTGTCTGTGACACTAATTGAAAGCCAGTACATGACTTTTCTTGCACCCTAATTCCAATCCTTGAATGCCTTTATATCTACAAGAGTGGCATTCTCCTCAGATAACTCTGAAGGCTCCTCATTGTCATTCTGAACTTCCCGGCATGGAAGTTATTCTTATCCAGCTTCTTACTAACAATCTAATTAATTTCGTCAGACCTGTTTTCCTACAGCAATCAAATAACTTGCAAACAGACAACTTCTGTATGTAACCTATAATATAACAGTATCTCCTGTAACTATTGCAGCAGTGGTACTTCAGCACAGCATGTGTGTCACCAAATGTGACCAGAGTACATGTACATACACCCAGTATCAACAATACATGTGCAAACCTTGTCTGCACTTCCAAAATGCATTGTTGCATTGCAATAACCAACGAGCAGAAACAGTTCTCTACCAGAACTTCTAGAAAACTGTCGAAAATACCCTGTAGTGACGAAACGAGGCCCGTAATGCGAATCTGGCTGAAAAAGAATTGTCCAATAGGACAGTATACCTGCTCTATAGCTCCACTCCATCCATGAAGACAACTCCTCAATAATCGAAGATGTGTAGTTCCCAGAGCTACTGAGGGGGTGTTGTACCTAAACCAAGAAGGGAAAAGAGATGATGGTGCTCTTACCCGTGTAGTACCGCTTCCTTCCTTGCTTGTTCTTGCCTCTTGCTTGCCTCCTTAGCTCTCACACGAACCAGGCTCTAATACCATAAAGAGAATGTGGGGGAGAGGGAGAGCTTCAAACCCTAGCAAGCAAACACACACACACACACACACACACACACACACACACACACAAGAGAGAGAGAGCAAGACACAAGAGAAAGATGGATAGCTGAATTTTCTCCTATCTTCTTCTTCTCTACTTAACCAACATAACATAAAGATAAGAGCACACTATATGGGTTAGTACTCAACTACTACAACATACAAGGGTCAGTCCATAATGTGAACCCGCTAAATGTTGAGATATCGAGCTCATCTAGTGAGGCGGTGGACACTGATGACCCGCCTGGGGGATAGGCCCCACACTTACACCACTAGCATGGTTGGTGAGATCATGGGTGATATGCGGCCAGTGAGATGACACGCTGTGTGACAGCCATTCTAGAGATTGGCATAGTTATAGCGCCAGCTCATTTAGTTGGGTTCACACTATAGAGAACCCTAGTATGTATTTGGTTGAGTACCTTTTCATATGTGTGTACTCTTATCTTTGTATATGGTGTGTTGAGTGTTGTGTGAAAGAGAAGAAGATTTTCAGCCTCTCACCTTGTGTGTTCTCTTTTAGGATTTTGTGAGTGTGTGTGTGCTTGCAAGAGCTCAAGCTCTCTTCTCCCCTGCATCTTTTCATGGTATCAGAGCGTGGTTCATGCGCTAAGGGCTGAGCTGCAAGCAAGAGAAGCACAGGAAGTGGTACGAGGGTAAGAGCTTCATCTACTCTTCCCTATTTGTGTTGGCGACACCCTTGTCGGGAGCTCTACGGGAGGCATCGGCAAAAGATCTATGATTGAGGAGCATTCTTCGCGGGAGTAAAGCTATAGGGCAACTATACTGTCCTATTGGACGACATTTTTCGGGCCGAAAACATGTTTTGGGTGAGTTAGGACCTTTGTTTTTCAGAAAGCAAGCGATTTCGAGCACCGCGGGTAAGTCATCGATTCTCTGCAGAACTGTGTTTTAAGAATTGCAGGAAGAAGACAGATTGGTTGTGCAGACATTGTGTGTGCTGCAAGGAGATCAATAGTTGCCATTGGGTGTATGTATGCACATTGAGGTCACTGGTTGTGACATTTGAGTGTAGTACAGTACTGCTACAGAAAATACAGCAGTTTGTGCAGGACAAACCAGAGTGTTGTTTCTGGTAAATTTGTGTGTCTGGCAAGATGTCAAATGATGGCATAAACGAGATTGTTGCTGATGAGAAGCTTGATATGAACAACTTCCATGCTTGGAGGTTCAGGTTGACAAATTTCTTGATGGGAAAGGGTTACTGGGACTATATATAGAAGGTGAGCATGAAGAGGCATCGGAGATACTGGAGATCAATCCGACTGCTCTGCACATGTGAAAGAGTTAAAGTATTGGAACCAAAGAGTTAAAGTATTTGTTATTGATTCAGGTGCTTCATTCAAACCACATGACAAGTCATGGGGAGTGGTTCAAGGTGATGAAAAACCTTGAAAGACCAGGTTTTGTGGAAACAGGGGATGACATTGCTCATCCAATTACCCATGTTGGAGATGTGCCATTGTCTATGCAGGATGGCAAAGTGAAGTACCTTATGCAGATGTACTTCATGTTCCAAACATAACAAAGAATCTAGTTTCAGTTAGCCAGATAATTGAGCAGGGTTTGCAGGTTCGGTTTAACCCTGATGGTTGTTATGTTGAAGACTTTAAAGACAAGTGCAGGTTGGTTGCAAAAGGCAACAGAGTGGGCAGAATGTTTACATTGAATATAAACATGCCTGAAGTGAGTGTTGCGATGTTTGCAAATGGTTCAGGAATTGTTGCAGACACAAACATTTGGCATAAAAGAATTGGACATGTGAATGTGCAGAGAATGAAGTCTATGTAGACTAAAGGAATTGTGACAGGGCTGCCAAAGTTTAAAGTTGAAGGTATGCAGAAAATATGTTAAGCATGCCAATTTGGAAAGCAAACAAAGCATGTATTTCCACGTAACAGAAATGTGAGCAGAAATGCACTAGATGTTGTGCATTCACATGTATGGGGTCCTACGAAGACCATGTCTATGGGAGGCTGCAGGTATTATGTGACATTTATTGATGACCACACAAGGAAAGTGTGGGTATACTTCATGAAGGAGAAGAGTGAGGTGTTCACTTATTTTCAGAATTTCAGAGTTATGGTTGAAGCAAACAGGGAAATATGTAAAGTGCCTAAGTTCAGATGAAGGGGGAGAGTACTTCTCCAATGAGTTCTCTGAATTTTTGTAGAAGAATGGTATTCGAAGACAGTTTACATGCAGATACACTCCACAGCAAAATGGAGTTGCTGAGATGAGCGGAAAAACAAGCACATTACTGAGATTGCACGAGCATTGATGGGAGAGAAGAATATGCCGCATAGCTATTGGCATGAGGCTATTTCTATAGCAATTTACATCATGAATAGGACTCCAACTGCAACCATACATGATGTAACTCCAGAGGAGAGGTTTACTGGCAGAAAACCTTATTTGTCTCATCTGAAAGTCTTTGGATGCATTGCATATGTGCATGTGCCAGATGAGCTGAGAACTAAGCTGGATCCAAAAGCTGAAAAATGTGTGTTTATTGGATGTTTCCTTGAGCAAAAGGGATACAGGTGTTATAACCTTGCTACACGTGAGTTGAGGGGTAAGTAGGGATATTGTTTTTTATGAGATGAGCAGTTGGTATGCTGCTGAAAAAAAAGCTGTAGGGGCTGATGTAAGTGGAAATGTGGTTGCACAACAGAATGCAAGTCAGCAATCACAGTCTTTGAGTGGACCAAGAGAGTCCTCATCTAGTGGTTCAATTGATAGACCATGGAGTGGCAGGCTGTGTCAATACCAGTCCTGCAAATGTGATTAGTACATCACATAAAGGCAAAGAGAAAGTGATTGAGCCCCTTAGTATGCTTGACATTTATGCAGGGCATTCTCATGTTGATGGAGAGTCTAGTGGCTCCGAGATGAGCCTTGATGAGGATCTTGGGATACCAGCTATGAGAACACCTGGTGTAAAGAAGGCTATGGAAGCCATGAATGCAAAGCTGCGAAGATCTGGGAGAGTGAAGAATCCTGTGCAGAGGTTTACCTATAATGGTTATGTGTGGCACATCACTATGCATACATGGAAAAAGTTGTACAGGTTGTAGAGCCCACATGCATTGATGAGGCTGTTGGAAATGTGTGTTTGGAGAAAGCTATGGATGAGGAGATGGATGCACTATATGGAAATAAGACTTGGGATTTAGTGCAATTGCCTGAAGGCAAGAAATCCATTGGATGCAAGTGGGTGTACAAAGTAAAACATAACAGTGATGGAAGCATAAGCAGGTACAAGGCTAGATTGGTAGCCAAAGGATATGCGCAGACATATGGCATTGATTATGAGGAAACTTTCAAACCAGTTGCCAAGATGGCAACAGTGAGAGTTGTGATAGCAGTGGCTGCATCAAAGCAATGGTCTTTACATCAGATGGATGTAAAGAATGCATTCTTGCATGGGGATTTGTAGGAAGAGGTGTATATGTTACAGCCACCTAGTTATGAGGATGTGAGTCACCCCGAGCATGTTTGTAGGAGGTTGAAGAAAGCCTTGTATGGCTTAAAACAAGCACTAAGAGCATGGTCTGACAAGATTTTTGAATATCTTGTCACTATTGGCTTTCATGTAGCCAATGCAGATTTCTCGTTGTATGTGAGACACAGTGATAGAGGGATTATGCTTGTTGTCATCTATGTAGATGACCTAATCATTACGGGGGACCATGATGCAGAGATCTTTGATGTAAAGATCTTGCTTAGACAGAAGTTTGAGATGAAGGATCTAGGGGAGCTCATATATTTCTTGGGCATTGAGGTGATTAGGTCACCACATGGTATTGGATTACAGCAGAGAAGACAGTATGGCTTGGACATGCTGTCCAAGTATGGTATGACAGGCTGTAAGCCTATCTCAGTGCCATTGGATCAAAATGGCAAGTTGAGTGTAGATTCAGGAGAGATTTTGGAGGATCCTACTATGTATAGGCACATAGTAGGAAGCTTGATCTACATGATGATCACCAGGCCGGATTTGAGCTATGCTGTTGCGTTGGTGAGTCAGCTTATGCAGGTTCCACGGAAGCCGCATTTGGATGCATTGAGACGCATACTAAAGTATGTGAGGTCTACTTTGCATTGTGGACTATTTTATGAAACTGGGACAGAGATATGTGTACATGGGTACACAGATGCTGATTGGGCTGGTAGTATCTCAGATAGAAGATCTACTAGTGGCTTCATGTTTTCTTTGGGAAGAGCTGCTGTGACTTAGAACAGCAAGAAGAAGCAGTCGCGGGTTGCTCTATCCAGTATACAGAGGCCGAGTACAGAGGTGCTGTTATAATGGCAGCATGATGTGAGGTAGCTTGGTTGAGAAAGCTACTTATTGGCAGATTTGGGTCTATCAGTGGTGGATAGACAAGTTGTCATTTTCTGTGACAACATTAGCAGTATACAGTTGGCCAGGAACCCAATTTTTCATGCTCGTACGAAGCATATAGAGGTCCACTACCATTTTGTCAGAGAGAAGGTTTTGGCATAGGAGACATTGACCTTGTTTATGTCAGCACATAGGATCAGGTCGCTGACATCTTCACCAAAGCATTGGGTACAGAAAAGCTTCGCAAATTCAGGGCTTCGCTTGGTGTACATGAGATGGAGTTGAGCTTGAGGGGGAGTGTTGAGATATCGAGCTCATCTAGTGAGGCGGTGGACACTGATGACCCGCCTGGGGGATAGGCCCCACACTTACACCATTGGCATGGATGGTGAGATCATGGGTGATATGCAGCCAGTGAGATGACAGGCTGTGTGACAACCATTCTAGAGAAGACTGGCATAATTATAGCGCCAGCTCATTTAGTTGGGTTCACACTATAGAGAACCCTAGTATGTGTTTGGTTGAGTACCTTTTTATATGTATGTACTCTTATCTTTGTATATGGTGTGTTGAGTGTTGTGTGAAAGAGAAGAAGATTTTCAGCCTCTCACCGTGTGTGTTCTCTTTTAGGGTTTTGTGAGTGTGTGTGTGTGCTTGCAAGAGCTCAAGCTCTCTTCTCCCCTTCATCTTTTCAATAAATGAGTTGGCGTTATAACTATGCCAGTCTCTAGTAATCCAAAATGGCTGTCACACAGCCTGTCATCCCACTGGCGACATATCACCCATAATCTCACCAACCATGCCAGTGGTGTAGATGCGGAAGCTATCACCCAGGCGGGTCATCAATGTCCGCCGTCGTAGCACTAGTTGAGCTCAATATCTCAACAAAATGTCGGTTTAGGTAAGTTCTTTAGAGTGGTTTCACTAGTACACCATATTCCTCTGGCATGCTTTTTATAAGTATGGCAAGGGTATCCTTTTCACCTCTATCTTTGCATCAATTCCATTGAAGTGAGTCATTATACTTTTCATTTTGCTTATGAATTATGCTATAGCGACTCATGAAATTCTATCTTTAAGCCATAAAAATCTATTTGGATTTAATGATTTTTGACCTTGGAATTAAATATTAAATTTAACTCATCCATTACTTGTTTTGTTATGGTTTTGAAATCAATGTGATGAATAACATTAGTGCCCAAGTGTAATCCAATCAATGATAGTGCCTATTCATCTTTTTCGGCCCAATCCTCAATTGGATTAGTGGGTGCATTCTCCTTAATTAATTTCCATAGCTTCTTATACATGAGAAGATACGTCGTTTGTGTGGCCCAGGTGTGAAATCCTTCCCCAGAGAACTTCTCAACATTCATGATAGTGCGTGATGCCATTGCAAAGGTCTTACCAGAGTTTGACTCTCGATAGTGTCTAATTTCTTACAAGAGTGGCAATTTGAATGTTACTGCAAGAAGTTATCTAATCCCATGAAATTTTCTCTAAAGGCTTCCCAAAACCCAACCAAATAACAAATGATGAATGTTGATGCTTGTATAAAGCTAATATACCCCAAAGATTTTAACTTTACTCTCAATTGAGCCCAATTTTGACTAAGCATCACGTAATGCCTGTGTTTGGTGAGAAAACATGGTAACTAGCATGACTAGAATTTGGAGGGCTCAATTGAGCTCATGGAAAGGTATCTTGATGAGGGTTTTGCATAGAGCTCTTAGCCTTGATAATGTGTGAAGACTAGAGTAGAAAGAAGTAGCTCAAGCAACCCTAAAACATGTGCATTAGTTAGAAAATGGGTGACTGTGGCCTATATGGCCTCCCCTTTCTCCTAGACACCTCTTCTCCTGTTGATACTCGTCGCGGTTGCATTCACCTAGATGATGAATCAATTAGTGGTGGGCAACTTGTAGCATCAAATGATGTAACCCTATGATTGCCTGCGGTGGCATCTTCTAACCTCTTCCATGGCTTGGCCTATGTGGTCTTCCCACTCTCCTTGACACCCCTTCTCTTGATGCTTGCAGTTGCATGCATGGAGATGATGAATCAATTAGTGGTGTAGGCATGACCCGTGGATGAAATAGGTTCAAAAAACCAATCGGTTGAGCGATGGCCTATTCGCTCTATATAGACGATAATTTTTGTCGATTCCCCTGGGCAAAGGGGATGGCTAGGGCTAATGATTGTTCTCCTAAAAGATCAATGCAATTGGTTTCTTATGTAAGGAGAACAAGCTCTTGCAAATCTTGGCCACAACGAGGGAAGAGTGGATAAGATGTGATTAGTGGCTAATTGATTGATTAGTGAGGAGATTAAGCTAATGTGAGGTGAGATAATGATTTGAAGAAGAGTCAAAGGGAAGAGTGGATAAGATGTGATTAGTGGCTAATTGATTGATTAGTGAGGAGATTAAGCTAATGTGAGGTGAGATAATGATTTGAAGAAGAGTCAAAGAGAAGAGGGAGGCTCTGATACCATGTCAAAAGATTGAACATGACACCTCAAGTATGCATGGCTATGGTGTGCTTAACCCTAATTACTATGATTAAAGAACACTAATTCTATGGTGGTTGTAACCTAATTAACAACATAATGATGAACCTAATAAGTTAACCAAGCTTGACTCAAGCACGATTAGGTTACAAGATGGAAACTTGTACTCTTCATCACAGAGAGGCTTGAGAGATACTTGTATTCATTACTTCAAAATGACCCTTTTTATATGTGGAGGGTAAACCTCTTACAAATGTATTCATGTGGGATAATGGTCGCATGCTCCTGATCCTGGTCCTCTACTCATACCTTGCCCCCTCAAGAGCACCATAAATTCTATTACCCGTCCTCCAAAATTCTCTCTCTCTCTCTCTCTCTCTCTCTCTCTCTCTCTCTCTCTCTCTCTCTCTCTCTCGTGCTCTTAGATGCTTATGGCATGGTGGTTTTTCTATTAAAAGTTCAGGTGGCTTTCATAGTTTTGTATGGGGATCCAGGCTACACGATAGAAATGGATAAAAATTATGTTGGTAAGTTTTTTCCATAGCTCCTCTAATTTTTCTTACATATTATATTTGTTGTTTGTTACTAAACTTTCATATCATTGATTAATCTCCTTTTTACTGATGGTGGATGAACATGTAGATGGTGAGCCTCGTGCTAATGCAAGTCCAAGGTGGTTAGAGAGTATCGGGCTACCAAAAAAAGAGTCTCACACAGAGGCAAGTGAAGGAAACATTCAACAAAAGTGCATTTATCAAATAAGAAGATGGAGTGCTACCCTTATCCACATGTAAAAAACAACCACATACTAGTGAAATCACAACTATGGTTAAGGATCTTGTCTTTAACTTTTGGGAATCAACGACCTGGGCCTCTCCAAACAAGAAGGATGTTTGCCACCAGCGGGTTTCAAAAAGATGTGTCATGAATCATCTAGTTCATCTCCTTGATGAGACTTAGATTAGTTATTGCTTTATGTGTTTGAACTACTTTAAAGCATTTTCTTTTATGTGCCTTCAATGCTTTATAATGGATGCTACTACTTTAAAGTTATTGACTGCTTTCATGTGCTTTCGAATGGTTGCCACTATAGTTGAACACATCTTTATAGTACTTTTTACTACTTTACATAGACTTTTACTCCTTTCACATGCATTTGTTGGTTTATAATGGTCATTACTATATTAAAGGAGTGGACTTCTTTCCTTTGCTTTAAATGCTTTTAACTGCTTTATGGTGCTTGTCATTGCTTTAAAGCAGCTTGCTGCTTTCATGTACTTTGTTGTGTTTTTTCACTGCTTTAATACAGTTTGATGCTTTCCTGTGCTTTTTAGTGCTTTTAACTTCTTGCCATTGCTTATGAGCTGAAGCGATTGGCTACTTTCATGTGCTTTTAACTACTTTGAAGTGCTTTAAACTGCATTAAAGAAGTTGGATACTTTCATGTGCTTTAATTGCTTTGCAATGCTTGTCACTACTTTAATGCAGTTGGCTACTTTCGAGTGCTTTTCATGTGCTTTTAACTACTTTGAAGTGCTTTAAACTACTTTAAAGCAGTTGCCTACTTTCGTGTGCTTTTAATTGCTTTACAGTGCTTGCTTACCTTGGTCGGATATTTTCAAGTGCTTTTAACTACTTTTTACATGCTTTAAACTATTGTTAAGGAGTTGTCTACTTTCATATGCTTTTGATTGCTTTATAGTGCTTGCTAAAGCAGTTGGCTACTTTACAGTGCTTAACATTGCTTTAAAGCATTTGGCTGCTTTTAAACATTTTTCATGTGCTTTTAATTACTTTGCAATACTTGTCACTACTTTAAAGCAATTGGCTACTTTTATGTGCTTTTTGGTGCTTTTAACTACTTTTTAGTGCTTGTCCAAGCTTTAAAGTAGTTTATTACTTTCATGTGT
The DNA here is from genome assembly GCF_041138505.1 of Cibotium barometz. Taxonomy (NCBI): domain Eukaryota; kingdom Viridiplantae; phylum Streptophyta; class Polypodiopsida; order Cyatheales; family Cibotiaceae; genus Cibotium; species Cibotium barometz. Next base: position 50,320,486 of record NC_141072.1, on the reverse strand, counting down.
TTTGGTACTTTGAATTGCTTTACAAGGCTTGTCAAGTGCTTTAAAGCGGTTGATTGCTTTTATGTGCTTTAAATTGCTTTACAAGGCTTGTCAACTGCTTTAAAGAAGTTGACTGCTTTTACATGTTTTTTGGTGCTTTAACCTACTTGTTGTGCTTTTGACTACTTTAAACTACTTCATAGTGCTTGTCACTACTTTTAACCACTTTATAGTGCTTGTGATTACTTTAAACTACTTTTTAGTGCTTGTCATTGCTTTTCAGTGCTCGTCCCTCACTGTTTTAATACAATTGGAAACTTCCATGATTTGACATTTCCTTTTATGTAAAATCTACCCCACTTGTTGACTGACTTTCCTTTTTCCTTTCCTAATGGGCTAATGAGGTCCACATTCTCTAAGACCACGTTTTGTGGCTACAACCAAGACGAGCAACCAAGACAAGCCATACAACTATTTAGTCTTTCTGGGGGAATTGCAGCAAGTTCTACCGATAGTTCTATTTCAAATGCATCGAGCACGATCAGAGATGTGATTTTGGTGCCGTCCAATTGTGCAAACCTTGTCCCAAGCTTATATGGAAGAGAGTCCATGGTCGCCAAACGTGAATCCAATCCTCATAGTAGTCTCTAGGAGGGGTTCATATTCTTGGTCCTTATCCCACATCTTGTTACAAGCTCTACAGATATCAATTGACGATGTTTGAGCAGTTGTGTTAGACTCATTGGGGAGAATTCCTCAACCCATGGGATGAGTCTTCCTTGTTTTCAAGTTTACTTTCAAGAAGTAGTTACCTTTGCATATGTAAATGTGATTGATTTTCCAATTACATTTACATGGGATGAGTCTTCCCTCTTACATGGAATGAGTCTTCCCTATTTTCAAGTTTGTTTTCAAGGAGTGATTACCTTGGCATATGTAAATTTGATTGGTTTCTTAATCACAAACTAGCCTTGCGTCTCTTATATAAGACCTTTTGACAATCATGATGTAGGACTCCCTCTTTGAAAATCTATCATTGTGAATGTGTGGTGGAAGCTTAGCTCGAGGCTTTTTGCATCCTGAAGGCATTCCAAAGAACACGCCCCAAAGGTTTAGTTGTATTCCTATCAGTAAGCCCAACCATGAGACTTGTTTCTACGAGTGATGGGCTTCCCTAGGTCTCCCAACAATCCTTGGTGATTATGCTGGTGCCAGCACTACAATCCAAGATTGTGGCGACTATCGCTTCCTTTATTCCTTTATAAATGACAAGTAACACGACATTCATTTCATCACTTTTTGAAATAGTTTCCCGAGTACTTTGGTTTTGAGCATGGAAGCAAAGCGCTCAGTGCGGCACGACTCGTCCTAACTTTAGCTTCAAGTGTGTGGACTCTTAGATTCCCAGTCATTGGGTTTGATATCTGTCCAAAGTTAAGAATTGCCTTCGCATGTGCACCCACGCATACACGCATGTACACTCAACTCCCCTTCAAAAACTAACACCTTAGGCTCTTTTAATTTTTCTTCCCCTTAGACCCTTTGAATTTCTTTCCCTAAATTATTAGGGATACTCCATCCCTTGGATAAAATTTCTATACATGAAACTTGAGATCCAAAAAAAACGTGTTTTGCATCATCACCCAAGCTGACGTGTGCCACTATCACCAAAAAAATAAAATAAAAGAATGTTATGCCATCACGTAAGCTCACAATGTGCCACATCGTCACATAGGCTCATGTGTGCCATGTTATCATCCCAAAAAAAGCTTGAAAAAAATTCCCTTGGAGAAAATTTTTACGCGCGCAAAAATTGAGACCCAAAAAAAAGTGTGCTACATCATCATCTAGGCCCTCATTTGCCACATTATAACCCAAACATTCTTGGAAAAAAAAGCGATGTGTTATCACGCAAGCTCACAATGTGCCACACCAGCATATAGGCTCACATGTGCCATGTCATTACTGAAAAAAAAACACATCATGTAGGCTACCACGTCATCGCATAAGCTCACATGTGCCATGTCATCACCAAAAAGAGTTTTAAAAAAGTGCCACATCAACACGTAGGCTCACATATGCCATGTCATCACCCTTATATATATATATATAGAGAGTACACCCCCCCTCCCCCCCCCACACGTGTACAGCCGTGTTGCAAGAATGCAAGTTTAAAAACTTTGCATGATGTTTCTTGTTCAATGACATGATCCACAAAGCAATTATGAACATTCTTTTTCTTGCACTGTTCTGCAATCTTCTCTTAGAGGAGCACAAGAAACGTGATTGTTTGGACATTATTATTTGGTTATTTCAAGCCTTGTTCATTTATGTGATAGATTTTCCTGTTTCTCTACCCTGCCCATCTTTTCCAAGTCACGATAAGTCAATTTGACCAAAAACGTTAGTGGCATAAATTTAGTGTGGTGGTATAAAGGACTTCTGTAATATGCACAGGTGGTGGTATGAAGAACTTATGAAGCAAGGTTCTCCTTTCTCCAATGGCAATGTGAACATAAGGTAGTGCACATTCTTTACCTTATTTTTCTCCAGTCTTTCCTATTTCTTCTCATCCTCTTTTCATCACAATCAATCCATTTCCTCCATCTAAAAAGATCTAGTGAAGTGAACACAAACAAACATATTGCAAACCTTATTCCCAGTGGGAGGATACCTAAAGCCCTTACTCCCAGTGGGAGGAGGAAAACCATACCTAAAGCCCTTGACATCAAGCCTTCATAAAGAAATGTACTGCTTAAGCAACACAAGTAACCTTCTAGATGCAGATAGGTAATCTCTTCAAGTAGCCTGCTATTCATTTGGCATAACTTCAACCCTTGAATCATATTAACACAGTTTTAAATCAAACTAGATTAGAGCATGCTAATTATTTGTGAACCTGCACTCATTCTGTGGTCTACTAAACTGTCACACTTTTCTGTGACAATTCCTATTCTATGTTCAACCACTCCACTGCTTAACAATCTGGAGGGTTGGGAGTGTAGTCTTGAACATTATACACTGAAAGCATAAATAAGAATTCAGCTTGAACAGAAAAATACACTATTCTCAGACAGTATATGCAGTGCTCTGAAATAATTATTGGACAGCCTCCCCCCGCATTGATTACACTCTTGGAACATGGAATAGGGTACATGGGAGTCTCCCATTAGTGGACTCCAGATAATAAAGAATGAGCTCCAAAGGCAAGGAAAACAAAACCACCGCAATATGCTACCTGCATGTATGTCGGGATTCATGAGACTAGTAAATATTTTGGATTATGTGTATTAGTTCAAAATTAGACCATACAAATCTAATGACAACAATTAACATACAGTTTTCTCAGAGATGCGGGAAGCTAGATGCTTTCCACCAGAAACTGCAATAGTTGAGCAAAGAAAATGTGCCCTGTAATGGCCAAACAAACAGAACCATTTGTCCAAATAATCATGAACAAAGCCCAATTTTATTTTGTAAAAGTAAAAATAGACACCAGTCATGCTTTAAAAATCCCCTGATGTATAACCTAGCCACTAACTAACTGCTGAACTAGGACCATTGTCCGGTCAGTATTGGAAGATAAAAATGGATTACAAATAGCCTACCGTCAATTTTTGACATATGTCACAGTGGGACTAACCATTACCTCTAGGGGCTACCGAGGCTCATCTCCTACTAGGACAATGTCAACCAAGGGAGCATCTAAAGGGTAGTCTTGTAATTTATTTTGTAATCACTTCATCATAAAAAACCAACAACAGCTCTCAACCAACAGTTCGACTGTTATGGTTTGAAAGTCTCCATCTTCTCTTACGCATAAGATACTCATTAACTTTGATGGAAACATTCAGAATCTCTCCCAAGTACCAGTACCTAAATGAGCCCACCGGAGCTGTGGAGGCCAACCGTCAGGGATCCTTCAGCAGCTCCACTGAAGAATCCATGTCCCAAAGAAATGGGTGAGACTAAATAAGTCTCCATAATACCAATATCAAAATCATGTCCCAAAATAAATGGGCAAGAATTCCATGGAAGATATGCTAGACACACGCACAAGAGCCAATTGTGTCTCAATCACCAATATCAATGAGATAATCATATTGCAATGAAAATCACCAACCAGGTGCTAAGACACTAAAATAAGTGCCATGCACAAGAAACTAGTGCCTCGCACAGAAACATGTGCTATGCACACAAAGTGGTGCCATTCAAGAGCACAAACCATGGTGACAGGAAAGCTGATTCTCCATAGTTCTGGCAATCCTTTCTCCCAATCCCAACAGTTCCCATGTTCTCCCATACAATCCCAACTCTAATCAACAAGCATGGTGTGGAAACAATGAAACTCTGTATGGGGAGATAGTGATTCTAATATGGCTTTTTAAAATAAAATAAAAAAATCCATGTCCCAAATAAATGGGCGAGACAAAACAGTCCCATAAGTCCAGATTTCATAATCATGTCCCAAGTAAATGGGCGAGACAAAATAAGTCTCCTGCCAACAAGACATCGGTCCACATGACCCTTGGCATAGATATAAGTTTCGTGCCAACCAGGCGTCATGTCCACTTTACCACTTGCACTTTGTGTTGGTACTCTGACCACGCACCTTGGATGAGAGGTGGACTCAAGTAACAAGATAAAACAATCACTCGCAAGCATAGATAACCTGGTGTTCCATAAGCATTTCTGCTACACATAGTTTATAGGGATTTCGGCCACCAACTCACACTATCCTCTCAAGTGTCCATGTTCCCTTCCATCTGCTCTCTATTGTTCCACCCAGATATGGTAGAAACAATCTTCAAGAGAGCACGTAGGACAAGAGAACACTACACACGGCATGTTGTGCTCGACACTACCCTCTGAAGTGCCCATGTTCCCTTCCATCTGCTCTCTATTGTTCCACCCAGATATGGTAGAAACAATCTTCAAGAGAGCACGTAGGACAAGAGAACACTACACAGGGTATGTGAACCATGAGTTTCATAAGTCCAATGCATCCCAAATAAAGAGAGCTATAAACAATGTTTTCCTGAAACCATCTCAAGGCAGACAACACCACCTTTCTCACTGCATGGCTATACAAGCGTTAGTGAACATCAAAAACACTTCATAGTAAATAGCCAAAGCACCAACTTTGCAAACTCAAAGTATACTTAGCTTTTCATTGCCAGGTTGGTCATGAAGTCAAAAGAAATATCTCCTCACCATATCCTTAAGATATCCCGAGATATATCTTCATATAGCTTGCTTGTAAGCTTGATAATATAATCCACAATATCCATAAGGAAAGAGTGCTAAACGTATGCACATAAAGTCAACTCCATACTTCCAAGATAAATTTTGTGAATTCATAAATCCTTAGATCAACAAGCTGTCTACTGCTCATGCTCTTGCTTCATAAGCTATGAAGTGGCTGGCCATGCTTAACACCAATGATGGTAAGTGTGGTCCCCACTTGAGATCTTTTCTCTTCCTTATTGATAGAAGGAAGCCTCCGCTTCCAAGAAAGCCTATGCTCTGATACCAATGTAACTCGCGGCGGGTGCCCGGGGGACTATGGCCTTTGACACACTTGTTGATACCATCAATGCATATTAAAACATTTAAACATAGACACAGCCTTAACACATATCCATAATCACTTTGCATAAAACATAAAAGCGATAAAGCATCCACAAATGCTGAAAACGTGTGACACCGCATAGAGGCCGCAATGGGCCGACCCCCCCCCTTGGAGTATTTTATTACCCAAGGAGAATAATATCATGTACAAGCTTTGAGGGCCTTACTCTCCCCATGGGAGATGCCGGATTATCCATATACAAATGCCATAACATAGCCCAACACGAGGCTACCAAGCCGGAACAAAGGCTATAGAAATGCCGAGCCAACAACATAATCCATATACCTCCGTGTGGGTACTGATTCTTTCCCAAAAACCATGGGTCTTCATGCAATAGAGCTGGTACAGCAAGTACAACTCTCCATTTAGTCAGTACAGAAGATACAGTGGCTGGTACAACCGGTACAGTGGCTGGTACAGCAGGTACAATGGCTGGTACAGCTGGTATGGTGGCTGGTATAGCAGGTACAGCAAGTACAAATGCTGGTACAGCAAGTAGAGTGACTAGTACAACAGGTACAAAGGCTGGTACATCAAGTACAAAAGCTAGTACAATGGGTGGTACAGCAAGTACACAACAAGTACAAGGACTGGTACAGCCAGTACAAGGGCTGGTACAACAGGTACAAAGGCTGGTACAACAAGTACAATGGCTAGAAATCATAATAAATGATTAAATACCCTTGCCTTCAGTATTTATTCGCGATGGAAGCCTCCAAAACAATCCCCAACAGCCGGTATTCTTCATGGGCAGCCTTCAAGAGAGAGAGAAAGAGAGTAGTCATCATTAGGGCAGCCTGTAACGGTGGTAGAGGCTAGTGTGCAGCAAGAGAGCCTTCATTAATGAAGACAGAGGACTCCAATTTATAGATTTAGGCCTCCCATGAGCTAAAATGGCAAGAGAAGGCTACAATGACAAGTGGAGAGCCACACAATAGTTGAAGTGACAAGTGTGAGGCCACTTGTCTCACTTTGATCCACTTTATAACAAGTGTCAGGCCACTTGTCTCACTTTGGTCCACTTTCTTGCCACATGTCCCAATCTAAGAGATGGGTCCTTCCATAAACTCTCTCTAAAAATATCCCAACTGGTAGACATTCTATCATAGGCACTTTGCCAACTCTTGGTATGTGCTCAATTCCAGATGTAATGACGCGAACAGAATTTCCATCGGAGTCGCGCCAAAAATACCAACTCTCCTAAATTTTAGGAGTGTGGTCCTTTGTATTCTAGGATAATCCCCCATTCCCAAAGCTTGTACTTTCCAAATATTCAGACATCCCGGAGTCCACCAGACTCCTTTCATACTGGGAAATGTCCAGGCTGGTGACACTAGCTCCAACCTATACCATAATGGGGGTGTAATATGTGATACATAGGCGATGGCGAGGCAAAAATACCTCGGAGCATGATCTCCGGGTGTGAGTGTAAGTGAGCCACCCGCTCCTGGATATGGTGCTGATGTAGTCTGGGAGTCTGGTAGCTTGGTGCTCTCGGTCTCCGTCTGGCTCCGAGGTCCACAACACGCTGAAGTGTAACCCCCTCCTGTGTTAGGGTAGGCACTCGGATAGATCTCTGGAAGAAATCAGTGAGCTGGAGCTGTCGTCCACCTCTCCCTATGGTATGAGTCCGTATCAGTGTCTCTCTGTGGTACTGTGTCTCTAACAAGAACTGGCCAAATCTGCGTTGGTCTGCGGACCATAGTAGCAACAGAACGGGAATGGGAACGGAACGAAAGCCCCATCAGGGGAACGGGAACGGGAACGGGAACGAGAACGGGTCACAAGGGGAACGAGAACGAGGGGGAACGGTAAGGGGGAACCAGAGAGAAAGAGAGAGGGAAAAGTAAGTAGCCTTGCTGCCTTGCCTTGGAAAGTAGGAGTCGAAGTCTAAAGAGACTCAAGAGAGGAGCCCACTCGTGACTCAGAGCTGTCAAGTACGCACGCCGCACGGGCCTAGGAAGTATGCGGGCAGGGCGACAATAGGGTACGTCTTTCAAGGATATCCACAGGCGGCTTGCAACAACAGGTACACTTTTTCTCTTTTTTTTTTTTTTCTTGGCCAAACATAAAAAACGTTCCCAAAGGGGGGAACGGCAGCCAAACGTTCCATGAAACCGTTCCCCCATGTTCCCCCACGTTCCCCTGGCCGTTCCCATGCCAAATCGTTCCCCCATGCACGTTCCACCCGGTTTAGGCATCTCAGCCTTGGGGGAACGTGTTCCACCGTTCCCAAGGGGTGGAAACGGCGTTTGTCACCAGGAGGTGAAACTTTTTGCAGTTGTTTTCCTTATTTACATTTCTTTATAAATATATATTTTTCTTTTCTTTCTCTTTGGTTGCTGTTGCTTTCCCCGGGATCTCTTGGAAGGGCTTGGGCCATTGCAATGTCAAAATGGGTCAGCCAGTGGGACTTTGGACCAGTGGTTGGCTAAGCCTGAGAACTGCACTGAAAGATGAAGCACAGTGTCCAGGACATGGGCACTGAAAGATGAATGACAGTGTCTAGGACATGGGCACTGAAAGAGGGTATAGGCCAGTTTACACTAGTAAGTGGCCGCCACCGAAATGTGAATGTATCTTGAATTCTAAGCAAATTTTGAAGTGACCATAGTGGTCAAAGATGGTCAGGAGACCAGAAGGAATGCAGATGACATCATCCCTAAAATCTAGGGAACTGCTATTTTTGGCAGTGTCGGAATTGAAAAGTGTTCGCGTCAGTTTGTGCAGAATGTCAAGGGGACCAAAAGCTGACAAAGGGCTGTTGTGAGAATGTGAACCAGTCAGGAGATTTTTAGCCTGGAAGATTGCATGTGGAAAAGGCTTAAAAATGTGCCAAGTGTCAAATTTTGGTGCATTTTCCTCATTGAGAAGAGGGAAGCATGGGAATTTGGGGAAGGAGGCTCATTTGCAACCATCGTGGTGTTTTGTTGCAGGAAAAACCAGCATTCGTGGTGCATTCCCTTGCCCTAACTCAGGAATTGAGGGTTGAGCTTGCTCCCCACAGCCTCTCTCTCTCTTTCTCTCTCTTGCAGACTATGGAAATGCTATCATCAGATAAAATCAAGTACAATTGTGTGAATTTCATGCTTATATGCAAAGGCTAGTTGCTTCCTTGAACAGGAACAGGTGTAGTTGGTTCCTACACCAAAGCAAGGACAGAAGAGGGTAATAACCTCTTCAAAACAATGCTGTTTCAACACTGTTTAGGTGCTGTTTTTGGGCTGTTATGTTGCCCGGTTGATGCCAAAATGCAGTAGGACTTTGTTTAAGTCCTCCAGGACAGTACAGGGGTTATTTTGGGCTGAAAACAGAGCTGAAAACAGGTCTGTGCAGAAAATTACAGCAAGCTGAATTGTGATGTTTTGGACTCCATTGGGTAGCTTGATGCCTATGGAAGTGAGCCTGTCAGTTGGGATTCATTCTGAGATGTTATGGAACAGTTTTAATGCAGTTATGTTGGCAAAATTCTCCTAGAATTTGTAAAATTCAGCTGATGTAAGTAGAGTGCTTTGTTGCACTTGTGCTTTGTAATTTCCAACCTTTTAACAATAAAGAAATACCGCAAGGGGCGCCGGACTTCGGGGCCAATGTGTTGTTGAGCGAGGGAGCGAGGATTCTGTGAATGTGTGTCTCAGTAAGTCCAGGTTATTTGTGAATGAACTACCGCTTTATGTGTCCATAGACCGGTTTTATGGTTCCGTTGTCGGGACTGGGTCCTCTTTTCTGCAAGAGCCCGGACACGGATTGGATTGGGTGAACAGGAGACACACATAGTGAGGTACAACTGATTACAGGTGAGAAAGAGTACGGTCTCTTTCTTTGGATACAGGTTCCCTTAAACTTTCAGTTGACAGTATGACAGACAAAGGGAAAGGCAAGCTCCCTGCCGAAGAGAGTTCCTCTTCTACTCGCAGACAGCATATAGAGGTGACAGGTGCCCAGGTGTCAGCCTCTGCTCGGATGGAGCCAGTAGTACAGCCAGCCTTGTTAGAGGAAGAACAGGAACAAGAGGATTTATTTCATGCGCAGCTCCTGAGCATGGTTGGTACCTTTGAACAATTGGTGAAGAATCCCAGGATGAAGAGGTATTTGCAGTCAAGGACAGGGGATTCCCAGGCTGAATCATCTCAGCATGCAGTTGAGAGGGCACAGGAACAAATGCCAAGGATGCCACAGCATGTAGAGCAGACACCAGGAGTGGCAGCTGATCCAGTGCAGCATGTTACACAGGCACAGGTACATGCATTTAATGGCCAGGAAAGTAATGTGCAAAGGGTCATGCCGACCATTCCTCCATTCGTTGCTTTCCAGCCTGGCTATTTTGGTGGTGGATCTGTTTTCCAGGCCATGGCTAGGCCGCCCACAGTTTTGCCAGGATTGATGTCAAGAGGGTCACCAGGAATGATGCCTATGGAAGCTGTGAACCCTCTTTATGCCAATATAGGTATGCAGCCCGGATTTCAAACTTATTTTAGTCCAGTTTTGGGGCCCGCAGCACCTGTCAGTGTGGCTGAATTTTCTCAACCTAGTGGACAAAGAGCAGTAAGGACTGATGCAGAAAAGGTGCAAAAGGATTACAAAGAAGGAGGTCAAGCAGTAAAGTTTGAGACTTTCAGTGGGATGCAGGACAAATTGAAAGCGCTGACTTTCATTCAGCAGTTTGATGCACACTGGGGGTAACTTTACAGAGTCTTCTATGGTGCGGAAGGCTGCTACTTTCTTGAAAGGTAATGCATTGCAGTGGTGGACCTCACTGTTGATGCAAGGACAAGCACCTGCTACATGGGTTCAGTTTAAACAACAGTTCTCTTTTGCCTGGCTTACAAATACTTTTGAAGTGGATGTTATGACAGCATGGCACAAACTTGATGCAGCCATCTGTGTAAATTTGGAAGAGTATAATAAGAAGTTTTGGGATGCACTCTTGCCAGTAACTTCTTACAGGACAGTGCCATTGTCAGAGCAAATAGAGAAGTATTGTTGTGGTTTGCCCAAAGAAATCAGGGATTATTGCATTAAGACCAATGTTTCTAATATGACTCAGCTCATTGAGAATGCAAACATGGCTAATGCATTGCTACAGGGAGGTTCACGTGGCTTTAAGAGCACAGTGAAGAAGGAACCTCAAGACAAAGGACAGAAGAGGCCACTATATGGCAAGTCATTTGAAGAGAGAAAGGCATTGATGCAAGCTGGGAAATGTTTCATCTGTGAACAGAAAGGGCATATGGCTGCAAAATGTCCACAACAGCCACCAAAAGATGCGGAGGATAAACAAGGGCCACCCAAGAAGAAGACAATGTCGAGTGCAGGATTGATACCTGACATGGTTGGTGACCAGCAATGTGATTATGCGACAGAATTGTGCAGAGCATGGGGTAAAATCAGAGATGCTACAGTGCTGATTTTTTTTGACCCTGGTGCTCGAGCCAACTTTATTTCACCAGCATTGGCAGCCAAGTTAGGAATTCGTGCTGAAGAGATGGGACTAGTTGGACAGGCTGATTTGGCATGCCCTGGGCATTCAGTTCCTGTCACTCCCATACTTGGCAAACTTCACATGCATATACAGAGTTATGTCGACACAGAGGAGTTTCTTATCATGCCCTTGGAAGGATGTGATGTCCTATTGGGAATTCCATGGTGTCATAGGAAACATGCAGTGTTGGATGCTTTCAACAGGAAAATCACAATTGTACATAGGGACAAGACTCATGTTTTGGATGTGAAGCTGAAAGGAGAGTCTGTCCCAGTTATTTCTGCTTTTTGAAGCTGAATTCTAAATGACCTGTACATTTGTATTATATGTTTGGCAATGTACAGTTTTGACGTTTGTTGTCAATGACTTAATCAATGAATGAACTTTCAGTGCTTTGAAGTTGTATCTGTTACGCTTCAAATGAATGATTTACATGTTGTGACACTAATAGTACAAGATATATGCTATCGCCCTGTGTTGCATCCGGAAACATGTATTTGAAAGGCTTGAACCTGCGATGGCACAAATGGTAGTGGGGAATCCCTATCATCGCCCCGTGTCATCCGTTGGCAGGAGATACATGCGATGACACTAATCACCTGCGGAGTCTTGTGATCGTCCTGTGTCATCCGTTTGCATGTGGACTTGCAATCGAGGTCGCTTGCTTCTTTCAAGAGGGGGGTATGTCACCAGGAGGTGAAACTTTTTGCAGTTGTTTTCCTTATTTACATTTCTTTATAAATATATATTTTTCTTTTCTTTCTCTTTGGTTGCTGTTGCTTTCCCCGGGATCTCTTGGAAGGGCTTGGGCCATTGCAATGTCAAAATGGGTCAGCCAGTGGGACTTTGGACCAGTGGTTGGCTAAGCCTGAGAACTGCACTGAAAGATGAAGCACAGTGTCCAGGACATGGGCACTGAAAGATGAATGACAGTGTCTAGGACATGGGCACTGAAAGAGGGTATAGGCCAGTTTACACTAGTAAGTGGCCGCCACCGAAATGTGAATGTATCTTGAATTCTAAGCAAATTTTGAAGTGACCATAGTGGTCAAAGATGGTCAGGAGACCAGAAGGAATGCAGATGACATCATCCCTAAAATCTAGGGAACTGCTATTTTTGGCAGTGTCGGAATTGAAAAGTGTTCGCGTCAGTTTGTGCAGAATGTCAAGGGGACCAAAAGCTGACAAAGGGCTGTTGTGAGAATGTGAACCAGTCAGGAGATTTTTAGCCTGGAAGATTGCATGTGGAAAAGGCTTAAAAATGTGCCAAGTGTCAAATTTTGGTGCATTTTCCTCATTGAGAAGAGGGAAGCGTGGGAATTTGGGGAAGGAGGCTCATTTGCAGCCATCGTGGTGTTTTGTTGCAGGAAAAACCAGCATTCGTGGTGCATTCCCTTGCCCTAACTCAGAAATTGAGGGTTGAGCTTGCTCCCCACAGCCTCTCTCTCTCTTTCTCTCTCTTGCAGACTATGGAAATGCTATCATCAGATAAAATCAGGTACAATTGTGTGAATTTCATGCTTATATGCAAAGGCTAGTTGCTTCCTTGAACAGGAACAGGTGTAGTTGGTTCCTACACCAAAGCAGGGACAGAAGAGGGTAATAACCTCTTCAAAACAATGCTGTTTCAGCACTGTTTAGGTGCTGTTTTTGGGCTGTTATGTTGCCCGGTTGATGCCAAAATGCAGTAGGACTTTGTTTAAGTCCTCCAGGACAGTACAAGGGTTATTTTGGGCTGAAAACAGAGCTGAAAACAGGTCTGAGCAGAAAATTACAGCAAGCTGAATTGTGATGTTTTGGACTCCATTGGGTAGCTTGATGCCTATGGAAGTGAGCCTGTCAGTTGGGATTCATTCTGAGATGTTATGGAACAGTTTTAATGCAGTTATGCTGGCAAAATTCTCCTAGAATTTGTAAAATTCAGCTGATGTAAGTAGAGTGCTTTGTTGCACTTGTGCTTTGTAATTTCCAACCTTTTAACAATAAAGAAATACCGCAAGGGGCGCCGGACTTCGAGGCCAATGTGTTGTTGAGCGAGGGAGCGAGGATTCTGTGAATGTGTGTCTCAGTAAGTCCAGGTTATTTGTGAATGAACTACCGCTTTGTGTGTCCATAGACCGGTTTTAGCGTTCCCCTGCTACTATGCTGCGGACTCCATGATCTGGCGGAGTGAGGGATGTCCACTGAAGATGGTGGTGTATCTCTCTCTAATGACACTATATGCTCTGCATCTGCATACATAATGTTCCTCACTCTCAACCTCCTCCTGGCATAGTTTACATATCCTCTCTACTCTGGGGATCCGTGCTACCCTACCTGCCTCAATCTCAAGCTGGTGTGATGACACTTTGAGCTGGCCAATCGCCACTCGGGCGCTGTGAGGCATGTACACATCCATGTATCCAGGTCTCTGTATGAATCCATCCGCTGAGATACGCATAAACTGATCTCTGTGTAGTATAGCATCTTCGGTGGTAGAGGCTGACTGGGTGTAATCCAAGTCTCTTGAGTGTATCACTGCCATAAATCTTGCCGAAGGACTCTGTTCCTCTCACTGTGAGAGAGCTGGATGTGTGGTGCATGTATATCATACTGGAAAGGTGGTAGGTGATCTATGTCGAGACCATGCTGAGTGAGCCACTGTATCATCTGTGAATACCATGATCTCCTATCTCCACTCTCTGCAAGCTGCCTGGATGCCTCAAAAGCTATGTGAGAGTCGATCTGATGGCATATCTCTGATCCTCTGTATGAAGCAGATTGTCTGGAAGAGGGCCTCTACTAGCATAGGAGGTGCAACAAACTCCGTCCGGACAATGTCATGTGGGACGGAGGGTTTGCTGCGGATCATCCGTGAGAGCATGAGAATATGAGGCCTCTCTATCTAAGACCATGTGGAGGTGGCGAGCCCAGGTGCCCATACTTCTGCAGCATACATCAAAGCAGGGGTGACTAGTGTGTCAAACAACCACCCCTTAGTGCGGGACTCCTGGAAGTGTGCCTGGTGACACAGTCTCTCTAGCATGGCCAGAGCTGCATACCCTCGTGTGAGTCTATCCCTGGCTGCCAGTGCCATAGTAAATCTTCCTGGCGGAGTCGTAAATGTAATCCCCAGGTACACACGAGTCTACCACCTCTACCTGTCCTCCTGCTAGTGTGAAGATAGCCTGTCGTCGAACTGGCCCCTAAGGTGTGGAAAATCATGGCCTTGGTTTTCCCAAGGTTCAATGTAAGCCCCCTCTGTGTGCAGAAGTCATCAAGTGCATGGAGATGGTGCTGTAGTCCCATCCGCGACTCCGAGACCAGAATAATATCATCTGCATATAGCATAATGTGGACTGTGGTACCTGAGATGTCTACCCCATCCCCACCACCGTGACCAATGAAGTCAGCCACCTCATCGATGTATAGCCCAAATAGTGTAGGAGAGAGTGGGCATCCTTGCTTCACACCTATGGTGCTAGCAATAACATCAGATAGCCCCCAGGGGCATCGTATGCGCCCAAGGACCTGCTCATATAAAGCATAGATGCCCCAAACTATCTCTAATGGGATCCCCAATGACTGTAGGCGCTAGAAGAGTCTCTCACGTGGCACCGTGTCAAATGCTTTGCGGAAATCCACAAAGCAACAGTATAATCTCTTCTCCCGCACCCTAGCCTGGTCAATCAGAAAGCTCGTCAGAATCCGGCCTGCCCTGGTGCTCGCAGTCCCTCCTCCTCTACATATGAGCTCAACTATGCCTCGAGCACTGCGCCATAAAGTTTGGCCAATGCATGACCAATCATCTGTAGTTGCTGGGGTCTAGCATGTCTCCCACTTTGTGGAGAGGCACGATGGTGTGCATAGTCCACTCAGCTGGTAGGCCCTCAACTAGTGCCCTATTAAAGAGGTGAGCAACAAAGGGTCCCAGTGTGTCAGCTGCATAAATAAGATGCTCACTCTGTATACCTGTGTGGTCAGCCAATCTCCCATGCTATAACCGGCGGATAGCTCTCTGTACCATCGAGGTGGTAAAGAAAGTAGAGGTGATAGGGCGGGACTCCTATGGCTATGGTATGGGCGACTGCTGAGGGATATGGTAGAGGCTCTTTGCATATGTGTGCCATGTGTGTGGATCCTCAATCGGGGTACGAGGGCGAGGCTCTCTCATCCTGCACCATGCAGTGGCTACATCTCTACTCATGAGTAGGTGGTATATATCCCAGTACTGTGCCTCCTCATATGCACGCCTCTTATGGCGTGTGAGGGTCCTCATCTATTGGCTCGCCTGTCTCTGTGTAATGGTCCCCAGTGCTCTCTGGGCACGGAGGTGTCTATATAGCTCTCTGCAGTCATCATCATACCACCGATTCTGGGACATGCTCCCAGATCTATCTGTGTGCAATGTGTGTATGATGGGGGAAGCTGCGGGTGGCGGCCGTATGTAGTAGAGATGACAGCTGGGTGGTGAGTGTGTCTAGAGGTGACAGGGGATCCATCTGGAGTAGCCCGTCATATACATGATGCTTATATATGTCTATGCCAAGTCATGGGTGAAGTAGAAAGTTGTATGCGATGCCTGTGTGGGCTGTGTGGATGCTGGTGTGGAGCTCGCCAGTGATAGTAAGAGGTACGTGTGATCCGCACCAATAGGACAGGGGGGGGGATGGTGAAAGATGTCACTGCCTGTGTGGTCTCCATGGACCCCATGATGTAGTCCACTGTGCAACCCCCCCTGATCATGGAAAGCATGTTAGTGCTCCTAAATCCTGCCACTGTCTCATCCTGTTATAAATAACGAGATGGTGTCGCCCTCCCAGCTCAAGTAAGTGATGACCATATCTGGTGTTATCCAGCCCCATGTCCTCTGACACCCTGCAAGCTCCCGTGTCCTCCACCTCTAGTGTGTGCATCACCTCGGGGTGCTCGAAATCATAAATGTCGCACTGTCGGCTTTGTGTCCATGCATTAAAGTCCCCCATAAGGAGGACTTCCCCCTGGTTGGAGTAGTGTATGATCTCATCTGAAAGGGCTGCATATGGTGACTCTCCAAATGGCCCTGTGTTCTCCTCCTCCCCTCTACTCTCCTCCTCTGCTGTCATGGAATATCTCGATCCTCTAGGAGAGAAGTAGCATAGAGCAATGTATAACACCCTGTCTGCTGAGAGCTACAGTCTAGTCCACATGTATCTAGCCTCCTGGTCACGTGCTACCACCTGTAGGCGCTCCTGTAGCTCTTGCTTGAAGAGTACCGCTATACCTCCAGATCCTCTCGATGTGCTCTGCCGTGTGGTCCCCCTGTATGTAAACTCCCACTGATAGCCCTCTACTTTGGGTAGCCCCCTCTCTGGAGGGTGCTCTGGTGCGTCTCTGTAAGTAGTATGATGTCCCATCCCTCCATGACCTCCTCCATCCTCCCAGGATGGGTCCAAAGTGCTCCATTGCAGTTCCAAACTGCTGTGTGTATCTGTGAATCTAGATCCTCCATAGCCGATGTCCCATAGGCCGCCTGGCGCTAATCAGTGGCCTTGCCATCGATGATGACACGGCCATCGCGATAGAATGCTCTCTTGCCCTCTTTCCGGGCTTGTAGGACTCTCGGCATGCATGTTTTCCTGTGTTCTATCTGCATCCTTGTAAGGTCGTCATCCAAATAGATGGGATCTCCCTGTAATCCTCGTAGAACCACCCTCTTCCTCATGAAGGTGACCCTCTCCGTCTCTCCTGCAAACTGTAGGATGGGGGCTCTCTTGCGTGTTGAGTCTTTCCCGGCTCTCCATGCTTTGGTGAAGGGAAGAGAGTCCGCTTCCTTGTAGCCAAGCTTCATGCATAGAAGCTAACCATCTTTCTTGGGAGTGGAGTCGGGTGTCTCGGCTATACTTGTGACTCGAATGTTGAGGCGACGGCCATGCCTCATCTTCTCCTCCTCAATGGTGGTGTGAATGATTTGGTGTTCTTCCCTTTGAGTCTCCTCCCTCACTTCTTTACGGATGTTCTTCTTCACCACTTCAACCCTTCCTGACTGCTTGGCTTCGAGTTTTCCCTCCATGTCCTTTGCGATCTCCTTGGAGATCTCTTCTTTGATGGCCGTGAGAGTGTTGTCATTGATCTCCCCTTCTTCCTTCTCGGTGTTCTTGACAGCTACCAGTTCCACTTTCAATGCACTCACCTCCTCCTTAAGTGCCGTGTTCTCTTGTTCAAGGTCCGTGACCCGTGCTTCGAGGGCCATGATATGCCGGTGTAATTTGTTCTCCACCTCATTGAGGTTGGAATCGGATGTCTTCTTGTTCTCCTTGATTAGTGCCTTCATTGCCGTCTCGAGGGCCTCGAGCTTCTCTTGGAGCCTCGGAGCCATTCCTCGAGATTACTCTACAGTGCTTTCCACGGGCAGGGAGTAGCGAGAGAAATGAAATGATATATTAACGTCTTCAGAAGGCCAAAATGACCTATGAGACCAAAAAGGTTACAACAATTGGTGGATCTGATACAATGTCTTTGTAAGAAAAGCTAAAAACAACTAAACAACTAACTAAAACTGAAACAACTATGAGAAAAAGTAAGGTACTAGGAGCTCCTAATGGATAACATCTGGGAGGAAAACTCTAGCAACAAAGGTAAGCATCATATACATCACTATCCAAAGATGTCTCTCATCGGTCGATGGCGGATATCCTCAATGTCCTCCATGGTGAGTACTCTGATTGGACGTCTCCCATGCCGTGCTAGTATGGTCCTGATCCTCTGTTGTAGTCTCCACCCGTGTCGAGATGGGCCTCTCATCTTGGGGCGCCTGGACTGCCCCAGCTCTAGAGCCCAATCACTGTACCTCTGGTGCGGCTATACTCTGGGGCTAGCTGCAATGCCTGCTGGCCTGACTGCTCAATCTCTGGTCGAAAGAAGTCTGTAATCTGCCTCTGTAGGTGTCTCTCCCTCTCTGATCCCCTCCCGAGAGAGAGAGAGAGAGAGAGAGAGAGAGAGAGAGAGAGAGTTATGTTGCTGCCTTGGGGGCCTGAGGAAGGGTGGGCAGGATTAGGGAGGCGAAGGCACTAGGGCAGGGTGCGTGCAGGTGTGAGGAAGGGAGGCGAAGGCACTAGGGCAGGGTGTGCACAGGTGTGAGGAAGGGTGGGTGGGATTGGGGAGGCGAAGGCACTAGGGCAGGGTGTGCGCAAGTGCATGAGGCGAAGGCACTAGCGCACAGGCAGGCGGGCAGGGTGTGCGCAGGTGCATGAGGCAAAGGGACTAGCACACAGGCAGGGTGCGCAGGTGCATGCGGAGGCAAAGACACTAGGGCAAGGTGTGTGCAGGTGCATGAGGCGAAGGCACTAGCGCACAGGCGGGCGGGCAGGGTGTGCGCAGGTGCATGAGAGACAGCGAGCTTTGCAAGAGAGAGAGCTTCAGTCGTGTGCGCCTTACAAGAGAGAAAGAAAGTTACATAAACATCTTCAAAAGGCCCAGTGGGTCTATGAGACCAAAAGTGAGAGAGAGAGAGAGAGAGAGAGAGAGAGAGAGAGAGAGCTACGGTCGATTGTGCATAACAAAGCAAAGGCCATCATCATCATCGTTGCCATCATCACAAACACCATCATCATCAGCGCTGCCATCGAAGGGAGGAAGTGGAGTACAGTCGAGGATAAAGGGCTTTAGCACCTTAGCAAAAGTATCCCTTCAGCGTCTGGCTTTGTAGCTAGTGGGAGAGCTTCTAGACTCTTGTGCCTTGGCCCGGGTTCGAATCTGCCTGCCATGCGCTTTGTGGTGTGGTGTTCACATTGTGGCTGGTTGGCGCCCATCGGTGTGGCTTGGTTGTTTGGCCGGAGCTGTGTGTTGGCTGGATTCTCGTGGTTGTTGCCGGCGGCGGTTTCTGTGCAGTGAACTGTGTGGACATGTGGATATCCACACAACCATTTTAACTTTTTGAATTCATATTAAAGAAGCAACTGTTTTTCCAAAAAACCATAAAGTCAAAAGCCGTGCTTGCTTTCTGGAAATTCAGAAATCCTCCCACGAGGGGAGAGCTTTTTTTCCGAGAAGTTAAGCTCACAATGATGTTTTTTCCTTGAAGTGTATTCACGCACGCTTGGCACTTTTGTGTGTGTACTTCTTGACATAACTTTTCCGGGACTACTAAAGGACGGGACACTATCACTGGTGGTTTGTGTACAGACTAGTCGGGGCAATACCCTCTTGACGCTTCCACTAACACAAATTGACGCATTACACAGATCCTCAGATGCGTCACATTTTGGTGCGGTGACCATGGAAGCCTCTCTTTGACGCGGATTGCTGACTAGTATTGGTGATTTCTCTATCTTTTTTCTAGCATGCATGGTGATGTTTTTTACCCCAATGCTCCTTTGTCGATGGATGTGTTTCTTGCAAAGTAAATGCTACTGAGTGTCAAAGACAAATGGAGTGTTCAAGAACACATACAAAACTTTGAATTTTGGCTTGAGGATGATGCTCGAAATTGGTGCTTTTCTTTGCCCCAAGCTATTCATCACAATTGGGATGCATTGGTACAAGCGTTCTGTACGACGTTTGGCCAGTTGAGAGCCCTATAGAGTTGTGGGTGGAAATTCAGAATTTGTCAAAGGCAAGCTAAATTGCTGTATTGATTCTTTGGACCCTGTGCTACAAAGCAAGGTTTGATGATGAAGACCGGCCTCTCTTGAAGATGCAATTCAGATTGCCAAGGAGAGAGAGACAAAGATGCAGTTGCCTTTGTGACCTCCATCTTTGGAACCGGCTCCTACACAAACGCCGGTTGTTGCTAATCAAGGTGAGAATTCCGTGGATCGTTTGGTTAATGAGTTTGCTAACCTTTGAGTTCAGTTATTGCAGCAACAACCGAGAAATACCCAGCCTAGAGAAGGGGGGGGTAGCTCAAGTGGAGTGTGTTCATTGTCGAGAACATGGCCATGTGCTTGACAATTGTCAAGGCTCTTAGGAGGCCAATCCATATTCTATGCTAGGAGCTAATGGCTTGGGGCGCGTCTATTGAGAAATAGCTTCGGGAAGCACTGAGTCGAGGGGAGGTTCTTGTGGGGAAAAGAAATTGTGCTCGAGTGGAGGCGAGCATGGAAGAGGTTGAGACTTCTCATGCGGCACGAAAATGCAAGAAGATCTTCAAAAGAAAGATTGGATTGGGTGATTTTGAGCTTGGCTGTGGCGTCAAGGCGTATGACTTGATGGAGGATCTATGAACACTCAAGGTGGACATGACTCTTCAGCGGCTTTTGGCTATTAGTCCAATTATGAGGAAACAATGGTCACGAGCTATTAGCATAAGGTCATCCAAGCAACGGTCCAAGGGAGTTCACAAAGAGGCAAGTGATGTTACGATCCATTTGCATGATGATTTGCCAGTGATTATTTATGGCTTAACCATTTACGGAGCAATGGAGCAATGGCCGTGAATGTCATGAGTCAAGCAACCATGGAAAAGCTTGGGCTTTGTTGCCATGAAGCTTCTCCCTTTCATATCAAGTTGCCATGAAGCTTGGGCTTTGTTGCCATGAAGCTTCTCCCTTTCATATCAAGTTGACCGATAATTCTCATGTGCGAGCTCTTGGGATGATTAAGAAGCTTAACATTGATATATGTGGTATGCAAGTGCCTTCAGATTTTCAGGTTATTCCTACTAAGGCGGATCGGGCTGCCTACCCTCTCATCTTGGAAAGGCCTTGGATGCGACAAGTGAACATGACCCAAAAGTGGAAGATGGGAAATTTTCTTATGCAATATGGTGACCATCGAATAAGGTACAACATTTGAAGTGGGCAAGCTCAAGAGTTGGAGGAAGAGACCTCCTATGATAGAGGAGAGTATGACACTGATGCTACAAGCTCTTCTTATAATAATGAGGAAGAGGGTTCACCACTCAATAAGATCTCTATGGATGTGTTTAGGGTTCATCTTGATGTTTTGGATAGGGATATCATGCCGGCACATGAGAGGAGGACCAACAATGCAAAGTTGCTTGCATCCTCTTTGACGAAGGAAGAGAAGAAGGATTACCTTGAGATGCTTGATGGTTTTCCCCAACTCTTTGCTACAGAGTACACAGATCTTTGATGAGTAACTATGATTGAGCACAAGATAGATTTGAAGCCCAAGGCAAAGCCAGTGGTACGACTTCGAAGATTGGGGACCGTCCAACATAATGCTTTGAAGATAGAGATCGATCGACATTTGAGAGCGAGTTTGATCTTTCCCGTGGAGAATTTAGAGAATTTAGAATGGTTTCACCCATGGTCGTGTCTCCAAAGAAGGGAGGTTAGTGGCGCATATGTGTTGATTTTTAACCTCTTAATATTTGCACCAAAAGGGATCACCATCCTCTTCCTTTCCAAGATGAGATTCCTGATCGTGTGGCGGGTCATGAGATGTATACGGTGTGTGATGGGTATTCAGGCTACTTCCTAATTCGTATTGCCGAGAATCAATTGAAGACTACTTTCATCACATCATGGGGATGCTTTGCTCATCATGTAATGCCCTTTGGATTTACGAATGCCGCGGCAACGTTTCAACGCTTTATGAATGTGGTGTTTGAGCCATATCTTGGTACGTCTCTTCGTGTTTACTTGGATGATTTTTGCATCTATTCCTCTAGGTTTGGGCACCTTGAGAAGGTTCGTCAAGCTTTTGAGAGCGTTGATAAGTCTCAAGGATCTCTCAACCCTTCAAAGTTTTTTTTTAAAGCCATGTAAAGCAATATTTGGGGGGAAAGCTTGGAAGTTTTTTTAATTATTAGCTTTTAGAAAGCTAAATTTGAAAGCTATGGCTACTTAAACCTCTTGCTTCTATTTGTAAGAAGAGAACAATTGTTTCTAGAAAAGAAGAGTCATAGTTTTTTTTTGTAAGATGAAGAAGCGTGGACATTGGAAGAAATAGCGAGAAGACTTTGCTTTTTTTAAAAGCTCAAGGAAAAGCTTGTTTTTTCAATCAGCTGCATATACTTGAGAATGTGCACCTACACGAGAGTGAAAGAGTGCTACAGTCAACTCTGCATAACAAAGCAAAGGTCATCATCATCGTCACCATTGGAAACAACGTCATCATCAACACTGCCATCGGCAAAGTACAGTTGTGCAGAGGGCTTTAACACATTAGCAAAAGCCTCTCCTAAGACACGTTCAGCGTTTGGCTATGTGGCTCGTGGGAGAGCTCAGAGGCTCTTGTGCCTTGGCCTGGGTTTGATCCTACTTGCTGTGTGCTTTGTGGTGTAATGAGTCACAATGTCAACGCATCACTGGAGAAGCCCAAGCATGACACAGGTGAGTACTCAACAAAGTAAGCACTTGGATGGTGGCAAACCTCATGCTTTCACTTCTGGAAATTGTAATTGGCAAGCTTCTTCCTTCCCTTGATCTATAGAAACATGTTGCAGTGACATAAATCCATGACCAGACCGTCGGAAAGGGATCGGATTGAGAAATGGAGGCAAACAAAGCCAACTACTTGCATTTCTCTGCTAGGCTGCCAGCTCTCACACATCTGTTTTTTCGACTTGTAAAAGATCTGAGAAGGTGTTGGAATTAGGATTAGGGTTGCAACAATGCACACACACAAGATAGAGAAGCTTGAGAGCACACAAACTCACTAGATTAGAATGAACAAATGTGTGCCAGATACAAAAGATAAGTACACACCCCAAAATGAGTAGATAAGAGGGTGTACATAATATGCACGGGGAAAAAACCTCTTAGTGAGGGAAAAAGTTGCCCAGCGGTCCTAAGTGTCTTCACACACATCACTACCATATAATGCTACAAATCCCCCCTGGAGTGATGATGTGAACAAGTACAAGGTATGGCAGATCAATCCTGAAAAGGCAGTAAGCCGCCCAAAGCTTTACGAAAAGCTTCGAACTTTTCACAAGGAAGAGCCTTCGTGAATAAATCTGCCATGTTGTCATGTGTAAGCACATAGACCAAGCTGATCTCTGCTACAGAAAGTCTTTCCCTGACATAGTGGTAATGCACCTCAATGTGCTTAGTGCGAGCATGAAACACTGGGTTTCTCATAACTGCTAATGCGCTCTCGCTGCTGTCAGTGAAAATCGTAGTGCTAGACGACTGTCCAACACCCAAATCAGCTATAAGACGTCTGAGCCACACACACTCAATTGTAGCTGTAAAAGCTGCCCTGTACTTAGCTTCACAGTTGGAAGTGGCCACTGTAAGCTGCTTCTTGCTAAGCCATGATATACATGAATCGCCAAGGCGAAAGCAAAACCCACTAGTGGATACTCGTGTGTCATAACATCCAACCCAATCTGAATCACTAAAAGCATGCAGCTGTGACGCATCCCTCTTTGGATAAAACAATCCAAAATATTCAGTGTCCTGCAAATAGCGGAAAACCCGCTTGATAGCCTACCAATGCTTCGTACCTGGTCTATGCATAAATCTGCTCAATTGTGAGACCGCATACTGTATATCTGGCCTCGTGTTGCATACATAAAGAAGAGATCCAACAGCCTGATGATACAAACTAGCATCAAAAGAGTCTCCTGTATCTTGAAGACTAAGTCGAGTACCTGTCTCCATAGGTGTAGGCTGTAGCCACAGGTTTACAGTCTTCTAGATTAAACCTCTTCAATAGCTTCTGTATATATTTACACTGCAGCATAACAATGTCATCATTGCGCTGCATAAACTGAATCCCCAAATAATAATGCAAGGATCCCGAATCTAACATCTTAAACGATGACTGCAAATCAGCCTTAAAGGCCGAAATCTGATCTTTACCGGGTCCCATGAGAGCAGCATGTCATCAACGTATTGAACGATGACCAAAAATGTGTCCTTACTCCTCTTCACATAGAGGGTACTCTCTGTTGGACTGTTGCAAAAATCATTTGCAACCAAGTATGCATGAATCTTCTCATACCATGCTCTAGGAGCCTGCTTAAGACCATAAAGAGCCTTTTTCAACCTGCATACTTTAGACTCTTCTCCTTTCACATCAAAATCAGGAGGCTATGATACATACACCTCCTCATGTAAATCACCATTCAAGAATGCATGTAGTCTTAATGTCCCACTGATGTACATTCCACCCATGATGTGCTGCCAAAGCAATGAGACACCTAATGGTAGTCATACGAGATGTAGGTACAAAGATCTCATCATAATCAATGCCCTTTTATTGGGCATACCCTTTTGCAACAAGTCTGGCCTTGTAGCGATCAAATACTACCATCTACTTTGCGTTTTAACTTGTAAACCCACTTAGTACCAATGGCCTTCTTGCCATGAGGTAGATCTATCAAATACCAGGTGTCATTCTTGAGTATAGAGTTATACTCATCCTACATAGCATGCATCCAATGATCATCATCCTATGCTTCCTCAAAAAGGAAACAGGTTCCTCCTCATTACATAAAGTAGAAATGAGAACATGATCCACATGAGAATAATTTACACGATGAGAACCTGCACGAGTTCTGCTACGTAAAGGAGCTGCCAACTTGCTATCCCTTAATGTCTACACAAGCCATTTTGACATACACCTAGATTCTTCTATGGCTGCTCTCTCCTCATCCACTACATCCTCAATAATTGCCTCATCACAAGGCTGATTTGCAGGCTGATTTTGCACCTGCAAAGGCTGAATTTCAGCACTTGGTTGGGAATTCAATTGCTCTACATATAGCTGCCCTCCATTAAACAAAGGTAGGAGCGAATCAAACATGTCCTGTGAGCATACATTTTGCTGTTTTTTACATAAAAGTATGGACTGAACTGAGTTTTCAACAAAAACAACATCTCTACTTACCAAAATCTGCTTTGAGGCCGGATGGTAGAGTTTATATCCCTTGCTTTCTAAACTGTATCCC
The DNA here is from genome assembly GCF_041138505.1 of Cibotium barometz. NCBI lineage: Eukaryota > Viridiplantae > Streptophyta > Polypodiopsida > Cyatheales > Cibotiaceae > Cibotium > Cibotium barometz. The sequence continues at coordinate 50,295,568 of NC_141072.1, read as the reverse complement.
ACAAATATGCATTTAACTGTCTTATCATCAAGCTTACTACGTTGTTGCTCAGGCACAAGTGCATAAGCAAGGCAACCAAAAACACAAAAATGAGCCACAGAAGGCTTCCTGCCATGCCAAGCTTCATAAGGAGTTTTAGACTGTAAGGCCTTGGTAGGGCATTTGTTCAACACATAGTTTGCACACATAGTTTTTTCTAACCAAAAACCATGAGGTAAATCTTGGGCTTTCACTATACATCGTGCCATCTCCATGAGAGACATGTTCTTACTCTCAGCCATACCATTTTGCTGAGGTGTATATGGCACTGTACATTGATGCCTTGTGCCTTTTCCAGCCATATATGCATGAAATTCCTTGGACATATACTCCCCCTCGATCTGAACGAAGGGTGCCAACTTTACATTCACATGCATTTTTAGCCAAGAATATGAAGTGCCTAAAGCACATAAAAACCTCTGACTTCTGCTTTAATGGATACACCCAGCTATATCTGGAGTAATCATCAATAAAAGTGACGAAGTAGAGATATCCCCCAATAGATGGTGTTCTCATAGGACCACATACATCACTATGTATAAGCTGTAATTTCTTAACAGCTCTCACAGATCCATCCTTTGGAAATGATGCCCGATGCATTTTACCAAGAATACACCCCTCACATACATTTCTAGTAGGGGTCTCAAGAGTTGGCAACTCAAACACCATATCATGCCTTTGAAATTTGAAGGTGTAACAGACTGCCATAATTCAAATGGCCAAATCGTGCATGCCATAATTCTGCATCACTCATAGCACGAGTCGTAGAGAATGAGCAAGCATCATGCTGTAACTTCTCAAAAGGGAAAAAATGGGAAAAAATACAGAGAGTGGAGAAAAATGAGAAAACACCTAATAAGGGCGGGCACACCCAAAACACAGGCCCTGGTGTATAGGTATAGACAGGAGATGACTTCTAATAGAGAAAGACCAAATGTTTTGCTACAAACAATTACAAAACGTGGTATTCTAGAAAGTCGCTGAGTAGGCAGGTTCTTCCAGCAAGAAACCAATCGGAGTAGCAAGGCTGACTACCATTCAGTCTGGGTACCAAGGCCAAAGTTCAACTACACAAGAAAGGGAATATCTTCAGGCCAAAGATTAAGAACTGCATTGTACTCATGTAAACTTCATAAAAAACCAAATACCCCAAAAGGGGGGGGGGGGGGGCCTTCAATGGGTTATAGGAACCATATCCAATGTTTGGCATATTCTCTCTCCTCTCTCTCCTCTCAGTTAACGCACCACAATAATTGCACAAATCAGCAATGAATGTATTAGGGCTTCCACATGTGACAGGTCTTCATCCCTTTATCCGATAAGGCCAACACTCACCTAGTCAACTCATTCTCCAGTGGTATGCACATCCATGTTGGGGTGATGCATATGACAACACTATCCAGAGGAGATTACAAAAAATCCACATGGGGGGACCACCATCATGCCAGCCATAGTAAATACAGATCGTGAACATGGACAATTCAGTATCCAGACCCTTGAAAGATGAAATTATATGCTGGCTCTGTAACTCCATTTCTTTAATAGAGAGTGAGCTTACACCCTTAGCTGAGAAGCATCTGTGAGCTCACCTACTGCCCTTGCAGCTCGGACATGGCAGTATGGGTAGATAAATCAGCCTGATGCCAGAGATGGCAGTAAATACCAGTGAATAGAGGAGTCATAGGAGCACTGCACTTAGGCAGGCTCAAGAGGTGTGAGGTGGCCCATTTTCCTCCCAAGAGACTTGAATTGTATCCTCTTTCTTGCTTCGGCCAATGTGCAGGTTTTTAGGATGTTGTAGAAGGTTCTTTAGCTTTGATTATTTTGTTTTCTACAATCACTTTCTAGATTCAAGTTTAGGAGGTCCTTGTTCAAAACTTTTAAAAGATTTCTTTCAAGATTCAACCAAACAGCACATCACCATCCGAGGCAAAATTACATACAATATGTCTTCGCATATGCATAATGAGTGTGATATATAGTTAACAAAGCCAACATTCTAACTTACAGTATACCCCCAAGTGCCACACCAACAACACTCTCCTCTGCAGCAAGCCCAATTGTGGCAATCTGCAAGGATGAGTTCAAAACTCTGAAGTAACAAATTTGGCAATGTCAATCGACTATTATGTCAATTGAGAAAAAAGGAAACATACCTGGCTTTTATCTCCCCATTCACCAAGGAAGGTGAGAGAGAAAGTCTGAAATGGAAAGTCAACGGAGTCAGCTTTTGTGACAAAAATCATTCCCAAATATTAAAGACATGATAGACACCCATCCATTTCTTTGTCTGGTGTTGTCTGAACTGCAGTACCATAGAAGCTGTTTCATTTGATGAGATTGAATGGTGTTGGCTATTTTGTGCCTGTTTTCTTGAGTGTGCCGGGATGTATGTGGATGTTGGCTATTTTGTGCATATTGACACATGAGAGTGCATTCTTGCACAGGGGATACATGCATGCACGTGTGTGTGCATGTGCTTTTTTGGGGAGTGGTGAAGGGGCACCTGCTTACTAATATGTGTGCGCCTGTACATGTGAAAAATACTATTGAAAAATTGCCAGAAAATACATGCCTCCAGAAGTATGGGAGAAAATAGCATTGTAAGCAACGACCTCTGCTGCTTTTTCAAGTCATTATCCTCATTCATGGAACGCTTCTTGTTTTTCCTTTTTTGGTCATTATCCTGTTACATTCCATAATCACATACATCACCAGCAGCAGAGACCACAAGCTCAACTCTACAGAACCCATTAATGCCAGCTTTTTTAATAATGAGCTCTACTAACCAGCTCAGCTTCCACCTCAGCCAGCTCCGATGATTCCCTGAAACCACTCACATTACAAGCTCAGTAAAGCCCAATTCCTTGGGCAACAATGCAAGAGGAAACATAAAATAAAAGCATCTAATGTGTCCGTGCTCACCCATCCTTTTTTGTAAAAGCATCCCAAAGCGAGCGCAGTCCAAAAAAGAAAAACAGAACAGTTGCCAAGTTGTGGGTGACCCTGGGAGAAATCTGTTTCTTGAATGAATTAGGTGACTTAATATCAAAACTAGTTATTGAGATAAATATATTCAGAAAAGCTCCAAAATTGATGCATGACCACCGTTATCATGAGAGAGAAAGAGAGAGAAGTTGTATTAGCATCTGCAAGGTCAGATACTGCCTATGAGAACAAGAACTGAGGATTTTGTACCTCAAGTAGGGAGCTTACACACTAGCTATTAATGCAAATTAAACACTTACAAATGGCCACAGCCACATTGAACATAAACTGTAGAAGAGATACACATAGGTAACACCACATTAGGGCTGGAATGGGCCGACACACACACACACCCCACTCCCCCCCCCCCAAGTAGTTTTGAAAAGCGTTTCGAACCGTACGAAACGGACCGAAACGTTTCGTTTATTGAAACACATTTTTTAGCAAAAAAAATCCCCCCCAAAAAATCTGTCTTATTGATGCACTGATTTTCCATTTTGTGGAACACGTTTCAAGGTGTTCCTTTTGTATTTGTGTGCATCTGTCCTAACTCCCGCTGCTGTGTACAGTGTACCTTGTACTTGCCAACTGTGAAGCTGCCGGGTCACAGGTGAAAGTGCCAAGGTAAGCCTACCTTGAGTCAGGGTATTTTAATCTTCTTTTTGCATATGCTTCTGAACTATATGGGCTGTTGTAGCCTGCAGCCTGCAGCCTTCTGCCCTTTTTTTTGGCATATGCGTCTATAGGTTGCACTATGGAGCTTGTGCAGCTATAGTCTATGGCCCCATAAATACTATGGGTGTACCATGTTGGCAATAGTTATTAGGGTGTAAAAAATATTCAAGTTTTTCAAGTATTCTGCTTGCAAAAATAGGTGAGGCCTAAACACTTATTTCTTGTACTGTTGTGCAGTCTATATTAATATATATATATATTTATTTATTTATTTATTTTTATTTTTATTTTTTTGCTTTTTTGTTTGAAACTTTTTTTGTCGTTTCAAAAAAATATGAAACTTTTGAAACGTTTCTGAAACCCGTTTCAAATCAGGCATTTCTGAAACTCCTGGTAACTATGCACCCCCCTCTTCCCTCACCCTGGGATATCCAAATATGATATCCAGTATTACAAGTACAAATGTGCCTTACACATGCCCATATTACCAGACACTGATGAAGTGATTTCAACATGCCCATATTACCATACACTAATGAAGTGATTTCAACACCAATGTGGGTACTGATCTTCCCCTCATACTCAAGAAGCCTTCAAATACAGCATGAAAGTTAATTGAATAGAGAACACAATATACATCATAAATACCCGCAAGTACTTATGCATGTACAACCGGTGCACTTGCACATGCAGCCCACAGCACAATCAGAGGAAAATCAGCTGATACAAACAATAAATCAGCTGGGGTCACGTGCATGCTCGTGCCATGGCTAATCTTTAGCATGAACAAGCTGAATCCCTGATTAGTGCAGCAGTTAGGATAGCATATAGCAATAGCATCAGAAGCATCTTCCTCATCATCATCGTAATCATCAGCAGTAAATCATCATCAGCACCAACATTGTTAGCATCATTATGAGAAGGTACATAAGGGCTGTCTGCTGGCAGCCAGCACTCTGTCGGCTGGCAGTAGGCCTTTGTACCATAGTTGCCAGGCGTTTCAGAAACGGCAGGTATGAAACGGGTTTCATACGTTTTGAAACGTTTCATAAAAGGTAAGAAACGGGTACAAAAAGGTTTCATACAAAACAGAAAAAACATGTATATTTTTTACTTGAAATATACAAAAGAAAAAACTGTTGACATAACTTATAAGAGACCACATTGAATTCATTTCAATAAAAACAAAATACATGTAAGATATGATGATATCACAAATCACGTGGGTGATCACTGATGACTAAACAAAAATCAAAAGCATCACCACGTGGGTGATGAGTCATGACTCAAAATCCAAGATCAAAATAAATAACATGTCCAAAGTTCAAACTAAATAACATGTCCAAATAAAATGATACTGGCAGCTGCTAGCTACTATCTGCATCCTCATGCTCATCCTCATCTGCATCTTCTGCCTCTGCAGCCTCACTCTCAAGGTCACTGCCGGTAGCCGAGTCCTCAAAGGCCTCATCCTCTAGCCTCTCGAGAAGATCGTGTAGTGCGAACCGGAGCCATGATCTCCTCATAGAGCGAGACATCAGAGCATAAGTGACCTGTTCAGCTTCCTCTGACTCATTAACACAAGAACTACCAACCTTAGTACTGGAAAGTTCCTGCCAACTGCTGCCAACTACTGGTACGCTATCCACCATCTGGTCCCGGAAAGCCTGTACCTGCAGCGTATCCACACTTGAGTAGCCATGACCAGACTGCCACTCATCACAATCCTGAGGACCTGGGAGAGAGAGTGCTGAAAGCCTGTAAACTCCATTCTCCACTCCACCTTCCCAAACCACTTGGCCTGTTGCTTTGTCCCGGAGAGCAACAAAATGCTCATCAAACTCCACCCGTACGCCAGTCTTGCAAACCTGATGCACTGACAACACATGAAAACCAAGTGCCGGAACATACAACACCTGGGAGGAATGCTTCCCCCCTCTGCCATCGGGAACTATCTCCATCCTGCCCTCACTGTGAACTGGGATAGTGGACGTATCCCCAGTAAGAATATGACCAGAAAGTCTGCAGAGATCCTGTAAACCGGAACGGGAAGGAGTCATGTGCCTGGAAGCACCACTATCGAGAATCCACTCCCGAGTATCCGTTGCGGAGAGTTCTCCAATCTCCTCCCTGCCTGAAGAAAATGAAGCATCGGTGTCCATCACCTCCAGGTGCACAAAAGCCGGAGTCTTCATGATTGCTGAGGAGTCTTCACCCTTCTCGGTCTTCCGCTTGGGACACTGCCTCCAGTAGTGGCCTTTCTCGCCACAATCATTACAGGTCCTCTCTGCCTTCAGTTTCTCGCGGTCACTAACGGACATCTTCTCATAAGACTTCTCCGACGAAGCCTTCCCCTTGCCCGTGTTACGGCCTTTCGACCGTTGGCCAGTTAAGGTCTCCGAACCTCCACCCTGAGGAGGGTTCGTGAATCGTTCCTCCTGGTCCAGGACCATGGGCACAAGCTCCTCCCATGTGATAGTGCTGACAGCAACGTGATGGCCATGTCCTCTGACGATATCTCCTTCCCAGCCTGGAGAACTTCCTACTGAAGAGCCTGCAGCTTGTTAATATGCTCCCGCATCGTCGACGACTTTGCAGGGCTCATAACCCGCATCTGTACTTCCAAGGAAATCCTCTTCATGGGCGATACCCTGTTGTAAAGTGAGGCCAAATGCTGCCATATACCTCTGGCCAGCGTCATATGCTTTACATGATTAATTACCTGTGGTGTGCAGTTGAGGCAAATAAACGAACGGACCCTGGCGTTGACGCGATCCCACATCTGCGTCTGGGCCTCCCGGTCCTTTCGGGATGACGGTAACTCCCCTTCCTCTACTTCCGGCCGTGGAACACCAACAACGACGAAATCGGCGAGATCGTAGGACTCCAGAACGGATTCCATCATCACCTTCCATATGCCGTAGTTGCTCCCGTCCAACTGACGGTCCACCCGGAACGTGGGGAGTGTCGGGATCTTCACATGTCTCTCGGCCATCTCAAACAGATCTGCCATAGCGGGGATGTACTCTGAAAAGGATGGGTGGGTGGGAACAAAGAAGAACTGATACCTGCAAGTGGCTGTCCAGCAAATCAGCCCGCCTTCCTCTTGCTTCTCCTCTTCCCGATCAGCCCAAAACAGTCCACCAATCAGCCACAAAACAGCCCCCTCTTGCTCACACAAATCCCAAGACCTATCTAGAGCCTAGGGCTCTGATACCATGTCAGAATATGCAGCGGAGATGATGACCAAATCTGGGAACACGAGCAAAAACGCAGGCAGAAAAACAGCACAAGAGAGAGAGAGATGTAGGCGTGTAACTCTGCTCTATATACACAAGAAGATCCCGAGATATGATACAAATGAGGTATGGGGGCTAAGGACCTATATATACCCCCCTAGAGGGGGGTCGGCCAGCATAAGGAAAAGCCCACGACTGATAAAAAGGTCCACGACTGCATAAGTGCAGTCGCCCAGCAATCTGGTGCCCAAAACTGATCAAAACCAATCGGCCAGCAGCAAGAGTGCCCACGACTGATAAACATCCAGTCGGCCAGCACTGTACTGCTCTTGGCACCCTCTGGCAGCCCTCCCAAGCCTCAGAAAAATGGAAAAAAATAGGGGAAAAATGCGGAGAGTGGGGAAAAATGGGAAAACACCTCATAAGGGCGGGCACACCCACAACAAAGGCCCTGGTGTATAAAACTGGACAGGAGATGACTTCTAACATGCTCCTCATTCCTCCAAAGGGGATGCAAAATGTGAGCAACAGCATGGATTGGCCTATGAAACCAATCCCAACGCCGATTCCAGATCTCCTTAATATCTTGAACTCTACATGTAACATGTGACATACATAAGAGATCAAGATTTATAAAATAACTCAAAGACTAAAGTTAAAGCCCAAGGGTGAGCACCTGTCACGCGACAAGGTAGTGAAATCATTGAGAGCTTCACCAATTCCGTCCATGAACTCATAAAGCAGCCCAATGGTACTTCCCTCCATGTCTGTGAGCCGAAGGACACTATACATGGGCTGAAGTGCCTTCACAAGTCCCTCTGCATCCTGCCACCAAGTATCTCTCATGACCATACGAGAGAATGCTATAGACTTGGGCTCATCCTTGTCCTCCCATGCTGTCCATTCACGACACACAACAGTGCGTAATAAGCCATGTCGCACTCTCACTAGTCTCTCCACCACAATAAACATATATGCAAACCGAGTTTTGGAGGGCTTTAGAAGCTCAAGATCACTATTGGCCCTGTACATGCTCAAAACCTTTGGCCTCTTTGTGACAAAGTTCACCATGGTAGATGCAGCTGAAAATACATGGCTCACCCAATCAAGCTTCCCCACATCCTCAATCATCAAGTCAAGGCTGTGTGCTGCACAAGGTGTCCACACAATCTTGGGGAACTCCTCCTCTAACATCCTGCCCATGGATACACAATTGGACCCATTGTCCGTGATCACCTGCACAATGTTATCAGGCCCAATTTCATTGATTGCCTGGCGCATGTGGGACATAATGAACTCCCCTGTAACCACTATCCCTGGCACCGATGCATCTATGGCACGAATGAACATTGTGCCTTTGCAGGAGGACACAAGAATGTTGTACACATTTCTCTTCCGCGCATCTGTCCATCCATCACAAAGCAAAGTACAACCATACTTTGCCCAAGTGGCCTTGAGAGGCTCCATCTCCATCTCCACAGCTAGTTGCTCCTTGCAAAGCTCAGTAGTGCGCAATGTCTCGTAGGAGGGGCCATCCCACTCACACCCAATGCGGGAGATAGCTCTCATTGCCTTCTTCCATCGAGGAGTCCTGACAATGTGGAAGGATAATCCACATTGAATAAACAACTTCATCAACTCCCTCGTTGCCTCTTTCATGGCAGCCTTTTGCATCCCTGCCTGTACATGTCCTTTCTTGAACACTGGAAGACTAGTTCTTTTGGCTCGAGGTGCCGAGCTAGAACCACCTGCAACCTCACCACTGGTATCTTCCTCTCTGATACTGCGAGTCCTCTTGGAGACACTTTGACGTGCTTCAGGCTCTCCCAGATTGGGGATATCCTCAAGGGGGATACCTAGCTGCATGGCCTTCCAAGCCTTGAGGCTATCATAGATTTCTTGTGGCACATGCTTACATGGCCCAATGCCGAAACCCTTTGTTTGTGACAAATGTGCCTTCAACCGGGTGACACTGCCATGGTGCTTATCAGCACAAAAGTTGCATTTCCACTTTCCAGAGCCTGAGCCACCATATCTAGACTCGAAGGTGACATCGTTCCAAAGAGAATCACCTGTTCGAGGCATCCTACAAGGCGGGGATAAATGCAAATTGTTGGCCCTGCAAGTGCGACACATAACATAAACTAATCTCAATAGAGCAAGGGTGGACCGTGGAAGATATGCCATAAATATTGATGGAAGAGAAAAAGTGTGCTGCTTTGTGAGTTGTGCAGAGAAAACCAACTTAAAGCAAAACATGACATTACCCCTTTGGAAGACCTCCACAAGGCCCAAGGACACCAAGGAGCAGGGGGCCGACACAAGCGATGGAAGGAATCAAAAGGATGGCACACAAATCTGCAAACTCACAGGCGGCCGCCACTGGGAAGCGTGAATGAACTGCGCCGTACGATTCACGAAAGGAAACGTTTTTTAAGGTTTTTAAAAACTGCATGATGTATGAAACGCGTTTCATATTGTACGAAACGTTTCGTACGTTTTGAAACTGTATGAAACGCGTTTCTATGCAACACTGCTCTGTACAACAGTTGGCTAAGGGCTAGATGGTTGGCAGCAGGAGTGGCAGGGGCAACAGTCAAAAAGCGCATGTTTAATGAAGTATTTCATTTGGGTCCTTGTCCACAAGAGGCTGACATGGTTTAACAATTGGCCGACTGCATATATATAAGCATAATACAAAATTCAGCAATCATCGAGTCTCATCCATCATTCATTCATCATTAGCTCAATAGAAGATATGTAGAAGGGCCAGGGGTCAACCCCTATGGGGCTGACCATAGCCCTAAGTCATGTACAAGCATCTATGTAACCTTTTGTACCATATTAATACAGAAAACCCTGACACCAAAATCTTCTCTCCTCTGTCTTAATCATTCTTAATTATCATCAATGTTCTTAATCAAGCTTAGGGCTATGGATCAGTACAGCAAGGTTTCCGTGCATGCAACATTGGTATCATAGCATTTAGGCTCAGCCACTAAGCATTGTCCCAAGGAAGGTGCACAGTTCCAAGGGAAAGGATGTAATAGGGGAGAAAGGATGTAATAGGGTAGCAGATGGAGTGGTCTGCAAGCATTCCCTGAGGGAAGGTACACATACCCAGTACCTCATTAAGCTCTCAGATCATTTCCAAAGGCCTAGCAACAGGCATGATCAGTTCCGGTAGGTGACCCGATGTTGTGTCAAGGTTAAGGGAAAGTAGGCATGGGGACGGCAATTGAACAGGTGCTCAGTTCTTCAACAAGACTTGGAAGTGGAGATAAGTAGTGAAGGTGTTCAAACAAAAATATCAGTCAGTAAAGTCCACGTCAATAGAAAGTCAGTTGCAGTTTAAGGTCAGTAGAAGTCTAGGGAGGAAGGATGACAGAGTGTCCACCCCGTCATCAAGTTTAGCAAAAGGGAGTGTCACGTGCATGACCGTGCCATGGCTAATCTTCATCATGAATAGGCTTAATCCCTTATTAGTGCAACAGTTAGGATAGCATATAGCAATAGCATCAAAAGCATCTTCATCATCATCGTCATCGTAATCATCAACAGTACCATCATCATCAGCACCAGCATTGTTAGCATCGTTATGAGGAGGTACAGAAGGGCTGTCAGCTGGCAACCAGCACTCTGTCGGCTGGCAGCAGGCCTTTGTACAGCAGTTCGCTAAGTGCTAGATGGTGGGCAGCAAGAGTGGCAGGAGCAACAGTCAAAAAGCGCATGTTTAATGAAATATTTCATTTGGGTCCTTGTCCACAGCAGGCCGACATGGTTTAGCAGCTGGCCGACTGCATCCCTCAGCATATATATAAGCATAATACAGAATTCAGCAATCATCAAGTCTCATCCATCATTCATTCATCATTGGCTCAGTAGAAGATATGTAGAAGGGCCAAGGGTCAACCCCTATGGGGCTAACCATAGCCCTGAGTCATATACAAGCATCTATGTAACCTTTTTGTACCATATTAATACAAAAAACCCTGATACCCAATCTCTCTCTTCTTCTCTCTCCTCTGTCTTAGTTATGCTTTATTCAGCATCAATGTTCTTAATCAGACTTATGGCTGTGGATCAGTATAGCAAGGCTTCCGCGCATGCAACAGCTGGTACTGTCAGTTCAGCAAATACACAAAGCATGTACAACCAGTACGGAGTCCAGACAGCAGCACAGACAGTACGGATCTATGCAAACAGGTGTACGACAGCAAGCATAATGTATGTACGGGGTGCTGAAGTTGTATGGATACACGGACAGGATGCTGGGCTGCTCCAGATTATGTGCATGCTAGGAGTGATGCTGATCCTGCAAAAAGCATGCTCACGCCCTCTTAAATGTATGCCCAGCCATCATGCCATATAAACAGAGTGTCCACATATAAATAGAGAGTCGAAACATGCAGTATGGACAGCCTCCTGAGTAATCCCTTTCACATGTACTAAAAAACAGGGTGCTTTTGTTATAAATAGACTCGCCTTTTGTTCAAAGTATCCACTGTTTTTATAAAAAAAATTGAACTGGTCAACATAAAAACGAACAAAAGTGTACTCCTTGTTTCACATGGCCATGGCCTAGGCTGCTCCCAGTGGCCTATAAGAGTAGCTTCCCATGCATCTTTGATCTTCCAAAGGCTTTACAGCCATCGTACAAATCCATGTCATCCTTCCGGACCCTTCCAACAAAACCAAGGGTGCTTTACTCTGGCAAAATAAAAACTTTCTTACAAAGAAAAAACAATGCATTACAATGACCTTATTTGGTTGGGTAATTATGAATTATCCCTAATGACAGATGCTAGACATCTAGTTATGATTACATTTTTCAATTAGGATAGAGGGATGACCACAGCTGTGGGCTCGTTATGGGGCTGGTTTAGGAAGCTACCTATGCCTTTTATAACATCAAGGCTATATTCAGGTTTTGGGGGATGACCCGGGCAAACAACCCTTGACTCAACATAAAATAGAAAATAGATTAAAAGATTGGGAAGAATTCCCCCTCAATGTTGGTGAAGACCCTTTTGCAGCGTCATTTCCATGCTAATGAGACCTAAATTCTGAGCATGGTTCTTCCCGAGGTAGATGAGTTTGATCAAGAACTAATAATCCGTGATGTAATTCTCAAAGATGAAGAAGTTGTTGATGAAGAACACATATGCTTTGGAACAAAAATTATGTTGATTCGTCGTTGTTGATACTTGCTTCAATGATCATTCAAGGTTGTATTGTACTCCCCTTGCTCCATGTAGACCTCCAAAGTATGCCCAATTTATTAGGCAAGAGGTATGCTCAATTTATTAAGCAAGAGATATTTTGTATGGAGAAGATTTGAGAAATATAGGGACTAGCTATGGAAATGAATTGAAAAGAGATTAAGGTGTAGAGATTAATGGGTATAAGTATAATTAGAGTTAGCAATGAGTGGCTCAATGAAAACATGAAAGACAACGAACTTTGCTCTGATACCAATGTAATGCGCCTTGCATTACAAGCTTGAGGACTTGTAAGACTAGTACTTTGATTCTCCACACAACCATATTCCAGATGGACCCTAAACACATGGTTATATAGGCCTAAATGGTGCATGACCTTCAAACTTCAGTCCCTTGACCTTTTATTTACTAATCATGCCTTTTCATTAGCGATTTCAAATAGGAAATACTAAAAGGTAAGACTAGGATAGATCATTTATATGTAAAAGGTAAGACTAGGATAGATCATTTATATGTAAAAGGTTTACATATAGATAAGGCTCAGAGGATTTCAAATAGGAAATACCTAATCAATAGTTAATACGCAGGCATAAAAGTTAAAGTAAAAGGGGAACTAAATGGTGCACAATGGAATCCCAAGAGACACAAAAGAGGTTGCCCCCTTCTAGGGGTAGCTGAAGAGACATTGTGGCAAAAAGGCCTCTTCCAGAACCCAAACCAGCAGAGCAGATGCAGGTAGCGGGGCGATCTCCCATTGCCACAACTTGTACAATCGTAGCCTTTTGGGCATTGTCCTGGTGCTTTCTAGAGCCCTTCCACATATGAAATGTCCAAAATGGTGATAATTCACTAGACCCATCTACTTAGATCACGAGAACCCAAAGGGAAATCAGAGCATAGTTACCATAAGCGTTTCTCATGAAACGACAAGATATATAGTCAAATTATAAAGCCCTTGGAGACCGTCGTTCCTTTATAAACGAAAGGTAACACGGCATTCATTTTGTTGCTTTCGTAGCGTCCAAACTTGTTCATGCGCACTTTTGGCTGTCCTTTGGTTTTGGGTATAGAGGGAGAGTGCTCAATGTGGCACAATTCATCCTCCTCGTCTTCAGGTTCTGGTTCAACTATATGGGCTCTTAGGTTCCCATTCATCAATTCGGATAAGACAAGTTAAGAATTTCCTTGTAATAGAGAACTTATTAGGACTCGGATTTCAGATGACAAGAAGGTTGTGAGGCCTGCTATGTCTTGTGGGTAATATTCGCACTCACTTGGTTCGTACTCACTCGAAGGTAGGTTTGGACCTGCCAACGTGTAAGGGATGTGCACTAAATCTGCCTTCGGAGGCTATGTCTCTGAAGGGGATGAACCAATCACCTCCGCCACAAGACAGCCTGAATCAGCACAATATCATGGGTTATGTCAACTCCTAACAAGACTGCCTGCCACAAGGTACTTTCCGGATAACACCAAGGGTAAGTTCTATCTACTTATGTAGAAAGCATGCAAGACAATAAAATCACATTTCGGCAAAGACCTCTTTAAAAAATACATTAAGTGAGGTTTTTAAAAAGTATGAAAAAATACAGAAAAAATACAAGTGTCGCGACTTAAGGTCTATGAAGTCAAAACTATTGAGCTATTCTTGGACCCATTAATGTGTGTGCAAATTCAAACTTGAATCCCACTGAGACGTAGCCTCCTAACACCACTGGACATGGTCACTTGTCGGTGAAGGCATTGAGCACCCATTAATTTGGACTTTGACATCATCCTCCCTTGTGGGATACTGGATACCATGCTCTTGACCAGCTTGCACTGTGCAACTGGTGGTGGATAAAATCCAAGCCATCTTGGTGGCTTCACGTGCTCAAAGTTACCATTGTTGAACGACTCCACGTCGTTATACTATATCGAAGGACTTCATTGAGTTACAACTCACTCCCACTGATTCCATGTAAATACTTTCCTCTAAATCCATAAAGTTCTGCCAGACTTGCGTACTTTTCTTGGAAAATGTAGTAAAAGGTAAGGATTTACGGATTGAAAAGAAATGAAAGGTTTAAAGAAAAGCTTGTAAATCTCGTGCGAATGAGAGCTTGGGTGAAGCCCAGCACCACAACCTTGCTCCAAGAGAGTATCAAACATTGAGAGTATAAATCTTTTTTTACCATGCAGCCTTGGCCTGGGCGTGGACCTGCGCACCCTGCTGCCCTGCTACCCCCTACTGGCTGGCCTGATCTGCCCATCATCATGTGCTGCCTCACTTGGGGCTTCCTCGCAACTCCTATGGCCGGCCTTACCCTAGGTTTTGTGCTGCCTCATGGGCCTATGGCTGTCAGAATGCACAGTGGAAATGAAGACAACTGCTGTAGAGAGCAATACACAAATGAAAGAGAGAGAGAAGCTGTGTAACTCTGCTATATACACGACATAGAATCCCGGAAATGTACAATGTGGATTGTGGGGGCAAGGGGCCATTTTATATGGCCCCAGGCTGCTGGTTGGCCAGCCCATAAACAGCTAACAGCAGCCCTAGCTGCCCACGACCAGCAAAAGGCTCAGTCGGCCAGAAGACATGCAATCGGCCAGCACAGAGGGACAGGTCAGGCAGCACCAAATGTAACTCGCCCGGGGGACTAGGGCCTTTGACACACTTGTTGATACCATCAATGCATATTAAAACACTTAAACATGGCCATAGCCTTAACACATCCATCATCACTTTGCATAAAACATAAAAGCTGGACAAAAACATCCACAAATGCTGAAAATGGAGCTTGTACATGTGACACCACATAGAGGCCGGAATGGGCCGACCCCCCCCCCCTTGGAGTATTTTATTACCCAAGGAGAATAATATCATGTACAAGCCTTGAGGGCCTTACTCTCCCCACGGGAGATGCCGGATTATCCATATACAAATGCCATAACACAGCCCAACACAAGGCAACTGAGCCGGAACATAGGCTGTAGAAATGCCGAGCCAACAACATAATCCATACACCTCCGTGTGGGTGCTGATTCTTCCCCAAAAACCACGGGTCTTCATGCAATAGAGCTGGTACAACAGGTTCAGCTCTCCATTCAGCCGGTACAATAGGTACAGTGGCCAGTATAGTAGGTACAATGGCTGGTACAGCTGGTACAAGGGCTGGTACAGCCAGAACAATGGCTGGTACAGCCGGTACAGTGGCTGGTACAGCAGATACAGCAAGTACAAATGCTGGTACAATAAGTACAATGGCTAGAAATCATAATAAATGATTGAATACCCTTGCCTTCAGTAATTTCTTCCATCGTTCTTCGCGATGGAAGCCTCCAAAACAGACCCCAACAGCCGGTATTCTTCATGGGCAGCCTTCAAGAGAGAGAGAAAGAGAGTAGCCATCATTAGGGCAGCCTGTAACGGTGGTAGAGGCTAGTGTGCAGCAAGAGAGCCTCTTTTAATGAAGAGAGAGGGCTTCAATTTATAGATTTGGGCCTCCCATGAGCTAAAATGGCAAGAGAAGGCTACAATGACAAGTGGAGAGCCACACAATAGCTGAAGTGACAAGTGTGAGGCCACTTGTCTCACTTTGATCCATTTTCTAACAAGTGTCAGGCCACTTGTCTTACTTTGGTTCACTTTCTTGCCACATGTCCCAATCTAAGAGATGGGTCCTTCCATAATCTTTACCTCTAAAAATATCCCAACTAGTAGACATTCTGTCATAGGTACTTTGCTGACTGTTGGTATCAGCTCAATTCCAGATGTAATGACGCGAACAGAATTTCCATCGGAGTCGGGCCAAAAATAGCAACTCTCCTAAATTTTAGGAGTGTGGTCCTTTGTATTCTAGGATAATCCATTCCCAAAGCTTTTACTTTCCAAATATTTAGACATCCTGGAGTCCACCAGACTCCTTTCATACTGGGAAATGTCCAGGTTGGTGACACCAGAACAGTCAAGCAACACCTGAAGGCAGCCAACAGCCCAAACACACCTCCAGAAAAATAGGGAAAATACACGGAGAGTGAGGAAAAATAGGAAGACACTAAAACGGACGGGCACACCCACAACAAAGGCCCTGACATAGTGTACAGACAGGAGATGACTGCTAACACCCCCTCTCATCTCCTGGATGTTGAACCAATCCCAGTGAGCTGGAGTGCCGCCGTGTTGGGGTAAAGGCACTATGCCCACCCTTATAGTGTGTACAAGCCCATAAGTTATAGTACATAGTACACTTAGTACTTTTAATGTACTAAGTGCACTATGTGTACTAGTGCAATATACATGTGTGATAGGGGAGTCACACACTCATGCCTCATGAGTTGACTTATCCCCGCAACTCTCTCTCTCTCTCTCTCCCTTGTTCTCTCTGTGTATGTCTCCCACACATGAATTAACCTAACCCTAATTCCATCTCTCCCACACAACTGGTATCAGAGCCTTCAACTGGAGCCATGGTCATTCTGCTGGTCGTACCCTGTGCAAGTTGTACCCTGTGACTGCTATCAGCTGGCTGTCACCCTCATTAGTCTACAGCGCAGCCTGTGTAAAGAGGAGAAGCGACCAGCCAGGCAGGCAGCGCAGCAGGTAGCCTACGCTGCCCAACAGGCAGCCAATCAGGCGCATACCCAGGCGGGTGCCCGTCAACAGCAGGCGCTACATATTTTGGACACCGTGCAATCATTAGCAGGCGAAGCTGGAGGCGAGCTCGTAAGCGGGGTAGTGGTCCACGTAAAAGCCAGGCGTGTTAAACGCTAAGCGTCACTGAAGCGAGAGCAGCGCCTGGCCATTAGCGAAGGGAGCCCATCAACTTCAGGCGTGTAGGCTGGCTCTAGGCGAGCGAAGAAGCCAAGGACACGAAGGCAAGGACGCTCACTGGTGGGTCGAAAGTACAAGGAGGTGCTGCAGCCTGCTGCCCATGCGACTCGTTTACTGTGCCTGGTTTGTTGCAAGTTGCAGCCCAGCAGTGGGAGAGGAACCGAGAGAGTGAAGAAACAAGACCTGCTTTATGCTCTTTTGTTCTTACGCCCGACCTGCACAGAACAGCAGCAACATCATCATCCCTTTTCCTGCAACAACAAAACCCGCCTGCAAATCAGAGAAAAATCAAAAAATTACAAGGTATTTTCCTCAATTTTTTTTTGGGATTTGCAATTGAGCAAGTACATCAACAATTGAGCAGATACAGGTGTCGAATTGCTCAATTTTGAGCAAAATCGGCAAAATTGGGTGACATTGGTCACAATCAGGATCAATTTGCAGGAAATTGGTCACAATTAGGATCAATTTGCAGGAAATTGGATGTCGAAATTTGGGGCTTTTGATGTAATTGTGCAATTAAGCACTCATACATGCTGTATGATGTGAGAAATTGCACATTTGGGCAAAATTGCAGCAAATTGCAGTGCAAATCAAGGGGCTTTTGTGCCGATTGGGTTGATTTGCATGCAGGCGATCGCATTTGATGCTGTGGATAATGTGTTGATGCCTTACAAGCACTCAATGTGCCTGTAAATCAAGGGGCTTTCATTATTTGGATGCATATGTGGCCAGGGGAAAGCACTGTGAACACTCTGGATGCTTTCATGTGCGTCAATGTACCATGTATGATCAGAAATTGATCTTAAATCAAGGGGCTTTTCAAGTTTGTATGCTTGTTGAGCTTGGCAAAGCAACAGGCAAGACATTTATGCCTTGAATCCTCAAAAATCAGCTTGCAGTCAAGGGGCTTTTGCCCAATTTCTGTTCGGGACTGTTGTATGCAGTATACAGGACTGTAAAAGTCTGATTTTCACTCATTTGGACAGCCAGGAGAGCATTTATTGCTATTGTACCTGCTGGTACAGATTTGGCACAGCTTTGTGCAAGTTTTGGCATGGCTGTACACTGTTTTGAGTGACCAAAAGGTTCAATTTCAGCTGCTGTACTTGCCGGTACAGGTTTGGTACATCATTGGTGAGCACTTGGTACTGCTGTACAGTACTTTGGAAGGGCAACAGAGCACATTTAAGGTGCTGTCCAAAATCTGCAGCAACCAGATTTTGGTGATTTCATCACAAACATTGGGAGAAAAGTTGCATTCTTGCTTCCACAGTGGGAGATAAAGCTTGGGAGAACAACTGTGAGCACTGTGTGTGCTTTTGGTGCAGTGTTTGCACAATTTGCAGGGAGTCAGGCATTGACAGGTTGCATTTTGCTATGGCAACCACAGGTGAGAGCTCTTCATTGCTTCATATCAAGAAGCTTGAAGGCTCGCATAATTATGATATTTGGCAAACCCAGTGCTACAATGTGTTGCTCCAGAAAAAGCAGCACAAGCCTATCAAAGAAAGGGGTGTAATGCCCGCTTCTCTTACTGCTGAAGAGTGGGAAGATATGGATGAGCTGGCAAGATCTACTATCATGTTGTCTGTGTCAGACTCATTACTTTTCAGCATTCGTGAAGAGAAGACAGGTTGGGGAATGTGGCAGAGATTGCAGGACTTGTATGTCCAACAAAGTGCCTCAAGCAAAGTGTATTGGTTGAAGAAACTCATAGGTCTTCAGATGAAGGAAGGGGCGTCTATGACAGCCCATCTAAATAAGTTTAATGGTATTGTCAGCCAGGTCATTAATCAAAAATTGGCAATGGACGATGAGTTCAAAGCCACTTTTCTGTTATGCACTTTGCCAGAGAGTTGGGACACATTCAGGACAGCCACTAGCAATTCGCATGCTATGCTGTCATATGCAGATGTTGAGGGTGCTCTTCTTCAAGAAGAGATGAACAGGAAAAACAACTCTGTTGGAAAGTCCAATGCAATGAATGCACGTGGGAGATCCCAACAAAGGGGAAAAAGCCAAGAACGGGGAAGGAGCAAGTCTCGCTCCAAAAAGGATTTGGAATGCCATTATTGTGGCAAGAAGGAACACATTAAAAAGCAATGCTACAAATGGAAAAATGATCAAAAGGAAAAGGGAAAAGGCAAAGACAAAGAGAAAGATGAAGCCAAAGATGTAAAGCCAAAGGGCAAAAGTGGAGTCAAGATTGAAGAAATCAATGTGTCACATGCAGGTGGCAGTGAGGATGAGGTCCTATTTACGTCTTCACTCGATGCCCATTCACTTCTTACAGGTGGTCATGGTATGCACTCATGGATCATTGATTCAGGTGCCTCCTTTCATGTCACAGGTTGCAGAGACTTGTTTGTCAGGTATACTGCTGGCAATGAAGGAGTGGTTTATTTGGGTGATAACCATGCATGCAAGATTCTTGGCAGAGGTGATGTGAGGCTTGTGTTTTCAGATGGCTCACAGCTTATGCTCCATGATGTCAGGCATGTGCCTGAGATCAAGAAGAATCTGCTTTCTACTGGACAGCTTGATGATGCTGATTATGTTACCACATTTGGTAGTGGAAAGTGGAAAATTAGTAAGGGCTCACTGGTTGTTGCCAGAGGCTCTAAGGTGGACACTCTTTATTTCATGCATGCAGGTGTTTGTCACCATGCTAATGTAAATGCAACCGAGCTGCCGGAAATCTCTATGTGGCATAGCCGTTGGGGACACATGAGTGTCAAAGGAATGGAGCAATTGTCTCGTTTGGGTTACTTGCCTTCTCTAAAGTTTTCAAGTTTTCAGTTTTGTGAGCATTGTATATATGATAGGCAACTACAGTGCCCCCACAAGAAAGCTCTTGGACAGAAAGATGCTCAGTTAGAGCTTGTGCATACAGATGTATGTGAGATGCCTCAGCTTTCTTTGGGAGGGACAAAATACTTTGTGTCTTTTATTGATGATGCCACACGTAAGGTGTGGGTCTATCCTCTTCGTTTGAAGAGTGATACATTCTCAGTGTTTCAGAAGTTTGTTGCTCATGTTGAGAATCAAACTGGCAAAACATTGAAGGCTTTGCGTTCCGACAATGGTGGAGAGTACATGTCCAAACAGTTTCAGGACTTTTGTGATGCTAAAGGCATCAAGAGGGAGCTCTCTACTCCTTATGATCCTCCACAAAACGGGACAGCAGAGAGGATGAACAGGACCATTCAGGAGAAGGTCCGTTCTATGTTGTCACATGCTGCGTTACCTCATGGTTTTTGGGCTGAAGCTGTTATGACAGCCGTTCACCTTATAAACAGGTCACCTAACACGAGGCTTGGTGGGAAAGTGCCAAAAGAGGTATGGACAGGAAGCCTCCGTCATACAAGCACTTGAGAGTGTTTGGTTGCGTTGCGTACGTGCACATACGCAGGGAAATGCGCACCAAACTTGATCCTAAGTCTCACAAATGCATATTCCTAGGATATGGTGACAGAGGTGAAATGGGGTATAGACTTTGGGATCCCTTGAATAGAAAGATTATACGCGCAATGATGTCATTTTTGATGAAACATGCATGTATAAGGAGCCTGCAAGGCAACAGGAGCCTGGCAGAGTCATCTTTGATGATGATGGACATCATGGACAACAACAAAGGGCTGTAAATCAGCCATTACAGCAGGAAAACCAGCCCTTAAATGGTGCTGAAAATGGTCCAAATGGACAGCCAGAGATGGCAGAAGATATCCCTATGGATATACCACAGTTAGAGGAGATACCGGGCATGATTTTTCAGCCTTATGGCATGGAACAGGAGCCACCAATGGGTGATATGCAGGCTGGACAGCAACCTGCAAATGATGGTCATTGGGTACGGAGGTCCACAAGACCCTCCAGAGCCCCTGACAGGTTTGTTCCAGGGGTTGACTATTTGATGCTTACTGACTGTGGGGAGCCCTCATGTTATAAGGAGGCTTTACAGAGGGCAGACAAAGCTCTTTGGGAGCGTACCATGAAGTCAGCTCTGCATAAAAATGGAACTTGGAAGTTGGTGCATTTGCCTGCAGGCAAGAAAGTTTTGCCATGCAAGTGGGTATACAGGCTCAAAGTTGCACCAGATGCAAAGCCAAGATACAAAGCCAGGTTAGTGGCTAAGGGCTTCAAGCAGGAATATGGTGTGGACTTTGAGGAGATTTTCTCTCCAGTGGTCAAAATGACCACACTTAGCTGTATTAGCTTTGGTTGCACATGATGATCTGGACTTGATTCAGATGGATGTGAAGACTGCTTTTCTTCACGGTGATCTCCATGAGGAGATATATATGCAGCAGCCAGAGGGTTATGCAGTGAGTGGAAAGGAGAAGCTTGTATGCAAGCTGAAAAAGAGTCTTTATGGGCTCAAACAGGCACCAAGGGAATGGTATCATAAATTTGATACATTCATGAAATCCCAGAAATTCAGGAGAAGTGACATAGATCACTGCTTGTACACCAAGAAAGCTTTGGATGGCAGTCTATTAATCCTCATCTTGTATGTTGATGATATGTTGATTGCCGGGAAATCTCGTAAGGAGATGGATACCTTGAAGCAGAGGCTGCATCAAACCTTTGATATGAAGGATTTGGGTGATGCAAATCACATCTTGGGTATGCGGATACTTCGGGACAGAAATCAGCATGTGTTGTATTTGTCTCAGAAGGAATACATTGGCAAAGTCTTGCAGAGGTTCAATATGGACGGGGGGAAGAAGACTAGTACTCCTTTGCCTCCATATGTGAAACTCAGTGCTATGGACAGCCCACAGTCGGATAGAGACAGGGCTGATATGGCCAAGGTTCCGTATGCTTCAGCTTGTGGCAGTCTCATGTATGCCATGGTTGCTACTAGGCCGGACATTGCATTTGCAGTGGGAGTGGTTTCTAGATACATGGCCAACCCTGGCAAGAAGCATTGGGAAGCAGTGAAAGGTGTCATGAGATACCTGAAGGGCACACAGGATTTGTGCATTTGTTTTGGCAAACAGGATGCATTGGTGCATGGTTACACGGATTTGGATTATGCCGGTCATCCAGATAACCGGAAGTCTACTACCGGTTATGTGTTTACATTCACAGGAGGTGCTGTGTCATGGATATCCAGGATGCAGAAGTGCACAACCTTATCTACTACAGAGGCCGAGTATATTGCAGCCACAGAGGCTTGCAAGGAGGCATTATGGCTATCTCGGTTAGTGGTTGATTTGGGTTATACTGGGGATATTCCATTGTTGCATTGTGACAGCCAGAGTGCCATCCAGTTGGCAAAGAACCCTGTCTTTCATGCAAAGACGAAGCATGTGGATGTGAAGTATCACTTCATCAGAGAGGTGATAGAGAACAAGCAAATTCAGCTTGTTAAGATTCATACGGATGACAACCCGGCTGATCTGTTGACAAAGAGTTTGCCTCCGGAGCGGTTTGCTCATTGCAGACACTTGATGGGCATTGGATGAGGCCAGTTTCAGCCTTGATATGGCCTTGTATATTATCATGTACATGCTGATTTTTTCTTTTCCTTTACTTAAGGGCACTTTGCCTTTAAGTGGGAGGTTGTTGGGATAAAGGCACTATGCCCACCCTTATAGTGTGTACAAGCCCATAAGTTATAGTACATAGTACACTTAGTACTTTTAATGTACTAAGTGCACTATGTGTACTAGTGCAATATACATGTGTGATAGGGGAGTCACACACTCATGCCTCATGAGTTGACTTATCCCCACAACTCTCTCTCTCTCTCTCTCCCTTGTTCTCTCTGTGTATGTCTCCCACACATGAATTAACCTAACCCTAATTCCATCTCTCCCACACACGCCGGAGCATAGCCTGAGGTAGAGACTTCGTGAAGAGGTTTGCCGCATTGTCCTCCGCCCAACAATAAAGAAGCAAGATGTCACCAGCCAAGATCTTCTCACAAACAAAGTGATATTGTATCTCTATGTGCTTGGTCTGGGCATGGAAGACCGGGTTCTGAGCAATAGCGATACAGCTCTGGTTATCGCATTGGATGACCATGGGCTCCTTCTGTGGAAACCCAATCTCGCCAAGCAACCTTTGCAGCCACACAACCTCACAAGCAGCCCAGTACTCTGCCTCTATAGACGACAAGGTAATAGTTGGTCGCCTCTTGCTCCTCCATGAAATAGCTCCTGAGCCGAGGGTAAAACTATAGCCTGATGTAGATCTCCTCGTGTCTGGATCTCCTCCCGAATCTAAGTCACTCCAACCTTGGAGTCGAACTCGGTCCTTCGTTTCACCTCCAGTGGCGTAGAAGAGTCCAAGATCCTTCGTACCCTGTAGATACCGCAAGATCCACAATCCTGCATCCCAATAAGACTTCAACGGTGTCTGCATAAACGAGCTCAAGTCCAATCTGGTGTTCAGCAACCAAATCAATGAACCAACCAGCTTCTGGTACAAAGAGGCATCAACTAGCTCACAAGGTCATTAAATGTAAGTTTTGTGTTCGGGTCCATCGGTGACGTGATAGACTTGCAGTTCTCCATCCCAAAGGCCTCAAGCAACTCATGGAGATACCGCTGTGCTGAGAGACAAAGAACCCCCTCTGGGTCTGCCACATCTCCAACCCCAAGAAGAAGTGGAGTAAGCCTAAATCGGTCATCTCAAACTCCTTACAAGGCAGCCTTCGTCACTGCAATGTGCTCCACATGACTGCCAGTGAGAATAAGGTCATCCACATAAAGGATGATCAATGTGACCATGCCGCGTTCCCAAAAGAGATACAACTTAGGATCTGCAACTGTTCTCTCAAATCTAGTCCGTAGAAAGAAGGAATCAATCTTCTAATTCCAAGCCCTGGGAGCCTGCTTAAGACCATACAAGGCCTTCCGCAACCTATAAACCATCCCCTTTGATCCTGGAACCATCCCCTTTGATCCTGGAACCTCAAAGCCTGGAGGTTGCTCAACATACACCTCCTCCTGCAGGTCACCATTAAGGAACGCAGATTTTCATCCATCTGAAATACAGGCCACCGCTACGAAGAAGCAAGGGCAAGAACGGTCCGAATCGTGGTCATCCTTGCTATCGGTGCAAAGGTATCCTCGTAGTCGATGCCTGGCCGCCATTGAGCATAACCCTTAGCCACAAGTCTGGCTTTGTGTTTGTCCACCGACCCATCTGACATATACTTGGTCTTAAAGACCCACTTGACACCAATGTGACAGACCATTTCGATGGCCTCGGAACCAACTCCCAAGTTTTATTCTTCTCTAAGTTCCACTTGCATGGATTTTCTCCAAGTATCCTGTGCAAGGGCTTCCTTGACAAAAGTGGGCTCTTTGTCCCACATGATACGAGACATCAAAGCATAGTTTACTTGTAAGAGCTCCGCTAAATGACTTTTAACACGAACTCTATGTGATCTTCGAGGTCCGTCCTCTATGGTCCATTCAGAGGGAAGCTCCGTAACACCTGACTCCCGAGGGGTGTCTACCAACCACCTGGGTACTTGAACAGAACGCAAAGCCTCCTCCTCTGCAGGGACTCATCTCCAGCCGCGGACTCAACCTCCTCAACTGACTGAGGCTGTCCAGCTGGAACAATCGACTGGGAATCATTATCAAAGTCATCTGGGTCTCCAAGAAGTGGCGGCTCACCAACAATGGAAACTGAAACATACTCATCAAAAACCACATCTCTACTGACGACGACCTCGTTCCTTTCTAGATCATACAACCTATATCCCTTGGAAAGAGAGTTATATCCCACAAAAACAGGCTTTTGGGACTTTGAGTCAAGCTTCCCCCTCTGCTTCTTTGGAATGTGAACATATGCATCACTCCCAAACACACGGAAATGGGAGACATCTGGTTTCCTACCAAAATACGCCTCAAAGGAAGTCATGTTCTCGGTACTGAAGTCGTCGCAGAACGGTTGAGGATATGGACAGCCATAGCCACAGCCTCTCCCCAAAGTGAACGAGGAAGATCACTATGCTCCAGCATCGTCCTCGCCATCTCCACCACAGTCCTGTTCTTTCACTCAACTACTCCATTCTCTGAAGGCAAACCTGTATTGGCCAGCTCCCGCTTGATGCCATGTTGCACAAAACCGCAAGAATGCATTGGAAGAAAACTCTCCTCCTTTGTCAGCCCTAAGAGTCTTTATCTGCAAGCCAGACTCTTTCTCCACCATCACATGTCACTCCTTGAACTGAGTGAAAGCTTGGTCCTTCTGTGAAAGAAAATAAACCCAAGTGAATATGCTACAATCATCAACAAGCAACATAAAATACAAAGAACCTCCCAAGGATAGTGTCTGCATAGATCCACACAAGTTAGTGTGTACCAACTCCAAAGGTTTTAAAGCCCGCCTGGAAGCCTACTTCGGAAAAGATTCCCTGTGCTGCTTACCACGAATGCAAGAACTACAACATCCCTACCTGAAACATCCCTACCTGCTAACAACATCTGGCTGGCAAGCCAACCACCATCTGGTCCCGGAAAGCTCGCCGCAACGCATCCACATTCAAGTGGCCAAACCGAAAGTGCCACAAGTCACCAATCTGAGAGCCTGTCAATAAGGAGAGTGTTGACAGTTTGTATATACCATTCTCCACTCCACCTTCCCAAACAACCTGGCCACTCTCTCGGTCCCGTAGAGCAACAGAATGCTTCTCAAACTCCACCCAGAAGCCAGTCTTGCAAACCTCATGCACTGACAACAAATGAAACCAAGTGCGGGGACGTAAAGAACACGAGAGGAATGCTTCCCCCCTTTGTCATCGAGAATGATCTCCATCCGGCCCTCATTGTGAATCGGTATGGTGGAATTGTCGCCAATGAAAATGCAACCTGACTGCCATTTAAGATCCTGAAAGAACTAACGGGAAGGAGTCATGCGTCTGAAAGCACCACTATCAAGAATCCACTCCCAAGTATCCTTGGCGATGAAGCCAACTGCCTCCTCGCTCGAAGAAGATGAAGCATCGGTGTCCAACATCTCCAAGTGCACAAAGGCTGGAGTCTTTGCAGCTAAAGCTGAAGAATCAGCACTCTTCCCAGTCCATTTGGGACACTTTCTCCAATAGTGGCCTTTCTCGCCACAATCGTTACAGGTCCTCTCAGCCTTCAATCTCTCACGGTCTAAATCGGGCTTCTTCACTCAGAAGACTTCTCTAACGACTTCCCTTTGCCCTTGCTGTTGTTGTTACGGCCTTTCGAAAGTTGACCAGTCAAGGCCTCAGAAACTTCATCTTGTGGAGGGTTCGTAAATCGCTCTTCCTGGTCCAAGACCATTGGCACAAGCTCCTCCCATGTGATGGTGCTGAGCCTGCCATTGGTGATCAAAGAGGAGTAAAATGTTGAGTACTAAAAGGGCAAATGGAACAACAACGTGATGGCCATATCCTCTAACGATATCTCTTTCCCCGCCTAGAGAACCTCCTGCTGAAGAGCCTGCAACTTGTTGATGTGGTGCTGCATCGTCGACGACTTTGCAGGATTCATCACCCGCATTTGAACTTCCAAGGAGATCCTCTTCATAGGTGATACCCTATTGTACAGAGAAGCCAAATGCTACCAAATCCCTTTGGCCAGCGTCATATGCTTTATGTGATTGATCACCTCTGGTGTGCAATTTAGGACGATGAAAGAACGGACGCGGGCATTAACACGATCCCATAACTGTGCCTATGCCTCCCGTTCCTTCCGTATAGAGGGTAACTTCCCATCTTCCAACTCCGGCCGTGGAACCCCAACAACAATGAAATCAGCCAAGTCATAAGACTCCAAAACAGACTCCACCATTACCTTCCATATGCCGTAGTTGTTCCCGTCCAACTGTCGGTCCACCGGGAACGTGGGGAGTGTTGGAATCTTCACGTGCTTCTCAGCCATCTCAAGCAAGTCTACCATCTCAAGGGTTCACAAGGTCTTGTGAAGGGAGGGTGGGTGGGAAAAAAGAAGAAGAGGCTGCAAATAAAATGCACGGTGGTTGTCCAACGGTGATGGTTGCCTTCTACCCGATCTCCAAGTCCCGTACAGCGGCCAGCCAAACAATCTCCAATCAGCACCTCAAATCAGCAAACCCTCGACGTCCCATTGTCTCCAAGCTTCAAGCCACCTGGGGCTCTGATACTATGTCAGAATGCAAAGCGGAAATGAAGACAACTGCTGTACAGAGCAATACACGGATGAGAGAGAGAGAGAGAGAGAAGTTGTGTAACTCTGCTATATACACCACATAAAATCCCAGTAATGTACAATGTGGAGTGTGGGGGCAAGGGACCCTTTAATATGGCCCTAGGCTGCTGGTCGGCTGGCCCATAAACAGGCGACAACAGCCCTAGCTGCCCACGACCAGCAAAAGGCTCAATCGGCCAGAAGACATGCAGTCGGCTAACACTGAGGGACAAGTCGGGCAGCACCTGAAGGCAGCCGACAGCCCAAACACACCTCTAGAAAAATAGGAAAAATACACGGAGAGTGAGGAAAAATGGGAAGACACTAAAACGGGCGGGCACACCCACAACAGAGGCCCTGACATAGTGTAAAGACAGGAGATGACTGCTAACAATGGCCTCCATGCCCAAAGCTTGTCTACCTTCCTCCCCATAAGAGCTGTGCACTACTGCCCCTCTTCTCCATGCTTTTCCCTGACCATAAGCTCCACCATCCCTGTCTACCAACATGGGCAGAGCAGAAAAAGAATCTCTCATGGGATCTCGTGCATGCTTTTTTTGCTTCTTTCTTCCTTGCCCCTTCCACATCCACAAGCATGGGAGCATTCTTTTCCTTGTCTCTCCCACACATCCACATGCAAGGAAACCAGCCCGCATGAGGGTACTGTCACGTATATCCTTCATGCCTCAAGTTCAATCTTGTCAGTCCAGCCTTTGATACCAATGTAAGGTCTTCACTAGATCGTGCCCATGGATAATCTGACATAGAACCATTGTGGATCAAGATAGAGGACATCTGAGAAACCATAGAAAGGTCTCCATAGACCTGAACTTCTAACACATCATGTGACCACGA
Source organism: Cibotium barometz (assembly GCF_041138505.1). Taxonomy (NCBI): domain Eukaryota; kingdom Viridiplantae; phylum Streptophyta; class Polypodiopsida; order Cyatheales; family Cibotiaceae; genus Cibotium; species Cibotium barometz. Next base: position 50,267,568 of record NC_141072.1, on the reverse strand, counting down.
TAGACTGTGGCTAACAACTCACCATCCAATCGGTACCTCGAACCATTCCTGAGCTTGAGGTCAGATTGTCGTGAACCTGCAAGTCACCAATGACCCCAACCTCGCATCCCATGACTGTGGCTAACAACTCACCATCCAATCGGTACCTCGAACCATTCCTGAGCTTGAGGTCAGATTGTCGTGAACCTGCAAGTCACCAATGACCCCAACCTCGCATCCCATACCACCAAGCTGTAGCTACCCGCTAGGAGCTCCATGGCCGTGAGATCTTGCACACTCTCTAGTAGCCCCAAGCTACTCTAATCAGAGACCCCAAGGTCACTTATTCAGTAATAACCCTGCTATAAGTGGCATGCTTTTATTTTGTAAAGCTTTCATACTTTATTTATAAGCTTTTAGCCATTATTAGCCCTACGGTATTAATTATAAGATCTTAGCCAATCTAGACCTCTTCTTGCTAGCACCCTTAGCCCCTCCAGGTCCCCATGTCCCAACCAAGCCTTTAACCCTAATATTGGGTTAGCACGCATGTCCCTAGCCCTCACCCTAGGTCGGTCAGGACGTAACACCTTGGTAACCAACAATGAGTTTTATCATGGTTCCCATGGCGCTGGAATTGAGCACAATATTGTTGCTGCCTAAGCCTTAGCAATGGACACTCAATAATTGTATGGTTTCGACGACAAATTAATTGCACACCAAACCATCTCTCTTCATGGAAATAAGTATGCTTTTACCGATGACAGGAGGAGAAAAAGGAAAAAAAAATCCCAAGTCTAAGACGTCAATATTGGATCATCCTCTAGTAGTGTCACTACTCCTATGCTAGTGTCAATGGTACTTATGTTATTGCTAGCATAAGCAATTATGCCAGTGTTAATGGTACTTATGCTATTGCCACCATATCTTGTAAAGATGAAAGAGAAGCAGCTAGCTTAGGTGAGGAGGAAGCGGCTAAGCCATAGTTACCAAGAGTTTCAAAAATGCCTCATTTGAAACGGGTTTCAAAAACGTCTCAAAAGTTTCATATTTTTTTGAAACGACCACAAAAAAAAGTTTCAAACAAAAATGTATATATATATATATATATATATAGAATGTACAACAGTACAAGAAATAAGTTTTTAGGCCTTAGCCTATTTTAGCAAGCAAAATACTTGAAAAACATGACTCATGAGAAAACACATTCGATTCATTATTATTCAATGTAAACAATGATTCAATGCTAGAAAACAACACCCATATTCATCTCTCTAGAATCCACATTCCATACATGATACTAGGCAGCCAAGAGTCTGGTACTTCACTTAACACAAAGATTAAAAAACATCTTAATAAAGATAAATCATGATGAGTCCCAAGAGTCATGACAATCACCCACCAAATCCAAAAAAGTACATAGATAAATGACTCAAGGCTCATCCTCCTGCCCATTATCCTCATCCTCCTCTCCATCACGCTCATCCTCACTCTCACTACCACTGGCTGAATCCTCCTCAAATGCCTCATCCGTTGGTGTCACACTGGTACTAGCAAGTGCCTGGGATCGTGTACCACGAGATGTAGCTGTAATCTCCTCATACAACATGGAATAGATATCTCTCTCCTCCTGACGGATGTCGGGAATCTCCTTGCACTTTGTGATATCAATCTTGTCAGGATTGACTTGGCGAGGCTCGATGGGGTTGCCTTTCTGCTCTATCAATCACAAGTTGCAATGACAAAACACAGGCCTCTCCAACTGTACAATGGGAGTCGGAACAGATGCGCACAAAAACAAAAGGAGCTCCTCAAAACGTGTGCCACAAAACAAAAAGTCGGCGCAATGATAAGACGGATTTTTATTTTTATTTTTATTTTTATTTTTTTATTTTTTTTTGGGGGGAGGGGGATGGGATAAAAATGCATTTCATACAACAAAACGTTTCGATCCGTTTCGTACAATCTGAAACGCGTTTCAAAGCTACTATGGGCTAAGCGTAGAAAACTTTATAACATGCAGCATGAAGGCCTAAGGATGCCACCTCCCTCTAATGCATCAAGTGGACAATTAAGCTGTATTAGCAGCATGTATGGAGCCTATTTAAAGGCACTCTTCTCAATGATAATCAAGAAAGCATTTGAATCATTTTGCCACTCTCAGATTGAGTCATGTTTTATTTCTCTCTCTCTCTCTCTCTCTCTCTCTCTATCTCTCTCTCTCTCTCTCTTAGTTCAGTTTCAGTTAGTTGTTTAGTTGTTTTTAGCTTTTCTTACACAGACATTGTATCAGATCCACCAATTGTTGTAACCTTTTTGGTCTCATAGGTCATTTTGGCCTTCTGAAGACGTTAATATATCATTTCATTTCTCTCTCTCTCTCTCTCTTCAATATCCATCATGGATACATTGTACTACCTTTTGGTCTCATAGACCCTCTAGGTCTTTTGAAGACCTTAATACATCTTTCTTTTTCTCTCTTTTGTGTGTGTATGTGCACACCCACTAGTGAGACTATCGGATGACCGGCGACCGCTTCTAGAGGCTATTGGACAATCACAAAGCCTTCTTACCTCTTTATACTAGGCTAGAAATATTTCAAGAAAAACCTTTTAGCTTTGAGAGACCCGCCAGTCCAAGGGCATCTCACGATGGCACTGAGTCAAGGAGGATGTTTGTCATCTAGGAGGATGTTGTCATATGTATGATCGAGACAAGATGTTTGCAGTCCCACACCAGATGACATCAAGTAGACAAGCAGAGACAGGCAGACACAATCATACAGAGGTTTTGAAATGCACCCAAAACCTCTTATTGCACAAGGCAAAGAGCAGATGCTACATGGGTATATTTATAGGTGTTCACTCACAAAACCACATTCCTTCTATCATTCCATCCTTTTTAGTTGCCTATTTTCAGCACCCATTATGAAGTAAGCAGTAAGTTGTTTTACCTTTCTTCAACGTGTTTTCATGCCAATGTGCATGATAGATAAATTCTTGATGTATTACCTTGGGCTCATAGACCCTTGTAGTCCTTTGTAAGATGTTATACAACTTTCTTTTCTTTCTTTTTCTCTCTCCAATCTAATGTCCAAAATACTGTAACTGTAAATGCAAAGGGCCATTGGATCTTGTATAGATGATGTTTGGATCGATTTTATGTAGAACACACGATTTTATGTAGAACACATGTTAGGTGAAAGCATGAGGGTCAGATCCACACTTGTGTGAAAATTCAAGTCCTTGCTAGAAGCTAGCAGCTGGATACCAAAAAAAAACATTTTCCTGTGATGTGTTAAAATGTTCATGAAGTAACACACACAGTTATGGAGCTCTTTTTTTCAACAAGAACTTGTCCATTACCAGGTTAGGTGCTGCCCATCCAAACATTGCAGATAGAATTGTCATGATCTGCAAATCAGCATTAGACATTAATCAATGCAACAATCTTCTTAAAATCCCCCTTAAAACAAAGACACAAAGAAATTGAATTCCCAAATAAAGATTTGAAAAAAACCACATATCATTATTAGTCTAACTAAGCACCCAGGTTTTTCCATCACAGCTATGTCAAAACACTTATGAGTGGCCACAGGTTATGGTCAATCCCATGCAGTCAGTCAAAACATTGCTAGTGCACACTCCAGCTTGTCTTCCATGGGCACCTGTGGCGATGACTCATGTAATCAAGGTTAAATCTACACAACCATTGATTGAGTGTAGGCTAGATCAGCATAACCCAAGCAAATACAACTTTTACACCTACCACCTACACTTGTTATCTCAGCCTACACATTCCCTCTCTACAATAACGATCCCCAAATCCATGATTGCATCCCTTGCCATTTCATTTCACAAAGCTCTTGCTGCAATTAAGCTTCTTCCACACACAAAGCTCTTGTTTGTTAGCTCCTACCGCTTCTAGACAGACAGTAAATTTCATCAAAGATAATCTTTCCTCTCTCAAGCTCCCTCTTACCTCAGTTCCTACATCCTCTACTCTTTCTCTCATTCAAGATTAGTTTCAGACCAATTTCCTGCTTTCTATGGTGGCAGTCAAATACGGGGAAAATGGCCTTCTTATTCCTCGACTAGCCATGGCATAGCACCAAGGGTCATAAAACATGGCTCATGAGAAAGTATCTCTCACCACTTGTGAAAGTACATAGTGAGAGATGCATGTACATGCCATACAAGATCGATCTCTAGAACATAAGACCCGTCACAATACCACTTGTCCCTAGTAAGTGGATCACTCCTCTTTTACTCCTTACCTCTAAAACTTAGTCTCGCCAATCCATAGGCTTAAGATGCAAATAAAATTTCCAACTGCCCGTTCACTAACAAAAACTACTGGGACATTTCACCACAATCTGTAACTTTGTTTTTTTTATAACGTTTTTTCCCACCTTGGATAGTAAACAAACCAGATAAGGTCTACTTAGTATCAAGATAAGAACACCCACCGCAAGAGCTCCAAACGCTCCACCCAAAACCAGCCTCCGGGGGTGCCGCATGGCCATGAGCTGCAGCAAAATCAACCAAATATATGCAAACACATAACCGACAAAAAAAAGTAGAGCTTTTTGCAAATTAAATATCCATGTCATGCAGCTCTAACAGCCATTTGGAAGACTTCATTCTGCCATAGCTAAAACCGTGTTCATGACTTTGATAAATGGGAATCATGTGAAAAATTGAACCTGTTCAAAACCATAACAATAATTGGATAAGAAAGTCGTGTTTTTGTGCATACCGCTGCAACAAAGAAGGTCTTGTCTCCAATCTCAGAAACAATGGTCATTGCTATTGACTTGATAAAACCCTGAAAAAAACACACAACAACTTTTAGAGCTTACGCCTTCAATCAATCTGTCATGTGCATAAAATGCCATGGACATTACCAGATGCTGGTCCAAAAGAAGCAGCCAGAAAAAGAGTATAAGAATCAGAACTTGGAGCACAGAGTGCTATTGGCAGTGTGGACTTGGAGCAAGGCTTGGAGGGCAAGAGGAAGGCCTGTCGGCTGCACACAGATGATGTAGGATGAAGACAAGAGCCTGTCGGCTGTACCAGAAGAGGTCAGCTGCAGCAGGCGTTTCAGTCCATGGTGTGGAGCAGCCCGACCAGTAAAAAGGGGAGTCCAAGCATCAGTCGGCTGGTCCGACGGCACTCGGCCAGCTCCTTCAATGTTCCAGAAGGCCTATAAATAGGCAAGGGTGCTCCTCATAGTGGTCATTCATTCCTTTAGGGAGTGGATCCTTAGGGTCCTTAGTCTAGGACAGATTTTGGTGTTTATCACCCTTTTTATGAAGACAGCCTAGGGCTGTAGAAGAGTACCTTTTTGTACTATATAAATATACTGAATTTTCCAGCATATCGCTCTCTCTCTACTCTCTCTTCATGTCTGCGTTTTGCATCAGCATGTTTCCAGGAGTGTTTAGGGCTGAAAGAAGACTCCCAGAGCTTCCGCGTGTTACACAATCACAGCATGGTAGCACTTCATCTAATAGCCTTCATCAAGTAAATACAAGTCGCAAGAATACTTCCACAAAATGCATCATTTTTTGCCATTGCAGTACTGCTCATAGAACCCTTGCAATTCCCATGCACTAAAAGGACCCCTTTCTAGTGCCAAATTGAAGACAACTCTTATGGCCACACTAGTTAGCAATGCCCACACTATCACTGATAAAATGATGGAGATGCAGCTGCCAGCAGTCCTTAAAGAACATGATGAAGCTAACCCTTTTTGAAGAAACATGTGTTTTTGCATCAAATCGTTTGTAGTTTCTACTGTTGTACAGTTTGGGAATCACAATTTTTCGGCTCACTGAGCAGTGTGTTTCTTACATGAAGATCTAATTAAAAAAATCACTTCACTTATAGATCAACAAAGCATTAACGAGCTTGTGAGCAAAATTCAACCTTGGGCGAATTCGGTTTTTGGACTCCTCAATTTCACTTTATAATTACACCATGGATTTAACAAGAAGAAGCCTCTTAGTCCAGCCTTATGAGTCTTTGGAGAAAAAGAGGATTTTATGTTGCTTGGTTGATGAGTTTATGATGGATTTCCATCAAAGCTACCTTCTAAAATGTCTCCCAAACATAAAGGATAGCAATCCTTCATCATCTCACTTGTGCATTGATAAGCCCAAATGATGACATCAAAAGCCAATAATGCCTATACCTTATGCAAAAAACGTAATTTTGAGAACATCCACTTTCCTAATCCAGATCTAATGGTAACACGTTCTTAAGTCAATCTTAATGAAATACTTGGCTCCTTTTTGTAAAAGGTTCTCAAGAAACGCGCACTCTATTTAAGAGAGTTCTTTGAGGTATCTTCTTCAAAAGACCCAATCGGTCTATGAGACCAAAAGAGATACAATAGTGTCCATGTAATCTCATCATGGGTATCTCTCTTAGTATTGTGTGTGTCTACCCATGTGTCACTTATCCACTTATCTTATCCTAGTGTGTGTCATGTGGCATATTTTTATTAGTTGTGTGTTTGCCTCCTTTCGGGGATTGAGGACATTCCTCAATACTCCGAAATTCTGGCCGTCCTCCGTGCCAATCGACATACTTTCCTACGAGGACATGGTGGGTCTCCTCATTGAGGAAGACCGGCAGCTCAGGGACAAGGGCCCTGACAGCTACAAACTCTGACAGGGTCTATGCAACTCGTACTTTAAAGCAGCCTCTTTCATCCCACAAGAAAGTCTCTCCCGAAGTGGCATCAAGAACCAAGATGCTTCAAAAAGTTCGCAGATCTCCAGGACAAGGAACACGTGAACTTTATTGCGGAGGATCTTGATCTTGCAACAACGTACGAGGCTCCAAATCATGCCACCCTCATCACGGACACCTCCCTATGATGATTGGGAGGATGACAGCTATGTTCTCTAGAGCACTACTGATTGAGGGGGGCATCAACTCTTGACATCTTCATGCAGCTTTGTCTTCGCTAACCACTCTCAATATCATGTTGCATGAGACATGAGAGTGCTCACGGGGTGCTATACATGCGAGGGGGGGACCAGCAGTCTGAGATTGTCCGACATCAACACTTCTTGATTCAGGCTTCAGTACATCTATTTGGTCCACCTCCTCTTTCAGATTTTATAAATAATATATTCTTTTTTATTATTATCTATGCTTTATTTTTTACCCAATAATTTGTATGGGACTAGACACTGCTCCGGAGTCCAGAGTAAGACCTTCCCATACATTCACTTCTACTTCGTGTTAATGGTTTGTTTCACCATTAACCCAAAGTGTTGCATGCGCAGTAGCCTTGTTGTACTGATCCACAGGCACTTGCACCTTCTACTGCGAACAAAGATGCTTAACTTAACTGATAAAGACCAAAAGAGAAGAGAGAGAGGTGCTAATTTTTTGTATTTATTATACACCGAAAATGATGTATGAGACTTATGTACAATGCATGAATACTACTACTGCACTTCTACTTGACTGTAGCTAACTTCTGTAAACTTCTATTGACTATGTTGACCCACTCCCTTGTGGGGGAGAAGATGGTGACCTAACTACATGTCCTATCTGATGATTAATCAAGGATTAAGACTGTTCATGCTTGAGATTAGCCATGGCACAGGCATGCACGTGACATTCCCTCCTACTGAACTTGATGACGGGGTGGACACTTTGTCATCCTTCCTCCCTGGACTACTGACTTTGAGTTTGACTGATATTTTTGTTTGAACACCTTCCACTCCTGATCTCCACTTCCAAGTCTTGCTGAAGAACTCAGCATCTGTTCCATTGTTGTCCCCGACAGAAGCTGTCGGACCTCATATTCATGTAGAATGCTGCATAAATTCTTGCGCTTCTTATATTGTGCCGTCCACTTTTGTTGTCCTTGTGACACAAAGGGGGGTTTGTTAGTATCTCTTTTGGTATTGTGTGTGTCCGCCCATGTGTGAATGGTCACTTGTTCATTCATCTATGCTCTACCTAGGTCTGCGTAAGATCATCCCCTAGGTATATCTTCTCCCCTACGAGAGAGAGAGAGAGAGAGAGAATTAGATTTTTTCCCCTTTCGTCTCTTTCCATGCATTGACTTCAACCCAAAAAAAAAAAAACAACAGATAAGAGAGTAGGTGAGGATGTCACACATTGGGTTGCCCACATCCTTTTCCCCTCCTCACCGCATGCGCGAGTGCGTACATTCTTGGAAGAGTGACAATTGCTTGTGCTTGGTGACACTTGGCTGCCAGCATGACGATTTGGGCTCTTAATTTTCTCAATCAGCACCAACTAAATATGGCCAATCTTGGCTACCCCATCCTGGGCTCTCCCACACTTAACTCAAAAAAAAACTATTTTTTATTGCATCCATCACCTACTAGCAAAAAACCCAAAACAAAAAAAAAAAGCTAACGTGAACATCAGATGGAACGCAACGGTGCACCATTGCTAGCCTCTACCAACAAGTTAAGCACGAGTGAATGTCGCATGCACCATTGTCCTACGTGGACATTCTACAGCTTCTAGGAAATCAGTCACCTATTCTGATGTGCCAACAACATGTTGTGAGCCCTAGTCCAATGAACAAGTCGCCAAGCACATCTACGTTTAGGATTGGTGTCCGTTGTGCCTGTGGCACAAGTCCATGTAACCCTCTTTGCAAGTTGTATAATGCTCTACTGGCCAACCAGGCACTTCTTAGACTATTTGGTCGGGCGCCCGAGGAAGTTGTATAATGTTGTACTGGCCAACCACGCACTTATTAGACTATTTGGTCAGGTGCCCGGGGAAGCCCAAGTGTGTGTCAAGTCTTTGTCCGAGCCTTGGGCAAATGTGTGGTGTCAAAGTGTCAAAAGGCCAGCCATTTATATGGTCAAAAGCCTTAGTCTTTGGGGGGCCATGGGCCAACCCATGGGCACCCTTGGTTTGGACCCAAAACGGGCTGATGGAGGTCGCCTATATAAAGAGACTTGAAGGGCACATCTTTTGAGAGCAATCTTATCAGATTGCCTCACAATTGACTAGTGTCGGCCATCGAGCTATCATGACAAGTGACAAGTGGCACTCCAAGCTGGTGATTCATTGATGAAAGTACCTCATAGTCACAACACAATGGGAACGGCATATAGGGATTAGGGATTAGGGAACGGGAACATCACGTCAACACACACTTTTTTTTTTCCATGAAAAGATCCTTTCATTAGTTATAAAAAGAAAAAAGCCCAATGGGCTACAAACCCTCTCCTGCTCATAAGAAGGTAGAGCAGAGATCCAATCAAGGCAGCTAGGGAGACTCTCCCTAGGTGCAGAAAAGTACAAATAACTGAGAGGCTATATCATACAATAGGAGGGAGGGAAATCCAAACACGTGGCCTGTAGTGCCAGCGGGGGGTACCCGCGTGTAGAGTATAGAAAGGGCCGCTGCGCCAAGTGGTGTGGAAGGCCTGGCGTCGCAAGATCGCTCGATCCGAGTCGCCCCAGATGCGGTCATACTGGCGTCGTAGGGTGGGAATCAACTCTTGCCAGATAGCGTGATAATGGGTGGCCAACCCTACAACCAAGGGCCTAAACATGAGGAAAAAATAAGGTGCTGCCCGGGATAAATCTGGGCACCCCTGATACACAACTTGGGCACACTACCAGGAGATGAATAATGCTAGCACCCCCTCTCAGATCCTGGGAGTGAAACCGGTCCAAGGAGCTCGAAAAGGAAACCTCCAAAGCAAGTCGAAAAGTCGATCTGCTCCCGCCTTTGCCACTTGCTCCAAGAAACTGCTCCCGATCCAGAAGGCCAACAAAATCCAAAGAATGAACCACCAGATGTCCATATCTCCAACCCAATCTATATCACACCTGTCACACAATGTGCTCCCTCTTCAACCCAAGAAAGGATGTCGTCTGACTCTACCTCCAAGAAAAAAAAAATTTGCTCCTTAGAGAACACCGCCAAACTGTCTCCCTGTTGGCACCCCCTCTAGACACCCTAGAAATATCTACATCAGCCCTGGTACTCAAGCCTCCAACTCTGAGCTTGTTGAGCACCAATCTCCAAATACAAGGTTTCCGGATCTCCATGTATCCCTCGGTCCACGAATGCCTCTCTGTCTTGCTAACACTCCAAGTGGAAGAAGCATACCTCCAATACTGTAGCTGACAATCCTGCTGGCACCTGACCTTTAAAACCTGTATCCATAACTCGCCGTCGCGTGATGGGACTACTACTCACACACCCCTATGAGTCACCCAATCACATGGCAACACCCCCTAAGCTCTTTGGTGTTAACTATGGCACTGAGCTCAAGAAAGCTCTCCTGCCAAAACCTGACACCCCCAGCTGGCAAGCTCCCAACCAACTAGTCACATGTCCATGTGGAACCAAACATCCACAACTCATCATCCCAAAGCACAATCTGATGTCAATCATCTACTCCAAACTGCTGCTCCACTGGTACCTACTTGCACCCAATGAACCCGTACACCTACCATGCATCCTGTACCCATTCTGCAACTAAGCAAGTACCAGTGAACCTCGACAACACCTTTCGTCACCAAGTGACCTAGCCTACAATTGCATGAATGCCGATATCACCCTGTACACCAAGCTCCCAAATCAATGCTTATCCTAGGGATGAAGACTCGTGTGCCTATATCCTGTAATCCAGAAGGCCATCTTCCTAGGGAATAGGAGTGGCTCACTGCCAAGTAACCACATCCCCCTCTAAAGGTGAACACCCTGAGAACCTAAAGGAAACACCTGTACACCAGCAAAACTATGCTGAACTGGCACAAACTCATAGACCCCCTCTGCTGTCGAGAAAGGACTGACTGTCTTCCACACACACCTCGAGGATGAGAATCCAACTGTGCACCCATGAGTCTGAAAACTCTGACAAAGCAAAGATTGGCCGAGCAAGGGCTCAAGGCCATGTGGGAAGGCACCATTACTGAAAAAGAACACCTGCCTCCACTGCCTCCAAGAACGCAGATGAGATAATGCAAAAAACGCTGCTGTAAACAGCCAGCAGCACGTGTACCAAGAAGAAGAAAGGGAAGAGGAAAACACAGCAACTTCAGCACCTCCTCTGGCTGCCCCAGATCTGCAGAAAACACAGCCAGGGTGTCTCCCCTGCTTGCTGCCCCATATCTGCAGAAAACGCAGCCAGGCTGTCTGCCCTGCTTGCTCCCCCATATCTGCAGAAAACGCAGCCAGGGTGTCTCCCCTGCTTGCTACCCCAACTCTGCAAAACGCAGCCAGTAGGGACTGCCATGTACCTCTTTCAGCCGCCTAGACAAGGCCAAAACGCTCCCTCCTCCTCTGCAAACAGCAGTATAGAAAAACACAGAAATCCTTCTCTCTAAAAAAAATGCCAGAACACCTTCCATAGAAGAGCCTCAACCCGGTGCTCTGATACCATGTCAAAAGTGCGCAGCGGAACGCGTAAGACATAGGCACAGAGAGAAGGAAAACAAATCTGCATAATGATGAAGAAGCAATGATACAATTAGCCCTGTGCAAGGGGTGGTCCCCGTATGTGTGGGCATGATGAACTACTCCCCTAAGGAAGGACACGGGCCTGGAAGCCCCTGTCAAAGTGAGTACATATGAGGAGGAGGCAAGCCTTATATAGCCCCAAGATAAGCTGGCCGACTTGCTCCAGAAAAGTCTCACGACTGGACAAAAATAAACATGTGATAATGGGTGGCCAACCCTACAACCGAGGGCCTAAACATGAGGAAAAAATAAGGTGCTGCCCGGGATAAATCTGGGCACCCCTAATACACAACTTGGGCACACTACCAAGAGATGAATAATGCTAACAGTTTCCCCATCATGCAAGAGGAACAAATGTGTGGGAGAGCTCTCAACTCTGGAAGTCCACTAACAAGTTGCTTGGAATGAAGCTTTTGCAAAGCGGTAATAGGCACATGACCAAAACGTGAATGCCACAAAGAAGTATCTGCAATAGAAACTAAGGCATGGGAGGGAGAGAAAAGCTGATGAAGATGAGATTCCAAGGAAGAAAACTGAGAAGAGAAGTTGGTGATCTTGTAGAGGCCTTCATCATGAACACCATTAGCCACAACCGTAAGAGTCCTCCGATCAATCACCTCATCATCGAAATAAATGCCAAGTCCCTTCCGAGCAGCCATGTTCCCTGAAAACAAATTCTTCGAAATACGTGGCACATGTAAAACATCATGTAAAGTAGCAGAGGAACCAAAAGAAATGTTACCAGCTCCATGGACAGGTAAGAAGGAGTCATCTCCAATGCGTACAGAAGAAGAAAGTGGCTTGTAATCCTCCATAATGTGGGAATGTTTGGTCATATGTGCCAAAGCGCCGCTATCACCAATCCACTCAATTTCTTCATGTGTGGCACTCACCTCTGCATCAGAAGTGATCTCTGTGACCACAAGGAAGGAATCCTGTGAAGAAACGGGAGTATCTGTAACTACCATGTATGCCACTTTGGCATTGCCCTCCTCTGGAACCTTGTCCTTGCCTTTGTCCTTGGAATCTTTGTCAGCATCTTTGGAGGTCTCCTTGGCTTTGTACTTGGCTTTGGCGGCTTTGGAATCATTACGCTTTGCAAAACACCAAGCCTCCGTATGGCCAGGCCTGCCACGATAGGCACACTCCTCCTCTTTGGAACCTTTGGATTCCTTAGAATCCTTGCTTTTGCCCTTCTCGCTTTTGTTGTTGCTGCCTCCTTTGTCTCCTTTGGACTTGCCCTTACTTTGGGCAACAAAGGCAGAATCTGTCTTCCCTTTGCCTCTCAATAAACATTTGTCATGTAAGTAAGTCACAGAGGGCCACACACCTGCTCCTTCAAAAGCAATTGCGTATAAAACGACCAAGTATGGTAGTTGGTAGCAGTTAGCTTCATGGAATCACTCACTTGAGGGGGCGAATAGGATGGCACATGGGAAGGGGTTGGGATGAGAGTTTGTGGGAGGGGAGAAACAAGAGAAGTGGTGATGGTGGGGAATATGGAAGGAAAAGAAGCAGGAATTTGGAAATAAGGTAGAGAAACAGGAAGCTGGGAAGAAGAAGCCTGTGAAGTTGGGGCTTGGGATCGGAGAGAAGAAAAGAGAATCCCCGAGAGAGAATAATGACTATGACCAAAAGCCATATCCTCGAATAACGCAGCAGAATCCTCCTCTTCAACAAAGCTGATCAGAAAATCAGCAAACTCCTCCTCGAAAGCTGAGTGCAGCCAAGAAAAAGGAAGGAGAAGAAGGGATGGGAGGGTAGGAAACCAAAAGGAGAGGTAAGAAATGACTCCCCTGGGTTAAAAACCTTGTTGTAGCACCAAAATACGGGCTGAGATCTGAAAACGCAGATCTCAGGCTGAAAACGCAGCACCTCTGTGGAAAACGCAGGTCCTCAAAATAAAAGGCAGCTCCTCAGTGGAAAACGCATCTCCTCAATGGAAAACGCATCTCCACAACAGAAAACGCAGGTCCACAGCAGAAAACGCAGCTCCTTTGTAGATGTAGATGCGGTGGATCTTTGCCTAGTGCAGTAGATGTAGAAAACGCAGGTCCCTTTGCAACACTGGGCTCAGATACCATGAAATAATGGCTGTAAATCAGAAAAACAGCAGATAGATCTTGCAAAGAAACACACGTGCAAAAGAACTAAAGTAGAAAACTTGTTATCTGCTGAAGTAGAGCACGAGGGCTGCCCGTAGGTGTGCATACAACCAAAAGCAATAGCTGAATAATGATATGCTAATGCAAACCCAAGCCACCTATTTATAGGTTGGACAAGAGCTCGTCAGCCAGTATAAAAATAGTGGGCTGGCCGACTATGCAAAAAATACTAAAATAATGTCTAAAAAATAGACAAAATAGCAAAAAAATATCTAAAATAAGATGAATGCATGGCCTCATAAATCTCGCCAGATACAGCATGAAATATGCACATATATGCCCAATCTGGAGATGATAATGCCAACACACCATTCCAAACCACCCAGAACGGCATTTCCTGTTACTATGAAGTACCTACCTACAGGCTACAACCAACCTCTTCGTCGGCTACGCACGCTCCATGGCATTTACCAAGTCCATGAGAACCGCCACTTGCACACCATCAGCAAGCAAGTGGCGCCTTCCTAATATTGGCAATAAGTGGCATGTTGTCACATGCGGAAGCTCTGGGAGTCTTCTTTCAGCCCTAAACACCATCCTAGAACATGCTTAATGTAAAATGCATACAAAAGAGAGAGAAGAGAGAGAGAGAGAGATTGCACGTGTGGTGAGCTACCAAAGTAAATGCCTCTTGCCTAAAGGACCACCTTGCCACTACTGCCCAGGCTCGAAGGATCACTATACCCATGGCCACCCTACACAGAAGGCTGACACTCGGGCTTCTCCATCTACGGACTTCACTTTTCCAACAACACACCTAGTCTCAGTGGGAGAAGGAGCATGCCCCTTGTAACCACATCCAGTCCCAATTACTTTCCTTCCTTCCCTAGGAGTCTCCCCCTCACCACCCACTTCAATCATTGTTGGTGATCGACCCCCCACCTGCATGGTGATCACTCGTGCCCAAAAGAGGGCTCTAGGAGGAACATCCACTGTAAAAGTTTGTAGATACACCTCCTCCTTCCCGCAATATCGTGGACCATGCATTCCCACAAGCATACAAGGATCTCCTCACTACACAAGAGACTGCTATGCATCCTGGCTCACCATCAACACTATCACCCGTCCCAAAACCATCACCAACCTCAATCCAATAGGCAGATAGGGCGGGGTTTTCCAGTGGAAGAGCTACCAAGAATAGAAGGATGACAAGTGTGGGAATTCATGAGGAGACAAAGCGATGATGACAGTCATCAGAGATCAAGGTTGCAAATAATATGTTTGAAACTATCAACGATGCCGAGTCAATGAAGCTGAGCGTGTTTGAGATGTGGTGGCTTTCTATATCCGTTGAAATACCAAAAAAGAAATTGCAAACATCCAGCCCAAACCCTACTTTTATTTCCTTTCTTAGTTATGCTTTGGACCTGAAATGTCATTATGTGGCTCACACTCTATTCGCAGGAGGGTATGGCACCGACCATACGTATGGCCTAATGTATTACCCTGGAGGAATATGGAGAACAGGAAGACGTGGACAAAAAAATAAACATCACATATCCTCCTCATCCTCTCCAGACAAGAATAAGTGCCCTCACAAAATCCAATGCCACTTTCTCTTCAAAAGATTCACAGTACTTGGATTGAGACACCATCCATGACCACAAGAAGAACAGTGGCACATAAACAACCAAGAAACCCCCTCCGATTACTGTGTTTGAAGCTGAATTGCTGATTGACGAATTGAAACAACCTTCAAATCTGACTTATAAGTTGAATCTCCCCTAAAACAGGAACTAAATTTATGTGGTTAAAAATTGGATATATACACATGCTCCAGTACCTTTGACCAATAGAAAAGCATGCCCTTCCGGGAATGTCAGGTTAATCTGGCAGGGTGCACTAACAAAACAGTGATTCTTTAAGCCACACAGAGGCACAAAATTGGTAAACGCAAAGAAAAGGAAGAGAAAATAACAACTTAAGACTTGATAATTTCAACCTAAACTACTCTATAATTTATATTACTGGATTGAATAAAGACCACAATTTTAAGAAGAATCCCACTAAATCTCGTAAATAATGAAATGCTTACTGAGCTCAAAGAGCAGGGATGCGAACAAGCAAGATGTCCTCTCCTAATTGCTGAAATCTGCTTTACTAGGAAGCCTTGGACTGATATACATAAGTTGCTGCTGTTATAACTCCTTCTGAAGCCCAATTTTGTAGTTCTCATCGTCTCTCAGGCTAGCTACTCCAAAAGACTCATAGAAAATGTATAGAATGGGGAGGGAGGAAATTTAAGTATAGATCTCCAGGTCTACTTGCATTAGTTTGTGTCAGTGTGCATAACTTGCATTCATTGCTTTAACACTGGGCCTTTTGTTGCCCATTAAGACACCCTACCTCACACTCACAGCGTATTTAGTCCCTTAATAGGTTAGAACTAGCTACATGAGCTAAATCATTTGCAAAACCCTGGTGGCCCCGGCATGACACTCATCTCAGTGTTGAAGCTGACGCATGTGACATCTTGAGTCCAAGCAGCTGACAAAAGGCATGTTGTCCCTGACGCATTTTATATTAATTTTTTAAAAATCTTGGTCGTGCAGTAATATAAGAATCAGTAGGCATGTGTCTCTATTTTCGGTGTAGCATATGTCTTCCTTTGCATGTATGTTTGCATCAACTTGAAGTTAAAAAGGTCAGTTAACAAGAGAGTCAGACACTCTAAAAACCTTTGGATTTGAAGCTCTACAAGTTTTAATTCTTGGAATAAGCTGAAAGCCATTGTTGACATAACAGTGCCTTTTGTTACTCGAACCAGTGTTGGGAAAACCTCTTGCCCGAGTAACAAGGACAAAAATACCATGGAACCTGAAGCACACAAGTTCCGAAGAGTGTGGTAGAGAGGAGAGAGAAATCATAATCCTCCTCAAAATCTAGATCTGCAATCTCCCTTCCGATCTTTGGAGGTCTTGACTATAATTCTTTTAACCTCTCGAGGCAAACATTTGGGAAGAAGAAACCCACAAAGAAGGTTCCTCTGTAGAAGGCTACAATCACAGTAATTCAGCTAACATGTAGCTAGGCAATAAAAACGCAAGGCGCGCGCACATACACACACACAGCCACGATTCAAAAAAAAGGGACGCTTTTACAAGAGCCAACCTCAATCACAGACACGCCCATGGCGTGGTCGAGGAGGAGACCTTTTCTCACAGCAGCTACTTCTGCTGCTCCATCTTCGATTATCGATTCTTATAAGCTTAATCGAATCTTCTTCTTTTTCTTTAATAGTTAAGCGCATTACCTATGCAAGTTATCGGCGTCCGGACAAGGTTCCCTTGTTAGGCCGGACAAGTACACAAAATCCATGGCAGGGTCTTAAGTTAGAACCCTCGCTACTCTTGACACATTATTTCAACAAAATATATAAGTTTGTTTACAGGCTTACGCGGTGTTCATGAGGTTGTTAGGGAGATGGTATAGGGAGGCCGGGAGCCCCCTTCCGACCGGAAAGGCCTCCCAACGGCCTTTCCCGACCGTCATGGTACTGGGGGAGTGGGAGGTCAAGCGAGGTGGGCGGGGGCTCAAGGTCCAATGTCAAACTTGCTCACTCGCGGAGCGCGGGGAAGCAGCGACATGGAGGGGAGAAAGGCGGAAGTGTTGGTCCTTGCAGCTCATCAATTGCTTCGCGTTCAAGGAGAAGTACATCCCCACCTGCTGATGTGGAAAGATCTCTAGCGTTCCACAGCTGATGTGGTGAAATCCAGTTTGATTCCACCTGCTGATGTGTGCTTGATTGATTGGTTGGATGGGTCATGCAGTCGAAGGGCTGACGTGTCAAAATCTCCTTGATTATGTGGGTTGCTTATGTGATTAAAAAGACATTTGATTGAACGGTCTGGATCATCCCTCCCACGACCCCAAACCATGACGGACAAAGAAGACTCCATGTCCACTAAAATGAGTGGGAGATCCCCCTTTCTCTCCCTTTTCTCGATGACTATAATAGTTCCCCTGAGTGGGTGGAGAGATGGCCAATGAGACTCCCCATCCATGAAAATAAGCAAGGGAGACCCCCCCCTCTAGCAAGATTCTCCCTCTTTTTTCAATTTGTGTAAAGCACCTAAGGTTACTGCTCTAACAAAGATTAGAACTACATAGGGAACTTCCAAGAAGATTTGCAATGTGGGTTGTAAATTTTGTCTAATTCACTGCTAGAGTGCTCACCCATACATAGGGCGAAGGAGGATGTGCGCTCATCAACTCTATATACACCCTAATAAGAGAATTTGCAATGGTAATAGAGGGTAGCTATGGGTGTGCACTTACAACTCAAGTTGCTTATGGACTACCCATTAATCATAATGCTTCCTTGCCTAGGATTTAGATATGTAAGCACCCTTAGAAGCTAGGGGGTGAGTCACATGCAAAGAAGGTGTGGTGGATCATGGGAAAGTCCCCACGTGAGTGTATTGCTTGGGCTCATGCTTTTGAAAACACACCCTCTTTAGTATCATCATAATGCTTCCTCGCCCAAGATTTAGATATTTAAGCAACCTGAGAAGCTAGAGGGTGAGCAGCATACAAAGAAGGCGTGGTGCGTCATGGGAAAATGCCCACACAAGTATTGCTTGAGCTCGCGCCTTTGAAAGCACACCCTTTTTAGTCTCTCCTCCATTGTCTTTATTGTGCTCTATAATAATCACATGCTTTGCTTTTAAAAAAATGTGAGAGGAACATTAACCAAAATTAGCCTACACTAAGCTATATTGCTAAGGAGAAATTAGAAGGAAGCATACACAAAAACCAATAAGTATTAGTATTATTAGGACATTGACTTTTTATGTCTTTAACATGTGATAAAGCTCTTAGTCATTTGTAATAAACATTTGCAAACTGGACTATAGCTTGTAAGAGCATGACCTTTAGAAAACTCGGTTTAGCTACCATGCCCTTTCAATGTTGTATTCACGAAGAAAAGTGATTAGATGTCAATGATAAGATGATGCCTCAAATAATGTGGTTGGGGGGAATGGAGAAAAGGGGGTTTTACAAAGTAATATGTAGATATGGTTCCAAATTTCTCAAGTACGATTACAAAGTAATGGGCACAATAACTATCTCAATCCTTAGGTCAATGAAGTAAAAAGAATAGAGATCTAAAGAAGAGTGATGCCTTACGTTTGTTGTGCTCGATGTTGGCGGCATGTACTTGGCTCCCATTTTGAAGAGATTTGATGAATGGATTGAAGTGCTCAATGTCGGTGGCATGTACTTGGCTCCCATTTTGAAGAGATTTAATGAATGGATTGAAGTGATTTGTAAGTATATGTGCCAAAGCCTCTTCTTTTGAATTGAATTTTTGGTTATCTTACTTATCAAATTATGGAGTTAATTCTTTAGTTTGGTCCTCCCTAAGCACCATGAACTCTATCAGTGAAATGGTTCTTTTGCCAATTCTGTAGTAGCACATTTGGAATCTAGATCAATGGTAATCGAGTGCCCAATAATAAGGAAGTCATGATGAGAAAAAGTAAAACAAATAGGGATGGCATGTGAGGTGAAGACCAATAAAAGGATGTGACTAGGCAACTAGAGATGAGAAGAACCTAAAAGGATGTGACTAGGCAACTAGAGATGAGAAGAACCTAAATATAAACATGTCTGAATCCACATGCAAAAACTTCTTTGTGATTCAAGCATTTTATTTGAATAAGACTTGAAGTATAGGAAAGAAAAGACAATGGCCTTTTTAATCTAGACTATTTCTACTCTCGTAACCTAGCTACAAAATTATAAGTCAATCTATTTCTTGCCCAATTAAACAAGAAATCTTCATTTCTTATATGGCAGAAATTTAAATTTCTAATTATTATATTATAACATAGGTATCACCCTTGACAATTCTACTTCTATCACTCACCCTAGCTTACACTAATTTAATATAAGGTTTAGACTTTCATAATCATTCCCTTAATGACGTGTGTAATCAAAAGACTTTGATACTCACTACTAGAATCACGGTACCATACCCTTGACAATTTTACATCTATCACTTACCCTAGCTAACATTGATTAAATATAGGATTTAGACTTTCGTAATCGTTCCCTTAATGAGATTTGTACATCAAAGACATTGATACTCACTTCTTTGCATATTATTGAAGACACTCTCATATAAGTCCTAGTATGAAACCCATGGTAATGCTATGCCATTCATCCACATGCAAAAATTACACACAAATATGACTTAGCTCAAAAGCACCCAACACAAAGTTTGATGTTTACAAACAGTAATACTACAACTCAAATGACCTATGTGTAAATTGATCATGGGAGATCAAAGAAGATTTTTGCAAGAGAGGTTGAGGAGCCTCATCCACATTCCCCATGATAGATTTTTGCAAGAGAGGTTGAGTAGCCTCATCCACATTACCCACATGATAGATTTTTGCAAGAGAGGTTGGGACTCAAAGGTGTATCACAACATAGGCAACTCTGGAGGTGATGTGTTAGAGAAGAGAACATGTCCTCCACTTACACACACCTCACTCCGTTAGACCTATGTTCCCATATTATCCACACCTCACTCCCTTAGACCTATGTTCCCATATTCTCCACACCTACAATTAACAAAAGGTCCTCATTCATTAACTCTCACTCTCTCTCTCTCTCTCTCTCTCTCTCTCTCTCTCTCTCACACACACACACACACACACACACACACACACACACACACACACACACACATGCACTCACGCACACGCATGCACACACACACACACACACACATTGGGTAAAGCATTTATGCAAATGCTAGGCTATTAAAATGGTAGGTGGGCCCAACAAGGGAAGGGTGAATAGGCTAATGAATGGAGGGCAGGTGGGAGTGAGGTGCCTTTCAACGTGGAAGGCTACCAATAAAGTGTTAAGAGTCTACGTGCATTTAAGCTATATGTGCATTTAAGTTACTAGTGTTTATAGTTTATAAAATATATCGATATTTGTCTATTATTAAAGAAATATATATTTGAAAAGTATATATAAAATCTCACTTTGTATTAATGAAAATACTACATTCTAATACATATATTTTAACTTTATCTTTATTTTATTATATGGATAAGAGTGTTAGTATTCCTTAGCTTTATGTGGACCATTTTAGGATGCCCACGACCTATGTTTAGGATGCCCTTCTTTTATACACCGAACCACACTCTATAGTATCCCACATACTTTTAAATTATGTGGACCATTTTAGGATGCCTTCTGCTAATGTTTTAGGTTTAAGATGCCATTACTTTACATATTATAATTCTCAACACACTTTCAACCTACGATTCTTCTACTCGCAACATCACTATCCCTAACCAATCTTGCCAATGGTAAACCTAGACATGGTAATTTGCACTCCCAACTTCCAATAGGAATGCATGGAGAGAAGCCACACAACACCACATGTGGCTTCTCTTTGTTTCCTTAGTAGTATAAGATTTTACAAATAATTATTTTTTAACATTTGAAAAGTCCTTATAAAATTTACAAAATAATGATTGGCCTTTATTTGGGAAAGAAAATTGTACGAATAGCATTAATATAAAATTTGACATATGATTTTTTCCACTTTTGGAGTCCTTATAAAATTTACAAAATAATGAAAAGCCTTTTTGGATGGAATTTTAGACTTTAAACAATGAAGGTGTCTTTAAAAATAAAAATAAAAACATATTGATTATTGGAGTTCAACTTTGAAAGATATATACAAATACATTTTCAAGAAAATCTTCAAGATATTGATTTTAGAGTTCAACTTTGAAAGATATGTAACAAATACATATTCAAGAAAATATTCAAAAAAACTATTATTTCATGAATGAAAGATGTGACATTTGTTTTTAATGTTGAGAGTACATCACAAAGCTCGCTTCCTAGAGGTCCACCCCTTAATTTTGCCTCTGTACAAAGGATGTAACTTGAAGTATAAATTTTGATTTAATAGAATTTTTAATATTTGAAAACTCCCTATAAAAACTACATAATATTAATCATCTTTTTTTGAAAAAGGAAGTTTAAAGGAGTGACATTCAAACTTTCAAATAGTTAAAGGGTCTCAAAAAATCTAAAAGAATATAACAAAGAAACATACAAGAGAAGGGAATGTTTAAAAAATCTCCCTTTATAAGGATACATTCAAAGGAATGTCTAAAAAGTCTCCCTTTATAAAATGGAGACTTTTCATTTTCTTATAACTTTAAGAGTACATAACAAATATTTTTTTTAAATGTCCTCCCTCCAATAATATTTTAATGGTCCCCCCTCTATAATGAACACCCCCTCCATAGTGTTTTTAAGAGTTCCCCCCTCAACTTTGAGAGCACAAAGTTTTTTTAGAGGTCCCCCCTCTAATAATGAAGGTTATAACTTGAAAATCTCTCTCTCTCTCTCTCTCTCTCTCTCTCTCTCTCTCTCTCTCTCTCTCTCTCTCTCTCTCTCTCTCTCTCTCTCTCTCCTTCCTTTATCTCATATTACTTAAAAACAAATAAGCAAAGCCTTATTAAAGTTGTATTTCACATATTGAGAAACCTATTTCTTAGCATTTATTCTCTTTTGCAGTATAATATTTATTACGAAACATAGAATAATTAATTTAATAGTTTAGAAGACATATTATTTATTACTATTATATTTGTGTTGTACATTATATAATGTTAACTTTTCTTCAAACTAATGACATATAATATTCTACCATACTAGTACTACCTACACTACCCTCCATTACCATTACGACTACATTCCTTTCTACGTTATACCCTCTAGTACAAATATAATCTTTTGTGTATAATTTTCTTTTGTATAAGCAAATGAAAAATAGACATACAAATTCAATTAATAACCCCATACATCCTTATGGAACATTAAACTCTTATATATTCTTACACAAACTCCTCCAAATGTGCTTGAGACTCATTCAAATGCATAAAACACGAAAACATTAATTGTGACCACCCAAAAATCAATCACCTATCTCTTGCCACCTGCTGCTAGTGATGGACAAAAAATGAAAAAGAAAAATAAAGAGAAAATAAATATGGTCAAAGTTCTAGTCTAAGAGTGTTGTGTAGAAAACAAAATATAACATTAAGTAATTAGCATGAAGACTACTTAGAGTTCCTTCTTGGGAGGTGTGGTAGCCCATAGCATTTTTGGCATCGATGCTTGGGAAACACCATTGTTTCTTCCATCATCTTTGAGTTTCAACTCCCATTATACATGTTTCATCATTGCCCTTGCATTCAGGTAGTGCATTGTGTAAAGAATGAATGGATAAAGTTTGAGTAGAAGTAAAGATTTGTGAGAAATTGTTTGTTCTTGTTGTGTGGGTGTGTATTTGGGTGACCTTAGAGGAAAACTACACTGTTTTTTCTTTCAAATTTTGATGTTTGTATCACCAAACTTGGTGTGAACGAGTAGAGTGATACTTATTTTTGTTTTTTCAAAAAAATCACAAAAATAAGGAGCCATTGGTTGTGAACACAATCCTCATTACTAGCATAACCATTTTGGAGCATCTGGATAGGTAATTTATACCCAATCTTCACTCTTTCGACGTGGGAGTGAACATGGGAAAGTGCAGGAAAATGGTTCATGACATGAACCATTTCCTGCTATCTCACGGCGTGAACCACTTTCGCAATCAGCACCGCAATTTGCGGGATTACCTTGCTAAAAATAGGGTACCTTATCTTGACACCTCTTACACAATGGATCCTACGGAACCTCATCCCATGAATTAGCAGAGAATAAATTAACGACTTGAAACACCCCCTGTTTCACGGCGTGAACCATTTCGATTTCACAACGTGAACTGTATACCAGCGTGAACTATTTTACACTTCACGATGTGAAACACCCCCTGTTTCATGGCGTGAACCATTTTGATTTCACGACGTGAACTGTATACCTTTTCATGGCATGAACCATTGCTTACTACTTCACGACGTGAACTATTTTTTATGGTTTCATGACGTGAACTATCAGTAGTGGATCTAGTTCACAAACCAAGGATAGTCAGATTCAAGTTAGGAAAGTGCTTTAAAATTTGCAAGTTGAGCCCAACCAACTGAGATCAGGGCACGTGGACACAAAATTCAAAGTAACCATTGAACACGTGAAAGTGCAAAAAGTAGTTCACGACGTGAACCATTTCCTCCTATCTCACGACGTGAACTGCTGCTACCTACAATCTCATGGCCTAAAAATTCAGATCAACAGAACCGTACAAAAATTCATTTGTGGTAGTGATTTAGTCTATCAAATCATATTCACATGCAATTGAGGTCTGGCAAACTCATCGGAGATGACCTTACTCCCAACAACGATAGTGTATCGAACCACCGAGGATCTTCTTATCAAAAGAGTGTTGGTTTAGGCCACTCTGTGAGCACTCAATTGAGTGTTTCAGCTCAGAGAATTCTAACCACCATTGATACAAGTAGTGAATAGTTCATGGAAGAAGGGCTACGATTCCCTAGGATTGGAGAGGAAGAAAAAACCCTCTTCCCCTACAAGATCCAGTGGTATCAGGGGATTTTTTGGTCTCCAAACCAACACAGAAGACGAAGCACAATCTGGGCGGGTGTAGGCCCATCAACCAATGCTGAACAAGGCGTAAGACCAGAAGTACCAACCTAGCCTTCGAGTTCTCGGCTGTCTAACACTGGAACTCCTAGGATGAGGAGGGCCATAAGGGATGGGGACCCAATCCAACATGTTGAGATCTTTGAGTCCACATGCAAAACCTGTGGGCCAATGAGTGATGTAACCATGATTCATGCCTTCTCAACACTGACCCTAGAAGGAAAGCATCATCAATGGTTTTGAACCCTAAAGCCAAAAGATAAGATCAATTTCACTCAGCTCAAGAATATGTTCGTGCCAAGCTTTGACCGAAGTGGTGACAGATGGATCCCTGTGGCATGGCTACATAATATCGAACAAAAAGAAAATGAGTCTATGCGAGACTATGTATCCCGGCTCAAGCACTTGAATTCAAGATGTAAACTACATGAGAGGCTAACTAATGATCAGTTATTACCCTGCTTCCACAGAGGAGTTTGAGATCACAAAATGCATGATTATCTAGTATTAGCCCCCGACCGGCTACTCTGGATGCATGTTGTAAGTTGGAAGTCGAATATGAAGACAATATGCTTGAATCAACCTAAAGATGTCAACAAAGCTTCAGCAGCAACAGCAGCAATAACTTCGTGAGTCTTGAGTCACCAAGACACAAGAACTCCGAGCAAGCAAGTTGGGAACATGAGCATGGACAACCTCAGTAATGCCATACTAGACAAGTTTAAGGTTAAGGATGGAAGAGAAGCATCAGGTCATGGGCATGCTCATCTCTACCCTCGAAGAGATTTAGTGTGGTGTTCTATGTGCAGAATGAATCACATCACTACTGAGACTGCCCTCAATTAAGAGTAAGGCCATTACTCTATTGTGCTCATTACATGAAATTAGGGACCCATGACACTTTCATGTGCAGGTATCCAAGATTCCAAACCGTAGCACAATTACTGGCACCCATTGCCAGCACCACTAATGCAAATCACTGCAAGTCAGACAAACCCATCCTATTTACCAAGAGGGATGTTATGGGTACATGATGCATTAGCTCTGCCACCACCTGTTCTACCGCCATAACCACCACAAGCTAAAATCAACCAAGTGTCGATGGAGGAGCCATCGGATGAGGGTGAGGTAGAAATCAATAGTGAGTACTATGAGGAAGCCACAGAGATTGCGCCAGAACTTTATGTCTTATAAAATAACACGCCAGTACCAGTGTTCCAAACCATAATATAAAGGTAAGGACATAAACTCAAATATGAGAAGGGGGCCACTATAATGTTTTGGTTGCAGAGTGGACCTCATCAAATAGAAGACTGTCCTATGACTTCATAAAGCCAAATTAAGGGCTAACCAGGCTAGGGATACAATGTATCCAAGAAACAAGCCGATAAGGGAAAGAGAATTGGATGTGCCTACTCCAATTATAGAAGAGTTTGAAGAAGGATCTCAAGGAGACCTTATGGTGGCAAGAATGTTTGGGGAGGTTGAGCAAGATATGCCCATTCATTCATTCCCTAGGAGTGAATATGATACACACATGTGGAAGGAGTCCTCACTTGCGAGAGAACCAAGAGACATAAGCAATCTCGCTGATGTACTATCCACTCCCGTCCAAATGCCATTAGGACAACTGTTACACAGTTTACCAACATTCTGGGTAGATATAAAAGAATGGGTAGAGGGAGGATTAAAACCAACGACCACTGCAAGGAGACCAAGTCACCTCTAGCAGAAAGAAACTTAAAACACGCAAGGGAAAGAATGCCTAGATTCGTCAAGATACTGGTCAATCAATTGGTTCGGTATTATGAAAGTGATGACACTAATGCTACAATCATGATTCATCATAATGGGTACTAAGCATTGGCTATCCTAGATGGAGGAGCGGGAGTTGGCATCATCACAAAAAGAGGTTGGGAGAATTGGGGAAAACCAGATCTGGAAAGAGCGGATCTTATCGTTAAACAGTAGATGAAACATCTTCAAGACCCATGGGCTTTTGAAGAATGTACGACTTAAACTCTTCACGTTCCACTACCATCATACATTTGTGGTAATGGACTTTCTACGCCAACCAAACTCATATAACATAATCTTGGGGAGACCCTTCATGAGGGAATCCAAATTGGTGCATGATTGGGCATTAGACCATGTGTATGTTTGAAGGGACTCACAAATCCTAAAGATAGATCTGTGAACGTGGAAAGCATACCCAATGGAAGGACAAATGTTTGGTAATGACTCGGTCACCCACTGAGCAAACCACATCCATACAAGTATGCCAGCCAACTGTGGAATTTTCAAAGGAGGAAGAAGAAGCTGAAATGTATGCATCGCTTCCACCTCCAGATTTTAGTGAAAACTGGATGCATATGTTGGCCACCATAGATGTTATGCAACCCCGAGGAACCCAATACGTTGAATTCGGGAATGTTCCTACCACCTCTGTCTGTATGGTCAATGTACAACCAAGTGAAGAGAAGTCGGAGGAGGAAGCCTCCAGACAGAAGGGACTAGATCACAAGGCCGCACCAATGCCCAATGCCTTAGAAGATGCTAGAAGTAGAAAAGGTATATCACTCGATGAAATGCCCTGCTACGAAGTTAACCCATGGATGCCTAGTTGTTCTGAGATATCTCAAAGCTACTAAGGTGCACGATAAGTTTTCTAAGAATTGGGGTGAGGAGTTGAGCAAGATATCCTGAAAAGGGAGACATAAGGAGGAGGTCATCCCTCAAGAGCTAGAAACGCCTAGGCTAACAAAAGCGGGCCGCAAAAAATGAAACAAGGCTTTGGCGAAAGCCAAGCTCGAGGCCAAGAAGGTGATGGCTCAAGCTTGAACAAAAAGAGAGGATGAAGATAAACCAGACCCACTCTTAGTTCCAGACCACTTCAAGACATACACGATTGACAAACGAAAAAAGATCCAATTGACAACCAAAAGAGTTAAGGAAGATGGCTTGTCCACATCTAGGATGGTCCAGCAAAAGTAAAGGAAATTGATATTACAGAGCCAGGGGAGGAAACCAAACCTATCTATGTCGCGAAGGGCTTGACTCTAGATGAGGAAAGGAAACTTATTGCTCTCCTCAAGGAATTTAAGGATTGTTTTGCCTGGAACTAAAAAGAAATAAAGGGTGTACCACTTGAAGTGGTACAACACATGATACCAATCATGGAAGGATCAATACCTACCAGGCTGAAACCTTACCAGATGAATCTAAAATATGCAGCAATTATAAAGGATGAATTTGACAAACTCATTGTTTGCTCTGCGGATTTCATCTACGAAATTGAGCACACCGATTGGCTATCACCAATTGTGATAGTGCCAAAGAAAAATGGGAAACTTAGGGTCTATGTTGATCTCAAAAAGGTCAATGTAGCTACGAGGAAGGACCATTACCCACTGCCTTATATTGGAACACGTATTGGAACGGGTAGCTGGTGAAGAAGCTTAGAGCTTCTTAGATGGATTTTCAGGTTTCAAGAGATGCTCATGCAAGGGCATCTACTAAAACAAAAGAAAGAGCTAGCCAAGGAAAAAATCAAGCAAGCTCGAGAAGAAGCCAAGGCAAGGGAAGCCAAGGCCAAATAGAGACTCCATGAAAGAATATTTCATCATGTGAACATGGCTTCATTAACCCTCTTTGAGGAGGATGACCTGGACATTGAGCCGGCACATCTCAGTGTGAAAGTCTCTATGACTAAAAGTCATGCAATGAGCATTGCATTAATCGATACGAAATCAAGTCATAACCTGATCTCTTATGAAACATGGGAAGCTATAGACAAACGTCACCTTGAAGCCACCAATGCACAAGTATGAAGTGTGCATTTGTCAACTACCAAAGCCGTGGGATTCTTAAGTGTTAATATTTCCATCAGAAATAATCCCTTGGTTGGAAAGGTGTTTGTTATGCCTGCAAGATCTATGGAGGAAGAAATGATCCTTGGATGATCTTGGATTTGTGCCAGTAATTGTAATATCCAGTGGGAAAAGAGGACTTCACAACTCGATGAGAGCAAGGATATCATTACCGTGCCATTATGGAGCCCATTAAACAAGGGAAAGAAGGCTATGATAGATGACATAGAAACTCTAATGCCAAAGAAAGAAGCTATCGTACAGAGAAGGTGTCAACATCACAGTCCCCATGCAAAAAACAATCAAAGTCTAATAATTCAACAGTGGGTTCCTAAGAACCAACTTCGAGCCTAGAAATACTATGATGCAAAAGGAGTAACTAGGGGATCAGGGCAAAAAGTTCAAGCTACAGACAAGGGACAGAGATGGCCATCCAATGTCAGCCCCAGCATGTTGGAATTAGGGTTGCAGGAAAGCACACAAAGCTTGGAGAAGAAGAAGCAAGAATGCACACAACACACAATGTATTAGATTGTGTCAATGTAGCCCTAGAAGGATGGGCGTATATACAAGCCGGGGAAAAAAACCTCCTAAAGAGGGAAAAAGTGCCCCGGCGGTCCTAAGTGTATTCACACACATCACTGCTTATATATATATGGCAACAAATCCCCCCTGGGAGTGATGGTGTGAACGAGAGATGGCACTCATGTATAGGGGAGTGCCATGCCCGAAGTAGATCAGTCCACAAAGGGAAGCAAGCCCAAAGCTTTGCGGAAAGCTTCGAACTTCTCACGAGGCAGCGCCTTTGTGAAAAGATCGGCGAGGTTGTCCTGTGTTGGCACATAGGCCAAGCTGATCTCTCCTGCTGAGAGTCTCTCCCTGACATAGTGATAATGCACCTCAATGTGCTTTGTGCAAGCATGAAAAACTAGGTTTCTCGCAACTACCAATGCGCTCTGACTGTTAGTGAAGATAGAGGTGGCAGACTCCTGTCCAACACCCAGGTCAGCCATAAGCCATCTGAGCCACACACACTCAACCGTAGTTGTGAAAGCTGCCCTGTACTCAGCTTCACAACTAGAAGTGGCCACAGTAGGTTGCTTCTTGCTCAACCAAGATATGCACGAGCTATCGAGCATGAAACAAAAACCACTTGTGGACACTCTTGTGTCATAGCAACCAGCCCAATCTGAATCTGAAAAAGCATGTAAATCTAGCGGCAACGATCCCCCCTTGGGATAAAACAACCCAAGATGTATGGTGCCACTCAAGTAGCGAAAGATGCGTTTAACTGCCTTCCAATGCTGAGATCCTGGGCTATGCATAAGCCTGCTCACCTGTGAGACTGCAAACTGAATGTCCGGCCTCGTAATGTATACATAAATGAGGCAACCAACAGCTATCCGATAGAGTGTGACATCAAAGTGATCTCCAGCGTCATGAAGACTCAACTTCAAACCTATCTCCATTGGAGTAGCAATAGGCTTGCAGTCTTCAAGGCCAAATCTCCGCAACAATGTCTCAATATACTTTGTCTGACACAAAGCAATACCTCCATCACACTGCTTAAATTGTATTCCCAAATAATGATGCAAATGCCCCAAATTTGACATCTCAAAAGAGGCATTCAAATCAGCCTTAAAATCAGCAATATGACTTTCATTTGGTCCTGTGAGCAGCATGTCATTGACATAGAGAGCAATGATTAGATGTATATCATCCACACATTTAACATACAAAGTGCTTTCTGTTGGACTATTCTGAAAACCATGTGCAGTCAAATATGCATGTATCTTTTCATACCAAGCTCATGAAGCTTGCTTTAAACCATATAAAGCCTTTTTCAACCTGCACACTTTGTTTTCCTGCCCTCTTTGAACAAAACCATGAGACTGCAATACACTATCATGCAAATCTCCATTCAAGAACGCAGTCTTTATGTCCAACTGATGTACATTCCAACCATTATGCGCTGCCAATGCACAAATGCTATGAATGGTAGTCATATGACAAGTGGGAGCAAAGGTCTCATCAAAATCAATGCCTTTTTCTTTAGCATAACCCTTTGCAACAAGTCTAGCTTTATAGCGATCAATACTGCCATCTGGCTTTCGTTTCAACTTAAAAACCCACTTACATCCAATGGCCTTTTTACCAATAGGCAAATCACACAAAGACCATGTACCATTCTTCATTATAGCATCATATTCACTTTGCATTGCAGCCAACCAATTTTCTGATTTTTGTGCCTCATCAAATGAAAGAGGTTCTTCCTCTTCACACATACTAGACACAGCCAAAGCATAACAATCTGCTGATGCATAAGATGCATGCTGAAAACCTGAACGAGTACGACTAGATATAGGTGTATCAATTTTACTATCACGCAAGGTTTGCACCAGCCATTTAGGCATACCTCTAGCCTGCTCATTTTCAGCCCTATCCTCATGAATTACATCCTGTAAATCTGCATCAGAAATAGGCTGATCTATGATGTCGTTTGAAATCTGCATAGGCTGAGTATTTGCCTCATTAGGACTTACATTTGAATTCTTGTAAACAAAGGCAACAATGTATCAAATACATCCCGTGAGCTCACACCTGTCTCTTTGGTACATGATAACAAAGGCTGCACAGCATCTTCCACAAAAACAACATCTCGACTAATCAAGATATGCTTTGACTGCGGATGATATAATCTGTAACCCTTGCTCTCAGCACTGTAACCAACAAAAATGCATTTGACAGCCTTATCATCCAATTTTTTGCGTTGTTGCACAGGCACTAAAGCATAGGCCAAGCAACCAAAGACACGCAAGTGACCAATAGAAGGCTTCCTGCCATGCCAAGCTTCGTATGGAGTAATAGACTGCAAGGCCTTAGTGGGACACGTGTTGAGTACATATGCAGCACACATGACAGCCTCAAGCCAAAACACATGTGGCAAAGCTTGGCTCTTGACCATACATCGTGCCATCTCCATGAGTGACCTGTTTTTCCTCTCAGCAACACCATTTTGCTGAGGGGTATACGGCACTGTACATTGGTGTTTTATCCCATGACTAGCCAGAAATGCATCAAACTCTTTAGACAAGTACTCCCCCCTCGATCAGAACGGAGGGTGCCCACAGTACAATTGGATACATTTTCAACCATAAGAAAAAACTGTTTGAAGCACAAAAACACTTCGGACTTTGCCTTCAGTGGATATTCCCATGCATGCCTTGAGTAATCATCAATGAAAGTCACGAAGTACAAGTGTTTACCAAATGACGGAGTTTGCATAGGCCCACATACATCACTATGTACAAGTTGCAATTTGCGAGTGGCCCGCACAGAACCATCCTTTGGAAACGCAGAACGCTGCATTTTGCCCAAAATACAGCCTTCACAAACATGTTTCAATGGTGCCTCAAGAGGGGGCAATGAAGCAACCATATCAAATTTCTGCAAAACGCAGCAAACTAGCAAAGTTCAGATGACCAAAACGAGCATGCCATAGTTTTGCATCTGAAACTGCCTTTTCATCAGAAACTGCATTTGCTGAATCTTCCACACACTTGTCATAAGAATTGAGCCTATACAGCCCACGAAACAAGGTGCCAGATGCAATAATCGTATCACCAGAAGTCAAATCATGAACAGTACATCTGTCATCCACAAATTTGACTACAAGTCCAAGTCTAGCAAGCGCAGAGATAGACAATAGATTCTTCTTTATCCCTGGCACATACAAAGCATCTAAAAGTGTGAAAGCGCTGCCATTTGCAGCAGTTAGTATAATTTTACCAACGCCCTTCACTAGGTAAGAAGCATTATTGGCACATGTGACAGTATTCCCATCAGAGACAACGTCAAGACAAGTGAACATATCACGATGCGAGGTAATGTGCTTTGTAGCACCACTATCAAAATACCGTACATTAGAGTCAACAGAAACTGCCAAACATGCATCATGTACAGATGGGTCAAACTGGCAATACACGCTAAACGCCCAATCTGTATCCTGCACAACATTTACAGAATCTGCATTTGTAGAAGCATCCGCTATTGTGGCTGCATTTGACTCTTTCTTCTTTGCCTCTTTAGCCTTTAGCTTAGGGCAATTCTTAATGACATGATCATTTGCCTTACAATAGTTGCACCTGGTCTTTTTCTTGCCTTTATCAAGAGCCTTCTTAGACTTATTGTTGCCACCTGTGGAAGGAGAAGAAGTTGCAGACCTACTAATAGGAGAAGAAACAGTGAAAGGGGCTGCCTTACCACTTCTTCTCTGCTGGGCAGCAATAAATGCCTGATCAACTACATGCTGCCTAGCCCTGTTTTGCCTGGACTGTGCTTCTTGCAAGAGCTTGTTGACTAAAGTATCATACTTGACAACATCAGGTCTGTCCTTCAGTAACAAGTCTCCACGTGGAAGCAAAAGTCTGATATGACTCAGGTAAAGCATCAAGAACAGTCTGCACAAGAGAATGATCAGGAATAATCTCACCTGCAGAAATCAACTGTTCCTTGAGATCTTTAATCTCAGCAAGAAAAACATTCATGTCATCATCTTCCTGCATAATCTTCGATTCTAGCTCTTTACATAGGTAAGAGATTTTTGCCTCGTTAACCTGCATACAAACCTAGAATATCCCAAGCCTGTTTTGCTATTTTAGCTGAACGAATATGTGGGGTGATGTTACGTTTGACAGAAACTGCAATCAAGGCATGAGCCTGCGTATCTTTACCATCCCAACGAGCTTGTTCCAGCAGTGGGTAAAACAGCAGCAACAGTAGAGCTACTAGAACCTGCAACATCCTCAATAGATCCTACATCCACAAAACCTAGACGTACATCCATACCCTGCACAATGTTCCACACTCCTTTTGCAACCAAAACATGCTGCATCATGTATGCCCAAAGTGGGTAGTTGCTGTCTCCATCCAATTTGTCATCAACAGCAGATAACATGCGAAATACATCATTGCTGTTATCAGCTATGGCCACTGACTGAAACTGATGCAAAAGCTACTTGTAATGAAGCAAAGACTGAACAGAAAACAACTTGTGTTAAGATTATTATTGAAGTTCCGCTTCTTCTCCTCCTCCTGTATTGAATTGATTGTACTCTCTAAGAAAGGAATTAGTTCCTTCTCTTTGAGCACAATGAGACGATGTTGTTGTATTTGATAGGCATTGCTTTAAGCAAGATGGCTATAGCATCCTCATCAGGCGCACAGGGGCTTTTACATACACAAGTTGGGTGATAGTGCTTTTCAACTTATTTACAAAAGATGCAATAGATTCATTATGCTATTTAGAAAGCCCATATAATTGCATTTTTATACTTATTTTAGAGTGCTTTGCTCGTGCTCCAAAGGTTTTCTCTAGAGTGGAAGATTCGCAAGTTTCCAAACAGACATCATTAAGAATTGTCAGAGGCCAAGTGTGCCAGTGTATGTATTGGTGGGTACTCTTGAAAAAGCTAGAAGCCAAAATGAGGATGAAAGTGAATGGGAGTATGAAACAGAAACGGGATCTGAAGCCAAAACAATAACTGAAACACCCATGGTTTCTTTGGAAGATTCTATCATGGTATGGTTAGAATTCCCTACAGGCAATGATGTTAAGCGCAAATGCGCATTGATTAGCTCTCGAGCTAGTCATAACATCGTGGTGACAATAGACACTTGGGTGTCATTAGGATAACCTAAACTCATCCCTACAAGCAATAGTCTTGCAAAAGGAGCCAATGGACAAAACATTGAAGTTCCAGGTTACTTTAGATACACAACTCAAACAATCGATGGTGGCGATATGGCGATATGGAATTTACATTCCATGTCACCCTAGATTCCCTTGAGTATGATGTCGTCCTTGGTAGAACTTGGTGGATAGGTGAATCGTTGTATTCATTAGATGAATCCATGCAAACAATCACCTTGAAAACTCCTGCAAGCAATGTAAATTTGCTATTACGGGAGGAAGCAACCTTGCAAGAGCAAAAACTACCAACATATCTTATTGAAAAGATCCCTAGGATTCTAGTTGGATTGGAAATTGCAAATAAAATCACCACAGCTCAAGCATAGCTTTATCCAACACGAGAACACAATCTCATGCCCCTTGAGCTATGGAATTTGTTAGGTCAACCAACACTCACGGCACATCTTGAAAGAATAAACTTTAGACAAGACTTGAACATGCCATGTTTGGGGTACTTTAAACATACAATGTATATTAAAACTAACCCCCTCACTTGCAAGTTTTTTGTGGTTGAGTATGTGTTAGAAGTAGATTTGATCTTGGGGGCATAAATGGACTATTACTGCCCAAGCACCACTGTGCTTTGCTAGCGATAGAGTCATCGTGATGGTCAAACACAAAAAATTGATAATACCATACTGCAAGGAAGAGGATCCAACTTTAATGGATATCTATGATGCTCAACACAAAAGGATACAAGCCTCTTCCACAAAAGCCCCTCTACACAATAACCTACCATCTGCATCAACGACCGACTCCGATAAAGTATCTACTTCTTCAACTCCATCCTCACCTATACGAAGTTCGATGCCAAAACCTTGCAATCAGCAGCTCTTTCTAAAGAAGTTCCCACAGCCAAACTAGCTCTCTCTAACAAGGAACTCAAAGGAAAAACCTTGGAGCCTATGCATCTTCATCGACAAACCTCAACAAAGGAGACAACCACATGCTCAAAGGCCTTATCATCGACAACCACTCCACAAAAGACTCTACCCTCATCCTCATCAACAATGTCCATGAGTCTCAAACCTACAACCTCAGCATCAACCAAGGAGGACCCAACACCTTCCACATCAACCCAAAAGAAAACTCCACCCACGACAACCACAATCAAGGTATCTTAATAGTATCAAAATGTGGGTAGAAAAGCAGCTACTTGTAGCTCAAGGCTACTATGAAAGTGTCAATCAAATTTGGGTGCCTCAATAGTCAAATCCTCTTCCTCAACATAGCACTCAGAGGCCAAGGAAAAAGAAAAGTACTCCACAACATAGTCCACCAAAGCATATGCGAGTTCCTCAAAAAACTCCACCAAGTCATCAAGTGTGGGTACCAAAAACACTGCATTGCAGGCACAAGGGTACTACCAAAGAAATACCAAAGCTTGGGTCCCCAAGCGCATCACAAAGTCCGCTAATCTTGCACAAAGAAGAATGCCTTAGCACCAAGCACATCGGCCCCACCAGTTTATAATGTTCATCAAAGATGGGTGCCTATGCATGTGCTTCAACAACAAGGATACTATGATGGTAATTCCATCATATAGTTGCCAAAATCGAACAATGTGAAGAAAACCTCACCACCGACTTCAACCTCAACAACTTCACCTAAAGTTCGATAAGAATGGAGACCCAAGCAATGGCCAGCAAATCACTCAACAACTCTCGTGCATTCAGCACCAACACAAGAGCTTGTGTGTTCAACCAAACAATCAGCATTCTTCCCTACTGCCTTGACAACATCTCAGCAACAAATTTGTTGAAAATACAAGTGAATAGGGTGTGTGTGGGAACAAGCTCTTGGATAGAGGCTGTAAAAGAGGAGATGTAATTGTGAAAGAACCTGTGAAAAGGTTAGAAGAATCTACTGGGAGAGAATAATGGGTAGCATGAGAGAATTTAGGAGTGTGGAGATATTCTGGGAGATATTCAGGGAAAAGAGAAGAGGTGGAGAATTTAGGAGTGTGGAGATATTCTGGGAGATATTCAGGGAAAAGAGAAGAGGTGGAGAGAATCAGGCAAAAGGTGGAGATATTCTGGGAGTGAATCATGGAGAAATCAATGGGATTTGATGCTTGATGTAAACTCTATAAATTGAGGCATAGCCCTAATGAGAATTTGCTGGTTTTTGAGTATCCATGCTTACATTAATCTATGTGCAATTATTCACTAATTACGTCTTAATCATTTGCTAATCACTTTGTTAATGATATTGATTCTAGTGCATGATCCACCATAGCTCATCATTATGCTCAAATTTCAACATGGTATCAGAGCCATGCCTAGAATCAATTAGGTTTATGAGCCCATTAGTTAATTAATTAGGATTAGTAGGTAATTAGCAAAAAAATCAATTTTTAGTGAGTTTTTCACCTTCCCCTTCACCCCCAGCCAGTGGAGGATCTCTAGCATCTTGCACATATCAAATTAGGGCAAAAGCTTTTACCACTAGCTAGCTAACATCCTTGGCTTCAAGCCTATGTAAAAAACGCAGCAAACTGCCACGTATCAGCGCTGATTTTTGCAGATGAAGGGGCACCGTTTTTTTGAAGCAGAATGGAGATTTCTTCAAGCCAGTTCAAATGTTTCTAATTCCTCTTAGCCCAAGGGGTAATCAAGCATGCTCTACAAGCTGGTGAAGACAGAAATCAATTTCATCAAGTCTACATTGAGATCAAAGCTCTTCATCAAATCTGCAGGTGACTTTGGTAAAACAGAGATTAAGCTTTCATTATTTGGTCAAATCTTGTGTTTCTTGGCTTAATCCTCTACTGGACTCATTGCTATTGATGCCTTTGAAAGCATTTGAGCTCATTTGAAGTGGAAGGCACCAGATCTGGACTCCCCGCATACTCTGTTTTTTGCACACAAACCAGAGCATTAATTTGCTAATCAGTGTGCTAATCACTGTATTTTGGTGCAATTGAGGGTTCAAATTAACCATTAGGTATCTGATACAGATCCCTAAAGCTTCAGATTTCAAATCGGAGTTGGTTTGATACTCCAACCATCCCGTACAAATTGGTTACCTTCAATTTAATGTAATTTCTGGTGATTTTATGCTGATAAAATTATTGTAATCATCTATTAAACACCAGATTGAGTTGTAAAAGGGTAGACACTGCCCTTGAATCTTGAATTTGGATCAAGAGGTAAGACCCCCTTCACATCACCATGAATTCAGCACAGGAAATAGCCAAATTTAATGGGGAACAGTTTTATACATGGCAGACAAAAACCATGTATTTGCTGATGAGGAAAAATCTGTGGGGATTAGTTGAAGGGAGAGATGAATGCCTAGAGAGAGGAGAAAATGAGTGGAAGAGTAGGAATGAAAAAGCATTGGGACTTATTGCACTCAGTTTAAATGATGAAATCATTCATCATATCACAGGGATACAGTGGGCAAAAGATGCATGGGATGAACTCAATAAATTATTTGGTACACAAGCAAAAAATTCAAAGATAAATCTGTTAATGCAATTCTACAAATTGGACATGAAGGAAAGTGAACCTTTAATCACACACTTGAACAAATATAAAAGCATTAAGCAACAGCTGGCAGCTATTGGCAAAAAGGTAGAAGATGATGAAGCATTAGCTATACTTCTGAAGAGTGTGGACAAAGGAGATTATGAAAACATTGTAGCAACACTAAAGAATGTACTTGAATTGAAGATACATGAGATAGAAGCAGCTCTACTGGAGCAAGAGAGCAGAGGCAAAGAGAAGAAAGGGCTCGACTCAACAGCAGGAGAGGAAAAAGCATTCTTCACCCGAGGAGGATTCTCTCGAGGACGAGGACGAGGAAGAGGCAGAGTAGGAGGGAGGACCTTCACTTGCCACAAATGTGGAAAGCCAGGACACATGGCGAGAGACTGCTACAGCAAACCCAGTGAAGAAGGAATGACATCGGCAAACTTCATGGAGGCTCCAAGGGAAGTGGAGTCGGATCATCTTTTCTGAGAGAGAGAGAGAGAGAGAGAGAGAGAGAGACCCCACAACCCAATGTAACCTGCCCCAATAAAGTAAAACCACCTCTGAGCCACCGATGATGTAGGCCACGTGGTAGATGTATGTGTGAGCACTTTAGTCAAGGTCGCGGGCACTTATAGTAGCCTTGGACACATAGAGAGAGAGAGTGTCAAGGACTATGGAGTTTAGGGACTTGAGGCACTGGTCGCGGGCTATCAAGTAAGAGGGAAACTTGATACAGGGTCCAGGTGTGCTAGGATTATTCACTTGAGGGGAGGTGTTGAAAATACAAGTGAATAGGGTGTGTGTGGGAACAAGCTCTTGGATAGAGGCTGTAAAAGAGGAGATGTAATTGTGAAAGAACCTGTGAAAAGGTTAGAAGAATCTACTAGGAGAGAATAATGGGTAGCATGAGAGAATTTAGGAGTGTGGAGATATTCTGGGAGATATTCAGGGAAAAGAGAAGAGGTGGAGAGAATCAGGCAAAAGGTGGAGATATTCTGGGAGTGAATCATGGAGAAATCAATGGGATTTGATGCTTGATGTAAACTCTATAAATTGAGGCATAGCCCTAATGAGAATTTGCTGGTTTTTGAGTATCCATGCCTACATTAATCTATGTGCTAATTATTCACTAATTACGTCTTAATCATTTGCTAATCACTTTGTTAATGATGTTGATTCTAGTGCATGATCCACCATAGCTCATCATTATGCTCAAATTTCAACAAAATTCCAGAATCAATACCCACATCTGCAACGGAGACTTATGAGCGCATCAAGGACAAAAAAAACAATGCTCTTGTCACTCCTCTGGATGTGAGAAATAAGTGCATAAGAAGCGGTTTCTTTGTAAGTCATGACCTAGATGACCCCAAAATTTTTTTTTTGAGGTCAAAACCTGCAACTTCACGATGTCAAAACCTGCAAATTCATTCCATCTCACGAAATTATAATTCACGGAGTTCCATCTCACAGCTTAAGAACCTGTACTTTCACAATGTAAGCCTCATCACGGATTAAGCCATCTCACGCATTAAGCTTTTCCAATAATCTTCAATAGCCATTATATATATGTTAGCTTATTGCTTAGTATTCTTTTGGCTAAATTAATGTAGCAACTGCTCTATGAGTACATATCCATACTCATGCACTGGAGAACGTTTGCACCAAAGCCTCACCATTGACAACTTCCAGGTACATCTCTGGATGGGGGGGCCATGGCGGGCGAAAGCCTGGTCAATGGTACATACAACCCATCGCCTAGAATTTTCCTTCAAATTACAAACCTCTCCAAAAACAACGCTACCATCTTTACAAATCAATGATCTTCAATCCTTAAACTGAAGATATCTATATCAGCCTCGCAAGTCGACGTACTTTTTTTAATCCTCACCAAACAAGTGGCTACTTCAACATAGAGCAGTTCAATAAGAGTCTATATAACTCAATTCTTGTACTTCATAATAATCTGCTTCATAAGAGCACTTAAATATACATAAGACAAGAATAGGTCCTTCTCAATAACATTTGACAAGAATCGGTCCTGGTTTAGTAATATGTACTAGAGGGTGATCGATCACTTGCTTTCTTCCTAGTTTGTCTCGTATTCTTTTTGCTTTCTTTCTTGCTTCTACTACACCCAATGCCAACTTGCATTCTTTTCTTGTTTACCTTCCGGTAGCTTCTACCTAGTTGTTCTCTTTGCTAGCTTATAGCCTTCCTTTTGCTAGCTTCTAATTGTTTTCCGATCACCTTCCCCTTTGCTCTTTCTACCTTGCTTCACTCAGCAGCAAGTGTTGCTTACTTGTTTCTACCACTTTTGTCATGCTTGTGACCAACCTTTCTTTCTCTTTGCTTGCTCATGTGGATGACCTTTTTTTGGATTTCCACTTCTTTTTTATCTCATGTGCTTTATCACTCCTCGTCGGTCTTCTACTTTTCCATTTGCATTTGGAACTTTGCGGATTTCTTCTTCTCCGGCTTGACCTAATGCTGCTTTCCAGCATCTTTTGCTTTACCAACCTACTTCTTCTTCTGGCTTCCTAATTCTTTGTTCATAGTCTTGGGTGTATTTTTTATGTCTTCATCATTGGGCTTCTCTTCCTCCTTTTTCCCCCTTTTGCTTTCTTTACTTCTCCGTTCTCGTCACTTCTTGCCTTCCTGACTTCTCTATTTCTCCTTTACTTTTTACACTTCATATTTCTTCTCCTTGCCTCTCTTTCTCTTTGTCTCCCATAAACTTCCCCTACTCTTTTAGTTGTCCTCTTCTCTCGTCCACTCCCTCTACTTCTTCTTCCATGTATTTCTACTAAGCTACGTATCTTCCTGCATATCTTTCCCCTTCTTGGCTTCCTTCTCATGGTTTCCTTGTAGGAGCAGATTATTCTCTCTCTCTCTCTCTCTCTCTCTCTCTCTCTCTCTCTCTCTCTCTCTCTCTCTCTCTCTCTCTCTCTCTCTCTCTCAGCATTTATATAGTAGTGATATGTGGATATAGGCTAATAATGGGTCAGGGCACTTTTTTTCCACTTTAGCAAGTTTTTCCCCCTGAGCATGTATATGCACTCTTATGAGTGTAGTGACCTTATCATGTCACATCCCTTGTACTTCACTCATTCTCATCAATATACTTCGAGTATTGTGGTTATATATATCTCTCTCACCTTGCATGCTACATCTATGTGTGTGTTGCTATATTAATCTCCACTCTAATAATTGGTATCAGAGTAGGTTATCTTGGCTCCCACCTCCTTGTCATCTTCTCCTTGAGTTGCTCTTTTGATTATCTTAGATTGAGCTATCCTCTTTGGTGGAGAAGGTATACCATATAGTGTTTTATTAATTGCGTTAACTATGTTAATTTTGTTAACAAAATTTGGCACATTTCGGGGCGTTTCGGGCACCTTTCGAGGCTAGTTCACATGCTAGAATGTTTTCACAAGCATCCTGAGGGAGTGTTAGTTTGAATTATTTTTGAACTACAAAATAACAAAAACAATTGGTGTGTAGATAGTGATGTGATCATCTTTGATATCACATCTTCGAGCTCCTCTTTAATAGTTTCAACAACATCGTCAATATTATCATTTTTGCATTCCTCTGCTAAGTATCATTCCCACACTCTACACCATCGCCTCATCAATGATCTATCGGCAGCCATTTCGGTTGCATTTAATAGGCATTGACAATACCTACAACTAGTTGGTATATTTGCATTTTCTACCAAGGCTTAGATATTTACAGGAGGAATGGCAGTTTAGAGGTAGTGAGATATATTTGGTATGTTTTTTCTACTGAGGATAAGTAGCACACAAATCGCATGTCATGTGAAATCTTGCAAGTGGTGGAAACCGTGTTGCAAGTGCTCTATTTTGTGTTGTTGCTGCATGTGGGCATACATTCATTCGTTGTACCTATAAAATGTGCATAAAATAATCACGCATAGCGATTGATTTTCATGTAAATTAGCCACTGATATTTCATGACACCCACCTTGCTCCTTAGAAAGAGGCCACATAATCTGACTCTCAAAATGTTGACAAATCAAAGCTTTTAAAGTAAAAAACCCTTAGAGTTTGAACCCTGCTAACTCACGAGTCAAGAACCTGCTATCTCACACGCTAACCACCTCACGTGTGTTAAGGCATCTCATAGGCTAAGCTATCTCATGGCTTAACCCTGGTTGGTGTTGAGAAACATCCTAGTTCCTCTGATGAACATGATACAGAAGGCACATCTGTAGACACGGACTTAGTTTTACATGGTACATTACCATAGCATAGCATACCTCCTACACAGGAACAAACAAAGTGGGATGGAAGAGATGCGCAAGCGCATGCGTTGCTTGCTTTGTTAGTTAAGAGGAGTATCATTTCTCACATGCGGTCATGTAGGACCACAAAAACATGCGGTCATGTAGGACCACAAAACATGATTGGGATACACTTGCGTCATTATACCAGGTACATAATGAAGCACAAAACATGCGGTCATGTAGGACCACAAAACATGATTGGGATACACTTGCGTCATTATACCAGGTACATAATGAAGCACAAAACATGCGGTCATGTAGGACCACAAAACATGATTGGGATACACTTGCGTCATTATACCAGGTACATAATGAAGCACATGTTGCTTATATACGCAAGCAATTAGAGTCATATCATATGGATGAGGGAGACTCCATGGACATTTTCCTTACAAAAATCAAGGATTTTAAGGAGTAGTTGGCCAGTGTTGATGAAATATATCCTAACAATTCATTGGTGCCTACTGTCTTGAATGCGTTGCTGGACTCCAATCAATTTTTTGTTTCTACCATCAGACTCATGATGAAAGTCATTCCAAATGCCTTGAAGTTTGAAGAGTTGGTTTCTGTGCTATTGCAAGAAGAGCAATCTAGGCAAAATAGATCTGTCATGCGTACCAGGAGATCAGGCTTTTGCTGCCAGTCAAAAATGAGGCAAAGGTAAATCCTTTCCTCAGGGTAGTTACAAGCCAAAATCAGAGTCATTGGGCAAGCCTACCTACAAACAAGAAAGGCGACAAGCCAAAGAAAAATGGTAAATGCAACTATTGCTGTGAGACCCCGCCCCCTCCGTGGTGTCCCCTCCAAGGGCGCTCATGGGGCGGAAGCGGCGTTAGCCTCTCGCGCGGGGTTAGCCTCTCGCGTGCGGCGTTAGCCTCTCGTGCGGGGCAGGGATCTACACTCGGGGCCTCGCCCATGGATATTAAATGTTCAAAAAAGAAGAAGTTGTTAAAAAATATATTCTCTTTCCACATCACACTCAAGAAAAAAGAAGTTGTTAAAAGCAAAAGAAAATAGTAGAAGGTGAGTTAAAGGCAAAAGAAAATAGTAAAAGTTGAGAACCTGCGACTTATAAGTGTGCAAAGAAGAAAGTCAAAAGAAAAAAGTAGAAGGTGAGTTAAAGGCAAAAGAAAATAGTAAAAGGTGAGAACCTGCGACTTATAAGTGTGCAAAGAAGAAGTTAAAGTCAAAAATCAAGAAAGAAGAAGAGAAAGGGAGGGAGATGCATAGGGTCCCCCACCGCCAAATATAATCACCTCTCTCCCAAATCTAAGGCAATCATCAACCTACCCTCCTCTCCCCAAAGAAAGTGTTCAAATCCACTTTTTTAAAATTTAAGGAAGAGAAAGGGAGGGAGATGCATAGGGTCCCCCACCGCCAAATATAATCACCTCTCTCCCAAATCTAAGGCAATCATCAACCTATCCTCCTCTCCCCAAAGAAAGTGTTCAAATCCACTTTTTTAAAATTTAAAAAAGCTTTCATTAAAGAGAGGTGCTTTAAATCCTCTCTTTCATTAAAAAAATTTAAAAAAGCTTTCATTAAAGAGAGGTGCTCTAAATCCTCTCTTTCATTAAAGAGAGGTGCTTTAAATCCTCTCTTTCATTAAAGAGAGGTGCTTTAAATCCTCTCTTTCCAAAAATCCCCAAATTTCTAAGCTATCAAATTCCACAGTAGGGGCTAGACTATCAAATTCGAATTCATCCCTGGTTGCCACACGGCACATCAAACCTTCTTCCTTTATATAATATAGAGAAGAATTGGTCCATGTGGAGGAAGCGCATCACCGCCTCAGACTGGAAAGAGGTGGTTGCATAAATAAGGATTTGTCATTTTTAACCTACAAACTTTTTGGCTGCTATAGGTTTGATTTCATTCGATGTTTCTACTTATTAATGTTAAATCTATTTTCTCCTGTTAGTCTTAATTCATAGGAGTATGTGTTTCAATCATGGTGATTTTTGTGGATCAACAATGGGGTCATCATGTGATTACATGTAATTTGGACTGTGAATTGTGTTAAATTTGAGACACTACTCTTAACAAGGCCTCAATCATATCCCTGCAATGCATTTTGATGTCTCTTAGGCTAGTGCTCAAAAAAATGTTTTTTTTCAACCCTAAAAATTAACACGAAAAATTATATAAATGTCGGGTTTATAACTAAAATGTACAAATTTCAACCCTTAAAATTAAAGGCAACGTCAAATTCCAACAACGAGGACTTCTAATTTGAGCCAAGAAAATCTCACTACAAACCAGTTATGTGAGCACTGTCTCAGGCTGTGTGCAAGAGTTAACAATGCCTTTTCATGACCTTGTTAATGGTATCATTGTGTTTCCTTGAATTTAACTCCATGTTTTCAAAAGGATAACAAAATCAACCTCCTCTTAATGGAATATCAAGTCTATTGACATTTCCTTATTGCACAAGCATTGATAAAGCTCCAAATAACCCCTCATTTGTGTGCAAACATCTAATCACAAATCTTGCATTCAAGAGGTTAAATCAACAAGATCTTACCTTACTAGAGAGATTGCATCCATCCCTTGGTGGAACTTGTTGGTGGAACTGACGCCCCATTTCTTATGGCTATTTACAAAGCTTACAAAAAATGAGTTTAGATGGCCTAAGAATTGGAATGAGTGTAT
This sequence comes from Cibotium barometz, assembly GCF_041138505.1. Taxonomy (NCBI): domain Eukaryota; kingdom Viridiplantae; phylum Streptophyta; class Polypodiopsida; order Cyatheales; family Cibotiaceae; genus Cibotium; species Cibotium barometz. The sequence continues at coordinate 50,223,286 of NC_141072.1, read as the reverse complement.
TTCAAGTGATATTTCACTTATTCTTGCTTGCATATTCAAAACATGCTTATAACCCCCAAAGTAAGAGCTAAACATCTCAACCAAAAGATATCTTTTGGGGCAAACGTACAATGCTTCTGGTGGGACTGTTGAGCCATTATTGATGTTACTATCAACCTTCTTAAGCCTTATCTATCATCTTAGCTACTACTGACATTAAAAATATTATGAGAACATCTCTCATAAATAACAACATGCTAAATTGCCTTAAAGGGGAATTGTTAAAACTTATTAAAGCAACCTTTGTCACCCAAAAGACTCAATACATTGGGTTAATGAATATGCCCATGACTTACACTAGTGGATATTCAAAAGGGTTTGCATTTAGCCATATCTAGAAGAAATTGAGATAAATATATGGCTAATTGATAATGTGCATTTAGTGGATATTCAAAAGGGTTTGCATTTAGCCACATCTAGAAGAAATTGAGATAAATATATGACTAATTGATAATGTGCATGTTGAACTATCTAACCAAGTATTCACTCAGACGAATGGGTCTTTCTTGCTCATACCATTCCTATGCGTCTTCCTTGCTCACCAACTTTGGTGCAATTTGTATTTTACATTCACTTAAGTGTGAGTATAATTTTTTCATTAGGTTTGCCAATCACTCAAAGTAGCATTTTTAACTTTGTTGTTTTAGACGTTGCTTTCAATACTTTAATGACATTTTATGAGTGAATATCCTAACCCTTTACTTTATTACAGAATGTGAATATCTTGAATGTCCCCTGTGGATTTACCCATAAGAGTTATTAGTGGTGGACTTCTCTAATACAAAGTTCACCAAAGACCATAAGGGTGGTAATATTCACACTACCTTCTTGTCAATGATGGAACTATCATTACATAATGACATTTTCCATATAAAGAAATATGACCATAAGGATGGTGCTCACACTACCTTTTTGTCAATGGAACTATCATTAGATAATGACATTTTCCATATAAAGTAATATGATAAGACAAAGGTCTCCCCTTCAAAGCCTGTAAGTTCATCCATAGAGGAAGAAACACCCATATTCCTAGGCCCACAAGGGTATTCTTTCTTAGACCTCTACTACTATAACGAGCCTTGTCCAATCCTTTTGTAAGCATGGCTTTAAAAATCGATGGAGGCTTACTAAATCTTACCTCAATAAGAATTGATTTCATGGAACTCTAGTAGATGTGTAGCTTATCTTATGACCCTTGGGCTAAGGGACCCATAGATTGGGCCTAGTGCCCTACCATCTTGTATGGGTTAACTCCCATTTTGGTGCAAGTCTTGGTCAATTATCCTTGCAAGGCTAATTGGTCATTTTGGTCAGTTATCCCTACAATCTTGTATGGGTTAACTCCCATTTTGGTCAATTATCCTTGCAAGGCTAATTGGTCATTTTGGTCAGTTATCCCTAAAAGGTTTAATTGGTTAAGCTATTTGCTTGGATTTATAAAGCTTCTTGGTGTTCATCATTTTTCCTTGGTGTTTCATATGGGTTATCCCTATAAGGCTCCATTGTCTAAGCTATTTGTTTGGATTTATATAGATTCTTGATGTTCGTCATTTTTGCTCCACACCCATGGTTATGGGGGCCTTACTTTTGTAGGGCTTGACCTTTCATTTAAGGACTTCATTTCATAGGCTTGAAGCCTTTCATTTAACCCTAATACATTAAGGTGAGATAATGGCCATGCATATTTGTAGGTGATAATATGTAAGGCCTCCTCACATGAGGCTTCCACTTCCCTTAATGTGCCCACTTGATACATAGATGAAAAGTGTTGTGACTGCTACATTGCCTTGAACATGGACAAGACAAAGGCTCACTAATTATAGCCAACTAACACTCACTTGGATGTGGAGCTAGAGCCTGGTTCCATGGATAGAAACACATGCACCTATTGTTATATGTGCCTAAGGATCTATGTATGATATGTCAATGTGCTTGTTGGAAGTGTCAAGAGGGTATTTCCCTAACTAGATTGCACTATCACACCCACTAGTAGTGTCCCATCCTTCAATAGTCCCCATAAATTGAATTCTAGAAGCCCACTAACATCAGTGTCAAGCATGCATAAATTCTCTTCCAAAATAAAGAGTCACATTGTGTACTTTAAAGCACCATTAATTTCTTTTTTATTTAAATCCCCTTCAAGGGCTGGTTTCATACTTTTGGAAAAACCTTTTTATATATTAAAAAAAATATTCACAAAATAGCCGTGGGAAGCTTCCCATGGGCCCGGCCAACAAGCCCAAACCTAGCTACACATGAACCACCGCTAGCCCAGCTAGACCCAGCCAAGGGACCTGCCAAGGTGACCGAACCATAAGTTAGGCACTGATCACACCACAAGGTGTGGTTACCACACACACACACACAAAGGCGTAAGGCACAGTGTATAGGAGATTCAAACCTGCACCATAATGAATGAAGGAGTTTAAGCCCCCTCCATTAGCCAAGCAAGCCCATGTGTAATGCATGCTTCACAAAGCCTTTTACCCCCAAGGGCTAAAAGTAGCTCGTCACCCTTTCTTTCCTTTGTTTTGTAGCTGTGCACCAACTTGCTCGCTTAGATGATGATGGTGGTGACCTAAGCTTTGTCTAGTTAAGTGAAACAATCTAAAGGTTTCCTCTCCCTCCCTCCCTCCCCCCCCTCTCTCTCTCTCTCTCTCTCTCTCTCTGTCTCTGTCTCTCTCTTTCTCTCTCTCTCTTGTAGCACATAGAAGAAGATAGAACAAAGCTTTCTTTCTCTCTTACATAGGCACATCAAAAGAAAAAAAAATAAAGCTTTCCTTCTCTCTTACATAGGCGCATCAAAAGAAAAAAAAATAGAGCTTTCCTTCTCTCTTACACAGGTGCATCAAAAGAAAAAAAAAAACAAATCTTTTTTTAAAATTTCATCAAAGCTTGTTGTCCCTCATGAAAATCCATGCTTTGTCTTCTTATAATACTCCCCCTTTTACAATGGCCAAAGGGTGAGCATTTATAGCTTATGATTTCCCTTTAAAAAGCCACGAGTTCTTAAAGAACATTTCCTAAGCTAAGCTCAACAAAGAAAAGGCAAGTGAACCCCTTCTAATAATTCCAAGTGACAAGATGATGCTGAATACTATGCCGAACACTAGTGCCATCATACTAGGAAAAAATATCACTCATCGACACTTAAAGAGATCCAAAAAACCCAAATGAAGGAACCAATGCTGACACGATGAACAAGAACAAAAAAGAATAAAGCTAATGTCAAAAAATATGGGTACACACACACACGTTTTCTGCCAAAACTGCATCAAAAACCCGAGCAAAAAATTCATGTCACATTTTACCCATCGATCAAATCGAGGTGTGCTTGCACACTTGGATTTGCAAGGGTTATCATTGCTGCTCCACATCCTATAGGGTCAATGACAAAGGGTCCAATGTTAGCCCTACAAAACTCATCTATATCATCAAGGTTAATCAGGAACTCCTTTTAATAACATCCTTGTCCCTAACAACCCTGGCACTGCTATGAAACCCATAGGCATCCTCATCCTCTACTATAACAAACCATGTGAACCACCACACATAAGATTCAAAAGACGAAGAAACCCCCCATATCCATACAAAGACTTGATCCTAAAAAATTATCAATCTAACCATGAGGAACTCATAAGCATATGCATAATCCCAAATCTAAGGCCCGAGATCTTGTGATGACCAAATAAAGAACACATGCCTTTTAAGAGCTACCATACCATCATGTTATTGAAACCGTGTCGTCTTGTCGAAGAAAAAAGAAACATACCATGCATCATCACTAAACATGGTATCCAAATCAGATGCCAATCCCCCAATGTGCTGATGAAGATCATGTCTTTCAAGAAATCCAAGAACTTGTCCATGGTCAAGCATAGACCACGATGAGTCCACCACAATCTTCCCTTTGGGGAACTCTTCCGCATGATTATAAAGAACCTCATCACGTGCCAAATCAACTCTACTAAAGATCTTGCAATTCACATCCTCAATGCCAACTTGGACTTGATCCTTGTCAATTTGGTTGAATGTTT